>NC_134853.1:21830884-22476717 GCF_049852395.1 Peromyscus maniculatus bairdii
GCCTTATTATTGTCTTTCTATCATGATCACCTGTCTTCCTATAGGCTCCAATGCAAGAGGATGGCCAGCAGATTGAAATTTCTAACCTGTGATATTTAGTACAACTTCTACTTTTATTGGTTGATTTACCTTAAGAATTTACTTTAATATTGGGAATTTATCTAGCACAAATGTTACACTTTTAATCTGAAATATACTCAAAAATTCATGTATTACAGGCTTTGTTCCCAGGTAATGACACTATTGTGAGAAATGACTGGTGTTTAGAACGTAAGATAGACATGAGCAATATTATTGCATTACATATTGACTTCATGAGGAGGTTCTGCCTCCCCTGAGGCCACAGCAATGGAGCCAGCAAACACTATCATCCATGAACTCTGAAACATGGAGACAGAGGACTTATTTATTCCTTTGAATTACTGGTCCCAGGTATTTTTCAAATTAATAGGAAGCTAATTTAGGAAGCTATAATTATCTCCTGGTCCACAACTATATCTGCAGCTAGATGCAGCTCCATAATCTGCGCCCAGCTCCATGACACTGTGCAGATTATCCAGTGTCAGTGAATGATCCATGACTCAAAGAAATCAACTGAGGAATTACTTTTCTTTCTTTCTTTCTTTCTTTCTTTCTTTCTTTCTTTCTTTCTTTCTTTCTTTCTTTCTTTCTTTCTTTCTTTCTTTCTTTCTCTCTCTCTCTCTCTTTCTTTCTGTCTTTCTTTCTTTCTTTCTTTCTTTCTTTTTTTGTTTTTTTTTTTGAAACATGGTTTCTCTGTGTAACAGTGCTGCTTGTCCTGGATCTCTCTCTCTGTAGACCAGGCTGGCCTCGAACTCATTGAGATCCACCTGCCTCTGTCTTCCGAGTGCTGGAATTAAAGGCATGAACCACTGCCACCCAGCTGAAATTACTTTTCAATGTCATGAACAGTCACCATGTCCCAGATACTGTAGAAAGTCCTCCACTGTTCTGTGTCATATGGACCTACATGTCAGGTTAATGCTCTTATCACACTGCCACAGACACAGAAAAAGAAAAAGAAGAAACAACTCTAATGGCAGTGTCTAGAGCTGTGGTTTGAACTCAGACTGTCTGACTGAAGTCATGGGATTAACAATCACTCTTCCCAGATCTATGTCATGAGTTTTAGCCTGGTGAATTGAGGACAGGGTCTATAGTAATCTGCTTCTGGGCTCCTCAAATTCCTCCTTACATGCAAACAGCTTTTCTTTGGAAAGCTCATTCACATAGGAAACTAGTTTTCTATTTCTATGTAAGTTACAATTAAAAGTGGGGTTCAGGCCGGGCGGTGGTGGCGCATGCCTTTAATCCCAGCACTCAGGAGGCAGAGCCAGGTGAATCTCTGTGAGTTCGAGGCCAGCCTGGGCTACCAAGTGAGTTCCAGGAAAAGGCGCAAAGCTACGCAGAGAAACCCTGTCTTGAAAAAAAAAAAAAAAGTGGGGTTCAGTGACATGGGAAGATGTCACACTGAGCAAATCATACATAGGGGAGAATTTATTGAATACTGACTATGAACTAGAGGCTATTGAGAAGAGATCCAAGATCCTTCACTTTTACTGTTATGTACCATGCTCTGTTCTCTTTGCTGAAACACTTCGCTGGCATCATTGTGACACGTGACAGGCTTGAATGTTGCTGTCATTATGGTTCTGCTGGGATAAGTTGAATGCTGAGGCTTGAACCCCTGTGCTAGTGTGCTGGGATTCCTGTGGACTCACAGATGAGGACTGACTATCATCCACAACTCTACCTGTGTGAAGTCAGAAACAATTCCCTTGCTTAGACAGTGTATAGCTACTGCAACCTGGGGATAGGACAGAGAAGAATGGTGTTTCTCCCAATCAAGGCTGCTGTGCAGACTCCAGCTGGTCTCCCTAAATCAGCTAAAGCCTGTAATGACTGGATGCTTCCATTCGCTATGATCACCCACATCCATGCACACAGAGTTATCTGAGATTCTCATGTTCACTCTGCAAAGCAGATTCCACAGGTGTCAGGATACTAGGTTCAGTTTCCTGTGCTCTCATCCTAGAAAGGCAGGTTCTAGTCCCTCCCTTGATGACTTCCTTCCCTCTCCCACAGTTGGTTACCTCAAAGTGCAGCTGGCCATTGCTGTAGTTCTTTGTGAGAGATGGCATTGACTTTCACATTTCCCCATATTTACCATATTACCTTCAGAGAATTAAATTTATCAAAGTACTTTAAGTGTCAAAAACATTAGTTCGATTTAGTTTCTATTCATTATGGTATAGCATCTATGCTAATAAGAAATGTTGCAGAGGAACGGCTCCTACAAATGTGTCCTGTTTAAGCAACCTACTGGAGGAGCAAGCCATACTTACCGTTTCTATACTTTCTGTTATATTCCTGTGTCAACATTATAGGTCCTATTTCTCAATAAAACTTGAAGTTACAATTTTGCTTTTAAATACTATATTAAATCAGTCCATAAAATTCTGAGAGTTGCTATATTTTTCAAATTCTGGACTTACATTATCTTAGTACAAAAGCTAATTAGGTATTTTTAACCTTTATGGTCTTTTCTAACAAAAATCTTATTGTAGGAATTTATTATATAAATTTAGGATATCCAGTTGGAACAAATTATAGAATTTCGACAAAATTATTTATATAATTGGTGTACATAGCGATGTCAAAAATATAAGTTATATTTTGTAATATAATCTAACCCATTCCCATTATTTTTCCCATATTTCATTTTTTAATCAGTAAGTTTTCTAAGACTATACACATGTTTGCTAGATCTGGCATTATCTCATTACACAAGGTTTTAATTTCACAAAGTTGCTTTTTGCTTTGGGCCTAAGTTATGTAGGGAAGCAGATTTTCCACATCAGATATTTTTGTTGGAGACCTACAGTGACTGTGAGGTCTGATCCCATTCCCAATCCTTCCTAGCAGCTCCAGGTGCATGACCTGCCTCCCTAAGGCTATTAAGGAGGACTACAAGGTAGAAGATTAGAGCCTCCATTACCAAACAGCTAAATGGAAGCTGGGAGCTCAGGATACTTTATGAATTTAAAATGTCACCATACAGACAGAAATTGTAGTGTCTTTTAAACTGGGCCTTATTCTCTGGGATCCCTTATTTCAACACAAGGGAGCCCATTAACATTTCCTCTATGGGAGGTATCATTTTAATGAATATAGATTTTTAACTAGGAACAGCATGTTTTCTATGGTGCTTTGGACCCATAGTGTTGCCATGTGTGGAATCCTTGGTTTTACTTAAATCCTGGATGTAGTTTTCTTCTTTTAGAACTGTAAATACACACACTGTCTCATTGTCTCCTGGATGTTGACATTTCTGATATGAGCTGTGTTCACATCATTAGCAGGATGAGATAAGTCATGCTCTAGGCTACTCTCAGCATTCTCTGTTACTCCTCTTTTGTCTGTTGGATTCTAGTGTGCACTGGTGTGAGTCTCTCTGAGTTTATCTCACATTGAATTAGTCTGTTAGATTTATAGTTCTGATATTTTAATAAACCAGGAAGGTGTTAGACAACAGTTTTTTTTCTAATTATTTTGCTACTATACTCCAAATTCTTCAATTTCTTCTCTTTATTGTACCCCATTCCCCTGCAGTGCTAATTAAGTAATGCTATTGTGTCCATTTCCATGGTTTTAGATATTTTTTGTAACCTACTAAATCCTCTGTGCATCCTGTCCATAGGACTAATGGACTAAGTTATGTACTTCTCAACTCCTGAATGACATTTGGTTCCGGCTCACAGGTTATCTCCATTTGGTGTTATATTTGGCTGTAGACTTTTCTTTAGTGTTTTTCCTTACTTTCCTTTTTCACTTTTCATGTCTCAAATGAGTGTTGTACAGTCATTGTCCAGTAGTGTAATGCAATGAGTACAATTCACTGCACCTACCAGATCATCGAAGTCCATCCAAGAAGCGTCAGACGTGTCAGTGTCATGGGACTTAGAGTCATTGAGCAAATAGGGGCTGTGATGGGAAGACAGGTGACAAGGGAGAGCACAGCCAGGTGACCACACCATGTGCAAGGAAACAAACCGGGCCTCCTGGAGGGTGGGGTGCTGTGACCCTGTGACAGTTGCCTTGTGACACCAAATTAGAACTTCTGAACTCCAAAGCATGAAATAAAATATTTCTGTTGTGTCAAACCATTAACTTTATAGGAATCTGTTGCATCATCATTAAAGTCAATATAATGCTGGGGTTGGAGAAATGGTTCAAGGGATAAGACCACTTGCTACTCTTCCATGAGACCCAGGTAAAATTCTGAGCCCCACATGGTGACTTATAACTATCTATAACTTCAGTTCCAAGGGTTGTGACATCCTCTTCTAGCTTCCTTGACCACCAGGCTTGCATTTGTTGCACAGAAATACATGGAAGAAAATACTCACACATAAAATTAATTAGCTAACTACTGTGATTATAACACGTATTTTAAGAACTGGTATCAAGCAGAGGGTTTACTTCTCTAATGAAGATGCATGTTATTGCATATTGGGAGCTATCTATGGCCTTATCACTTCACCTGATAAAGCAACCCCATCGTGAGCTACAGGCCTGGCCTAAAGAATCTTGTAATCAAACATACATCTCATTAACTTTATCCAGCTCTTACACTCATATCTAACTAGCTTTAAAGAGTCCCATGAATCACACCCAATACTATTACACGAGAAGGGCTCATGCCATTTGCATGGAAGGGGAAAACCAGCAGATACATGATGAAGCATGAGAATTGCAAACCGAATTGGGGCTTCAGTCAGAATCCTGCCGAGTTCTCAGTGTCTGGGATTCAGTTTCCTCCTGTGTGTTAATCCTTGTGTTCAGAGGCCCCGGGTGAGGAGAACTGTGATCATGTCATGCTAAGCTCTAGTAAAGTAGCAGTATATGATTATGAACTAGAGGAGCCTCTGGGTTCCCATCAGGATGAGTACTGACTGATGTTTCCTGCAGGAGCAGATACACAGAAGGAGCTGAAGGTGATTCAGCCTGAGAAATCAGTTTCTGTTGCTGTTGGAGACTCAGCTACTCTGAACTGCACTGTGACCTCCCTGCTCCCCGTGGGGCCCAAGAAGTGGTTCAGGGGTACAGGGCAGAGTCGTCACCTAATATATAGTTTCACAGGAGAGAAGTTCCCCAGAGTCACAAATGTTGCAGATACTACAAAGAGAAACAACCTGGACTTTTCCATCCGCATCAGTAATGTCACACCTGCTGATGCTGGTACCTATTACTGTGTGAAGATCATCAGAACAGAATCTGACAAGGAGATTGGGTCTGGGGGAGGCACAGTACTGAATGTGCTTGGTAAGTACTGCGTTGTCCTCCTCATCCCTGATATCTCAAACAGGTCAAAATGTGCCCAAGTTTCTGTGAGCAGCAAGGAAGAAGGAAGTGTGGAAGTGACCCTCATATTCATAGGGTGACATTATTCCAACCGTGGACCAAGGGAGCTGAGGCCTAGACATCCTATTGGCTAGAAGTCCCCTTCTGGTAAATGGGGGTAAATTAATACCCTTGTCTGAATGCCCAGCCATGCATAGTTTTCTGTCTGTCCCAGCATAGTCCAGCCTACTGGCTACATTAAGACTCTAAGAGCTGACTGCCCTGTCCAGGGACAGGTCAGACCTAGCCTACTGCATCCAGAGTGTATTTCCCCACCTGAGTAAGTCTTTCCTTTCTGCCCCAATGACACAGGACCTAGTTATGACAGGTTCCATCTAGATGTCCACAGAGATGCCAGGTAGCAGGCAAGCAGAAGCTCTTTACCCCCAAGGTATGTGTCTCCTCCTCCCAAGAGGTAAAGCACATCAAAGCAAAAAGTGACAGGGTCAGGGTGCAGTGTCCTTTTCTCATTTCCTCTTCATCCACAACACACTGAGAACATTCCACAACATGCCCACATTCGCTGTGGAATGCCTCAGCCCTGGTTTAGATGCTGGCACCAAGCTAGGCTTATGACTTGGATTTGTCTGAAAATGTTATACGTCAGGGATCAACTCTCAGGAACTGAGGGTTCTGGGCATTGTAAGCTTATATCCTGGAGTGTCTCCATGTGGAAGATCTCCAGTCATCAGCTGAAGCAACAAGACACTCGGTTTGAATTTCCTGACAGAAGCCTGAGGTTTTCTTTCTAAGTCTTGATTCTGGGAATTTTACAGAATGAAGGACAGTCAGACTACCCAGCCCTGTCCTGTTTGAGATGTGAGCCCTGTGCTCCAGTGCCCTGTCCATGATCACATAGCCATTGTGATCATTTTTGCTGAGATCTGGTCTTGACCTACATCTGACTCCTGGCCAGCTTCTTGCTGTCCAAGCATGAGACTCCATCTCAACTTAGAAGCCTGATGTATAAGAGATGCCAAGTCAGACGTTCTCAAACTCAGCCAGTATTTCCATTCATCAGCAATTACCCAAGGTTTCAAGATGTTACTTACACTCAGATACTAATAGTAGTGACTGGAAAGTTATCCCAATGGTAGCCATAACTTCACTCCATATTAGAACCGATAACAATTGCCCTCTGTAAACAAAGCATCATAATCTAGCAGTTAGAGACACACTAATTCAGATCCCAGCTCAGGAATGGTACATTTGTTTCAATTTGTCTCTACAGAAGCATCCACAGTGGATGACCCTATTAAACCACAGTCCTGGCAATAAGGCACAAACCCTGTGGTCAAGGCCTGCTGGGTTTCAGGGTGAACTGGTTTATTAGCATATTACCTGTTACTCACCTGTGTGCAGCTGCAGCAAGTCTCACAACCCCTCAATGGAGAGGGACAGGGAGAGTGGCTTCATCCTAACTCAATAGATGTCACAGATAAGGACAACGAAGTTCTAGGTCACGGATTTCTTCGGCAACCCCAACCAGCTCACTTAAGTGAGTGGCTCACTTAAGATGCAATCCATAAGCTTCCAGTCATACTTCGTCTGCCATGTCATTTGCCCGAAGGATGCCCTTGATGACAGAGTGTATGGAAGGAGGGAAAAATACAATGTGCTATGTGTCCCATCTCTGTTAGGTCATTTTCTCCCTAAGCATGTGTTATAGGGGAGAGGTCACTTCTTCCCTTTAGAGAAGATGCTGAGGTTCATAGTGGACACCTGACTTGTGAGCAGGTGAGGAATAATCAAGATGTTAACAAAGTGCCCTTCATCACAGACTAACACGGAATACACGGTATACAACCTACATAGTTTATTCCCTAAGCAGCAGTCAGAGAATGGAGCTGCCTCCTGTATCTAGTCTTTAAAATGCCATCTGTCCATGGAAGAAGGAAAAAGGCTGTCTCCCAGAGCCTGAGGCCCCTGGAACAAGAACCTCCTGTCTGGAGACCACTGGAACAGGGATTTGGCCTAGAATTCCTCAACTTAGGTTCTTAGAGAAGAGTCCGAGTCAGTGGCAGGGTTACAGAAGTGGGGAGTGTTGCTTTGTTGTGGTAAATGAAAGTGAGGGCACAGGAAATGGCCTCTGAGACACAGCAGGGAAGTGGGGACAGAGTCTCTGTTTCAGCCTCAGTGTCCTCATCTGTGGCCTGGTGATGACCACAGACCCTTTGGAGGTAAAGGCTAGGCCCTCTATATACCATCTGGCACAGACCCAGGTGGCATCATGGTTTTAAAACCCTGGGTAGCTTACTGAACTTGAACCTCAGTTTCTCCTTCTGTATAATGTATACATATCGCTGCCATGAGGACCAGCCTCTAGTAGCTCATGGTTTGAAGAGGAGCCCTGGAGTCAGTGGACTAATCACTCAATTTGAATTTTCTATCCGAGGGAGTAAAACTTTATCCTCTGAGGCCAGCAAAAAAGGGAAATCACACACACACACACACACACACACACACACACACACACACACACACACATACACACACACACACACACACACCTTTAGGGTCTCTCTGTCATCTTTTCTCTCTGTTCTTTCTTTTTTCCTTACTTCTATTTAGATTTATCCCTTTTGTCTCTCTTAATGTCTTCCTTCTAAATAACTTAATTTTTATCTTACAGCTTATGTATCCCAGCAAAATATTTTAAGCAGTATAAAAATTATAATGTGGTTACATTCTATTTTTTAAGGGAATGATTACAATGAATACAAATAAAATCCAACATGTTTTCCATATCCCTTACATGATTAAACATTTTATGTATTGCAGATGAAAAACAAGTTGTCCCAAAAGCCCACATACATTCATACCCAGGCAACTTGTTATAGATTAACAGTGTGTAAGCAAGCAAAGTATGTTTCTTAGCCAGTTCTTTTCCTGGCATGCTGCATTTTATGGTTATAGAGAAAGGGGCAGTCATTTCATTACTTATCTCAAAAGGTAATCTTTTAAGAAATCTTAGAAGAATCACAAATCTAAATTTTTATATATGAAAAAGAATGTCATCTCTATTTTAAATCCTCAGGGTGCATACTAATTCATCAACAGTTTTTTTTATTTTTTTATTTTTTATTTTTCGAGACAGGGTTTCTCTGTGTAGTTTTGCGCCTTTCCTGGGACTCACTTGGTAGCCCAGGCTGGCATCGAACTCACAGAGATCCGCCTGCCTCTGCCTCCCGAGTGCTGGGATTAAAGGCGTGCGCCGCCGCCGCCGCCGCCGCCGCCGCCGCCGCCGCCGCCGCCGCCGCCGCCGCCGCCGCCGCCGCCCGGCAACAGTTTTTTTTTATATCAGGAATCTGAAGTCTGAAATAGGCACAAATAATTAATCACCATCTTTGATTGTCAACCCATCCTTACAAGGAAGGCATGTTAGCTAGTAATAACTGGGCTGCTTTACTCTTGTTCCTTGACCTCAAATCACTCATTCAACTACCTGCCTTTCTGAACTTTAAATTTTTCCACCAGTTTTCACCTCAAATCTATTAACAAAAACATCTTAACCTAACCTAAGTCATAGCTAAAACTTTGTTTCAGCCATGATGCACACTGAAACCCATGAACACAGCTCTCAACATTAAGATTAAAAGAACTTGAGCTATCTTAGATCTGGTACACAATTTTCTTTCTTAATCATTAAACTAAGGAACAGTCTATACAGCTTCTCAAGAGAAAATAGCTATGTCACATTTCCTTTTTCTTATTTTCTATCCTCTGCAGGCCATGCTTTATTAAGGGTGGGGGTGACAACATATCTTGCTTTTATCTATATTAGTTTTCCCACTAAGAGAGCCATTATCATAATACCTTGCAATATTTATTAAAAACCCTCAATCATCAAAATCCTATTTAAACTAACACTATAATTGTTTAAAATCATCACTTCAGTTCAACAGTACAGATTGGGAGGAAATCACTTTTGTAATTCACATGGAAAAATGCCCAGTAGAACAGAATATTTCTATGAGATAATCACACTACATTAAAGGCAGTGAGGATTCCCCCTACCCATTCACACCATGCCATACACTAGAGAAAAACAGCAGCAGCAAACATGTAAAGGCACAGCAGTAACAATAGACATTCTGTGGCCGAAGCCATTGGGATCTTGCCTATCTGAGAACACCCATCGATGCCTTGCATGCTGGTTGACCGATTCCCCTGAAGTCAATTGTCACCTGTAGCTCCTCTGACATGGACACAGGCTTATACACCTACACCCAATTTCCAGGGTGCTATGACAATCCAGAGAATTGCTAGGAGACTTAAATCAGGAAGCCATGAGTGAGAAACTACTCATTGTGGAGTCCTGTTTCCTTTTATGTGATGATGACAGCCATGGTACCTGGTCAATATTATGGACACAACCTAGATGTTGATATCAGGGATCATTACACGGCATTGGTAGTTCAGTGCTCTACAGGGCAGAAGACTGAGCCTGTCCACATATGCATCCCAGCACTGCTACTCTTTGATGTGTGCCACAGGGGCCTCCCTCACATGGTACCCTCTCCCTGCCAGCACAGTATGTAGACCGGATATACTGAAGGAGTAAAGTCATACTTAGAGGGACTGCTGACTTGTAGGACATATTTTCAGTGTGAGCTGTGTTACTAATTGGCCATGTGAACTTGGACTCTTTACTCTCCCTCTCCAGACCTTAATTATCAATGAACTTAGGGTGGAGTTGGAGGTTCTCCACTAAATGCTCTTTGAAATAATCTGGGAAACTGAGAGAAATCCCAGATCCAGGTTCCTTTCATTGGTCTGATATGAATTTTGGTATCAGAAATATCTATGACTCCAGAAGGTTCTAATAAACAACCTGGGTTGAAAATCTTTTTGATACATTTTGTGAAGCAATAGGAAATATTTGAAATTATTCCCTTGATAGAACTGTTAGGCCGCCAAGCTGAGGAATGACAACACTGTATGTTTCAGAACAGCAGGGCACAGCCTGCTGAAAACAACCTGAAGACCAATTAATGTGCCAGGGACATTTCTCCAGGAGGAGACCCCAAGGTCCTTAAAATCCAGCCAAAGCAGAACCATGTTCAACTTCACTCTCAGGACATAACTTTCCTAGATTGCACAGGTCTGCATTAGAACAGTTTCAGGGGCCAGACATTTTTCTTTCCCTCAGAAATCTATCTAATGACACAGTACTTCACTGAGCCCTGGCACTCTTCCTTATCATGGCCATCAGCTCTCTGCAATTAGCCCCTGTGGAAGAAGTGCTTACAGTCCTGATTGTGCTGTAAAAGCCACTGGCCAACTTAGTGAGAGGATCATTAAGAAGGAGAAGGATTTCAGGGTATAGAGCAGTAGTTCTCAACCTGTGTGGTCGAGATCCCTCTGATGGTGGAACAACATGGGTCCACATACCATATTGTGCATATCAGATATTTATATTACTGTTCATAACAGTAGAAAATTACAGTTATGAAGTAGCAACAAAAAATAATTTTATGGTTGGGGGGGTCACCACAACATGAGGAACTCGTATTAAAGGGCTATAGCATTGGGAAAGTTGAGAGCCACTAGTATAAAGTAGATATTTCATGGGAAGGGCAAGAACAATCTAGAGACAATGCCATCTTGTGCCTTTATGGATTTTGCTGCAGCTAACAATGGCAAAGAATAAATATATGATCTCACATCTAGTAACAACTGCAGTGACAAGTAGAATTTGTAAGCACATATGTAGGCATGGGATTCTACCTTCATTTTCAAATTTCTGTGGTGATGTTTCATACAGTTTTTATGGAAGGGGATGCTGATGTTCATTAGCTTGGTTGACTTGTAACATACTTCTATCTCTTGGGCTGGTTCTACTTTCTGTTAGCAGCTTTCCTTGGCAGATATCCTATGACTCTGGCATTTCCAATATCTTGAGTTTTCCAAGGCAACTCAGTTTTCACCTTCACAGCTTCATGAAATGGCCTCTCTAGGCCTCCATTCAGGGATACCCATGACACATGCATAGCCTCAATGGCTTTCCTTGGTCACTTCTTGATTGTAAAGCCATAACCATGTGGCCAAACCTGACAAGTTCTAGTGCTTGCAGTGGCTGGAGTTACCTGTTCAATGACATCTTCATCAGTTTTCTGTTTTCCATGGTTTCCTTTACTGACTAACCCTGGATGTTCTGAAACTTGCTCTGTGGTTCAGGCTTGCCTGAAACTCAGAGATTCACCAGCCTGCCTATGGACCATTGGGATTAATTGTGTATACCACCATACCTGGATCTAAGACTTTCTTTAATTCCTTTTCACATGTTGAAATCATAGTTGGGTGGGATCTTGCCCTGACATCACCACTCCCTTTATTCCATTTCTTCATCTGTTTATCTCTTTGAACACAAGACTTAGCTCCATTCTACTTCCTTGTGTTCTCTTTCTCCTCAAATTGTGAATTTTGATTTTTTTCTTGCTCAGCTTGCTCTTTTTCATTTTAAATCTTCATTAAAGTTAACACTAATAAGCAAATGATAGAGTCTATATGAGGCTGTTTTTAAGATTTCCTCTGCCAATGGAATTAATCCAAATCTCTTCAAATTAGCCACAGGCAGACTTTTCAGACAAGGACAAACAGCAGCCACATTCTTTGGCAAAATATCAAAAGAACCATCCCTAGGTAACATACTAAAATTCTTCTCCTCTGAAACTTCTTGAGCAGGGGTCCCACAGTTCAGATTGTCCATCTTCCTACTAGTATAGCCCATTAAGTAGTATTTAAAGCATTATATTACTTTACTATACCAAAGTAACAAAGTCCAAATTCCTCCAAAAAAATCTGGTCAGGCATATTATAGCAATATCCCAGTCCCTGGTACCAAATAATGTCTCAGTTAGGGTTGCTCTTGTTGTGAAGAGACACCATGACCATAGAAACTCTAATAAAGGAAATCATTTAATTGGGTAGCTTGCAATTTCAGAGGTTTAAAACAGTGTCATCATGGCAAGACATGGCAGCATGTAGGCAGACATGTTGCTGAGGAAGGAGCTGAGAGTCCTATATATTGATCTAAAAGCAACAGTAAGTGAAATGTGTCTAACACTGAGCATAACTAGTGCAAATGAGACCTCCAAACCCACCCTATAGTGATACACTTCCTTCAACAAAACCACACCTCATGATATTGCCACTCTATGAGCTTATGGAGGTGAAATACATTTAAACTACCACATCTCTCAAACCAGGTCTGCTAGTGTTTAGATTGCTTAAATTCAAATAAAACTTGTTTACATTCCTGGTTTGATGCACAAATCAGGAGTCATATACGTAGAAATATAAACGTATATGATATCGCCAAATGCAGCCTGATACACATAATAATGTCAGCCAAGACATCTACCAGGCACATTGCCTTCCTACCACTTATCCAACCATACTTGTGCTTTCAACCAGGGAGTGTTACTGTCTGCTCAACAGGCTCATACCTACCTGTGTCTCTTATGATTAACCATTAGGAAGTGAACCACCTTTAGCTTCTTCTGCAGAGGGTAAGCACTGTTTTCAACCTCAAGCTAAGTCCACCTGAAGCCCATTTAGAGATGCAGACTAGTGAGCTCTCAATGTTAAATATAGACTTGGCACAGATGAGACCTACTAGCATGTAGTTAAGGAAAGAAAGCAAACAACTGGGGGAAGCAGGAAGGGCTCTAGCTTTGTGGTACCTCTGTGATGTCATTTATTTCCTGGGTTACTACTATAGATGTAAATCTACAAATATTTTTCCTAGATTTGCTAGGTTTCCAGAGGAAGCCAGCAGGAGCAGATGATAGAAAATATAAAATGTACTAGTAATTGTCTTCTTTTGCTGAGGCTGAGAATTCCACCTAGCTTTGTCCTTCCTCATTTCTTCCTGGGCATCTGTGCTAAACTGTGGAGACAAAAGAACAAGGGATACCACAGAAGGACCAGGACAAAACCCTGGATAAAAACAAACCAAAAAAGCCTTGAGGAGAACGAACAGTTAAGGACTGTAGCTAGAACACAGCTATGACCTTGGAGTAGAACATGTCATTGTGGCTGAAGCTCTGGTATTGTTACCAAGCACCACATTAAATGATGATGGTGACAGTATCTAGGAAGGTTCTTCACAATGTTATGTCATCAGTGGTGACCATCACAATTAAAACCTTGTCTATATGCTTCTTTTTAGCTAAACCATCTCCTCCTGTGGTTTTGGGCCCTGCATCCAGAACTGTAGGTGAGCAGACAGTGAGCTACACATGCAGGTCTCATGGCTTCTCCCCTCAGAACATCACAGTGAAGTGGTTCAAAAATAGAAATGAGCTCTCTCATGTCCAAACTACTGTGAACCCTGAAGGAGAAAGCTACAGTGTCTTCAGCACAACCCGGGTGGTAGTGGTTGCTGAGGATATCTGGTCTCAGATCATCTGTGAGGTGGCCCATGTCACCTTGCAAGAAGGTCCTCTCCTTGGAACTGCCAACTTGTCTGACATCATCAGAGGTAAATGTCTTGAAATCCCAGCTCAAGCTCATTTCTGTTCAGAATGGTTTGGTCCATAGTTCCCAGCAAACATTCATGTATAACATATGGAGATGGGAATCATAGACTATGATCAGCATATAAAGGAAATTATATTTATTGTAACAGAAGAAATCACAGCTATACTGATTATGAGCCACCCCTCAGTCCTGGCATTTTCATGTGTTTTGCTGCTGTTATTGATATCCCAGTGCACGGGGAGTTGTGATTATTAATTTCACTTATTATGACACTCACCCCTCCACTGCCTGTGCTCCTATGTGTTAGGTGCTGTGTTTAGTAGCTGTACTCCATCACAAAAACTTGTCCTGTCACCAAAATGCACTTGCAACAGGGTTGGTCCTCCTCACTTCATCCCCTCATCTGGAATCTGTCCGTCTAGGTTCTGTCTGTTTCAGCTTCTGCTTATCTTTTTTAAGTTCCACCCACCCTGGAGATCAGCCAGCAGCCATTAGTTGTATGGAATCAGATAAATGTCACCTGCCAAGTGAATAAGTTCTACCCTTCAAGCCTTCAGCTGATTTGGTTTGAGAATGGAAAAGTATCCCTGATAGAAAAGCCTTCTACACTCACAGTTAACAAGGACGGAACCTACAGCTGGACCAGCTGGCTCTTGGTGAATGTATCTGCCCATGAAGAGGACATGTTATTCATCTGCCAAGTTGAGCATGATGGACAGCCACCAGTCCTAAAAACCCACACTGTGGTGGCCAGTGCACAGCAGAGGGAACAAGGTATTGGTGCCATCTCTGGTGAGTCCCCACCCCAGCTTCTTGGCTGTTCGTAAATTTTGTGTCTTTTTTGAATGTCAGAGGTAGTGTTTATGTTTATTATGCCATAATCCTATTATCTACAAACTAAGTAGGATGTTAAAAGTCGGCTTTCTTTGCCAACTTCTAACAGGTCTCACATATTGCTCCATTGATATGTTGACATTGACAGATATTAAATAAGGGAGACAGGAAGGCATCATCCTACCCTAGCATGATCTTTTTACCTAACATTTGTTATATCCTCATGTTAATCTTCTTCCTATTTAGTATCTTCCTTGTCTCCATTCCATTTTACACTTTTCCATGAACATTTGGGTCCTCACTCAGTGTTTTATGCTACCTCCTGAGTGTAATTCTGACAAGCCTTCTAAGGACCTGTAGTTTTACTATGGATCAGGAACCCAACTGACTCATAACAGGGGCCTCATTTCCTCCATCTTTGTTATAATGGACAAATATCAATGTATTCTGACACTGAATGATCATGTATTGCATGCAAATTTCAGTTTGTCTGTGATCTTGGCCTTTCATCAATCACCTAATGAGTCATCAGTTTTACATACAGAGAATCTAGGGGTGGCGAAGCAATGGAGATGATGACTTCTTGCCCTGAGACCATGTGATCTGGTCTAATGTATTGAAGGGAAATCTAAGGCCCCCAGGAGCAAGGCCATCAACAGTGTATATGTTGTTTATGACAGTGTATATGAAATTTAGCTACTAGAGTTAAGTATTTCCCTTTGACTTGTTACTATACTAGTACTTAGATAGAGTTAAATAGAGACCCATTTATATGAATATTTCTTATTGCCTTCTCAGGAAATACCAGGAGTGGCCCTCAATTCCCATGACATTTTAAAAACTCAGGTTCCTTGTCATACATCCTTTGTTGTGAGCTTCATCGATTAGATAAACAACTGGTCACCCAATTATCCATTACATCACCATTAGAACAGTAAAGTTTAGAAAATACCGGCTCCCTTAGAGTGTGAATTATGTAGATGCTGCATAATTATATCCTCTGATGGATCTGTCATGTGTGCTCATACAGAACAAATGCAGTCCACAGTAGATGCTCAGGTATAAAAGGATATTTTCATTCAAAATCAATACCATTTTCACATTCAATGAAATAAACTATAATTTCCACAGTACTCTTAAGTGGAATGTATTTTCAGATTTTTCAAAATTGCTTTATGAATTTTTGTGTGCCACAAAATTAGGTTCTTCAAAAAGTATCACAGTTTTCCCCAAAACAAATAAGTTTAGAACTTTTTGTCCATTTAATCTGGGTTTTTTAACTTCTGCTATAGACTTTCTTTGATGATAGTATTGTCTATTTTAAGCGTAAATGTATGTGTATGTATAATTACATACTGATGTTCCCCTCAGTATTGATGTAGAAAACAATGAAGTTCTAATATTTTTCTTTTCCAAAACAAACTTGGTTCAGGGATCTTATCTATTTTTTCATTTTCTGTTTCATTAGATTTCTACTGTTCTCTCTTCAATATTGTTATAAGAATTTGGGAAAATTCCTTTTGGGTTACCAGAGGATACAATGGAAATTGGTTCTCATCTTGGGATTCTTAGTACCATTCATAAAAGACTTTTAAGTGGACTCAAATGGAAGGAAGCTCAATGAGAATTTTATTCGAGTTTGAAAGTAAAACGCACCTCTGTCTAGCTAGCTCTAAATCTCAGCAGATTCCCAGAGGTTGGCAATGTAGGAGAGAAGGGGAAAGCAAAAATAGAAACAAACAAATTTAAGAAACATGTTGTTCAAGCCAACACAAAGTTCAGATACAAGGTGAACAAGTGGTGAGTATGGGCCTTTTGAGAGATAGTCATGCAGCCCATAGTACAAGAGAAAGCAAGCTTTGGTACTGGCCAGCCTTTGAAAGAAAGATAGGAAAAAAAGTAAAAGAAAAAGTTGTTCCATCTTAGCCAGGCCTCAGAAAGGTGAGGAGTTCTTTCTGTACTTCATTGTGGCTCAGCTAGCAAGAACTGTCCTGGGAGAAGAATTCTGAAACAACAACAACATAATATCTCATTAAAGGAATAATTGTTCTGCCTCTTTATTTGGCATGACTTATGTTTAACTTGCCTTCCTAGGGTCCAAGTAAAGATTCTATTCTCTTGATGTGAAGTTTATTTAGGCTTTTTTGCTGTTCTAAGGATAGTATTTCCTTCATTCTGTTTGCTCCTGATTTACTTTGGTTTTGGTTTACTTGAGGTGGAAGCCAATTCACTTCAATGCTTAATATAAAAGAATTACCTTTCTATGAATAACTATTGTCTGCAAGTTTAATACAAACAATTACCTCTACTACAAGCCCTGGGGCCAATGACTATTATGGTTGGGATCTTCAATGCCAGCCAGTTCAGTAATCACATTCCAAATTCTCCTATTTGAGTCCAGCCTCCAGGGCATTTTTCCAGGTCAGAATCACAGGAAGTATTCTATGGTGGATGTAGGAAGGTAGGCCTTTCCAGAACACTGTGAATATAAGCACAGGTATAAACAGCCTGTGTAGCTGAGCAAGGCATGTGATCACAGTTCAGTGACAAGAAAAGACACAGCAACTCCTCAGAAAGCTGGAGCATGGATTAGCCATTGAGAATTTTTTGACTGAAAAGGAGAGAGGAGGTAATAGCATTTGTATTCTCAACTCTGCAACATACATTTGGGGTTCTCCTTCTTCCTAAGGCCCCATGAAGACCATCTCTGCTCTTGGGATTTTTGTTTGTTCACATTTGTCTTTCTGATGACAGTGTGTTTATGTCTATCTGTTTGTTTGTGTTTTCAGGACATGTTATAGTTTCATTTGAAACTCAGAGAAACAAAGGTTTGGTTTTGCTTGTAATTCCAGGATACACAAGGAAACTGAAAGCAGTAACTCAAACATCATACCCACAGTCAATAGCAGAGAGAAACAAATACAGCCATGCTACCTGTTTGCTGTGTGATGATCACCTTTATTTTTCTTACACAGTGTGGGATCCAGTGTCTAATAAAACAGTACCACTGACATTCATGGTGGTACTTACCATCTCAATTAACAATCAAGGCAATCCTCCACAAACACACCGGAAGGTCAACCATATCTACACAATTCCTTAGCTGAAATGTTCTTCCTACCACTCTAGGTTGTAGACTTGGATATTTAAAACCACGATAGACAGTGTCTCAGGAAACCTGGCCTACAAAACACTCACACTTTTGACCCTCTTGTTTCCACCTTCCAAGTGATAGGATTATAGGCATGCACTACCAAACTGTTTCTTGGTGGTGATCATGGTGTGCTAGGGATTGAACCTAGGAAACTAACCTATCATTACCTGTTAGGTGAACACTATACTCAATGAACAACCTACCTTTTTCTATTCTTGAAAAGAAATTTTAATCATTGACTCATTTCAACATTGAGATTATCTCTTCCTAAAGAGCTAAAATATTTCAGGTGGCATCTACACTGTGGTGGACATGGGCTGTATCATGATGGATGCTCCAAAGAACAACATCTATTCTCCTGAACCATCTATAAAATTTCCATCTTTAACCTGCATGTTTTCCAGCATGTGGTTTCATCAGGCTCTTTACCACTTCACTGGGATCCCGTCATCCTCCAAGACTCTGGAGTTTTCCAGAATGTCTTTTACCTAAACAAGGCAGTATGTCAATTCATGTGCATGCCCTGTTCACAGCTATTCCTACACCTTAGAGAGACTGATCCTGTCATTGTCAAAGTACACTGACCCATGGATCTTCCTAAACTCCACCAAGGAGGATCTTCTAATCTTGTGACCCTTGCTAGGGCTCAGTTTCCCCCATCAGAGTAGGAATAATATTCCTTTCCAGATGGAAAGGATTTTGGAAATTATGCATTTAACTGTTGACGGAAAACTACAACTTTCTCCTCAAAGAGAACTTGGGGTGACTTCCCACCAACCCCACAGTTCCCCAGAGTTTTCTTGAGTGGGAGTAGCAAGAAATATTAGATAGAAGGATTTAGATTGTGGAGATATAAAGATAGAAAATACAGGATAGCCTAGAGAGGGCCTGGAACCTATTCCAACAGGCCCTGACTGTCTCTGCTCTAGGGTATTTATAGAAATGCCAAGGGGTGGAGCAAAAGACTTTCCCCTGCACAGCCAAATGCAGACCATCTTAGACACCTGCACTCAGGCCTGTGGTCTAATCATCCTCTCTATGCAGACCTGCTGGTTAAAGCCACTAGGAACCTGAAAATGGATCCCCACAAGAGAAAAAGAAATAATTTACTCTGGAACCAAATATTAGTGACCATAGCCCAGGAACACATATTTGGGTCACCCAAAAAACACCATGTAATCAATTGATTTATTAGATTTTTATACTAAGAGAACAAATAAAGTCATAAACCAAGACATGTTTGCAATGTGTTGGTGGAAACATGTATGAAGTGGTTTACAACACAGTTCAGAAACCTGTTAGAGGCTTCAGATGCTGTCTGATTACATGCTTAGCATCTGGATAGGTTGAAAAGAGAGATCTTCTAAGTTAACACACTTCAAAGGAAAATTACTATTCTCCTTGTACATTCTATGTGATTCACCTAATGGCCATGGCACTGTTAGGTCATGTACAGAGAAAGGCACTGTTATGGCTATAAATGGGGCTAAATACAGTCTAAGATAATTTGGCTGTGGACTAGCAACATTCCAAACTCCCCAATTCACTTAACTTTAAAAAGTTAGTAATCATTACAAAAGGTTCAGTTTGAAGGTTCAGCTTCTTTGTAGGAACTTTTGTTCAAAACCTAATTATCATCAGAGGGATTCTATCCTGTAACTGATGGAAGCAGATGCAGAGATCCACAGTCCAGCAAGCCCAAGAAATCTTGTTGAAGAAAGGGAGAAGGAATTTTATGAGCCAGGGGGGTCATGATGAAGGAACCTGCAGAGACAGCTGACCTGATCTTGTGAGAGCTCATGGACTCTGGACCAACAATTAGGGAGCCTTCATGGGAATGACCTAGGCCCTCTGCATGTGTGTGACAGTTGTGTAGCTTGGTCTCTTTGTAAGGCTCCTGTCCCTGGAACCTGTTTCTCATGCTGGATTACCTTGCCCAGCCTTGACAACAAGTGGGGAGCATGGTCCTGACTCAATATTAAGTGCCATGCTTTGTTTGAAGGACTGCTCCTTTCTGAATGGAGACAGAGGAGGAGTGGAAGGGGAGGGGAAGGTGGTAAGTTGGGGGGTAACCTGGAGGAGAGGAGAGAAGGAAAACTATAGTTAGTATGTAAAATAAAAGAAAAAAAAGTTATTTGATTTTTAAAAAAAGTCAAGTGCTATGTGGCATTGAGTACAAATTCTTACCCAGTTTCTCTAGAAGCACAACTTGGTGACCTACGACAAGGCCAGTGGTAAACTTGATATCTCTTTGCTGTATCTTCTGCTTTGAAGTATTGAGGCTGGAATAGGGCACAGATTCAAAATCCTCAGAGCTTTAATGTACTTGAGAATCCACAAATGGTCCAGGTAAAGATCCCTGATGATAAAATCCTTGTATTCTCTCTAATGGTTCCTCCTACCACTTGATTTCCAGAACTGAAGACATCAGATACTACTGAAGTCCTTGTAGCTCTGCTCCTTGGACCCAAACTGCTACTGATAATTGGTGCCTTTGCCATCTACATGCACAAGAAGCAGAAGGCCTGACTGTAAGTTAGGAGGGATGGAGGGTGTAGTAGTTACTATTCTGTTGATGTGACAACACACTATGATAAAAACAACTTACAGAGAAAAAAATGTTTATTCGGTGATACTGTTCCAGAGACATATAAGTCATCAAACCTGAGAGTCATGGAAGCCAGGTGAGCTGAGTACTCACATCCTCAGTGGAGAGAATGAAACAGAGAAAACCTGAAAGTGAAACAAGACTTTTTAATCTCAAAGATGACTTCCCATGACCTACTTCCTCTAGCAAGACTGTACCACGTACACCTCCCCAAACAGTTTCACCAACTGTGAAACAAGTATGCCAATATCCTTCAATATAGAGATAACTTCTTTTTTGTAATTTTATCATCTTATTTTTATTTTATGTTTTTAACCTTTTGGCCAGCACTTTTTTCTTTTTCATTTTACATACCAACCACAGTTCCCCCTTCCTCCCCTCCTCCTACTAAACCCTACCTTCCCCCAACCCTGCTCCCCATCCACTTCTCAGAGAGGGTAAGGTCTCCCATGGGGAGTCAACAAAGTATGACATATCAAATTGAGGCAAGACCAAACCCCTCTCCCCTGTATCCAGACTGAGCAATGTATTCCTCCATAGAGAATGGTCTCCAAAAAGCTAGTTCATGTACTAGGGATAGATCCTGGTCCCACTGTCAGTGGCTTCACAAACTGTCAAAGCCACACAATTGTCACTCACATTCTGAGGGCCTAGTTAGATCCCATGCAGGTTTCTTAGCTACCACTCCAGAGTCAGTGAACTCCAACTAACTCGGGTCAGCTTTCTCTGTCAGTTTCCCCAAAATGATCTTGACCCCTTTGCTCATATAATCCCACCTCCCTCTCTTTGACTGGACTCCAGGAGCTCTGCCCAGTGCTTAGCTGTGGATCTCTGCATCTACTTCCATCAGCTACTGGATGAAAGTTCTATGATGACAATTAGGGTAGTTATAAATCTGATTACAGGGGAAGGCCAGTTTAGATACCCTCTACACTATTGCTTCGGTCATCCTTGTGGATTCCTGGGAATTTCCCTAGCACCAGGTTTCTACCTAACACTATCATCGTTCCCTCTAACAAGATATCTCTTTCCCTGTCCCTCCACCATCCTGTTCCCACATATTCTCTTCCCACCTCTCCTCACCTCCCTCCCACATGTTCCCAATTTACTTGTGAGATCTTATCTATTTTCCTTTCCTATCAGGAATCCATGCATGTCTCTCTTAGGGTCCTTCTTACCTAGTTTATCTGAAGTCATGAATTATAGCCTGGTTATCATTTCTGTCATGTCTAATATCCACTTATGAGTGAGTACATACCATGATTGTCTTTCTGGGTCTGTGTTACCTCACTCAGGTTGTTTTATTATTATTATTAATTATTATTATTATTATTATTATTGTTGTTGTTGTTCTATCCATTTGCCTGCAAATTTCATGATGTCATTGTTTTTTACTGCTGAGTAGTACTCCATTGTGTATATGTACCACATTTTCCTTATCCATTCTTCAGTTGAGGGTCATCTAGGTCGCTTTCAGGTTCCGGCTATTACGAAAAATGCTCCTATGAACATAGTTGATAAATGTCCTTGTGATATGAATGTGCATTCTTTGGGTATATTCACAAGAGTGGTAATGTTGGATCATGAGGTAGATTGAGTCCAAATTTTTTGAAAAATTACTATAACTGATTTCCAGAGTGGCTGTATAAGTTTGCACTCCCACCAGCAATGGAGGAGTGTTCCCCTTACTCTACATACTCTGCAGCATAGGCTGTCATCAGTGTTTTTGATCTTAGTCATTCTAACAGGTGTAAGATAGTATCTCAGAGTCATTTTGATTTGCATTTCCCTGATGACTAAGAATACTGAGCAATTCTTTAAGTGTCTTTGAGATTCTTCTGTTTAGAACTCTGGTTAGATCTGTACACCATTTTTTAAATTGGGTTGTTTGATATTTTGATGTCTAGTTTCTTAAATTCTTTATGTATTTTGGAGATCAGTCCTCTGTCACATGTAGGGTTGGTGAAGATATTTTCCCATTCTGTGAGCTACCGTTTTTGTCTTATTTACTGTGTCCTTTGCCTTACAGAACCTTCTCAGTTTCAGGTCCAATTTATAAAGTGTTGATCTCAGTGTCTGTGCTACTGGAGTTATATTTAGGAAGTGATCTCCTGTGCCAATGCATGCAAGGATACTTCCTACTTTCTCTTCTCTCAGGTTCAGTATAACTGGATCTATGTTAATGTCTTCGATCCACTTGAACTTTAATTTTGTGCATGTTGATAGATATGGATCTGTTTGCAGTCTTCTACATGTTGACATTCAATTATGCCAGCAACAAGCATTTGTTAAAGATGCTTTCTTTTTTCCATTGTAGAGTTTTGGCTCTTTTTTTTTTTGTAAAAAATCAGGTGTCCATAGGTGTGTGGGTTAACATCAGGGTCTTCGATTTGATTCCATTGATCAATGTGTCAGTTGTTCTGCCAATACCAAGCTGTTTTTATTACTATAGCTCTATAGCAGAGCTTGAGGTCAAGAATGGTGATGCCTCCAGAGGTTCCTTTATTGTACAGGATTGTTTTGGCTATCCTGGACTTTTTTTTTTTCATATGAAGTTGAGTATTGTTCTTTCCATGTCTGTGAAGAATTGTATTGGGATTTTGATAGGGAATTGCATTAAATCTGTAGATTGCTTTTGGTAAGATTGACATTTTTACTTTGTTGATCCTACCTGTCTGAAAGCATTGGAGATCTATCAATCTTCTGATATCTTCTTTAATTTCTTTCTTCAGAGACTTAAAGTTCTTGTCATACAGGTCTTTCACTTGCTTAGTTAGAGTTACCCCCAAGGTGTTTTATGTTGTTTGTGGGTATTGTAAAGGATGATGATTCCCTGATTTATTTTTCAGTCCCTTTATCATTTGTATATAGGAGCACTATTGATTTTTTTGAGTTAATCTTTCTTCCTGCAACATCGCTGAAGGTGTTTTTCATCTTTAGGAGTTCCCTGGTAGAATTTTTTGGGATAACTTATGTATACTATCACATCATCTGCAAATAGTGAATGTTTGACTTTTTCCTTTCCAATTCTTATCCCCTTCATCTCCTTTTGTTGTATTTTAATTCTAGTTAGAACTTCAAGTACTATATTGAATAGGTATGGGGAGAGTGGACATCATTGTCTTGTCCCTGATTTTAGTGGAATCACGTTGAGTTTCTCTCTATTTAATTTGATGTCAGCTGTCAGCTTGCTGTATATTGCCTTTATTATATTTAGGTATGTTCTTTGATTCCCTCATCTTTCCTTGACCTTCATCATGAAGGAGTGCTGGATTTTGTCAAAGGCTTTTTCAGCATCTAATATGATGACCATGTTTTTTTTTCTTTCAGTGTTTTTTATATGATGGATTATATTGACAGATTTTCATATGTTGAACCATTACTGCATCTCTGGGATGAAGCCTATTTGATCATGTTGGAAGATTTTTCCAATGTGTTCTTGGATTTGGTTTGCCAGTATTTTATTGAGTATTTTTGCATCAATGTTCGTTAGGGAGAGCACTCTGTAATTCTCTTTGTTCTATCTTTGTGTGGTTTTACGTATATGGGTGACTTGTAGCCTCATAAAAAGAGTTTGGCAATGTTCCTTCTGTTTCTATTCTGTGGAATAATTTAAGGAGTACTGGTATTAGGTCTTCGTTGAAATTCTGGTAGACTTCTGCACTGAAACTATCTGGCCCTGGAGTTGTTTTTTTTTTTTTTTCTTTTTGGGGGAGGGGAGACATTTTATGACTGCTTCTATTTCTAGGTCTATTTAAATTGTTTATCTGGCCTAGATTCAATGTTGATATGTGGTATGTAAAAGAAAATTGTCCATTTCTTTTAGATTTTCAAATATCGTGGAGTACAGGTTTTCAAAGTGTGACCTGATGATTCTCTGGATTTCCTCATTGTTCGTTCTTCTGTCTCCCTTTTCATTTCTGATTTTGTTAATTTGGATGTTCTCTCTCTGTCTTTTGGACAGTTTCCATAAGAGTTTGTCTATCTTGTTGATTTTCTCAAAGAATCAACTCTTTGTTTCATTGATTCTTTGCATTGTTCTCTTTGTTTCTATTTTGTTAATTTCAGCCTGGAGTTTGATTATGTATTCCCTGTCCTCCTCCTGGGTGAGTTTGCTTCTTTTTGCTTTAGAGTTTTCATGTGTGCTATTAATGTGTTAGTGTGAGTTTTTTATAATTTCTTTATGTAGGCATTTAGTGCTATGAACTTTCCTCTTAACACTGCTTTCATAATGTCCCCTAAGTTTGGCTATGTTGTACATTTCATTTTTGTTGAATTCTAGGAAGTCTTTCATTTCTTTCTTCATTTCTTCCTTGACCCAGTGGTAATTCACTAGAGAGTTGTTTGGTTTCCATAAATTTGTAGGCTTTCTGTAGTTTGTGTTGTTATTGAATTCTTACTTTAACCCAGGGTAGTCTGATAAGATACAGGGGTTATTCCAGTTGATTTTGTATCTGTTGAGGTTTGCTTTGTGACTAAGTATGTGATCAGTTTTAGGGAAGATTCCATGAGGTCCTGAGAAGGTATATTCTTTTGTGTTTGCATGGAATATTTTGTAGGTATCCATTAAGTCCATTTGAGTTATAACATCTATTACTTCCTGTATTTCTCTTAATTTTCTGTGTGGCATAGTGGGTGTTGAACTCTCCCAGGGACAAATGGTTCCAGCACAGAATTCTACTAGAATTTCAAAGAAGAATTAATACCAGTACTCCTCCAATTGTTCCACACAAGAGATAATTTCTTATTCCAAGCACTGGGAAGATATCAGTCTATGAACTAGCATTGAAGGGGCAGGATCAGTAGGTGGATGAAAGCATTTGTCAAACATACTTAGATCTGTGGTAATGACATGTTGCTGAGGATCCTCAGGAATCTCTTAGAACCCTTTGAAACATCCCAACCTTCCAGGAAAGTGTATGTATGTGTCCTGGAGGAAGCTTTCAGTCAAGGATCAACTAAGGTGGCCAAAATGGCCTAAAGGATGTGAAGAACATGGTCTTCATGGTAGGATGTGAAGTATTGAACTCACTGCTGCTCTTGTATGTCACTACATTTAGTGGAAGGTCAGGTTTCTATGGGAAAAAGCTATCTACTTTATGGACCAATTTTTAGAAGTTTCAGATGATCTGTAATAAGGCTGTTTCTTCTT
The DNA here is from genome assembly GCF_049852395.1 of Peromyscus maniculatus bairdii. Taxonomy (NCBI): domain Eukaryota; kingdom Metazoa; phylum Chordata; class Mammalia; order Rodentia; family Cricetidae; genus Peromyscus; species Peromyscus maniculatus. The sequence goes on from NC_134853.1 coordinate 21,856,541, forward strand.
TGGTCTCCCTGTGATACTGAAAAATGGACTCAGAAAGACTGCATGACTCAGGGACCAGGCTTAGATGACACTTTTATTGCATTGTCATCTCATTCACTTAGTATAGGAGGAGAGCCATACCTGGGACACTGTGGCACTAAGATGCAATCTGTGAGTGATGAAAAGAGTTGAATGAGAGGTAATTTCCACATCTCTTCATCTTCTGTAATAGAGGACCTTGAATATCTGACTTTACCTTCTCAGAGGGGTCAGTCTACAAAAAGTTGGTGAGAAGTTTTTGGAATGCTGTTCTGAATGCCTCCCTTACAAGGACAACTCCAACTCAGAATTGCCAGTTGTTCCTCTGCATATGCCTCAATAGCTCACAACTGTGATGCTGTGGATATTGAGTTCTAATATTGGAGTTCTTAATCTCATTAATAAAATAATTTAAAGATGAACTGAAGTGAATGTTCAAAGATAAACTATTCAAGTTCTGAGGGAAAATTTCAAGTTCAGGAACATATACAACTCTGCAACCTGGCAAAGGAGAATTCAGGATTAAAAGGAAAAGCATAGTCATGTTGTTCAAGAAGGAGTGGGGGTCATATATATGGTGGATAAAATGCCATATGATGAAAAGGGGGCATTTAGAGAAAAAGCAAGGAAGCCCAAAGTATCAGCAAAGGGATTCTTAGATTCACCCAGCATCCAAGTTCAAAAGAATACAACAGAAACAAGAAAAAGGAAAAGTTGTTCCTGTATGGTCTAGACAGTGAGGTAGGCAGATCCAAGGGAATATCAACATAACATGTAGGAACTACACTGGGTATGGAGAATTCTGGAAAGGAAATGAGTGTTATGTGAATTAATGGGAATGTTTCTGGAAATAAAGAATATTATAGTTCCTTCACTGTTGCTGTGATAAAATACCCTGACAAAACAATTTTAAGGATGAAAGGGTTTACTGTGGGTAAATTTCTGCACATTCTGTTGGGGATGTCAAAGTGTCAGTAACTTGAACAATTTGATCACATCACTTCTCCAGTCAGAGAGGAAAAAGTGCTAAATGTTCCTGTTCATCTTTCTGCTTCTATTAGTCTAGAATACAAGGGAATGTAACCAATTACTTTTAGGTTGGTCTTTCCACCTCAATTAACCTAATCAAATGATCCTTCGTGGGCATGCCCAAACACTAACCTAATCTGCAGAATTTCTCACAGGTATACCCAGAGGATTATCTCCTAGGTGATTTTAGATCAAGCCAAGTTGATAATCAGTATTAGTCATTAACAAACTTAGGGCCAACAAATTCTGAAAGGAGGGATGTGACTGGTCACTAATGGTATTGAACATTTCCTGTCTTTCTTTTTTGTTTGTTTGTTTTTGTTTTTGCTTTTCAAGACAAGGTTTCTCTGTGTAGTTTTGGTGCTTGTCCTGGATCTCGCTCTGTAGACAAGGCTAGCCTCGAACTCACAGAGATCCACCTGGTTCTGCCTTTCGAGTGCTGGGATTAAAGGCATGTGCCGCCACTGCTGGGCTGGTATTGAACATTTTCAAGTGACATGTTGCTCTGTGGACGATATGCTTTATGCTTTTTCCTCAAGATAGAGCTACTCTGCTATAGTGGCCAGAACACAGGAACTCATACCATAAACATTAAGTGATTCTGTAAATAAATGAATAAGTAATCATTGATTATATTGGGGTTTCTTAGATTCTGCACTTCAATATAAAACATTTCTTCACATTATTTTTGTAATCTCCAGCTAGTGCAATATATGATCTTCTATCTTGTAAAATGTCTATATTTTCCAGGAATTAAGAGTTAATCAACTTTCAGTCACTATAATAAAATACTTCAGATAATGAACATATAATGAAAAAAGGTTAAATTTTGGCCTCAGGCTTTGGATAGTTCTGTTCATGGTCAAATGGGCCTTCCTAACTTTGTACCCATGGTCCCATGGTAAAGCAGCATTTAACAGGAAGATACTGGAGCAGAGGCAGCTACTCAGCCCATGATACCAGTGAACAAATAGAAAGTAAGAGAGAAGGTCTACAGTCTCTTTCAGGAATGCTGGGAATAATTTATCACCATATACTTGACCTTGCCTCTTAAAGCTCTCACCACCTCCTGTTTGTGTCAAAGAGATCCATGCCCATGAAGGTGAGGTCTAAGAGCAAGACAAGATGCAAACTGCAGCACTAAGTAAGTGGTTTTAAAAAGAAAACACTTACTGATTTACATCAACCAAAGGAGGCAAAAGAAGAAGCAACAGTAGGAATTTTCGGCAGCCAATGAAACAAGCTCAGCAACAAAATAAATAAATCAACAAGGTAAAATATCAAAACAATGTAAAAGTCAGTGTCTTGGAGTCCATACTGATACACACGAGTTGTTAAATAAGTTAGTAAACAAGGGGAAACAAACATTTATTACAGAAGTTTTTCTGTGTCCCAGCCTGCCAGTGGTTGTGACAAATCTCTCCCACTTGTGTCCCCCAAGTAAACACACAGTGGCTTATATTAATTAAAACTGCTCAGCCATTAGCTCTTACACTTAAACTCAGCCTATTTCTGTTAATCTATATGTCAATACGTGTTCTGTGGCTTTACCTGTGTGCCATTACATGCTGCTTCCTGAATGGCAGGCTGGCATCTGACTCAGCCTTCCTCTTATCATAATTCTCCTTATCTGCCTATTGGCTACTGGCCAATCAGAGTTTTATTAAACCAGTGTACAAAAGCATTATCCCACAGCATTTCCCCTTTTCTGTTTAATTAAAAAGGAAGGTTTTAACTGTAATATAGTAAAATTACATGTAACAAACAGTTATCAAGCAAGAATTATAGTTACAATATCTAGTATATTTGTATTTTGTAAAATTAAAGAGAATATTTTATATATCCTATATTTGTGAATTTAGGGTTTCATATCTGATTTATCTTTTATCATAACCAAGGAAAATCATAATTGTAACTATCTAGTCAAAAACTTCTGACTATACAGAAGCATACCAGAAAATCCATACACATATTCCTTCCTTATGTAGGAGGATCCCAAATCTCTACTCTTAAGTGCTGGCATCTCACTGTGACTTGATGCAAGAATGCATCATGGAAGGAAGAACAAGATGACTGTTTAGGTGTTATATCATTCTGTCATGGTGAAAACTGACAAGGGGAGTGAGAGTCTGTGCACCCCCAGGGGCATATTCCATGCCTCTCCACCACCCATCAAAGCTCCAAATACTTGACAGCAGCCTCTTTACATGCCCCACTCATACCCTGCTACATCAGTGACCACTGGGGCCCTGCCTGCACCTGGAGGAGGAGCTACTGAGTATGTGGGCTACTGGCTGAACAACCCTACTCTCTAGGTCCTACCCTCCAGGGACACATTTCATGCCTCATCCCCATCCATTGAAGTCCCAGAGACTGGCAATGGCCTCCCCACACCCCCAACAATATCCCACCATGTCAGTGACCATCAGGGCACCACCTGCACTTGGAGAAGGAGGTAAATGTCTGGACTCCTAGCTGGACAGCACTGCTCAGTAGGCCATAGCCCCCAGGGACATATCATGTGCCTCTACTCCACACACCAAGGCCACAGAGACCTAGCAGCAGCCTCCTCTGACCGCCAACCATCCCCTGCCACATTAGTTACCACAGGAACCCTCTGCACCTGTAGGAGAAGGCGAATGTCTTGGCTCCTGGATGGACAGCCCTGCTTACTAGGCTAGCCCCTAGGGCCACATCTCATGCCTCTCCCCACCACCAAAGCCCCAGAGACCCAGGAGCAGGTTCCCCACACACCTAAAAATGCCCTGCTGCATCATTGATCACAGGAGACACAAGCCTCACTTGCACCTGGAGGAAGAGAGACCACCTGATCAACAAGCACTACCTGCACCAATTAGAGGATGAGGGCACCCACTGAGGCACCAGCCCCACCTGCACCTATTGGAGGAAGAGATGGGTAGGTGACAGTGTAAGAATACATTCAACAGCATAAAGAGCAATATGGCCACCAGAAACTAGTGGTTCTACAACAGCAAAACCTGTACACCCAAATGAAGAAGAAGTAGAAGAAAACAACCTTAAAAATACCTTTATGAAGATGATAGAGGCCCTTAAAGAGGAAATGAAAAATTCCCTTAAAAACAGGAGGAAAAACAAAAAAAGTGGGAATAAATAAATAAATAAATCCCTGAAAGAAAGCCAAGAAAAAAAAAAAAACAATTAAACATGTGAAGGAAATACTTCAAGACTTGAAAACTGAAATAGAGGCAATAAAGAAATTGTAAGCTGAGGGAATTCTGGAAATGGAAAATCTAGATTAAACAATCAGGAACTACAGGTGCAAGCATAACCAACAGAATACAAGAGATGGAAGGAAGAATCTCAGGTGTTGTCAGAATGGCTAAGATCAACTTATGATCTTATGAACACTGAAGACAGATTATGTTGGAGAGGATGTGGAGCAAGGGGAACACTCCTACACTGTTGGTGGGAATGCAAACTTGTACAGCCATTTTGGAAATCAATATGGCCGTTTCTCAGAAAATTGGGAATCAACCTCCCTCAAGACCCAGCAATACCACTCTTGGGCATATACCCAAGGAATGCTCAATTGTACTGCAAGGGCACATGCTCAACTATGTTCATAGCAGTGTTATTTGTTATAGCCAGAACCTGGAAACAACCTAGATGCCCCTTAACTGAAGAATGGATAAAGGAAATGTGGTACATATACACAATAGAGTACTGCTCAGGAGATAAACAATGACATCATGAGGTTTGCAGGCAAATGGATGGAACTTGAAAATATCATCCTAAGTAAGGTAACCCGGACTCAGAAAGACAAACATGGTATGTACTCACTCATAAGTGGATACTAGATGTAAAGCAAAGGACAACTCACAACTCCAGGGAGGCTAGCTAGTGAGTAGGACACTAGGAAAGACACAGGGTTTGCTCAGTGACAGAGAAATGGATGAGAGCTACATGAGCAAACTGGGGGTGAGGGGAGGTAATGGAGGGCAAGGGGAAAGAGAGCTTAGGGGAATGGGAAGTTCTAGCTGGATCAGGAACAGAGTGGGAGAACAAGGAAAGAGATACCATAATAAATGAAGACACCATAGGAATAGGAAGAAGCAGAGTACTAGAGAGGTTCCCCAGGAATCCACAAAGACGACTCCACTATAGACTACTGGCAATGGTTGAGAGGGTGCCTGAGCTGAACTACTCTGGTGATCAGATGGCCAAACACCCTAACTCATGATAGAACCCTCATCCAGTGACTGATGGAAGCAGATGCAGAGATCCACAGCCAGGTCCCAGGTGGAGCTCCAGGAGTCCAATCGATGAGAAAGAGGAGGTATTCTATGAGCAAGAGATATTGAGACCGTGATTGGAAAAAGTACAGAGACAACTAGCCAAAATAGTGGAAACACATGAACTGTAGACCAATAGCTGAGGAGAACCATGGTACTGAACTAGGCCCTCTGGATAAGTGAGATAGTTGTTTAGCTTGAACTGTTTAGGGGACCCCCAGGCAGTGGGACCAGGACCTGTCCTTAGTGTATGAGCTGGCTTTTTGGAACCTAGTGCCTATGCTGAGACACTTTGCTCAGCCTTGGTATGGGGAGGAGGGGCTTGGACCTGCCTCAACTGAATGTACCAGGCTTTACTGACTCTCCAGGGGAGACCTTGCCTTAGAGAAGGTAGGAATGGGGAGTGGGTTGGGGGGAAGGCTGGGGTGTGGGAGGAGGGAGGAAAGGGGAATCTGTGCTTGATATGTAAAATGAATAGAAAATCTCTTAATAAAAAAAAAGAATCTCAGGTGTTGAAGAGACAATAGAGGAAAAATGTGCATGAGATACCAAACTTGCTCCCATCGGTGTCTGGTATGTTGCCCAAAGGAAGTTTTTCCATATGGAGAATGACTCATCTCTACAGAAACAGCACTGTGAGTTGATGGAAGTGCTCCATGAGTCATACTGGAGTGTATGATGTCACAGGGAAGACAGACCAGGCCACTGGGAACATTTTAATATTAGAATATGTAGACAGGAGACCAGTTATAAACTGGTGAGAACTACATGCCTTCACTCTGCTTGGTTCCAGAGGTACCTACCACCTCTTGTTCTATGTGCAGAATCTATATCCACATCATCAGTGTGCAGAATCTGCATGCAACTCTGGATCTTGGGCAAAGCAGATGAAACCCCTGGCTAAATATCTAGAGAGAAAGAGAACTCTCTCATCAGAAATTAACTGATGTTTCCAGTGCCTTTAAAGTTCACAAAATGAAGCCATCTTCCTGTAGATAAAACAAACAAACAAACAAACAAAAAAGGAAATATATTCATTTGTCAAAGAAGATGTTAAATCCAACAAATTTGTAACACAAAACATCCAGATAATCTGAAAAAACATGAAGAGACCAAACCTAAGAATAGTAGGGATAGAAGAAAGAGAATTCCAGCTCAACGACAGAAAATGCATTCAACAAAATCATGGAAGAAAATTTTCCCAAACTAAAGAAAGACATGCCTATGAAAGCACAAGAACCTTACAGAACACCAAGTAGACCAAAAAAGTCCCCTTGCAATATAATAAAACACTAAACATACAGAATAAAGGAAGGATATTAAGAGCAGCAAAAGGAAAAGGTCAAGTAACATAAAGGCAAACCTATCAGAATTACACCCAATTTCTCAATGGAAACTCTGAAAGCCAGAAGGTCTTGGACAGCCACAACGCAGACACTAAGAGACCATGGATGCCAGTCTGCTACTATACACAGCAAAGCTTTCAATCACTGTAGATGGAGAAAACAAGATATTCCATGACAAAACCAGATTTAAACAATACCAATTCACAAATCCAGCCCTACAGAAAGTACTAGAAGAAATACTCCAACCCAAGGAAGTTAGCTGCATCTGCAAAATCACAGTGAATAAACAACCTCATACCAGCAAATCCCAAAGAAGGGAAACACAAAACATTACCACCAATAACAACAAAACCAAAAATAACAAGAATTAACAAACACTAGTCATTAGTATCTGTCAATGGACTCAATTCACGTCCAAAAAGACAGAGACTAGTGGGTACAAAAAAACAGGACCCATCCTTCTGTTGCATACAAGAAACACACCTCAACCTCAAAGCCAGACATTATGTCAGAGTAAAGGCTTGGGAAAAATATTTTTTAATCAAATGGTCCTACAGGCTGGTGTAGCTATCCTAATATCTAACAAAATAAAATTCAATGCAAATCAAAAGAGTTAGAGGAGGAAATTTCATATTCATCACAGGAACATCCATGAAGATGAAGTTCTAATTCTGAACATTTTTGGCCCAAATACAAGAGCTTCCACCTTTGTAAAAGAAACATTACTAAAGCTTTAATCACACATAAAACCCACACTAATAGTGGGAGACTTCAATGCCCCACTCTTGCCACTGTATAGGTATGCTAGACAGAAACTAAACAGAGAAACAAGGAGACTAGCAGATGTTATGACTCAAATGGACTTAATAGACATCTATAGAACATTTCACTGAAACACAAATAAACATCTACAGAACATTTCACTGGAACATATCAAAGAATATATCTTCTCAGAAACTCATGGAACCTTCTCTGAAACTGATCACATACTCCATAACAAAGCAAACCTCAACAAATACAAAAAAAATGGAATACCCCCTGTATTTTATTTGATCATCATGGCTTAAAGTCACAACACAAATGGCAGAAAGCCTACAAACTCATTGAAATTGAAGAATGTCAAACTGAATCACCACTGAGTCAAAGAAAAAAAGAAAGAAAGAAATTAAAGACTTCCTAGAATTCAACAAAAATGAATGCACAATATACTCAAACTTATGGGACACTTTGAAAGAAGTGCTAAGAGGAAAGTTCATAGCACTAAATGCCTACATAAAGAAATTGTAGAAATCTCACACTAGCACCTTAACAGCATACCTGAAAGCTCTAGAACAAAAAGAAGCAAACTCACCCAGAAGGAGGAGAGGGCATACATAACCAAACTCCAGGCTGAAATTAACAAAATAGAAACAAAGAGAACAATGCAAAGAATCAATGAAACAAAGAGTTGGTTCTTTGAGAAAATCAACAAGGTAGACAAAGCCTTATGGAAACTGTCCAAAAGACAGAGAGAGAACATCCAAATTAACAAAATCAGAAATGAAAAGGGAGACAGAACAACAAACAATGAGGAAATCCAGAAAATCATCAGGTGACACTTTGAAAACCTGTACTCCACGATATTTGAAAATCTAAAAGAAATGGACAATTTTCTTTAAATACCGCATATCAAAATTAAATCTAGGCTAGATAAACAATTTAAATAGACCTATAACCCCTAAGGAAATAGAAGCAGTCATAAAATGTCTCCCGCCACCCCCGTCCAAAAAAACAAAACAAAAAAAAAAAAACAACAAAACAAAACAAACAAACAAAAACCTCCAGGGCCACATAGTTTCAATGCAGAAGTCTACCAGCATTTCAAAGAAGACTTAATACCAATACTCCTCAAATTTTCCACAATAGTAACAGAAGGAACATTGCCAAACTCTTTTTATGAGGCTACAAGTCACCCAGATACCCAAACTACACAAAGATGCAACAAAGAATTACAGATCAATCTCCCTAATGAACATTGATGCAAAAATACTCAATAAAATACTGGCAAACCAAATCCAAGAACACATTGGAAAAATCTTCCAACATGATCAAGTAGACTTTATCCCAGAGATGCAAGGATGGTTCAACATATGAAAATCCATCAACTTAATCCATTATATAAAAAAAAACTGAGAGGAAAAAAACCACATGATCATCTCATTAGATGCTGAAAAAGCCCTTGAGAAAAATCCAACACCCCTTCATGATAAAGGTCATGGAAAGATTGGAGACCGAAGGGACATACCTACAAATAAAAAAGGCAATATATAGCAAGATGACAACCAACATGAGACTAAATGGAGAGAAACACAAAGCAATTCCACAAAAATCAGGAACAAGACAAAGCTATTCACTCTCCCCATATCTATTCAGTATAGTACTTCAAGTTCTAGCTAGAGCAAGAAGACAACAAAAGGAGATCAAAAAGATACAAATTGGAAAGAAAGAAGTCAAACTTTTACTATTTGCAGATAATATGATAGTATACATAAGTGATCCCAAAAATTCAACCAGGGAACTTTCACAGCTGATAAACACCTTCAGGAAGTTAGCAAGATAGAAGATTAACTCAAAATTGTCAGTAGCCCTCATATATACAAATGGTAAATGGGCTGAGAAAGAAATCAGAAGAACATCACCTTTATAATAAACACAACATAAAATATCTTGGGGTAACTCTAACCAAACATGTGAAAGACCTATATAACATGAACTTTAACCTCTTTAAAAAAAGAAATTGAAGAAGATATCAGAAAATGGAAAGATCTCCCGTGCTCTTGGATACATAGAATCAAACATAGTAAAAATGTCAATCTTATCAAAAGCAATCTACAGATCAATGCAATTCCCATCAATGTAATTCCCATCAAAATCCCCACACAATTCTTCACAGACCTCAAAAAAATAATACTCAACTTCATATGGAAAAACAAAAAGTCCAGTGTAGCAAAAACAATCCTGTACAAATCAAGAATTTCTGGAGGCATCACCATTCCTGACCTCAAGCTCTGCTATAGAGCTATAGTAATAAAAACAGCTTGGTATTGGCAGAACAACTGACACATTGATCAATGGAATCAAATCATAGACCCTGACATTAATCCCAAAAGCCAGCCCATGCACCAAGGACAGGTTCCGGCTCCACTGCCTGGGGGCTTCCCAAACAGATCAAGCTAATCAACTGTCTCACTTATCCAGAGGGCCTGGTCCAGTTCCATGGGGGCTCCTCAGCCATTGGTTCACAGTTCATACGTTTCCACTAGTTTGCCTATTTGTCCCTGTGCTTTTTCCAATCATGGTCTTAATATCTCTTGCTCATACAATCCCTCCTCTCTCTTGCTGATTGGACTCCCAAAGCTCCACCTGGGGTTTGGCTGTGGATCTCTGTATCTGCTTCCATCAGACACTGGATGAGAGTTCTATCATGACAGCCAGGGGAACACCTGAATTTTTATTAAGAAGCTAAAATTATACAATGAAAAAAAGAAAGCATCTTCAATAAATGATGCTGGCATAACTGGATGCCGACATGTAGAAGAATGCAAATAGATCCATATCAATCTCCATGCACACAACTCCAGTCCAAATGGATCAAAGACCTCAACATAAATACAGTTATACTGAACCTGATAGAAAAGAAAGTGGAAAGTAGCCTCGAATGCATTGACACAGGAGCCTAGATCCTAAATATAACACCAGTAGCATACTTAATAAGTGAAACCTGAAACTGAGAAGTTTTTGTAAGGCAAAGAACAAAGTAAATAAGACAAAATGGCAGCTCACAGGATGAGAAAAGATCTTCACCAACCCTACATGTGGGAGAGGGCTGATCTTCAAAATATATAAAGAAACTAGATATCAAGAAACTAGAAATCAAAATATCAAACAACCCAATTAAATAATGGTGTACAGATCTAAACAGAGAATTCTTAACAGAAGAATCTCAAATATCCAAAAGACATTTAAGAAATTGCTCAACATCTTAGTCATGAAGAAAATGCAAATCAAAATGACACTGAGAACCATCTTACACCTGTCAGAATGACTCAAAAACACTAATGACAGCTTATGTTGGAGAGGATGTGGAGTAAGGGGAACACCCCTCCACTGCCGATAGGAGTGCAAACTTTTATAGTCACTCTGGAAATCAATATGGTGGTTTATCAGAAAATTGGGAATCGACCTACCTCAAGACCCAATGATACCACTATTGGGCATATATCTAAAAGATGGTCAATCATACAGCATGGTCACTTGCTCAACCATGTTCATAGCAACATTATTCATAAGAATCAGAACCTAAAAACAACCTAGATGCCCCTCAACCAAATAATGGATAAGGAAAATGTGGTGTATTTACACATGGAGTATTACTCAGAGGTAAAAAATAATGACATCATGAAATTTATAGACCAATGGATGAACCTAGAATGAATCATTCTGACTGAAGTAACCCAAAGCCAGAAAGACAAACGTATGTACTCACTCTTAAATGGATATTAGATGCAAAGCAAAGGATAACCAGGCTGCAATCCATAACCCCAGAGAAGCTAGGCAAAAAGGAGGAACCTAAGAGGGACACACATGGAGGTCCCCAATAAGGGAAAATATTTAAGATATCCTGGGTAAATTGGGAGGAGGAGTAGAAGGGAGGAGATGGGGGATGGGAACAGGAGGGACTGAGATGGCCAAGTGGAGAGAGGGACAGAGAGGGAGAGCAAAGAAAGAGATATCTTGGTAGAAGGAACCATTAGGGGGTTAGGGATGTGAGTGACAGTTATGTGGCTTGATCTGTTTGGGGAGCCTCTGGCAGTGGGACCTGGAGCTAGGGAAATCCCCTGAAATCCACAAGGATGACACCAGCTAAGACTTCTAGCAATAATGGAGTGTGTGTCTGAACTTACCTTCCTCTTTAATCAGATTAGTTGTCATCATAGAACTTACATCCAGTAACTGATGGAAGCAGATGTAGTGATCCACAACCAAGCACTGGGCTGAGCTCTTGGACTTCAGTTGAAGATAAGGAGGAGGGATCAAAGGAGCAAGTGAGGTCAAGATCATGATGGGAAAAACCACACAGACAGCTGACCCAAACTGGTGGGAGCTCATGGACTTTGACCTGTCAGCCGGAGAACATACATGGGACTGAACTAGGCCCTCTGAATGTCAGTGACAGTTATGTGGCTTGATCTGTTTGAAGAGACCCTGGCAGTGGGACTAGGGCTTATCCCAGGTGCATGAAATGACTTTTTGGAACACATTCAGTAGGATCAGATACCTTGCTCAGCCTTGACACACGGGAGATGGGTTTGGTCCTGCCTCACCAGAGTATGCCAGTCTTTGTTGAGTCCCCAAGGAAGGCCTTATCCTCTCTGAAGAGTGGATGGAGGTGGGATGGGGGAGGTGAGGGAGCCAGGAGAAGGGGAAGGACGGGGAACTGGGATTGATATGTAAAATGAAAAAATAAGTTTTTTAAAATAAAAAAATGAAATGTATTTGAAATATATTTTTTTCATAATAAGAGAATGTCCTCCTGGAGTGTAGACGGCAGCAATGCGACATTTTTTTTAATTTAACCACATTTATTTATTTTGGAGTGATTTTGGTGTGCATGCATGCAATAGCACACATAATTAGGTAAAAAAACAACAACTTGAAAGAGTTGCTTCTCTCCTTCCACCGTATAGGTTCCAGAGATCCAACTTAAGACATCAGCCTTATACTACCACGTTGTACTTTATTTTTATCAATTAACTAATTCATTACTTATTTTCTAGCCCCAATACAGTTTCTTCTCCCTCCTTTCTTCCTCCCTTTCCTCCTAATCCCTTCTCCCCAATCTTCCCTCTTTATCCATCATTTTAAAATGACAGTGTGGAAATGCCATAGGCACTTTATTATTAATTTTATTTTCTTTCATGTGTACATTATAGCTATCATTATTTCAGGAAGTGTATGCTTTTACAGAATGTTTCAGATATGGTTTATTACTGTGAATAGACACCATGACCACAGCAACTCTTACAAAGGAAAACATTTATTTGGAGCTGGTTTGCAGGTTTACAGGTTTAGTCCATTATTTTCATAGAAGGTGTCATCGTGGCTTGCAGGAAGACATGATGCTGAAGAAGTAGGTGAGAATTCTACATCTAGATCAGCAGGCAGCAGGAAGAGAAATTGACACTCACATGGCTTGAGCATATGAAACTTCAAAGTCCACCTCCAGGGACCCATTTCCTACAAGGCCCCACCTACTCCAATGAGGCTACAACTCCCAATAGTGCCACTTCCTTTGAGTTTATGGGGGCTGCTTTCATTCAAACCACCACACAAAATATTAGTTTCTTGTATCTTTTTTTCTTTTTATTGAAAATAGATTTTTCTCGTATATGATATCCTGATTATGCTTTCTCCTCCCTCTACTCCTGCCAGTTCATCCCACCTCTGCTCCCATCCAGGTCTAATCCCTTTCTTCTCTCATTAGGAAACAAATAGACTTCTAACAGATAACAATAAAATAAAATATAAGACAAAAAGCTCCTAACATATCAGAGTTGGACAAGACAAATACACAGTAGGAAAAGATCCTAAGAATCAAGAAACCCACACTCAGGAATCTTATAAAAACACTAGGTAGACAGGCCCGGAGGCGGAGACAAGCAGACACAGGTAGGCCTGTGGCAGCGGCCCGTGGAGGTAGACGGGCCCAGTGGCGGCAGCCGACAGGGTTATTCAGGCCCGGCAGCAGCCGGCAGAGACATTCAGACCCAGCGGCGGCCCACAGAGGTAGACAGGCCCGGCGGCGGAGACAAGCAGATGCAGGTAGGCCTGTGGTGGCGGCCCGTGGAGGTAGACGGGCCCAGCAGCGGCAGCCGACAGGGATATTCAGACCTGGCGGCAGCCGGCAGAGACATTCAGGCCCAGTGGCGGCCCACAGAGGTAGACGGGCCCAGCGGCAGCCCGCTGAGGTAAACGGGCCCAGTGGCAGCGGAAGACAGGGCTATTCAGGCCCGGCGGAAGCCGGCAGAGACATTCAGGCCCAGCGGCGGCCCACAGAGGTAAACGGGCCCGGCGGCAGCGACCGACAGGGACATTCAGTCCCGGCAGCAGCCGGCAGAGACATTCAGGCCCAGCGGCGGCCCGCTGAGGTAAACGGGCCCGGCGGCAGCGACCGACAGGGACATTCAGTCCCGGCAGCAGCCGGCAGAGACATTCAGGCCCGATGGCGGCCCCCAGAGGCAGACAGACCCAGCGGCAGCTGACAGGGACATATAGGCCCGGCGGCGGACCGCAGAAGTAGACAGGCCCAGGGACGGAGACAAGCAGACGCAGCTTGGAACAGGGACACCCCTAACCCCAACATCTGGGGAAGAAGCTATCTCCGTGGGTCAGAACCAGAACGAATCTGAACACTTCTTCTGAGGACAACCCAGGGCCCAACTGCTGATCCTGTGAAACCCAACAACTTGGAGGTGTTGGTGAGACTACCCTGCTCAGCTGAAACCCATCTGGGAGAGGATTCAGATGCCTACAGTTTAAAGTCTGAAGAAACAAGATCAGCTGAGGAGTTGACAAATGAACAAAACGTGACCTGGGAACACAGAAGAAGGCGCTACCCAGACACCAAACCAGATCACCAGAATCATAAGTATATAATTCACTGATCGAAATCAGCTGCCCCTGAAGAAATAGCCCAATAGCACCAATTTAACCAAGAACCACTACTAAACCAAGACTAAAAATTAGAACAAGAGAAGCACTCTCAGACACAGACACCACCTGCACCGCACAGAGGAAGAGATGAGTAGACGCCAGTGCAAAAATACAGGCAACAACATAAAGACCTATATGGCAACATCAGAACCTAGTGATTCTACACCTGCAAGACCTAAACATACCATGACAGAAGAAACAGAAGAAATCAACCCTAAAAATGACTTTAAGAAGATGATAGAGGCCCTTAAAGAAGAAATAAAACATTCCCTCAATGAGGAAATAAAAACTTTCCTTAAAGAGGAAATGAAAAACTACCTTAAAGAGGAAATAAAAACTTTCCTTAAAGAGGAAATAAAAAACTCCCTTAAAGAGGAAATAAAAACTTCCCTTAAAGAGGAAATGAAAAACTCCATTAAAGAGGAAATAAAAAACTCCCTTAAAGAAATGGAAGAAAAAACGAACAAAAAATGGGAAGAAATCAAATCAAGCCAAGAAAAAGCAATTAAACAGATGAAAGAAACATTCCAAGATCTGAAAAATGAATTTGAGACAATAAAGAAAACACATGCTGAGGGAATGCTAGAAATAGAAATCCTGACTAAACGAACAGGAACTACAGAAACAAGCATAACCAACTGATTGCAAGAGATGGAACAGAGAATCTCTGACGCTGAAGACACGATAGAGAAAATAGATTCGTCAGTCAAAGAAAACAATAAAGACAAAAAAGTCATAACACAAAACGTCCAGGAAATTTGGGACACCATGAAAAGACCAAACCTAAGAATAATAGGGATAGAAGAAGGAGAAGAATACCAACTCAAAGGCACAGAAAATATATTCAACAAAATCATAGAAGAAAACTTTCCTAACCTAAAGAAAGAAATACCTATGAAGATACAAGAAGCTTACAGAACACCGAATAGGCTGGATCCAAAAAAAAAGTCCCCTCGCCACATAATAATCAAAACAATAAACACACAGAATAAAGAAAAAATATTAAGAGCTGCAAAGGAAAAGGACCAAGTAACATATAAAGGCAAACCCATCAGAATAACACCAGACTACTCAATAGAGACTATGAAAGCTAGAAGATCATGGACAAACCTCATGCAGACACTAAGAGACCACGGATGCCAACCCAGACTATTATACCCAGCAAAACTCTCAATCACCATAGGCGGAGTAAACAAAATATTCCAGGATAAAACCAGATTTAATCAATACCTGTCCACAAACCCAGCCCTACAGAAAGCACTAGAAGGGAAAATTCAACCCAAAGAAGTTAAACACATCCATGAAAAATCAAGTAATAGATAATCCTACACCAACATACACCACAGAAGGACAACACAACACAACCAAAAAAATAACAGGAATTAACAATCACTGGTCATTCATATCCATCAATATCAATGGTCTCAACTCACCCATAAAAAGACACAGGCTAACAGAATGGATAAGAAAACAGGACCCATCCATATGCTGCATACAAGAAACACACCTTAACTCCAAAGACAGACACTACCTCCGAGTAAAGGGCTGGGAAAAGGTTTTCCAAGCAAATGGACCTAAGAAACAAGCTGGTGTAGCTATCCTAATATCTAATAAAATAGACTTCAAACTAAAATCAATCAAAAGAGACCAGGATGGACATTGCATATTCATCACGGGAAAAATCCACCAAGATGAAGTCTCGATTCTAAACATTTATGCTCCAAATACAAAAGCACCCACATTCATAAAAGAAACACTACTAAAGTTTAAAACTCACATCAAACCCCACACATTAGTAGTGGGAGATTTTAACACACCACTCTCACCAAAAGATAGATCTACCAGACTGAAACTTAACAAAGAAATAAAGGACCTAATAGATGTTATGACTCAAATGGACCTAATAGATATCTACAGAATATTCCATCCTAACACAAAAGAATATACCTTCTTCTCAGCACCCCATGGAACCTTCTCAAAAATTGACCACATGCTTGGACACAAAACAAATCTCAACAGATACAAAAAAATTGGAATAACCTCCTGTATCTTATCAGACCACCATGCCTTAAAGTTAGAACTCAATAACAACAAAAATTATAGAAAACCCAAAAACTCATGGAAACTGAATAATGCCCACCTGAAACATCAATGGGTCAAGGAAGAAATAAAAACAGAAATTAAAGAGTTCCTAGAATTCAATGAAAATGAAAGTACAACATACCCAAACTTATGGGACACTATGAAAGCAGTGCTAAGAGGAAAATCCATAGCTCTAAATGCACACATAAAGAAGATGGATCAATCCCATACCAATGAATTAACAGCACAACTGAAAGCTCTAGAACAAAAAGAAAAAAACTCACCCAGGAGAAATAGATGCCAGGAAATAATCAAATTGAGGGCTGAAATAAACGAAATAGAAAACAAGAGAACAATACAAAAAATCAATGAAACAAAGAGTTGGTTCTTTGAAAAAATCAACAAGATAGACAAACCACTAGCCAAATTAACCAAAAGGCAAAGAGAGAGCACCCAAATTAACAAAATCAGAAATGAAAAGGGAGACATAACAACAGACAATGAGGAAATCCAGAGAATCATCAGATCATACTTCAAAAACCTGTACTCCACAAAAATGGAAAACCAGGAAGAAATGGACAATTTTCTGGATAAATACCACATACCAAAATTAAATCAAGACCAGATAAACCATTTAAATAGACCAATAACCCCTAAAGAAATAGAAACAGTCATCAAAAGTCTCCCAACCAAAAAAAGCCCAGGACCAGATGGTTTCAGTGCAGAATTCTACCAGACTTTCAAAGAAGAACTAATACCAATCCTCTTCAAAGTGTTCCACACAATAGAAACAGAAGGAACACTACCAAACTCTTTTTATGAGGCTACAATTACCCTGATACCCAAACCACACAAAGATGCAAGAAAGAAAGAGAACTACAGACCAATCTCCCTCATGAACATTGATGCAAAAATACTCAACAAAATATTGGCAAACCGAATCCAAGAATACATCAAAACAATCATCCATCACGACCAAGTAGGATTCATCCCAGGGATGCAAGGATGGTTCAACATACGGAAATCAGTCAATGTAATACACCATATAAACAAACTGAAAGAAAAAAACCACATGATCATCTCCTTAGATGCTGAAAAAGCCTTTGACAAAATCCAACACCCCTTCATAATAAAGGTCTTAGAAAGATTAGGAATACAAGGAACATTTCTAAGCATAATAAAAGCAATTTATAGCAAGCCAACAGCAAACATCAAATTAAATGGAGAGAAACTCAAAGCGATACCACTAAATTCAGGAACAAGACAAGGCTGTCCACTCTCCCCATATTTATTCAATATAGTACTAGAAGTTTTAGCTAGAGCAATAAGACAACAAAAGGAGATCAAAGGGATACAAATTGGCAAGGAAGAAGTCAAACTTTCACTATTTGCAGATGATATGATAGTATACATAAGTGACCCCAAAAACTCTACCAGGAAACTTCTACAGCTGATAAACTCCTTCAGTAAAATGGCAGGATACAAAATCAACTCAAAAAAATCAGTAGCCCTCCTATACACAAATGATAAAAGGGCTGAGAAAGAAGTCAGAGAAACATCACCCTTTACAATAGCCACAAATAATATAAAATACCTTGGGATAACACTAACTAAACAAGTGAAAGACCTTTTTGATAAGAACTTTAAATCTCTAAAGAAAGAAATTGAAGAAGATATCAGAAAATGGAAGGATTTCCCATGCTCATGGATAGGTAGGATTAACATAGTAAAAATGGCAATCTTACCAAAAGTAATCTACAGATTCAATGCAATCCCCATCAAAATCCCAACACAATTCTTCACAGACTTGGAAAGAAAAATACTCAACTTTATATGCAAAAACAAAAGACCCAGGATAGCTAAAAGAATCCTATACGATAAAGCAACCCTTGGAGGCATCACCATCCCGGACCTCAAACTCTACTATAGAGCTATAGTAATAAAAACAGCTTGGTACTGGTATAAAAACCGACATACGGACCAATGGAATCGAATTGAAGACCCTGACATTAATCCATGCACATATGAACACCTGGTTTTTGACAAAGGAGCCAAAACTATACAATGGAACAAAGAAAGTATCTTCAACAAATGGTGCTGGCATAACTGGATGTCAATATGTAAAAGATTACAAATAGATAGCCGGGCGGTGGTGGCGCACGCCTTTAATCCCAGCACTCGGGAGGCAGAGCCAGGTGGATCTCTGTGAGTTCAAGGCCAGCCTGGACTACCAAGTGAGTTCCAGGAAACGCGCAAAACTACACAGAGAAACCCTGTCTCGAAAAACCAAAAAAAAAAAAAAAAAACAAATAGATCCATATCTGTCACCATGCACAAAACTCAAGTCCAAGTGGATCAAAGACGTAAACATAAATCCAGTTATACTAAACTTAATAGAAAAGAAAATAGGAAGCACTCTTGAACGCATTGGCACCGGAGACCATTTCCTAAATAAAACACTGACAGCACAGACCCTGAGCACAACAATTAATAAATGGGACCTCTCGAAACTGAGAAGCTTTTGCAGGGCAAAAGACACAGTCATTAAGACAAAAAGACAGCCAACAGATTGGGAAAAGATCTTCACCAACCCCACATCTGACAGAGGATTGATCTCCACAATATAAAGAACTCAAGAAACTAGACATCAAAGCACTGAACAGTCCAATTAAAAAATGGGCTAAAGAGCTAAACAGAGAATTCACAAAACAAGAACTACAAATGGCTGAAAGACATTTAAAGAAATGCTCAACATCCTTAATCATCAGAGAAATGCAAATCAAAACGACTCTGAGATACCACCTTACACCTGTCAGAATGGCTACGATCAAAAACACCAATGACAACCAATGTTGGAGAGGATGTGGAGCAACGGGAACACTCCTCCACTGTTGGTGGGAATGTAAACTTGTACAACCACTGTGGAAATCAGTATGGCGGTTTCTCAGAAAATTAGGAATCGAACTACCTCAAGACCCAGCCATCCCACTCTTGGGCATCTACCCAAGGAATGCTGATTTATACCATAAAGATACATGCTCAGCTATGTTCATAGCAGCACTATTTGTAATAGCCAGAACCTGGAAACAACCTAGATGCCCATCAACGGAAGAATGGATGAAAAAAATGTGGTACATATACACAATGGAGTACTACTCAGCAGAGAAAAACAATGAAAGCATGAAATTTGCAGGCAAATGGATGGAACTAGAAAAAATCATCCTGAGTGAGGTAACCCAAACTCAGAAAGACAGTTATGGTATGTACTCACTCATTGGTGGATTCTAGATATAAAATAAAGAACAATCAGACCACAACCCATAGAACCATAGAGGCTATATATATAGCATGGAGGTCCCTAGGACGACTGTGGCATATAATAAATTTCAGTTTTACTCAATTATTAAAAAAAAAATAGCCAAATGAATGGAAACACATGACCTATGAACCAAAGGCTGAGGGGCTCCCAGCTGGATCAGGCCCTCTGAATAGGTGAGACAGTTGATTGGCTTGATCAGTTTGGGAGGCATCTAGGCAGTGGGACCAAGTCCTGTGCTCATTGCATGAGTTGGCTGTCTGAAACCTGGAATTTATGCAGGGACACTTGGCTTAGTCTGGGAGGAAGGGACTGGACCTCCCTGGACTGAGTCTACCAAGTTGATCACAGTCCTCGGGGGAGGACTTGTCCTGGAGGAGGTGGGAATGGAGGGTGGGCTGGGGGTAAGGGGAGGGCGTGGGAAGGGGGAGAATAGGGGAACCCATGGCTGATATGTAGAACTGAATGATATTGTAAAATAAAAAATATATATCACAAAAATAAATAAATAAATAAATAAATAAATAAATAAATAAATAAATAAATAAATAAATAAATAAATTAAAAAAACACTAAACTGGAAGCCATAACATATATACACAGGAACTAGGGAAGACCCATGCAGGCCCTGTGCATGCTGCCTAAATTTCTGAATTTGGGCTCATGTTGATTTAGAGGGCTTTGTTTTCTTGGTATCCTCCATATGCTCTGGCTCTTACACTCTTTCCATTTTCTTTGTGCTGGGCTCCCTGGTCCCTGAACGGAGGGATTGGATAGAGACATCCCATTTAGGGCTGAGTGCTCCAAGGTCTCTGCATAATGTCTGACTGGGGTTCTCCGTATTTATTCCCATGTTTCAGGAGGAGGCTACTCTGATGATAGCTGATCAAGTCAATGATCTGTGCATACTGCAGATTATGATTTCAAGTCATTTTATTGCTATGCTTTTTTGTTTGGTGTGTGTGTGTGTGTGTGTGTGTGTGTGTGTGTGTGTGTGTGTGTGTGTTTAGAACAGTAGTATTTGGCATTATCCTAGGACACTGGGCTATCTAGTCTCTGCTTCTTGGTCACTCAGTAGTACCATGGTGTACAGGTTCCATCTAGTGGAGTGGCCCTTAGGTCAAATCAGATACTGGTTGGTTACTCCCACAAGCTTTGTGTTACCATTGCCCTAGTATATCTTCCAGGTAGGTCAGCATTGTAGAACAAAGAATTATGGGTTAACTTAGTGTTTATGTTTCTCTTTTGGTACAGAGTACCTTCCTGTATCAAAGATACTAGCACATAGGTGTGAAAGTTCAAGAACCAGTTTGACCTCTCAGTATTCAATGAATTTCATAGGTGGTGTTTTCAACAGTGGGGCCTTGCTGTCAGTTTATGAAGAACAACACATAATCTTGTCAACAGCCTGGGTTGTTTGGGAATTCCCACAGGACCTTTTTGACCAACAACTCAATTGGATGTAATTCAATCCCAGATACTGGAAGCTTCATTTGGTGACAAGATATGGCTAGTCAGGATTCTGCCTCCCTAAATATTTGGCAGTTTAATTGAGATTGCCTTCATATATGAATATGATTTAGGAAGATTCTACTGAATTTGGTTTTCATGCCTCTCCAAATAGTCTTAAAATTAACTGTCTCTCCCCATATTTCCTCCCTCATCACCTTCTCCCCTCCCCTTCCCCAGTTGATCTTCCTGTTCTAGCCATGCTCCCCACCCAGCCAGAACTATCTATTCTATTTCCCTTACTTAATGAGATGAATCTTTCCTCACTAGTCCCTTAATCAATAGGTACCTTGTGGTGATATTTTATTTGTACTGAAATGTGATTTTAATTTTATGTTAATAAATAAAGTTGCCCTGGGGTCAGAGCTATTAGAGCCATAGCAAGAGCATGGTGGTTAGAAGAGCTAGGTAGATTTCTGTGTGTTCAGGGATACAGCCAGTATTGGAGACATATGCCTTTAAGACCTGGAGGGCGGTACTTACAGGCAGTGATGAGGCAGTCATGTGGTTGGGTTTAGAACCAATGAGAAGGCAGAACAGAAAGAATATTTAAACACAGACAAACAGGAAGTAGCTCTCTCGCTGGGAAGTTAGGAGCACTGCAGGAGGTAAGATTTTATCTCTGAGCTCTGACCTCTCGGCTTTCTCTTTTACATTGGCTCTGTGTTTCTTATTTTAATAAGACGACTGGTTACATCTACAGTACCTGTTGCAACATATTTGTACACTATGTGAAGATGTATCCTTGTGATTGGGTTAATAGAAAGCTGAATGGTGAATAGCTAGGCAAGAGAGGATGGGTGGGACTTCGAGGCAGAAGAGGAAGAATCTGAGAGGCATAGATTTTTGTCAGCCAGGCATGGAGAAAATTGGACATACTGTACTGAGGAGAAGTAAGGAGCCATAGATCACAATAAATGGGTTAACTTAAATTTTAAGAGGTTCTTGGTAAGATAAGACCAAGCTTTAAAAATTAATAAGAAGTCTCTGTGCCATTATTTGGGGGCTGGTGGTATTAAAAAAAAAGTCCAACTACAGCTAACCTCTGTGATTCTATGGATTTTAGCTTGATAATTAATTAATTAACAGCTAATATCTACCTATATGCTAACACATGCCATATTTGTCATTCTGGGTCTGGAATAACTCACTCAGGATGACTTTTTTTCTAGTTGCATTAATTTACTTGCAAATTTCATGATTTTATATTTTTAAATAACTGAGTAATACTCCATTGTGTAAATGTATCACATTTTCTTATGCCCAAAAGTGGTACAGGTAGATCTTGGAGTAGATTAACTCCATCCTCCTGAGGAACCACCACACAGATTTTTCATGGTTGCTGTAGAAGTTTGTACCCTTACCAACAATGGATGATTGTTCCTCTTGCTCCACATACTCTTCAGCATGAGCTGTCACTTGTTTTACTGATCTTAGTCATTCTAATGGGTGTAAGATGAAACTTCTCAGTGGTTTTGATTTGCGTTTGCCAAATCACTAGGCATGTTGAGCAATTCTTTCTTTTTCAGCCTTTTCAGTTTCCTCTTTAAAGGATTCTCTGTTTAGAACTGTAGCCCATTTTTAAATGGATTAATTGTTTTCTTAATATAGTTTTTTTTAGTTCTTTAATATATTTTGAATATTAGCCCTTTATCAGATGTGTAGTTAGTAAAAAGTATTTTCCCATTCTGTAGGCTTCAGCTTTATCTGGCTAATGTGTCTGTTACAATGCAGAAACTTCTCAGTTCCATGAGGTCCCATCCATTTATTGTTGACCTAGTGCCTACATTAATGGCATTCAGTTCAGAGGGTCATTTTCTTTGCCAATAATTTCTAGGCTATTGTCCACTTTCTCTTCTATGAGGTTCAGTATATATGGTTTTATGTTGAGAATTTGATGCATTTGAAGTTGGATCTTGCACAGGTTGGTAAGTATGGATCTATTAGGATTCTTTTACATGGAGCCATCAAATAATGACCAGCATTATTTGTTGAAGTTTTTATCTTTTTTCCAAGGTATGTTTCTCATTCTTTTGAAAAGATAAGGTGCCCATAGGTGTGTGGATTTATGCCTTGGTCTTCAATTGGATTCCATTATTAACATGTCTGTTTTGTGTCAATTTTATAATGTTTTTATTAGCATAGTTTCTTTTAGTACAACTTGAAATCTGTGATGGTGATATCACCATTTCTTTTATTATTCTGGATTGTTTTAGGTATCCTGTGTTTCTTGTGTTTCAATTTGTAACTGAAAATTGTCCTTTCAAAACCTAGGAAGAACTCTTTTGGAATTTGTAGAAAATTCTATTGGTAGGATGGCCATTTTTATTATGTTGATTCTACCAATCAATGAGCATGGGATATTTTTCTATCTTCTGAAACTTTCAATTTCTTTCTTCAAAGACTTGAAGTTTTTATCATATAAGTCTTTCACTTGTTTGTCTAGAATTACTCCAAGATATTTTATATTGTTTGAGATTATTGTGAAAGGTGTTATTTCCCTTATTTCTTAGTCCATTTGTCATTTGTATATAAGAGTGCTATTGATTTTTGTGAATTAATTTTATAACTAGCTACTTCTTTTCATAAAGTATTTATCAGCTGTAGGAGATTCCTTGTGAATTTTTTGGAGATAAAAATATATGTATATTGAGCTGGTGTCTCCATGACGGGTAAGGTGACCTGCTGACATCCCATGCAACCCAAGTCAGAAGCTCATTTTTTAATAAAAGGGGGGGGGACCTGCAGGGTCCTGGCCCCCGTTTTGGGTAACTGTTGCCTTGCTTGCAGACCTTGACGTTGATATCCTCCCAATGCTAATTCCCTGCCAGGTTTCACCCTCCTGAATGCTTAAGGGAAGTTTTTTGTCTGTGTATCCTGAATAAGGGGTATTAACAGCTTAGATGCAAGATGGTAAAACATCAGTAGCAAACTTCTGCCCTCTGGGGTCCTCCCATTGTGCTGTAAGCCTGTATTTAACCTCCTACCCCCTTCAAGAAATGACATTCAACATTTAAAATTAATATATATATATATATTATATATATATATAATTATATATATAAAATTGAATGAATGCTGTGAATGTAATCTATGTATACCACAAATGTGAATAATATCATGAGTGTAAGTAATGAATATCATGAGTGATGAGTGTAATTTAAAAAATAAATAAAAAAGTAAAAAAATATATGTGTGTATATATATACACATATATATAATCATATAATCTGCAAATAAAATGCTTCCTGTCCAATTTGTATACTGCTGATCTCATTCAGTTTTCTTACTGCTCTAACTATTACTTCGAATACTATATTGAATATATAGGTTTAGAGAGATTGGACAACCTTGGCTTGTTCATGATTTTATTGGAATTGCTCTCAGTTTCTCACCATTTAAATTGATGTTGACTATGGGCTTGTTGTATATTGAATTAATTGTGTTTAGGTAAGTCCCTTGTTTCCTCGATCTATTCAGGACTTTTATCATGAAAGGCTGTTGGACATTGTCAAAGAACTTTTCTGCCTCTAATGAGGTAATTATGTGGTTTTTGTTTTTTATATGGTAGATTATATTTATTGTTTTATATAAAATGAACCATCCCTGTGTCTCTGGGATGAAGCCTATTATGAAAATGTTATAAGAGCTATTTTATGTGTTCTTGGATTCAGTTTGAAAGTAATTTATTGAGTATTTTTATATCTTTTTTCATAAGGAAAATTGATCTGCAACTCTCTTTCTTACTTCAGTCTTTATAGGATAACCGTGGCCTCAAGAAACAAATTGGGCAATCTTTCTTCTGTTTCTACTTTGTGAAATAATTTTAGGAGTATTGTCTGTTAGATTTTATGTACTAAAATCATCTGGCCCTGGGATTTTTCTTTTTTTTTTTTAAATTGGGAGTCTGTTGATGATGCCTTCTACTTCTCTGGGGATTATAAGTCTTCGTAAGTTGAGTATCTTAGTATGTGCTTATAATTCTCTGAATTTCCTTGGTGTCTCTATGACCACCTTTCCACTAATAACTTTGTTAATTTAGATCTTCTCTGTTGCCTTTTAGTTAATTTGGATAAGGTTTTTTCATCATTCTTATTGATTTTCTCAAAGAACTTGCCCTTCTTTTATTGATTTGTTGTATTGTCTTTGTTTCTATCTCATTGATTTCAGCCCAGGGTGTGATTATTTCTTGCCTTCTAATACTTTTGAGTGTGATTTCTTCAGTCTGTACCAAACCTTTCAGGTATATTTTTGGTTATGAGTATGAGAGCTCTACAATTTTTCTCTTTTTTCTTAATTAAATTTTTTTCATTTATTTTACATCCTGACAACAGTTTTCCCATTTCTAACCTCACATTCCCTCCCTTTACCTCCCCTCTGCCCCACCCAAATTAACTCCTCTGTTTCTGTTCAGAAAGGGGCAGGCCTTCCATGGGTGTCATCAAAGCATGGCATATCAAGTTGTGATAGGACTGAACTCCTCTCCTTGTAGTAAGGCTGGACAAGGCCACACACTATGAGGAATAAGTTCCTCAAACCAGCCAGTGCACTAGGTACCTCCACTTTTAGAAGTCTTACAAGTAGACCAAGCTACACAACTCTCACACATATGTAGGCAGCTGAGGTCAGTCCCACGTAGGCTCCCTAGCTGTCAGTCCAGTGTCTGAGAGCTCCTATGAGCCAAGGATAGCCATTTCTTTGGGTTCCCTTGTGATGAGTTTGCCACCCCTGGCTTGTACAATCATTCCTCCTTCTCTTCTATAGGAGTCCCTGAGGTTGGCCTATGCTTGGCTGTGGATATCTGTGTCTGCTTCCATTAGTTACTGTTTGAAGGCTCTCTGATGACAATTGGGGTATTTACCAATCTGATTACTGGAAATGGCCAGTTCAGGCTACCTATCCACTATTGGTAGGAGTCATAGTTGAGGTCATACTTGTAGATTTGTAGGAGTTTCCTTTGCATCAGGTTTCTATCAAACCCCCAAATGCCCCCTGCCTCAAGACATCTCTTTCATTGTTCTCCCCCTCCATCTATCTCAAACCCGAACCTTGTGTTCCCACCCACAACTTTCCCTAGTGTATCCAGGAGATCTCTTCTATTTCCTCTTCCCAGGGAAATCTAGGTGTTCTTCTTTATTCCCTCTTTGTTACCTAGTCTCTCTGAGGCTGTGGATTGTACCTTGGTTACCCTTTCCTTTACAGCTAATATTCATTTATGAGTCAATGCATACCACATATGTCTTTCTGGGTCTAGGTTACCTCACTCTGGATGATTTTTTTTAATAGTTCCATCCATTTGCCTTCAAATTTCGTGATGCCATTTTTTTAAACAGTTGAGTAATACTCCATTGTGTAAATATACCACATTTTCTTCATTCATTCTCTGATTAGGGGGCATCTAGTTTGTTTCCAGGTTCTGGTTATTATAAATAAACTGCTATGAACATAGTTGAGCAAGTGTCCTTGTGGTATGATTGAGCATCTTTTGGGTATGTGCTCAAGAGTGATATCGTTGGGTCTTGAGGTAGATTGATTTCCAATTTTCTGAGAAACCACTGTATTGATTTTCAAAGTGGCTGTGCAAGTTTGTACTCCCACCAGCAGGGGGAGTACAAACTTCTCTAGCAAAAGCTGTCATTAGTATTTTGATCTTAGCTGTACTTACTTACACTAAGCTGTACTTAGTGTAAGATGGAATCTCAGAGTCATTTTGATTTGCATTTCCCTGATGGTTAAGATGTTGAACAGTTCTAGTATCTAGGCCATTTGAGATTTAACTTCATAAAAGAAGGTTGTGATATACCTTGTCAAGAAAATAAACTTGTTATCATGGTAGTTACTAAAACTTTCAAAATTCAGCCAAAAAAAAAAAAAAAAAGCTCTGCTATCAGCCACAGGTGCACATAGGCTATATAGTACTGATGTTACCAATCTTTTGAAAAAATATAAGCATGTTAAATGCCATATGTACATATTGCTAATAGCATTGGTATATGGTGGCTCTTTACCCATAAAAGGAAACATTCATTAGCCATTTACTTCCAAAATAGATCTGAAGTTGCATGAAACCATTATTAGACTTGAAAGCTTTGATGAGTTTTCAGTAATAATCATTGGTGGTGGTGAAAATGATGTTTGAAAGTAGTACTCAGTCAGAAAATTTGTTCACAGGGAAATAAGGATAAGTAACCACATAGCCACTGTGTTTATAGAAGAGAGTCAGAGAGAACAATGAAAACAATGGCCTTAGGGTTTCTTAAGCCTGGAGAGTCTATGATTTACTGTACATATGACAGCACTGTTGTGAGCTGTGTTTTTGTCACTGTGCTTCTGTACCTATTAGACTGTTTTTATTGATACATGTTTAGTCATATAATCAATATTCTACCTTTTTAAGTTCCTCTAGCAACAGAATTTATTTCCATTAGTATAACTGTCATAACATTGAACTGAACTTATGTTGCATTGTGGAATTCTCCACTTACAAAGCTCATTTATGACATCCAAAAAGCCGTGTATTTTATGCTTATGAAAGTTACTGATTGTAGATGTAACTAACCGTCTTATTAAATAAGAAACACAGAACCAATGTAAAAGAGAAGGCCAAGAGGTCAGAGCTCAGAGCTAAAATCTCACCCTTCCTCCTCTGTGTCCCAGCTTCTCGAAAGAGAGCTATTTCCTGTGCGTAAGTCGTTTTTTCCAGTCATTCTGCCTTCTCATTGGTTGTAAACCCAAACACGTGACTGCCTCGTCACTGTCTGAATGTACAGCCCCCTAGGTCTTAAAGGCATATGTCTCTAATGCTGGCTGTATCCCGGAACACACAGAGATCTATGGGATTAAAGGCGTGTGCCACGACCGCCACACTCTTTCTATGGCTCTAATAGCTTGGACCCCCAGGCAACTTTATTTATTAACATACAATCAAAATCACATTTCAGTACAATTAGAATACCACCACAACTGATTATACAGGTATCACCTCAGTATACATGCGCTGGTATCAATGTTCTATGTTTTCAAATTTAAATGCTGGTTTTCTTGCAAATATTTATGTAGAGGTAGTAATTACAGTAATATTATTTAGATTGTTTCAGTGTTTAACTGTGAAAAGCCACTTGTCTTAAAATGACTTAAATATAAAAAATAAAATAATGATTAGAGTTTTTTTTTTAAAGAATACTCTTTTTAAGGCTGGGTTGTGTACACCTTTAATCCCAGCACTTGGGAGGTAGAGGCAAGTGGATCTCTGTGAGTTAGAGGCCAGCCTGGGCTACAGAGTGAGTTCCAGGAAAAGGCAACAACCCTGTCTTAAAAAAAAAAACACACAAAAAAACAATTCTCTGTTTAGATCAGTACCCTATTTTTTAATTGGATTATTTGATATTTTGATGTCTAGTTTCTTGAGTTCTTCATGCATTTTGGAGATCAGCCCTCCATCAGATGTGGGTTAATGAAGATCTTTCCCACTCTATAGGCTGCTGTTTTGTCTTATTGACAATGTCCTTTGCCTTATAGAAACTTTTCAGTTTCAGGAGCTCCCATTTATTAATTTTTCAGGGTCTGTGCTACTTGTTTTATTCAGGGAGTTGTATACTGTGCACATGCACTCAAGGCTATTTCCCACTTCTTTGATCAGGTCCTGTGTAATTGGATTTATGTTGAGGCCTTTGGTCCACTTGGACTTGAGTTTTATGCAAGGTGATGGACATGAAACTATTTGCATTATTCTACATGCTGACATTCAGTTATGCCAGCACCATTTGTTGAAGATGCTTTCTTTTTTCCATTGTATAATTTTGCCTTTTTTTTTTTTTTTTGGTCAGAAAATCAGGTGTTCATAGGCATGTGAATTTACCCCAGGGTCTTCCATTTGATTCCATTGATTCACCTGTCTGTCTTTATGCAAATACCATGCTGTTTTTTTTTATTACTACAGCTCTGTAGTAGAGCTTAAAATCAGAAACAGTGAGACCTTGGGAAGTTCCTTTATTGTACAGGATTGTTTTTGCTATCATGGGTTTTTGTTTTTCCACATGAAATTCAGTATTGTTCTTTCAAGGTCTGAATTGTATTATAAGGCACTTAGTGTTATGAACTGCCTTCATTGTGCCCCATAAGTTTCGATATGTGATGTATTCATTTCTATTCATCCTATTCTAAAATGCCTTTAGTTTCTTTCTAATCTCTGTCTTGATACATTTTTAATTCTATAGTAAGTTGTTCAGTTTCAATGCATTTGTAAACTTTCTATTGTTGATATCCAGCATTAATCTATGGCAGTCAGATAAATGCAAGCTGTAATTTCAGTTTTCTTGTATCTGTTGAGACTTACTTTGTGTCTTAGTATATGTTTAACTTTGGAGAAAGTTCTATGAGGTGGAGAAAAGAAGTTATACTCTTAAGTGTTTTGTTTCAATGTTCTATAAATATCTGTGAATTCCATTTGGTTTATAGCATAATTTGCTCTAGTTTTTCTTTTAATGTATATTATGTCTCTTGGCAAGAGTGGAATATTGAAATTTCCCACCAACAATGTGTGAAGATCAATATGTGATTTAAGCTGTAGTAGTGTTTTTGTTTATTTTTTGTTTGTTGTTGTTTTTACAAACTTTGATGGATTTGTGTTTGGGGCATACATGTTAAGAACTGAAATGTGGGGCTGGAGAGATGGCTCAGAGGTTAAGAACACTGACTGCTCTTCCAGAGGTCCTGAGTTCAATTCCTAACAACCACATGGTGGCTCACAACCATCTGTAATGAGATCTAGTGCCCTCTTCTGGCCTGCAGTCGTACATGCTGTATACATAATAAATAAATAATTTTTTTTTAAAAAAAGAACTGAAATGTTATATTAGTGGAATTTTCCATTAAGTAGTATAGAATATCCTTCTTATCTCTTTTAATTTGAAGTCTGTTTTGTCAGCTATTAAAATGGCTATTCCAGCTTGCTTCTTAGAACCATTTACTTGGAATATTCTTTTCTAAATCTTTATGTTGATGGAATGTCTAGTCTTGATACTAGGGTATCTTTCTTGAATGCACCAGAAGGATGGATTTTCTTCTCACATCCACTCTCTTAGTTTGTGACTATTTATTAGGGAATTGAAATCATTGACATTGAGTGATATAAATGAGCAATAATTTTTTATCCCTATTATTTTGTTATTCTGGTAGTTGTCCTTATTGGTGGTAGAGATGGTGGTGTGTTTGTATTTGTGCTTCCCGCTTCTGATTTGCCTTCTTTTGATTATTTATTCTTTGTGTTTTCTTGGGTGTAGTTAACCATTTTAAGTTGGAGTTTTCCTCCTAGATCCTTCTTTGTGGCTGGAGTTGTCACTAGATATTGCTTAAATTTGGTTTTAGCATGGTTTGTCTTAATTTCTTCATCTATAGTAATTAAAAGTTTTGCTGGGTATAGTAGTCTGGACTGACATTTATGGGCTCTTAGAGTCTGAAGTACATCTGTCTAGGCTGTTCTAAGTCACTGTAATTTTAATAGAACTACCTTTATATGTTACTTGTTCTTTTTCTCTTGTAGCTTTTAATATTCTCCCTTTATTCTGTATGTTTAGTGTTTTTGTTATTATGTGCCAAAGGGTCTTTCTCCTCTGGTCCAGTCACTTTTTGTTCTGTTTGCTTCTTGTATTTTGGTAGGCATCACATTCTTGAGTTTAGGGAAATTTTCTTCTATGGTTTTGTTTAAAACATTTTCTGTGATTTTGACCTAGGTTTTTTCTCCTTCCTCAATTCCTATTATTCTAGATTTCATCTTTTCATACTCTCACAGGTTTCCTTGACTTTTTTTTTTTTTTTGCTAAGGGTTTCTTAGATTTAACATTTTCTTTGACCAATGTATCCATTTCTTCTATTGTGTCCTCAAAACATGAGATTTTGTCTTTCATCTTTTGTCCTGTTTGTGAAACTTGACTGTGTGGTGCCTGTTTGAGTTCTGCAGTTTTTCATTTTCATATTTCCTTCAGATTGGGCCTCTTCATCTATTCTATGTCCACTTTCTAGTCTTGAACTGTTTTATTCATTTCCTTCCACTGTTTGTTTTTCATAGATTTCTTTAAGGGATTTTTCATTTCCTCCTTAAGGACCTCTATCATATTACAAAGGTTATTTTGAGGTCGTTTACTTTTGTTTCAGATATGTTGGAATATTCAGGGCTTATTGTGGTAAGGTTACTTAGCCTCTAGTGGAGACATATTGTCATGGCTGTCATTGATTGTGTTTTTACCCTGGTGTTGTGACATCTAGGAGTGGAAAGATCATAATTCTAGGTCCTGGTATCAGCTTTTGTCTTTGTTGGGTGGATAATTTGTTTCTGGGTTTTGTTTCCTCTGTTTTATAGGAGAATGGGGTGGCTGTGTGTTGCTGTAGAAAAAATTTCTGGGGTCATGATAGGTGTGAGCACTGGGAGTTCCAGGTAAAATGTGTTTCAGGTTTTTGTACCCGAGATTTAGGAATGTGGAAAAGGCTGTGTGTGTAATGGATTGGGTTTCACAAAAGAGAGGAAATCAAGGTGTTCCACCAGGATCTGCTTAGTTAGTTCCCTAGTTTCTGAGAATTAGGAAAGGACACAGCAGAAGGTTTGCTAAAGAGCTGAAATGAGATGGGGAATTGGACTTGGAGAATTGGAGGGAGTGGTGAAGATCGGTATTTATCTTATGTACTTTCATGGAAGGAATGACCTGTAGGTGTCCAGGGAGTCCCTGATGTAGTTGGAGACTTGGAAAATGCAGTGAGTTAGGGGAGGGAGATTAAGAGGCAAAATTCTGTGTGATCCACTGGAGATAGGGGCAATCTGGAGGAGGAGGCCTTAGCAGGTTGTCTGATGCAGAGCTAAGGATGAGAGTGGGGGATTGGATTTTGAGGAGCAGAAGAAGAGGTGAAGGTCTAGAGTTAGCCTACCTGCTCCCCTGGCCAAAGTCAATCTTTCATTTTTCTTTCAGTCTATTTCTTAAACTCACAATATGCATGGAAAAATCTACACTAGAATATCCTCATTTGACTAAAATTGCACCCATCTGCAATTTGTATATAATAAAATATATAAAATGTGTCTAACAACTGAATGGGTTGCATTATACTAGTCATACTCAGCAATTCATCATTAAATTGGCACTTTTTTGGCTCATAGGTAGCAGCTGTTGAGTTATTATGGTTAGACACTCATCTGTCTTGATTCTTTCTCCTCCTCTGCCTCTTTTTCTTCCTCTCCCTCTCTTCCTTCTAATGATCTTTTGCTTTCTCTACTTCCTTCTCTCTGAGACTGAGTCTCACTGTGTTGTCTAGAGTGGCCTGGACTTTTGGGCTCAGGTCATTTTCCTGTATCAGTTTCTGAGAGCTGGAACTATAAGAGTGATTCCATGCTTGGCTTGTGATGGTTAAGTTTTATGAGTCCAATAGAATAGGACACAGTGCACAGATATTTTGGAAAACATTAACATTAATCTGGGCATTTTTACAAAGATTGTGTGTGTGTGTGTGTGTGTGTGTGTGTGTGTGTGAGAGAGAGAGAGAGAGAGAGAGAGAGAGAGAGAGAGAGAGAGAAAGGAATTATTTTAAATGGGTGGAATTTGAGTAAACCAATTCTTCTCTCTAGAATGGTCTAGCTTCATCCTATCAGGGGATCATTTTGTCTCAATCAAAGGAAATAGCATCTCCTACCTCATCAGGAGGGAAGCATCAGCAAATGGCTTTGGAATTCTTCCTGCATCTTCAGCCAGCCCACAGTAGTAGGACTTTCCAGCCTTTATAATCTGGTGAGTAATTTTCTAGAAAGCAATCGTGCCTTTCTTCAGTGTAACTGTTAAAAAAAAATACATTCTGTGTGGCACAAAGGATCATACAAACAAAGCAAATGTATCTCAACAAGACAGTTCTTATTGTAAAAAGGGTACACCAGAACACAAACAAGGTAGCAGCACATAGAGGCTAATATAAATCTTGTTGTATGGCCTTGATGAAGATGATGACTGCATCTCATCCCATTAATGGCAACTCAACTTCCAAATGTAAAGCAGTTGATTTATTACACGAAGTAGAAGGAGAGGGTTCATCAAATATGAATTCTTGACAGGCTAATTTCCTATAATTAAGAAAAATATTACAGTACACACCCATTGTTTCTATTTTTCTTGGGAGCCCTGACTAATATGCCTGGCTTCCCCAATTAAAGTAGATTCCCTTTTGTTGCATGCTAAAGAAAATTCTTTAGTTAAGCACCACTAGATTTTAATCAGTAATATACGCAAGCTATCTGGATAGATACATCTGTTTATGCTATATTGTTTCCTAAGAAAGTTGTCCATATAGGTCTGAGAAGCAACATTCTCCCCAACACACACACACAAACTTGGAAACTCCACTTCATTGACACAGCACCTTACTCCCCTTCTTGTGAGTTTTCAACAAAGTATCTTGCAAAAATATTCTTGAGCTTAATTCTATAGAAGTTATTTTGTATAGATTAAAGATCAGAGCTTCTTGTGTTATCACCAACATTACAGATATTAAAAGTATTAGTGTAAAGAACCACACATGTGGTTGATATCAGAATGAAAAGAAAGCTTATACTTCTATGTGAACAGCACATCCACCTTTGCTTGCACACTTCCCGAGATGAGCGAGTGAGTACTTGCTTAAGGTGCTTGCTCTATCTTTGAGCAGTGCTACCTTTGTCCTAGATCTATCTAACATGAAGCTGCAATGTAAATAACATCTAATACTTCTTCTTCAGTTATACCTTCAGATATTTGTTGACATCTCATAGCTCTTAGTCTTATGTGTGTCTCTTCCAGATTAAAGTTCCCAGTCCTCAAGAGTTGCTTTTTAATCTGTTCATCTATCAATCGTGAAGTCTTTATAAATATGGTCTGATTCTTTTGGAATACAGGAGCAATACCATTAGTTTTATTCAAAATGTTAGTATTTTAGACACTATGTTGACACTATTATATGCCAATACCTGTGTCTTTAAAATAAAGTAAGCACTGTGATACAGTAGAATCATGGGATGAGGAAGTGATGCTAAAGACAAATTAGGTTTCATCAGAGTGAGACCATAGTGCATTTGTCATTAACAGTATTCTAGAAGCAGAAAAATCTCATGGCTATAGAAGCAGAACTGAGAATCAGCTCTCATGTACTAAGCAATCTACCCGTCAACAATGTTCTCTTGTAGCAGAAATCATCTGAAACTCTTTTCTTGCTGGACTCTGTCTTAGTGCAACCTTTCCAAGAACCCTCTTGTGTTTGTGAGAAAGAACATGTAGCAAAACAGAGGAACAACTTATGATTGTCTTGAAAAGATTTTCAGCCTTGCTTGTTGGTGTAATAAATTAAGAGAGTAAAAACAGTTCCACTTGAACAACTTTGCATGAAGTTATAGAGTTTGCTTTTGAAGATATTTTATTAACTAACATTTCAAATTTTAAGTGAAGTCATTAGGTAGGAGGTTCTATGTGAATCTGTAGTCTTGAGACATGAACTGGGGATATAAGTAGAAATTTGAGGGGCATTGGCATACAGTGACTAGAACAGTGATGGTGATGATGAATTAAAATCGAAGGCAGAGTCTGTGTATGGGATGTATCAATTTCACTACAGAGTGTTTCTTAGTTATCAGCTTATAAAACTGACATAACATTCAGTGGCATACAATAATAAGAATGTATTGTTTGATTGTATATCTACAAATTGACTAGAATTCAACAAATTAAAGCAAGACTGCTTGAGTATGACTCTAATTTTATGGTGTACCTTGGCTTCTTAGTCTTTTTATACCATTGTCTTGTGTTATTCATTCTCCTTCCATCCATACAACATCTACTGACAATTGTTTTGACAAAGTATGACACATGGATGAGCCCATTGAGATTTGGCAGGCAACAGCACTTTTCTACAACGTTAACAAAAAGTAATGGTATTTGCCAAAAGACAAGATAGCTCACTAAATTATACAATTGTTTTTGGGAGATAATTCTGTGTTTCATGTAAAAACAAATATTTAAACTGAAATTTTCAATGGGTAATTTTTAACCTTCTGGGGGACCACAGGGAACAGCTTTGCAACTTAATTCATATCTTGATGATATTCCAATTACCTATAATATTTCATTTACTAGCTAGAATCTAGGCCCACTGAGAGTACTATCGGTTTTAAGTTTTCACTTAACAGTAGCCCAGTAGTGTACACTAATCATTTGATTAGTAATCTATTACTACAGAACATTACTTACAGTGGATTGGACCCTCCTTAGTTAGCAATGGAGAAAAGACTCCACAGATGTGACCATGAGCCAAGCTGAAGCAAGCGATTATTCAGTTGAGGTGCCTGTTCTCAGGTGTCAGCTTCACAGCCAAGATTAGTCATCATGCCCACTGAAACACCACAGCAAACAAATTCTCTCTCTCTCTTTTTTTTTTTGGTCAATATTATTTCACCTTTATTTGATTTCATGGACAACAGATTCTTTCACAAAGGAAGGGAAAATAAAAAGCAGTCTGTTGTCCCTTCTTCTCAGCATGGGTGTTTTATAGAAAAAAAGGAAGCCCATTGGAATAGGGGACAATGACCTGGGAACCTACCTTCCCTGGTCCTAGCCATGTCAGCAAGCCTGTCATATACTCTCACTCCATCAAGACTGGAAGAATAAGAGGAGAGAGGTGTTATCAGATGAGAGAGAGAGAGAGAGAGAGAGAGAGAGAGAGAGAGAGAGAGAAAGAGAGAGAGAGAGAGAGATGTGTGTGGGGAATGAGAGCAGGGCTGTTTCTGAGCTTTGAATGACACTTTTGCAGCCCACCCTTCATAACACCATGGTCAGTGCCAAGAATAAAATATCATTGCCTCCTCTCCTCTCTCTTTATCTCCACCAGTGCTCATCATTGTCCAGGGATGCAGACAACCTGCAGCCTTGAGAGTCAGCGCCAGGGCGATTCTCACTTCAGCACATTTCAGCCTGCCAGGTGGTAATAGAGTTCAGTAGTTGGTGCAAGAAGTACTTGTCAGACAGTTGTGTAGTTTACATGTTCGGTGAAGTCAAGATTGATAACATTAAATTATAGGCATGAGGCTAGATACAGGAAATGGGAACTCCCCAAGTACCCTTTCGATCTGCTGTCTAAGGTGCTGGCTGAACTTTCAGACTACATACACTGTCCCAGGACCCTGAGTATACAATCTCCGTTCCACCTGTGCAACTATGTGGAGAGGGAGAGAGAGAGTATGTCCTCCAGCCTGAATTGGGCCTTACTTCTCTTTGGTAAATTATCCTCACTTAAGGATTCTCAGCTTTAGTTTCCTCATCTTTAAAAGGGAAGCAGGATCATCTTCACCAGTTATAGAAAGGAAGAGATAGCACGGGCTTTGGAATTACATGACCTGGTGTCTAGTCCCAGATCACCCACATACAAGTGTCCTGCTGACCTGACAGCCCATACTTTAAGGCAGGGATGGTAGGAGCAGCTACCTGTTAAAGTACTTAGATGGTAGATTATATGAAATAATGCAAATATTTCTTATACCTGGATTATTGAGGAGAAAAGAGGGTCTTGAGGATTTGGCTCCTTCCTTTGTTTCCTAGGTACACATCTGTGGTCAATGAGGCCCCTTACCACTTCTCTCTCCCCAGTTCCTAGCTGTACACAGCAGGAAATAGAATATGTACTTTAGATCTAGAACATTTATTGGCATCATAGTGTCACCCTGTTCTCCCTGACTTAGGAAACAATCCATACTGTCCTTTTCCCAATATAATAATACTCCCTATCATGCTCCATTAAGCAGATACTTATTAAAGTGTTCCCACTTGCACTCTGGAAGAAGTTGCTATGTTATGATAAAATGCCCTGGCAAAGAAAACTTTTTAAAGCAAAGGTTTATTTGGCTCACATCTCCAACTTACAATTCATCATTGCAGTGAATTCAAGGTAGCCAGATCTTGAGGCAGAGTCACATTATATCCATAGACAAGAACCAGGGGAAATGAATTAGTGCATGCATCCTAGTGTTCATTTGGCCCTCTCCATTTTAGAATTCAAAAATTATTTGCTCAGGAAATTATTCTGTCCAAAATTTCTGTGTAGCATCTGCTATTACTGATTGATTTATCTTAGGAATTTGCTCCAGTACTGGGACATTGTCTAGCAGAAATGTTATACTTTCAGTCTGAAATGGATACTAAAATTAAGATGTGTTTTTCTCAAATCAATTAACTAAACACTGTAGATGTAACCAATTGTCTTATTAAAATAAGAAACACAGAGCCAATGTAAAAAAGAAAGCCGAGAGGTCAGAGCTCAGAGCTAAAATCTTACCTCCTGCAGTGCTCCTAGCTTCCCCAAGAGAGAGAGCACTTCTTCCTGTTTGTCTGTCTTTAAATAGTCTTTCTGTTCTGCCTTCTCATTGGTTGTAAACCCAACCACATGACTGCCTTGTTACTGCCTGTAAGTACCGCCCTCCAGGTCTTAAAGGCATATGTCTCCAATACTGGCTGTATCCCTGAACACACAGAAATCTACCTAGCTCTTCTAACCACCATGCTCTTGCTATGGCTCTAATAGCTCTGACCCCAGGGCAACTTTATTTATTAACATAAAATTAAAATCACATTTCAGTACAAATAAAATATCACCATAAAGCACAATCCCTAACAGATAGTGAAAGAGACATTCTAAGTCTAAACAATCTCTCACTGATGTTTCTGGAGGACTGTTTCCCCTGTAACAAGGTGACAAGTAATATGAACACATTCTGCTAGATTTTTTTTAGGCAAATAGACTCCTAAGCTTCCCTTGGACTATGTTTACCAGGATATCAATGAAGGATTTCCAAAGGTCATTTCAAGAGGACAGTTTTTTGTTTGTTTGTTTGTTTTTTTTTTTTTTTTACTCCAGGAACTGAGCTGCTCTCACAAGCATCATACATGCTTAAGTGAGAATTCTCAAGTAAGACTGGAGAGAATGGGCCTCAAATCAACAGGAAGGGTCTTAGAAGTAGGTATTTGGAAAAACATTTTTGTCCTGGATCCCAGGTGGTGATATATTAAGACAAGATGTTCTGAGACCAAGTGGATCCAGTGTAGGGTCCCGAGAAGGAGAAAGCATTACTTTTCCTAGGCATATCTGAGTCCCTCTAAAAATGTATGATAAATAACTCCACCCCCACAGCTGCCTGCAACACTGTCCCTCTATTTCAAAAGAACTTACAGTATGGTTCCTGTTTCAACATAACAGACACATCCTTTATTCAGAATAAGGCACAGTACCCCTTTTCTCTGCAGATCAGAACCTGGGATCTCACCAGCACAGACACTGGGCTGAGCAAACTCCTTAGCTCTCAACATGCTTGACCTTGACACCTGGCCACACACTCCTCACAGTGTCCTGTTACTGGCCCTACTGCTGGGACTCACAGGTGAGCATATTCCACAACATGGTCACCTCTCTGCTTCTGTCTGCCCCTGCCAATGGAACTCGAGGACTCGAGGTAAGCAGAAGAACTGCCACAGGAGAGGTCAGAACACTGTCTGAGGGCCTAGAAACAAGAGTCCTATGCTATGCTCTGAGAGTCCATCAGTTACAATAGGTGGCTAGCAGCATCCTATCAGATAATGCTTCAAAAACAGTAATTTGTAATATTTTGTAAAACAAAATTATTTTCAGCAGAATCGCACTTAAATCAATGTAACGCTGATGCTATCAATGCTAGTTCCAAAGCAGCTGATGGGACTGCTTGGCTCCCAGCACTGCACTCTCTGCTCACTTCCTGAGACACTGAGGCTGACACATGCAGGCCAGTGATGTGGCTAGAGGTGAAGTGTCTCTGCCAAAGCTCAGCCACCATTTCTGCCCAGTCAGTTTCCTCATCTGTCCTGTGTCCTCCAGTTCCTTCCTCATCTGACCTCAGTCTTCCCACTGAGTGCTGCTTCTTTGAGAAGCTGTACTACTACTTTTTCTTCCAGCTTCCTATGTTCTATTGCTAGGGTTGCCATGACAGGGTACCACAGTCTGGTGGCCCAAACCATAGACACTCATTTCCTCACTGTTCTGGAGGCTGGAAGCCCAGGGTTGAGGTGTCCACTGAGCTATTTTCTTCCAGTATGCCTTTCCTGTTGTAAATTGTACATTCTCCTTCTGTGTTCATACATGGCACTACCTCAGCATGTCTCTGTGGATCATCTCCATTTCTTGAAATGAAACTAGTCAGGTTGGCTTAATTCCCAACTGAATGTTCTCCATTGACCAAAGCTCTTTAAAGACCCCTTTCCAAATACAAT
Organism: Peromyscus maniculatus bairdii; assembly: GCF_049852395.1. Classification (NCBI taxonomy): domain Eukaryota; kingdom Metazoa; phylum Chordata; class Mammalia; order Rodentia; family Cricetidae; genus Peromyscus; species Peromyscus maniculatus. Next base: position 21,896,154 of record NC_134853.1, read on the forward strand.
CACATTATGAGGTACTTGGGTTATGGCTTTGACATGTAGCACAAAAGCAACTCATGTATAACACTTCCCTGATTGTGGGAGCCCATTCTCAGGTTCCTCGTGGCTTTACCCAGCAGGTCCGCATAGAGGATGATCAGGACCACGGGCCTGAGTGCAGGTGTCTGAGATGGTCTTCACTTGGCTGTGCTGGGGGAGAAGGTCTTTTGCTCCACCCCTTGGCGTCTCTATAAAAACCCTGGGCCAGAGACAGTCAGGGCCCATTGGAAAAGGTTCCAGGCCCTCTCGAGGCTATCCTTTATTTTCTATCTGTTTATCTCCGCAAGATTCTCCACAATAAATCCTTCTATCTAATATTTCCTGCTGCTCATACTCAAGAAAACTCTGGGGAACTGTGGGGGTGGTGGTAAACACCTCACAGAATGGCGCCATGAACAGGGACTAAAGAAAAAGGAAAGAAGTGACTAAAGAAAAAAAGGGCAGACAAAAAAAAAAGGGGAGACTAAAGACAAATGAACAGGGACTAAAGACAAAGAAATAGGGACTAAAGATAAAGAAAAATAATAATTTTATTACAGAGATTTGGAGAAAGTGCTGAGTCAGCCCTGCCAGTGGAAAGGCATGCCGGTGTTAAGGAAAAAATATATTTATATATAGATATATTATTGAGAGGCAAGGGTTTTATCCTTGAGAGAAAAGGAAAGTGGACTGCAAGGATGTCCAATGCTGCAGCGCAATTCTCTTCTGTCAAAATTTTCTATCTTCTATCCCTTTCTCAATTTCTATCTGTGAAAAATAAGTATAAGGTATAGGGTAGTAATATAGTGTAGGAAAAACTTAGAAGTGTAAGATTGTGTAGAAAAAAATTTAAGTAAGGCAACTAGACAGAAAAACTCTTCAATTTCTTACTTTGGGGGCTATGAATGCAAACTGGGGGAAACATTTTTTCTTTGGACTTTATGGGTAGTAAAAAAAACAGCTCTTCTCTAAGCTTTTGGGGAAGAAAAAGTTTCCTATGGAAGCTTTTTTCCATTGACAGCTGAAATGCTAAGTCCAAGTGGCAGGAGAAAGTAATTTCTCCCTGAGGCAAAAATGGGGGGTGTAAGAAGTCAAAGTTTAAAGTTGGGAAGTTTTGGGAAAAGTTGGTCTTTCTCCTGGGGGGGAAAATCTTTTATACTAAAAAGCTTTTCTTGGAAAATTTGGGGGGGAAAATCTCTCTAAAAAGTTTTAATCTTTCTCAAAAGCTCTTCAGCTTAAAAACTAAAGCCTTTAACTTTCTCTCTCAGAAGGACAAAAATTAGAATCACCTGAAGATATTAGTATTAGCTCTAGGGGAAAACAACAAACCTCTTAAGACAGCAAAACCTCTAAGTTCTCTTTCAAGCTTTAAAAATCCTCCCTGCAATGTAGGAGGCAGGGACGAGTTCCTAAAAACCTCTTCTAAGCTCTGTCTCTTCAAGCTAGTAAAAGACAGTGGGTCAGAGTACCCTGAGGGAAACACTTGGGAGAGTGTGGGTGAAGAGCTACAGAGAGCCCAAAAGGGCCAGAAACTTGACCTGAGAAAGGCAAAAAAGCCAAGCTTTTCAGTAACAGCTGAGCTGAGGCATCAAGGGTTTAGTTGGAGTGAGCATTCCGAATGAAAAGGTGCTCCTAATCATCCTAATGCAAAGATCCCCTGAAGCAATGCAAACTGTTAGCATTCTATCCTTGCTTGTGACCAAAAACCCAGGGGTGAATGGCCAGGGTCTCTGAGTTGGAGTGCATTTCAGGGATACTAGGGTTCCTGCAGTTGTAAACTTCCTGGAGCACAGAACTGAGGCAGGCATGTGCAGGACCCAGGGGAAGATTGCTAATGAACAAACAAAGCTAAAGCCAGTGGGAATGGCACAGTTGTCCACGTCCCTACAAGTCCCATGTTGATAAGTCCACAGCTGCAAAAAGAAATCTGAGAAAAGCTTCCCTATTAGAAAAAGGACCTTTCAGAGAAAACAGTAAAGCTGAACTGTGTCTGAAGCAGTTGTGCTGTGAGTCAGAACGCTGTCTGGAGAAAGAGCCCAGCCAGGGCAGAACAGAACTATCTAGGAGTAAAGCTTTCTTTTCTGTCAGAGAAAGCACCTCTTTGAGAAAAGCTTTGTTTCAACTGACTTGCTGTGAGATGAGGGGGTATAGCCCTGAGGGATAATTGCCTCTGGCATAAGCTCTGTCCTGAGCACCCAGACAAGCAAACACAACCCTCTGGGGGACTGGATCAGGTGAAGGCCTGATGAGGTAAAACACCTGTCCTAATGGGAGTTTGGAAATGGTGAAACCCCCCCTTGTTAGATTTTCAGTCTGTACGCAAACCACACAGACCCCGAAAACAGAAATGGACAAAAAACTCCTACCTTCAGTAGCAGGGAAAGCTGCCACTGTAGTATCGGAAACTGTTTCTGGGGTAGAGGGGATAAACTGAGACCAAACTGGATACTATCAGGGAGAAAGACTCTGAAGAAACAGAGGGGACAAATTCCTCCCGAGAAAATGCATGACCTGACAAAGCTGCTAGACTTTGAGGCAGATTCAGGGGGAGAAAAAAAAGCCCCTCTACCTCCAAAGGCAGCTAGCAGAGGTACAGAGCCGCAGATAGCTGAAGCTCTGCATCTGGGGGGGGGGGGGAGGAACAAGCAAAATGAGAATAAGATCAGTGGGAGAAAATCTCTCTGAAAGAGCTATGGAAAAGTTGTTGTACATGATCTTGTTTTTCACTGACTGGCTAAAACAAACACAAGCCCCAAGGAAAGTTGGGATCAGAAATGCCAGCCGCAATGCCGGCTAACAAGGCAGGTGTGGTTCTGATTTGGGGGCCAGTGTCAAATGAAGGAGAGACATCGGTTGAAGCCAGCTGAGGAGAGAATAGGAATCCCCCAATGTCCCATAGCTGAAAATGTAAAATGCTTGTTCAGATCTCCCATTGCAAAGGCAAGAGACTTTGTTCAAACCTCTCGGGCAAGAATTTGTAAGCATGTCTAGTAAAAGAAAACCAGTTGACTCTCAGACCCGAAAAGAACTATGGGAAATAGATGATATAAGGAAAATGATATAAGGGACTGATATTATGGACTGATATAAGGGAAACGCATTCTGGGAAAGGTAGTTTTTCCACTAAAGATGGCGGAATTGCCCTGAAACACTGTTGTCAGCTTGGAAATACGTTCATGGTAAACTTAAAATACAGCTTTTAAAAGAATAAGGATGAAAATCATCTAAGAGTTTAAGTGTCAGTTCCAATGAAAAATTGAAAGGACAGGTAACTAGGTGCTTCGTGGTTTGGAGGTCCATTGGTAAAATGCCTTATTTACCCTAATAGTTGTGCAAATTTTTACGGTAGTTGGATGACAAAAAGCTACCTATAAGAGCAAACAAGCCACTTTAAAATCCTTAAAACAAGGGAAAGCAGTTTATACACTGAATGTTGTCTTAAATATGAAAAAATTTATGTGAAATTAAAATTTCTTTACCTTTTGAACAAACTGCCTGCAATGAGTAATTCCTTTGCAAATCTAATATGGAGACAAGGAAACAGGCATTCAAAAAGAAATGACTGCTTTATAGATGGGAAACAAACTTAATTACCTAGCTGTCTTACAAAAGAGTTGCTTCACCTGAAAGTTCCTTATAAGAAATCAATGCTAAATACCACAGCTGCTTAATATCAGGAGTTAAAACTAATGAAGTGAAAATACTAAATCCTGAAAATGCTTTTTCTCAGAGTAAGCTAATGAAGGATATGTTTCATGAAAGAACATCTATGTTCTTGACTACTTTGAATAGTAACAGTTTTGGTGAAAATATTGGAACTAACAACAACCAAATCAAAATATTTCAATAAATTCAAGATGCTATTCACAAAAGAAAGTTGCCATGCTTTGTGGGCCATACTAGAGCTCACTCCAATCTTCTTGGTCCTTTAGCTGAGGGTAATGCAATGGCTGATAAGTTAACAAAGATAGTAGCGTTATCCTAAGTGAAAATGGCTCAACAGTCATATGCTCTTCATTAAAATAACAAAAGCTTAAGAAAGCAATTCAATCTTATCAAAGAAGCAGCTCATCAAATAGTTAAATGATGTGGGGTATGTCCAAACATTTTCCTATCCCTCACTTAGGGGTAAACCCTCGAGGTCTTCTTCCCAATTATCTATGGCAAAAGAATGTTACGCATATTGCAGAATTTGGCAAATTAAGATATGTACATGTGACCATTGACTCTTATTCAGGATTTTTAATGGCTAGTGCAAAACCTGGGGAAGCTACAAAATGTGTAATTTTGCACTGCTTTAGAAGTGTTTTTCGTATATGGGTATACCAAAAATTATTAAAACTGATAATGGTTCTGGATATAGTAGTGTAAGGCATTTCAACAATTTTGTACCCAAATGGGAAATCGTACATAAAACAGGTATTCCTTATAATCCTCAGGGACAAGGTATTGTGGAAAGGGCTCATAGCAGTCTTAAAATACAATTTAAAATACAAAGGAAGAAATTTACCCTCAATTGCCACATAATGCATTAAATCATGCTCTTTTTGTTCTGAACTTTTTTAATATGGCTGTCTATGAACAGTCTGCCGCAGATAAATTTTGGCATAGTGGCATCCAAGTGACTTTTGCTCAAGTGAAATGGAAAGATTCCTGCTCGGGATTATGGAAGGGTCCCGATCCTGATTTAATATGGGGTCAAGGACATGTTTGTGTTTTTTCACAAGAGGAGAATGAAGATCAGTGGTTACTGGAGCGTCTGGTAAGGAGTGTGGAACTAAGAAAGGTCAGCTTCAATGAGGTTCCTATGAAGGAACCAGAATGAAAGTGGCTCGATTTGTGTTTCTGAGGTTTTGTCACTGGTTAATACAAACAGTGAGGAAATAGAGTTCAGAGCTGTGCTGCTTTTGGCTTTACTGGCTCCTTTAGAAAAAATACTTTATATCACCTAATAGCTTTGCAGTATTTGGCGAAGAGCTTTACTGCAGCTAAATATGGTAATTTCACTCTCAGCATGAAGTGAAGTTTTTCAGTAAAGCAAACCAAGAATACTACTGTAATAGAAACTGTTTGTCTGAATTGAAGCACTTAGGGGAGCTATTATGAATTTGGGTGAAGGGACAGCCTCTAGCTAAAAACCGTCTACTGCTGACAGTGCATCTCTGCCAGTTATGGAATGGCATATCACAACTCTATAATGACAACACTCACTAAATCCCCGTGTTTTATAACAAAGCTGACTATAAACTCTAAACTTTAGGAATGATGTACATACTTCCTGTCTAGTTAAGAGAATCTTTCTAATAGAGACGGTGATAATAATTAAGAGTAAGAAATAAAAGATGAAAATAAGATATGTGAGTTTGTAAAAATTCTCTTGTTAGATCTCTGTGTTAAGAAATCTTTAGGTGTTTGCTAAGTTAAATATATGCTAATGGTAGCCCTATATAAGTTTGTAAAATAGATCTATAGAGTCCCTTTAAGAATATAAGCTTGCAAGAAATATCTAAGGTAGTCTTAAGACATGTAGTAATAAGCTTGTAAGAAGTAAAGATGCTAGTTGTAAATGTAACTTTAAATAAGAATAAGATGGAATGAATCTAAGTATATAGGTAGTAAGAAATATATTTGCTAAAGCAGTTCTATAGTTTTCTTAAGGAGTATAAATAAGTAGATGTTAATACGTTGTATGTGAGTTTGTAAAAATGTGTAAATTTTGAATGTGAGTCTAAATGCTTTGAAAGGCAAAATATGTTATATGTGAGTTTGTAAAAAACTGTAAATGTTAAGTGTGAATCTATGCTTAATGTATATAGTGAAAAAACCTGAGATACAGAAGTTAGTGTCCTAGCAGACGGCAAAGCAGGCAGTCTGAGGGGTTTTCAAAAGTTCCAGAAGCCGCTAAGAAGCTAAGAATGGCAGATGCCAGAACCAGCACAAGGCATCAGCAGCTGAGATCTGTGGAAAATCGACCCAACACAGAAAAACCTTAGCTAACATCAAAAACGGTGTGGTTTAGAATACTACTGTACCTAAAAAGGTCTCTGGCTTGAGAATAAAAGTTGCAGAGATGCTTGTTTGAACAAAAATTGTTAACTGCAAAAAGTTTTGGTTGAAAAATGTCTCTTCATGTTTGGAAGTAAAAGACCGATACCAGAATTTATTTCTTGTTTGAACGTTTTGAACTTCAAATGAGATAAAATTACAAAAAGATTTTGGTTATGGATTTCTCATATTTGGAAGGCTAGTACCAGAATTTATCATTTGAATTTTAAGACTTAAGAAATGAAATAAACAATAGAGATTTCATTGCAATGGGACAATTTTGAGTTTATTCATAGTAATGACCTAGGAACTGTTTGCTGGAATTGGGTTAAAAAATGGAACTGTTTAAATGAAGAAATTATTTTCTACCTAGAATCAAGGTGCAGTTTTGTGTATGAATATATGCTTTATTAACTGGTGATTCATGAATTGTTTTGTGGAACTGTTTATGTAAAAATGGAATTACTTATGGAACTGGTTTTGTGTTACAAATAGGAACTGTTTAAACAGAAATTTGGGTTTTATAACTAGGCTTGAGATTTTGCCTTAAAAATTATAAAAGGGAGAGTTAATATTCCTTAGTCTATTTAACTTAAAAATTTTTCTTTGAGTGGATTAATGTCATGATTTGTTAGTAAGAAATGCAAATAGGGTATACTAAGAGACTACTTTTAAAGTGTGTAAAGAGTTTTATTAAGAAACTCCTTTTGGATGTTTTGCTAAAATTTGTCAAAGTGTTAATGGTTGGATTGAAAATATTGCTTTTCAATATGGGTTTGTAGGAATTGTATAAGTTTGGGTTCCTCTAACTAGGTTTGAGATTTTGTTTAAAAAATTATAAAGAAAGGGAGGAATTATGAGATTGAATTATGTTCGCAGAAACCTATTGATATTAATGTACCCTGGTTTTGTGGAGTTAAGAAAATGTTTAAGTTTGATGTGAATACATCAGAAGTTTTTCCTATGTTCTGTTAACAAGAAAATTCAAATAATTGAGTTAAAGTTGTAAGACGGAGAAAATTGTTAACTATATATAGCACCATATATGCTAATTCAAATGGTTCTGTTAAGAGTTTGCTTTGAGTTGTAAGATTGAGAGAATTGTGACTATGTATAGCAATATTTATGTTAACTTGTTAATAGTAATGATGAAGCTAAGGGATTCTTTAAGTTTGTAGTCGCCTCAAGAGTTTTTGGTTTAGAAAGGGCTTGAGGCAGCTAAGACTGCTGTAGTCACCTTGGACCTAATTCAAAAGAGAAATGCTATCTTTATCATCCTCTACTCCCATATTGGGAGGTTAACAGCTATGGAGATTGCTGAAAGCCATTAATAGTTATTTTTTATATATTAAGAAAGGGGGACCTGTGGGAGCCCGTTCTGAGGTTCCTCGTGGCTTTACCCAGCAGGTCCGCATAGAGGATGATTAGGACCACGGGCTCTAGTGCAGGTGTCTGAGATGGCCTGCACTGGGCTGTGCTGGGGGAGGAGGTCTTTTGCTCCACCCCTTGGCATCTCTATAAAAACCCTGGGGCAGAGACAGTTGGGGGCCGTTGGAATAGGTTCCAGGCCCTCTCGAGGCTATCCTTTATTTTCTATCTGTTTATCTCCGCAAGATTCTCTGAAAGAAATCCTTCTATCTAATATTTCCTGCTGTTCACACTCAAGAAAACTCTGGGGAACTGTGGGGGTGGTGGGTAAACGCCCCACACCTGATCTTCTTGATCTTCTCCAGGGAGCTTTGTTTTCTTTCTATGTGGTGGTATTGTGTTCCCCAAAATATTGTGCACCCTAATAAAATTATCTGGGGTCAGAGACAGAACAGTCACTCGATACAAAGGCTAGAAAATGGTGGCACTCACACCTTTAATTTTAGCATTCTAGAGGTAGAAATCCCTCTGGATTTCTGTGAGTTCAAGGCCACATTGGAAACAGCCAGGCATGGTGACACACGACTTTAATCCCAATAAGTGAGCCTTTAATCCCATGGAGTGATGGCAAAAACCAGAAAGGTATATAAGGCATGAAGACCAGAAACTAGAAGCATTTGACTGGTTAAGCATTTGGCTGGTTAAGCTTTTAGGTATTAAGCAGCACAGTTCAGCTGAGAGCCATTCGGATATGAGGACTCAGAGGCTTTTAGTCTGAGGAAACAAGGTCAGCTGAGAAGTTGGCCAGGTGAGGTTCCTGCTACACTTCTACTTATGGCAAGCAGGATTGTTGCCACTCTGAGTGGACCCTCCTCGTTATTCCCCAAAGGTTGTTTGTCCTCAGTTCCTTCCTTGGCCATGGAGAAAACTCCCTGGCATGAGGTCTATGTTTGTAGTCCTCAGGCTCCAACTTTGGCTCAGGTGTCATGTCATCTAACCTCACAGACGTCTACCTTTTACAATGTCCCCATTACACCTAACTGCACCTCAGACTACAGTAAGAGTCCTTCTGATGATTTTTGCACTTCCTGAAGCTTTTCATTTTTTAAATATTGTAAAATTAATATATAATTACATCACTTCCCTGCTCTCTCTTCCCCAAATTTATGGCCTCTGTTTCTTTCAAGTTCTCTGTCTTTTTTTCTTACACATACACACATATCTCTATCTTTCTCAGTCTACCTCTATCTTTCTTTTGCTCTCTTTCTGCTTCAGTCTCTTTCTTTCAAACACAAACACACATAGACACTCATACATGCACATACACACATTTCTAAATGTATAAATATGACTTGCTCACTTATGATGTATCTGAACAAAGACAACACGGAGAGACAGGCTAACATTGCAGGGGGCTAGTTCAATGAAGGAGACTGAGTCCCTGCTCTGTTCCTTTAGTCATGGTTCAGGCCTGCTTTGCTTTACTGCAGTCATCCCTACCATGATGTCTGTCTTCCTACAGGCTCCAAAGCCACAGGACTAAACTGTGGTATATAGTGCAGCTTCTGCTATTCCTGCTTGATTTCTCTTAGGATTGGCTTCAGTACTGGATAGCTGTCTTGCAGAAATGTTATACTTTGAGCCTGAAATAGCTGCTAAAATGTATGTGTTAAAGCCATCATCCCCAGATAAAGGCATTACTGTGAGAGAGATGTTAGAATGTTTAGAAGGTAAGGTGGAGATGAGCAACATTGTTCCATTACACATGTCCTCATTCCATTGTAATGATGAGCAGGCTCTGCCCCTCACCTGAGACTGCAGTAATGGAGCTAGTCAGCCCTCTGAACCCTGAACTTGGAAACATGGAGGCAGAGGAAATATTTACTCCTTTGAATTGCTAATCCCAGATATTGTTCAAATCAATAGGAAGCTAATCTAGCAAACTATAATGATCTCCAGATTCATATCTGTATCTGGAGCTAGATGCAGATCCACAATCTGTGCCCAGCTCCAAGACACTGTGCAGATCATCCAGTGTCAGTGAATGATCCATGACTCAGCAAATCTACTGAGAAATTACTATTCAATGTTGTGAGCACTCACCATGTCTTAGATACTGAAGAAAGTACTCCACAGTACTACCTCATATAGGACTTACATGTCAGGTTAATGTTCTTATCATATTGCCACAGACACAGAAAAAGAAACAGAAGCACAAACAACCCTAATGACAACTTGTAGAACTGTGGCATGAACTCAGGCTGTCTGACTGTGACTGAGGTCATCGATCAGCAGTCACTCCTCCCAGAGAGTTTGATTCATTCCCCAAATTTCAGCCTGGTGAAGTAAGGGCAGGATCTATAGTAATCTGCTTCTAGGCACCTCAGTTTCCTTCTTACATGCAAACAGCTTTTCTTTGGAAAGCTCATTTACATGGGAAACTAGGTTTCTATTTCTACATAAATTACCAATTTAAAATGGGTTTCAGTGACATGGGAAGATGTCACACTGAGCAGATCATACATAGGGGAGAATTTGTGAAAACTGACTATGAACTAGAGTATGTTGACAAAAGAGATCCAACATCCTTGACCCTTACTCTTTTTTATTTTATTTTTATTTTTACTTATTTTTTAAAGGATTTTATTTTTTATTATGTATACAGCATATATGACAGCAGGCCAGAAGAGGGCACCAGATCTCATTACAGATGGTTGTGAGCCAACATGTGGTTGCTGGGAATTGAACTCATGACCTCTGGAAGAGCAGTCAGTACTCTTAACCTCTGAGCCATCTCTCTAGCCCTTGACCCTTACTCTTATGTACCATGCTCTGTTCTCCTCTTTGCTGAAACTCTTTTCTCCAGCATCATGTGGCACATGACAGGCTTGAGTGTTGCTGTCACTGTTGTTCTGCTGGGTAAGTTGAATGGTGAGGCTGGAACCCCTGTGCTAGTGTGCTGGGATTCCTGTGGACTCACAGACAAGGATTGATAATCTTCCACAACCCTACCTGTGTGAAGTCAGAAACACTTTCCTTACTTAGTATATAGCTACTGCATTCTGGGCTGGGAGAATGGGACAGAGAAGGATGAAGTTTCTCCCAGGCAATGCTGCTGTACAGACTGCAGCTGGTCTCTCAAAATCAGCTAAAGCCTGGATGATTCCGCTATGATCACTCACATTCATGCAAACAGGGTTAGCTGAGATTCTCGTGTCCACTCTGCAAAGCAGATTCCACAGGTATCAGGATACTAGGTTTAGTTTTCTGTGCTCTCATCCCAGAAGAGCAGGTTCTAATCCTTTCCTGGCTTCCTTCCCTTTCCCATCATTGGTTACCTCAAAGTGCAGCTGGCTACTGCTTTAGTTCTTTGTGAGGGATGAAGTAGGTCTTGGGCATATGACATTGACTTTCACATCTCCTCAAATTTACCATTTTAAATTTATAGAAAAAATTAATAAATTACTTTGTAAGTATCAAAAACATTTCATTTTAGTTTCTGTTCCTTATTTTAGAGCATCTATGCTAATAAGAAATGTTGTAGAGGAACAGCTCCTACAGATGTGTACTATTTAAGCAAGCCTACTGGGGAAGCAAGCCATGTGTACTGTTTCTATACTTACTGTTTTATTTCTGTATCAACATTATAGGTCCTATTGCTCAATAAAATTTGAAGTTACAATTATGTTTTAAAATACTATATTAAATAAATCCATGAAAAATTTCAGAGTTGCTACATTTTTCCAATTATGAAGTTATTATAAAAGCTAATTAGGTCATTTTAATCTTTTTAAAATATTTTTATTTTATATTTAACTTGATTTCACATATCAGTCACAGATTCCCCCATCCTCTCTCCTCCCACTTCCCAGCCTTCTCCCCAATCCACCCCCCATTCCCACCTCCTCCAAGGCATGGTCTCCCCTGGGGAGTCAGCAGAGCCTGGTAGACTCAGCCAAGGCAGGTCAAGTCTCCTCCTCCCTACACCAAGGCTGAGCAAAGTGTCCCAGCAAAGTGTCCCCAGATTCCAAAAAGCCAGCCCATGCACCAAGGACAGGTCCCAGCTCCACTGCTGGGGGCCTCCCAAACAGTTCAAGCTAATCAACTGTCTCACTTATCCGGAGGGCCTGGTGCAGTTCCATGGGGGCTCCTCAACCATTGGTTCAAAGTTCATGTGTTTCCACTAGTTTGGCTATTTGTCCCTGTGCTTTTTCCAGTCATGGTCTCAATATCTCAATATCCCTCGCTCATACAATCCCTCCTTTCTCTCACTGATTGAGCTTCTGAAGCTCCACTTGGGGTTTGGCTGTGGTACTCTGCATCGCTTCCATGAGACACTGGATGAGAGTTCTATCATGACAGCCAGGGTGTTCAGCCATCTGATCACGAAAGCAGGTCAGATCATGCACTCTCTTGACCATTGCTGGTAGTCTACAGTGGAGGTATCTTTGTGGATTTCTGCGGACCTCTCCAGCACTCTGCTTCTTCGTATTCCCCTGGGGCCAGTTTGCTCATGTAGATCTCATCCACTTCTCTGTTGTAGGGTAATCCCTGTGTCTTTCTCAGGGTCCTCTTTACTAGGTAGCCTCCCTGGAGTTGTGAGTTGCAGTCTGGTTATCCTTTGCTTTATATCTAGTATCTACTTATGAGTGGATACCATGTTTGTCTTTCTGAGTGTGGGTTACCTCACTCAGGATGATTTTTTTTCTAGTTCCATCCATTTGCCTGCAAACTGCATGATGTCATTGTTTTTCTCTGCTGAGTAGTACTCCATTGTGTATATGTACCACATATTTTTTTTTTTATCCATTCTTCAGTTGAGGGGCATCTAGGTTGTTTCCAGGTTCTGGCTATTACAAATAATGCTGCTATGAACATAGTTGAGCATAGTTTTTGTGGTATGATTGAGCATTCCTTGGGTATATGCCCAAGAGTGCTATAGCTGGATCTTGGGGGAGATTGATTCCCAATTTTCTAAGAAAGTGCCACATTGATTTCCAAAGTGGCTGTACAAGCTTGCATTCCCACCAACAGTGGAGGAGTGTTCCACTTGCTCCACATCCTCTCCAACATAAGTTATCTTCAGTGTTTTTGATCTTAGACATTCTAACAGGTATAAGATGGTATCTCAGAGTCATTTTGATTTGCATTTCGCTGATGATTTAGGATGTTGAGCAATTCCTTAAATGTCTTTCAGCCATTTGAGATTCTTCTGTTGAGAATTCTCTGTTTAGCTCCATAGCCCATTTTTTTAATTGGACTGTTGGGTATCTAATTTGTTGATGTCTATTTTCTTGATTTCTTTATGTATTCTGGATATCAACCCTCTATCAGATGTGGGGTTGGTGAGGATCTTTTCCCATTTTGTAGGCTCTCATTTTGTCTTATTGACCATGTCCTTTGCCCTACAAAAGCTTCTCAGTTTCAAGAGGTCCCATTTATTGTTTCTCTCAGTGTCTGTGCTACTGGTGTTATATTTAGGAAGTGATCTCCTATGCCAATGCATTCAAGACTACTTCCTACTTTCTCTTCTATCAGGTTCAGAGTAACTGGATCTATGTTGATGTCTTTGATCCACTTGGACTTAGTTTTGTGCAGGGTGACAGATATGGATCTATTTGCATTCTTCTTCATGTCAACATCCAGTTATGCCAGCACCATTTGTTGAAGATGCTTTCATTTTTCCACTGTACAGTTTTGGCTTCTTTGTTGAAAATCATACGATCATAGGTGTGCGGATTAATGTCAGGGTCTTTAATTCAATTTTGTTTGTCTACATGTTGGTTTTATGCTGGTACAAAGCTGTATTTATTACTGTAGCTCTATAGTAGAGCTTGAAGTCAGGAATTGTGATGCCTCCAGAGGTTGTTTTATTGTACAGGATTCTTTTGGCTATTCTGGGTTTTTTATTTTTCCATATGAAATTGAGTATTGTTCTTTACTGGTCTGTGAAGAATTGTCTTGGGATTTTGATGAGGATTGCATTGAATCTGTAGATTGCTTTTGGTAAGATTGCTATTTTTACTATGTTAATCCTACCTATCCATGAGCATGGGAGATCTTTACATTTTCTGACATTTCTTCAATTTATTTCTTCAGGGACTTAAAGTTCTTGCCATACAGGTCTTTCACTTGCTTAGAGTTACCCCAAGGTATTTTATATCATTTGTGGCTATTGTAAAGGGTGATGCATCTCTGATATTTTTATCAGCTCATTTGTCATTTATGTATAGGAGGGCTACTGATTTTTTTTTAGTTAATCTTGTATCCTGCTACATCGCTGAAGGTGTTTATAAGCTGTATGAGTTCTTTGATCAAATTTTTGGGGTCACTTATGTATACTATCATGTCATCTGCAAATAGCAAAGCTTGACTTCTTTTCCAATTTGTATCCCCTTGACCTCCTTATCTTGTCTTATGCTCTGGCTAGAACTTCAAGTACTATATTGAATAAGTATGGGGAGAGTGGACAGCCTTGTCTTGTTCCTGATTTAGTGAAATCACTTTGAGTTTCTCTCCATTTAATTCGATGTTGGCAATTGGCTTGCTGTAAATTGCCTTTATTATGTTTAGGTATGTTCCCTGTATTTTTGATCGCTCCAAGACCTTTATCATGAAGGGGTGTGGATTTTGTCAAATGCCTTTTCTGCATCTAGTGTGATGATCATGTGGCTTTTTTCTTTCAATTTGTTTATATGGTGTATTACATTGACAGACTTTTGTATGTTGAACCACCCTTGCATCCCTGGGATGAAGTCTACTTGATCATGGTGGATAATTGTTTTGATGTGTTCTTGGTGTCTATTTGCCAATATTTTATGGAGTATTTTTGCATTGATGTTCATGAGGGAAATTGGTCTGTCGTTCTCTTTCTTTGTTGCATCTTTGTTTGGCTTGGGAATTAGGATAATTGTAGCCTCATAGAAGGAGTTTGGTAATGTTCATTCTGTTTCTTTTGTGTGGGACAATTTAGAGAGTATTGGTATTATCTCTTTTTTGAAGATCTGGTATAATTCTGTGCTGAAACCATCTGGTTCTGGGCTTTTCTTGGTTGGGAGATTTTTAATGACTGTTCTATTTCCTTGGGGGTTATTGGACTATTTAAATAGTTTATCTGGTCTTGATTTAACTTAGGTATGTGGTACCTATCCAGAAAATTATCTATTTCTTTTAGATTTTCCAGTTTTGTTCAGTACAGGTTTTTGAAGTATGACCTCATGGTTCTCTGGATTTCCTCAATGTTAGTTGTTATGTCTCCCTTTTCATTTCTGATTTTGTTAATTTGGATGCTTTCTCTCTGCTTTTTTGTTTAGTTTGGATAAGGGCTAGTCTATCTTGTTGATTTTCTCAAAGCACCAACTCTTTGTTTCATTGATTCTTTGTATTGTTCTATTGTTCTATTGTTTCTATTTTATTGAATTTACCTCTCAATTGGATTATTTTCTGGTGTCTATTCCTCCTGGGTGACTTTGCTTCTTCTTGTTCTAGGGCTTTCAGGTATGTTGTTAAATCAGTACTGTGGGATTTCTCCAACTTCTTTTTTTTTTTTTTTTTTTTTTTGGTTTTTCGAGACAGGGTTTCTCTGTGTAGCGTTGCGCCTTTCCTGGGACTCACTTGGTAGCCCAGGCTGGCCTCGAACTCACAGAGATCCGCCTGCCTCAGCCTCCCGAGTGCTGGGATTAAAGGCGTGCGCCACCACCGCCCGGCTTCTCCAACTTCTTTATGTGGCCTTTAGTGCTATGAATTTTCCTCCTAGCACTGCTTTCATAGCATCCCATAAGTTTCGGTATGTGATAGTAAGACAGGTGACAAGGGAGAGCACAGCCAGGTGCAAGGAAACAACGGGGCCTCCTGGAGCGTGGAGTGCTATGACCCTGTGATTGTTGCCCTTTTACAGCAAATTAGAACTTCTGACCTCCAAAGCATAAAAAAAATGTTTCTTTTGTGTCAAACCATTAACTTTATAGGAATCTGTTACATCATCATTAAAGTTAATATAATGTTGTGGTTGGAGAAATGGTTCAGGGGTTAAGACCACGTGTTACTCTTTCATGGGGCCCAGGTCCAATTCTGAGCACCCACATGGTAACTTACAACTATATATAACTTCAGTTTAAAGGGCTATGACATCCTCTTCTGGATTCTTTGACCAATAGGCATGCATTTGGGTGCACAGACACACATGGAAGCAAAATACCCATACACATAAAATTAATTAGGTAATTAATGTGATTATAAAACATTTTAAAAACTAGTAACTTAAACAAAGGGTTTATTTCTCTAATTAAGGTGCATCTTATTGCATATTAGGAAATATCTATGTCATTATCACACCAGATGATAAAGCAACCCCATTGTGAGCTGGGGGTCTGACCTAGAATCTTGTACTCAAATGTACATCTCACTAACAATACCTAGCACTTAGGTTTACATCTCTCTGGTCTAAAAGAATCATGTAATCCCATGCTATTTTAAAAGAAGTGCTCACGCCATGTGCACAGAAAATGAAAACCAAACAGATACTGGATGAAGCATGAGAATTCCAAGTAGAATTGGGGCTTCAGTCAGAATCCTGCCAAGTCCTCAGTGTCTGTGATTCAGTTTCCTTTTTGTTTACATTCTTTTGTTCAAAGGCCCAGTTGAGGAGAACTGTGATCATGTCACGCTGAGCTCTAGTACATAACAATATTTGATCACAAACTAGAGAAGCCTCTGGGTTCTCATCAGGATGAGCACTAAATGATGTTTTCTGCAGGAGGAGTTACACGGAAGCTGAGGGTGATTCAGCCTGAGAAATCAGTTTCTGTCTCTTCTGGAGACTCAGCCACTCTGAACTGCACTGTGACCTCCCTGCTCCCTGTGGGACCCATTCAGTGGTTCAGGGGTACAGGGCAGAGTCGGCACCTAATCTATAGTTTCACAGGAGAGCGATTCCCTAGAGTCACAAATGTTGCAGATACTACAAAGAGAAACAACCTGGACTTTTCCATCCGCATCAGTAATGTCACACCTGCTGACTCTGGAACCTACTACTGTGTGAAGATTGACAAAACAGACTTTGACAGGGAGATTTGGTCTGGGGGAAGCACAGTGCTGAATGTGCTTGGTAAGTACCACTTTGTCCTCCTCATCCCTGAGGGTTGCAGCATTGGGAAGGTTGAGAACCACTGGTATAAAGGCTTCTGCTCCTTAAAAGTAGGTATTTCATGGGAGGGGCAAGAACAATCTAGAGACATGCTATCTTGAGTCTTTATGGATTTTGCTGCAGCAAAGAATAAATATATGATCTCACATATAGTAACAACTGCAGTGATATATAGAATTATAAGCAAACACTTAAGCATGGGTTTCTACCTTCATTTTCATCTTTCTATGGTGACATTTTTTTTTTAGTTCTTATGGAAGAGGACACTGATGCTCATTAGATAAAGATCAAAATTCAAATTAATCACATGTTGGGGTGAGATGAACTTTGTCATTTGTTCTGTGTAACTTGTCCACCCATGTGCACTCTGATATTAATCCCACCAAAGATTTGGTCACTGGAATCTGGGAACTATCAAGATGGCCAGAAACTCCTGATAAATAGTGATTGGTCCATCAAACCTGTGGGGATATCAGCTATACTCGTATTTGGATACCTTGACTTCAAATAACACTCATGATTTACATTACTGATTTGATGCACATTTGAGAAGGAGTCACATATGCAGCCTGTTACATGTGATAACTTCAGCACACGACATCTACACAACATGCTGCCTCCCTCTCACTACTCCACCCATACATGTGCTTTCAACCAGGGAATGTTGCTGTCTGCTCAACAGGCTCACACCTGTATTTCTTATGATTAACAGTTAGGAAATGAACCACCTTTAGCTTCTTCTGCAGAGGGTAAGCACTGTTTTCAACCTCAAATCAAGTCCAACTGAAGCCCATTTACAGATGCAGACTAGTGAGCTCTCAATGTTAAATTCAGACTTGGCACAGATGAGACCTAATAACATGTAGTTAAGGAAAGAAAGCAAACAAATATGGAAAGCACCTCTGTGATGTCATTTATTTCCTGGGTTACTATAGATGTAAATCTACAAATGTTTTCCATAGATTTGCTAGGTTTCCAGAGGAAGCCAGCAGGAGCAGATGATAGAAAATACAAAATACATTGATAATGGCCTTCCTTTGCCAAGGCTAAGAATTCTTCCTAGACTTGCTCTTCCTCCTTTACTTCCAGGAATCTTTGCTAAACTGTAGAGGCAAAAACACAAGGGATACCACAGAAGGACCAGGACAAACCTTGCCCCCCCCAAACAAAAGAAGGAAAGAAAAGAAAAGAAAAAGCAAATACTAAAACAAGGAGGATAAACAGTTAATAAGGTCTGTGTCTGGAACACAGCTATGACCTTAGAGTAGAGCTTAGTGTGGCTGAAGCTCTAGTCTTGATCCCAAGCACCACAGTAAACAATAAGATAGTATCTAAGAAGGGTCCTCACAATGTTATGTCAACAGTGGTGGCATCACAATCACATCATTGTCTACATGCCTCTTTGTAGCTAAACCCTCTCCTCCTGTGGTCTCGGGCCCTGCAGTCAGAGTTGGTCCTGGGCAAACAGTGAGCTTCACATGCAAGTCTCATGGTTTCTTTCCTCGGAACATCACACTTAAGTGGTTCAAAGATGGAAATGAGCTCCCTCGATTCGGAACTGCTGTAGACCCCAAAGGAGAAAGTGTCTCCTACAATCTCTCCAGCACAGCCCAGGTGGTGCTGAGCCCTCAGGATGTCCACTCTCAGATCATCTGTGAGGTGGCCCATGTCACCTTGCAAGGAGGCCCTCTCCGTGGGACCGCCAACTTGTCTGACTCCATCCGAGGTAAATGACACTGAATCCCATCTCAAGCTCATAGCTGTTCAGAATGGTTTGGTCCATAGTTCCCAGCAAGCATTCATGCATACCATATGGGGGTTTAGGGGAGTCATAGACTATGGTCAGCATATAAAGAAAACTATTTATCTAAACAGAAAAAATTACAGCTGTACTGATTATGAACCATGCCCCTCATTCCTGATATTTTCATTTTACTGTTGTTATTGCTTTCCTATTGCACATGGGAGTTGTGCTTATTGATTTCATTTATTACAACACTCACCTTGTGCATCTATGTGTTAGGAGCTGTATTTAGGGGTTCTACTCTGGCACAAATAATCATCCTCTCCCCATGTCAATATTGGAATAGGGCTGGTTCTTCCATACTTCAGCCTCTCCTCTGGGGTCTTTCTGTGCTTAGGCTCTGAAGTCTGAGCTTCTGCTTCTGCTGTTTCAGTTTCACCCACTGTAGAGATCAGCCAGCAGCCATCAATGGTATGGAATCTGATAGGTGTCACCTGCCAGGTGCATAAGTTCTACCCTTCGAGCCTTCGCTTGACCTGGTTAGAGAATGGAAAAGTATCCCGGATAGAAGAGCCTTCTATGTTCACAGTCAACAAGGATGGAACCTACAGCTGGACCAGCTGGCTCTTGCTGAATGTATCTGCCCACGAGGAGGACATGTTACTCACCTGTCAAGTTGAGCATGATAGACAGCCAGCAGCCCTAAAAACCCACACTGTGTTGATCAGTGCACAGCAGATGGAACAAGGTATTGGCACCATGTCTGGTGAATCTC
This sequence comes from Peromyscus maniculatus bairdii, assembly GCF_049852395.1. NCBI lineage: Eukaryota > Metazoa > Chordata > Mammalia > Rodentia > Cricetidae > Peromyscus > Peromyscus maniculatus. The sequence goes on from NC_134853.1 coordinate 21,915,246, forward strand.
CACCCCAGCTTCTTGGCTGTTGGTAAATTGGTCCTCTTTTTTTTTTTTGAATGTCAAAGGTAGCATTTTGCTTATTGTATGAGAATCCTAATATCTACAAACAGTAGAATGTTGAAATCAGCTTTCAATGCCAACTTCTGAGGGGTCTTATACATCTCTTCATTGATGTATTGATGTTCAGAGCTATTAAATAAGGGAGACAGGAAGGCATCATCCTACCCTAGAATCCTGTCTCTTGCCTTTTTCCCTAACGTTTGTTATTTCCTCATGTTCATCTTCTTCCTTTTAAGTATCTTCCCTGTCTCTATTCCATTTTACACTTTTCCATGAATATCCGAGTTCTCACTCAAGGTTCTATGCTACTTCCTGAGTGTAATCCCAATGGGCCTCCTGAGCACCTCTAGTTTTACAGGTAGATGCTGTAGTTGGGATCAGGAGCCCATCTGACTGTGAGTGGTCATAACAGGGACCTCATTTCATCCTGATTTGTTGTAATAGACAAATATCTATGTATCCAGACCCTGACTCCATACTTAGTACAAGCAGCTTTGAATTTGGCTGTCATCTCTTGCCCTTCATTGGTCATCTAATGAGTCATCAGTTTTATAGACAAGGACTCTAGGGGTGGGGAAGCAATAGGGATGTTGAGTTCTTGCCCTGAGACCTTGTGATCTGGTCTAATTAATATACTAAGGTCCCTGGGAGCAAGGTCATCAAGAGTGTATAAGGCAAATTTTGCTAGTAAAGTATTTCTCCTTGACTTGTTACTATGCTGGTACTTAGGGGGAGATAAAGACCCCTTTGTATGAATTTGTTTTATTTTCCTCTCATGAAACACCAGCTGTGGCCCTCAACTCCCATGACTTTTTACAAACTCAGGTTCCTTGTCATACAGCCTTTTTTGTGAACTTCATCTGTTGAATAAATAGTGGGTCGCCGAATTATCTGTTACATCACCATTAAAACAGTAAAGTTTAGAATATACCAGCTTCCTTAGAGTATGACTTAGGTAGATGCTGCATAATTATACCCTCTGATGGCTCTGTCATGTGTGCTCATCTACTTGCAAATGCAGTCCACAGTGGGTTCTCAGAAAAATAAGGATATTTTTATTCAAATCCAATACCATAATCACATTCAATGAAATTAACTATAATTCCCAACAATATTTCAAATGGACTGTATTTTCAAAATTACTTTATAAACTTTTTTGTGTGCCATAAAATTAGGTTCTTAAAAATGTATCACCTTCCACAGTTTACCCATTAACAAACAATTTTAGAACTTTTTGTCCATTTTATGTGAGTATTCAAACTTCTTCTATAGAATTTCTTAGACGATCACATTGTCCATTTTTTTTTTTTTTTTTTTTTTTTGGTTTTTTCGAGACAGGGTTTCTCTGTATAGCTTTGCGCCTTTCCTGGAACTCACTTGGTAGCCCAGGCTGGCCTCGAACTCACAGAGATCCGCCTGCCTCTGCCTCCCAAGTGCTGGGATTAAAGGTGTGCGCCACCACAGCCCGGCCACATTGTCCTTTTTAAGTCTAAGTGTATATGTATATGTATGTGTGATTATATAGTGATGTTCTTCTCTAGGTACTGATGTGGAAAACTTGCCATAGCTCTTTCATTTCATCAGTCTTTTTGGAAGATTTCCAATACTTTCCTCTTCCAAAAAAAACTTCTTTCAGTGATCATATCTATTTTTTCAGTTTCCATTTCATTGATTTTCTACTCTTCTCCCATTAATATTCTTACAAGAACATGTGGAAATGGCTCATGGGTCACCAAATGATATAGAGGAAATTAGGGTCCTGTCTTGGGATTCTTAGTGCCATTCATTTAAGAGTGGGTTCAAAGGATGGGAAGCTCAAAAAGAATTTAACTAGAGTTTGAAAATAAAAAATCCCTTCAGCAGGCAGGCTCTAAATCTCATCAGATTCCCAGAGGTTGATAATGTAGCAAAGAAAGGGAAAACAAAAAATCAGAAACAAATAAACAAATCTGCCATGCTGTTCTAGCCAGCACAGAGTCCAGACACATGGTGAACAACAGGTAGGGAGGGAGCAGTAGGAAATAGTACTGCAGCCCATACATGGTACCAGAGAAATCAAGCTTGGGTTCTGGCAAGCCCTGAAAGATATGGATAAAGAAAAAAAGTTGTCCCTTCTTAATCACGCCCCAGAAAGGTGAACTTCACTGTGGCTCACCTGGGAAGAACTGTACTGGGAGAAGAAATGCTGGGAACCAAAAGGGCAGCATCTTATTAAAGGAACAATTATTCCATGACTTATGTTTAATTTGGCCGCCTAGGGCCCAAGTTGAGATTCTATTCTCTTGATGGGAAGTTTACTTAGGCTTTTGTTGATACTCTAAGGATAGTATTTGCTTCATTCTCTTTGCTCCTGGTTTAGTTTGGCCTTGTTGGTTTCCTGGAGTTGGGAGACAATTCACTTCAATGCTGGATGAAGAAGAATTACCTTTCTATGGATAATTATTGTCTGCTACTTTAAACAATTCCACCGCTACCACAAGCCCTGGGAACAATGACCATTAGTGCTGGGATCTTCAGTGCTGGACAGTTCAGTTTAAATTCCAAATTCCCTTCTTTGAGTGTATTTCCCAGACTACTTTTTCATGTCAGAATCCCACCAAAGAATTCTATCATGAAAGTGGGAAGGCAGGACTTTCTAGGATATTAACACAGATGTGAAAGAGCCTGTATAACACAGGAAGACATGGGATCATAGGGCAGGAGCAACAACAGCAACTCCTCAGAGAGCTGGAGCACGGGGTGGCCACTGAGAATTCCTTCAGGCTGAAGAGGAGGGAAGAGACAATAGAATTTATATCTGTACTGTGCTGCATCAAGTTGGGTGTTTGCTTCTTCCTAAGGCACTATCAAGATCATTTTGATTCTTGTTTGTTTTGTCTTTGTTGCTGTTTGTTTGTGTTTTTAGGCAATGTTATACTTTCATTTCAAACTCAGGCAAAGAAATGTGTTGTTTAAATTGCCATTCCAGGATACACAAGGGAAGTCAATTTAGGAACTCAAACATCACACCTACAGTCAAAAGCAGAGAGAAACAAATGCAACCTTACTATATGCTGTGTGCTCACCTAGCTTTCTTTACTATTCTTACATAGTGTGCAGTCCTATGTCTAATGAAATGGTGCCACCCACACTCAGACTGGTGCTTACCATCTCAATTAACAGCCAAGACAATGCTTCACACACCCACCAACAGCTCAACCATATCTATACAACTCCTTAGCTGAAATGTTCTTCCTAGAATTCTAGGTTATGTGAAGTGGACATTTAAAACTAACTATTATAGACAGTGTCTCAGGAAACTTAGGCTAGCAAAAACTCACACTTATGATCCTCTTGTTTGTATTTTCCAAGTGTTAAGATTATAGGCATGGGCTACCAAACTGTTTCTTTGTTGTTATTGTTTTTCTAGGGACTGAACTTAGGGACTCAACCTAACCTTACATGTTAGGTAAATACTACAACCAATGCATAACCTAACTGATCTGTTTCTGTTCTTAAAACTAAATTTTAATCTTGATTAAGTAAATTAAATGTTACTCCATGAACATCAAAAAAAATTTAGAAGGCATCTGGGGTGGACATGGGCTACATAATAGCTGAGGCACCAAAAGATGACATTTATTCTCATAGATTAAGCTATAGAATTTTTGTCCTTCATCTGCACATTTTCAGCAAATAGTTTTCAGCAAGGCTGTTTACAATTTCAGCATGCTCTCTTACCCCAAGAATCTGGATTTTTCTAGGATTCTTTTATCTAAACTAGGCACTCTGTAAACTCTTTCTTTCAGTGGATAATCTTTATGTGAATGTCCTGTGCCTAGCTATTCCTGGATAATTGAGAGACTGAACCTGTCTTGTCCAAGGACAATGTCCCAGGGATCATTCTAAATACCTGCAGTGAGGAACTTCTCTGAATTCCACTAACCTTGTGACGTACCTACAGATCAGATTCCCCATTGAAAAGGAAATAATAATCCTTAAACCCCAATAGTTCATTCTAGATCAGAATATGAGTGGCCAATGCCCATGAACACAGATTTAGATTACATCAAAGTTCACTGTGGAAGAACTTGTTTTTTTGTAGTAACAGAACAAAGAAATTTCTAAGTCAAGACACTTTTGCAGTACATTGGTGGAAACATGGAAGAGATGGGTTACAACACAGCAGAGAACCCTGGTCAAGGCTTCAGATGCTATCTGATGACATGATTAGCATCTGGGTTGGTGGAAGCTAGTGGTCTGCTAAGTTAATATATTCCAAAGGAAAACTAATCTTCTGCTTGTACATTCTGAATTATTTACCTAATGATCACAAAGCTGTTATGTCAAGTACAGAGAAAGGCTATTAAGAGGGCTGAATATGGTCCAAGACAATTTGGCTCTGGACCTGAAACATGCCAAATTCTCCAGTTCTCTGAAAGTCAAAAAGTTAGTAATCATGACAAAAAGATGAGTTTGAAGGTTCAGCTTCTTTGTGGCAACTTTTGTTCGTAAAACCAAGTGCTATGTGTCCCTGAGTAGAAATTCTTACCCAGTCTCTCTAGAAGGAAACTTGGTGACGTGGGGCAGAGCCAATGGGAAATTTGAAATCCCTTTACCATATCTTCTACTTTGAAGTATTGAGGCTGAGATAGGGCACAGATTCAAACTCCTGAGAGCTTTGATGGATGGGCTTGAGAATCCACAAATGGACCACGTAATGATCCCTGAGGATAAACTCCTTGTGTGCTCTCTAATGGTTCCTTCTACCACTTGATTTCCAGAACTGAAGACATCAGATACTGCTGAAATCCTTGTAGCTGTCCTCCTTGGACCCAAACTGCTACTGGTAATTGGTGCCCTTGCCATCTACATGCACAAGAAGCAGAAGGCCTGACTGTAAGTTAGGAAGGATAGAGGGTGTATTAATTACTATTCTGTCAATGTGACAACATACTGTAAGGAAATTAATTTATAGAAAAGAGGATTTATTTGGGCATACTGTTCCAGAGACATATGAGCCCATCAAACCTAAGAGGCATGAAGACAGATCTGGGAGCTAAGAGCTCACATCCTTGTGGAGAACATTAAACAGAGAGAATAAACTGGAAGTGTCACAAGGCTTTTTAAGATCAAAGCTCACCTCCTGTGACATACTTTCTCTGGAAAGGCTGCAGTGTCTAAACCTCTCCAAACAGTACCACCAACTGGGAACCATGCATTCAAATATCCTAGAATGTAGAGAATATTTCCTATTCAAATCACCAGGGGGTTATCAGTCTTTGGACTAAAAAAGAAGGGGCAGGGGCAGTAGGAGGGCCAAGGCATTTGTGAAACAGTTTTACCATCTGTGGTGATGACATGTTGCTGAGGATCCCCAGGAATCTCTTGGAACCCTTTGAGACATCCCAAGCTCCCAGGAAGTATGTGTGTCCTTCAGGAAGCTTTCAGTCAAGGATCAACAAAGGCATCCAAAAAGGCCTAAAGGAAGTAAAGGAGATGGGCCCTGGGGAGGATGTAGAGTATTGGCCTCACTGCCCGTGTTAAAGGTCACCATAGAAAGTGGAAAGCAAGGGTTCATGGGAAACAGCAATTTACATTATGGACCAATTTTTAGAAGATCAAAAGACCTGTAATAAGGACTGTTCCTTCATTGTTCTCTCTGTGATCATGAAGAATAGATTCAAAAAGACTGTATGACTCAGGGACTAGGCTGAGATGACACTTTTGTGTTCACTCAGGACAGGAGGAAAGCAGTACCAGGGACATTGCAGCACTAAGGTACAATGTGTAAGTGGTGAAAGGACTTTTGAATGAGAGGCGATTCTCCACAGCTCTTCTCTTCATTCTGCCATATTGGACCCTGACTCTCTGACATCACCTTTCTTATAGGGGCTCAGACTACAAGAAGCTGGTGAGAAGCTGTAAACTGCTCTGAATGCCTCCCTTATGAGGAGAACTCCAACTCATATTCCCTATTATTCCTCTGCATAAGCATTGATAGCTCATAGTTGTGATGCTGTGGTTATTGGATTCTATTCTTGGGGTTCTGAATCTTATTAATAAAATAATTTAAAAATGAATTCAAGTGAAATTTCAAAGACAGTTTATTCAAGTTATAAGGGAAAATTCCAAGTTCACACACACATACAACTCAACAACCTCACAGAGGAGGAAAATGAAGGAGTAAAGGGAAAATACACTCATGTTGTTTAAGAAGACAAGGAGGTCAGACATGGTGAACAAACTTCCACATGGTGAAAAGGGGGCATTTCTAGAAAAAGTAAGGAAGCCTAAAGCATCAGAAAAGTTACACTTAGATTTAGCTGTGGGATGACTCATCCCTAACGGGCTTTAGGGCCAGAAGACACAAACAAGTAAAAAAGATACTTTCTGAGAGCCAGCCTGGGTCTGCTTAAGGGTCTTAGTAACAGCAGCTGAAACATGATCTGGAGATGACTTGGACCAATGAGAGGCAGCATGTCACACCAGCTGATGCATATTCATCAGACCTCCCCCAAGGGGGGGTGGAGGGTATATAAGGCTTGCCGCTTCCTGAATAAACTGAGCTTGTTGTTTAGACATTCTCCCAGAGTCTGTGTGGTTTGACTCTGTGCCTACTTGGCCCCTGCCCCCAAAGGGTACAACAGCAAGGATCCTGCTACATTCAGCCACCGTACAAAATACAAAAGAAAGAGACAGAAAAAAAGTAAAAAGGAAAAGGTGTTCCTGTCTGATCTGGCCACAGCAAGGTAGGCAGACCCAATTGAACTTCAACATAGCATGTACGGATTGCACTGGGTAAGGAGAATTCTGGGAAGAGAATGAATAGTATATGAATTAATGGGAAATTTTGTTTTATTTTGTTTTGTTTTTTGACACAAGGTCTTGCTATATAGCCTTGATAGTCCTCTACATTGCTATGTAGATACAGCTGGCCTTAAACTCATCAAGATCTACTTGCCTCTGCCTTCTGAGTCCTGAGAATGAATGTGTGCTGCACCATCATGCCTCTCTAGGAAAAAATATTCCACCTATGCTTTTAGTGTGGTTTAAGATGGTCAATTGTTCAGGTGATTGACCCTGACCAACTAGAACATTAGGTCTCCACCCAGACCACAGATTCTGTTCTCTTAACCATGAGTTTTCTTTAATGGACCCTTATAGATATTCTAACATCTTCCTGAAAAGGCAAAGTTAAAGTCATTTAGGAATAAGGTCAAGTTCAGAACCCCCAAACAGTTTTGTCATCTCTGGCCTTTGGAAAGAACAAGGCTGCCAATAGGCCCAAGGCCATTTTTGGTTTCTCGACAATGAAGAAACTTCTTGCTTCTTTGAGGTCTTTTTGCCCTAAACATCTGTTCAGTTTCAACGTCTTCTTCTTCTTCTTCTTCTTCTTCTTCTTCTTCTTCTTCTTCTTCTTCTTCTTCTTCTTCTTCTTCCTTCTCCTCCTCCTCCTCCTCCTCCTTCTCCTCCTCCTCCTCCTCCTCCTTCTTCTTCTTCTTTTAACAATATTCTTGATTCTATGGGAATTTCACATTATGCTCCCTAATCCTGCTCCTCACCCCTGCTGTGTTCCCCCTCAAAAGAAAACCCTATAAAAAATAAGCACAAAAAATTAATTAAGCATAGGCCACCCACATCAGTATGGTTTCAGCAGCACCATTGACCTTAGACACCAACATGGGCTCATCCTTATGGCCTTAGGTGGTAACAAGAGCCACAGACATCAACTCAGAACCTGTTGTAGAGTCCCATACCAAGACATGGCTCTTGGCAGCAGCCAGGACCTGGTCAAACATGGCCCTGTGTGGCAGCACAGCCACTCAAATCAGCATGTCCCCCATAGCAGCACTATCCCTGGACACTAACATGGACTCAGGTTATGACATAGACTCAGATATTAATGTAACATGGGTCACATATACCAACACAATCTCTGGCTGTTGTAATACCATGGACCCAGACATGGTCCTTGGTAGCAGCCTGGACCTGGATGTAACCATGGCCCAATGTGGCAGTGCAATCCACTCTCATTGGCATCACCTCAGTGCTAGCTTCAGACAACAAGATGACCCCAGGTAGCATCCCAGACCCCTGCAATTGGCATGGCCTTCAGTGGATTCAGGAGTCACAGACACTAACTGATACCTTGGCTACAGTAGAGCCACAGACACACACATGGCCCCATATCACAGCCTGGGTTCAAATGTCACTATGTTGCTGGGTAGCAGCACAGTTCACTCAGATAAGCATGACACCAGTGGAAGCATAGTCCTTGGCCACCAAAATGGCCACAGGTAGTGCAAAAGATCCCGAGCATCCTTGTTACCCTTGGTGGAAATATGGGTTATAGATGTCAACAGGTCACAGGCTAAGGTAGGACTACAGGACCTGGACATGGTCCTTAGCAGCAACCTGGGCCCTGAGTCACCCTGGTCCCAGGTAACAAATGGGCCACTTACATCAGCCAGTTCCTCATCACCTTTGATTCTTCAATCTGCCTCATTCCACAGCACAATGACTGTTCTGCATCTCTTTGTCTCCCATTTCTCCATCATATATTTGCTCATCAAAGTGGTACCTCCTTGTCTGGCAAAACACGAGGGTGCCTTCTGCAAGCCTTGGAATGTGAGGATGGACCCAAGCTGGCCCGTGGTTGTCTTTTACCACATGAGTTTCATGGCATCAAGTGGGCCTGTAGATGCCTCAGCCAACCCAGACTGTCAATCACTTATTCTTATCACATGGTCTTCTTCTGGGGTCTGGAAATTGTTCTGTTATCCTCCTGACAATGTGAAGAGTCCCTTTCTAAGTGCATCTGGGGATCTAGAATCCATTGTCATGGGCTGGTCCTCACTGTATACTTTCTGTCTCCTGGACTCCACTATAACCAAACTTCTAACCTTACTGATATTCTTGAATTTGCTTCATCCTAATTTTATGAATAAAAATTGTTCTTTTTCCTATTTGACCAAGCATTCTCAGATAGCCTTCATCAAAAAAAAAAACAACGAAAAATTAAAAATATGCTTTCTGAAGTCAATGTAGTCTCTGTCACCTTTTTTCTTATCCCTGCTGTTCATGATAGAAATGCTGTGAAATTCAGAGTTTGAGTCATTTTGCTTTTTCTTTCTTCACTTACCCACACGAAATGATGAGTTTAAAATGAGCATGAATACTCTTAAAATGAGAAATGTTAAAAATTTGTCTCTGAAAGAGGAGAAAGTGCTGACTTGTAGTGCTTATGACATTCCATCATGTAATGACTCTCATCAAGGTCAGTCCCAAGTAACCAACAGTTGAAACTTAAGATGCACTGCCATGAAAATTTCTCACAGACTGGACCAACTTGCACCTACGCACCACTACAGTGTATATACAATCTGAACATGGCTCACCTCCTCTGCCCTTCAACCCTAGCCACAGGATCAAGGACAGATTTTATAGCATCTACCAGTTCCCATTTTAGCTACCAAAATGTGTTGGCAAATTGAGTTAAATATAGTGATGCCTCTGCTTCTTCCAATATGTCTTCATTTTCCTCTTCTTTGCTATCTCTGCTCAATGTCACTTTGTCACCAATCTTTTCTCACACCACAATATATAAATCAGGGCAACAAGAGGCAACACATCTGTGAATATGCTAAGTGCCTGGAAATAAGAATATCTTAGATCCATTCACTGATGATGTGATAAAATACACCAACAAAAACAATTTTAAGGATGAAAGTGTTTACTTTGGCTACAGATCAAAATTTCAGTCTATTCTGTTGAAGATGTCAAGGGGGCAATAGCTTGAAGAACCTGATCACATTATGTCTATCGTCAAAAAGAAGAGAATAAGAGAATGGTAAATGTTCCTGTTCAGCTTTCTCCTTTTCATCAGTCTAGGGTCCAATGGAATGCTACCAACTACCTTTAGGGTTGTTCTTCCTGCCTCAATAAACCTAATCAAGTGATCCTTCATGGGCATGCCCAAGCACTAACCTAATCTGCAGAATTCCTCACATGTATACTAAGAGAATTATTTTCCATGTGACTCTAGATCAAGTCAAGTTGGTAATCAGTATTAGACATTAACAAATCTAAAGTGGTCAACTCTTGGCCAACAAATCCTGAAAGAAGGGGTGTAATTGGTCACTAATGGTATTAAACATTTTTGAATGACATGTTGGTCTGTGGACTAAGTCAGCAATAATGTATGTGCTTTATGTCATTCCTCAAGATAGAGCTACTGTGCCTCAGTGACCAGAACCCAGGTATCCATACAATAACCATTAAGTGATTCTGTAAATAAATGAATGAGTACATCATTGACTCTGTTGGGTGTCCTTAGATGTTGCACTTCAATGCAATCAATCTTCACCTCTCTTATAAGCCCCAGCTAGTGCCCTAAAGTGCATTCTATCCCATACAATGTCTACAATTTCCAAACACTTAGAATTAGTCAGCTTTCAGTCATTATATCAAAATACTTGAAAAATGAACTTATAACAAAGAAAGGATAATTTTGGCCTCAGGCTTTGGATGGTTCAGTTCATGGCCAAATGATCCCACCTGTCTTTGAACCAATAGTATCATTTAAAGCAACATTAGCAGGGAGATCCTGGAGCAAGAACAGCTACTCAGTTCATGATATCAGAGAACAAACAGAGAGTATGAGAGGAGGTCTATTGTCTCTTTCAGGGCATGCTGGGAATAAATTAATACTGCCTATGAGACCTTACCTTTTAAACTTCTCACCACCTCATGATTGTGTCAGTGGGGTCCACACCTGTAATAGGTGAGTTCTGGGAAGAAAAGAAGATGCGGCCTAGAGCACTAAGGAAGTGCTTTGAAAAAAGAAACACTTACTGATTTAAGTCAATGAAGGGGGGCAGAAGAAGCAACAGTAAGAGCTCTCAGCAGCCAATGAAACAAGTACAGCAACAAAACAAATAAATCAATAAGATATTGTATCAAACCCTTTTGAATGTCAATATCTTGGAGTCCATATTGATAGACATGAGTGGCTAATAAATAGTAAACAAGAAGAAACAAATCTCCTTTGTGGAAGAGTCCCAGATTAATTCATGGCCCCTCCCCTCCCTGAGTTGGAGGAACACAACACTTGACTCTTGAGTGCTGGCAGCTCAGGGTGACTTGATGCAGGCAAGCAACATAGAGGGAAGAGCAAGATTGCTGTGCAGGGGTTGTATCAGTTTATGATGGAGAAAACTGACAAGGAACCAGGTGATCAGCAGTTCATCAACAGTCACAGTCAATACCAACATGTGCACACCATGTCAATCACAGGCACCTTTGATTTACTGTCCAAGATCTGGTAGGTTTCCTCTGTAACCATGAACTATAACCACAGTCTAGTCATGAGAAAAACAGAAGAGATTCCAATAGAATATCCTCTTGTTTGCCTGCCCTAACTCCTCAAAACTATCAGTCATAAAAATCAAGAAAAGTCTGACAGGAACTGAACAGACACATCTAGTAAACATAACATGGCATCCTAGGTTGGATCAATCTTAAAGCAGAAAAAAGATATTAAGAATGAGATAAAGACAAAGGAATCAATAAAAAAATGTGTGAATGTTGACAAATTACTATTGTCATTAAACAAGGTCCAATAGGACATAAGGAAACAAAGGGAAAGTTGGAGAAGGGCAAACAGAAATCTAGCATCTAATATTTTGGTATCTCCTGACTCATCCCATGTCCCCATGGCTCCTGGGTAAGCAAAGGCTAACAGTCTTGGCAGAACTTGAAATAGAATGAACCACAATAAAGAGCAAAGAATGCAAGAGAAAGACTTTTACCTCTAGAAAACTTGGACATTTTTTCAGTCCATTACTTAGCTTCGCCTGGTCCTGTCTGTCTATTTTGATAATCAGGATGAAAGAAGCATCCTGGTCCCATAGACCTTCCTCATCTCACAACTATCTTTCACTACATTGTGGTGTAGGAATTGTAATCTACTCACTCAAGTGCAAGAACTTTCCAGGACAGACGTTTAAATAGAGCTCACTCAATGAAAAGAGACTCAGAGTTTGCCTTGGGAATTTTCAGCAGAGGGTGCTGGGAACCCAAAGACCATGTGAAAATCTGAGCATTCAGAGTGCCTCTTGTGCTAATCTTTTTGGGAGGAACTACATAAAGAGATACTATATACAGAAACAAAATAACCTTTCACATCTTAAGAAATAACTCATCCCCATGTACTTATGGTGGAAATGTCTTTTTTATAGATCATTTCTTTCTATGTTTACTGTTCCAATGGCAGGACTGCTATTAGACACAGAATGTGTTTGTTTCTCAGATTAGACCATTGCTAGCACATAGGTGAGTAGGTCCTTGCTATAGACCTAAGCTATGCTTTGGTGTCCAGGTTCCTGTGTTGTGATCTTCATTCATATGGTAGTGGGTGGTGTGAGCTGTGTGAGCCTTTAGAAATCCTACTATGAAGCCCATAATTCTGTAGGGCACTGCTCTTGGAACTCATTACATGATGTGTCCTGTGTGACACCTATTGGATCTTAAGAGTATTATTAGAAAATCCTAAGCCTGTCCCTGAACTTCCTCTACCTGGCTTCTTATTTAATGATCCCTTTCCTTCCCTCTGCATGTATCCCATCATGCCATGTTGTGGCATATCAGAGAAAGAGAGTTCCTAAGAACCTAATGCATGGAACCTGGACTTGAACCACTGAAAATTTGAGATACCATCCATAAACTTTCCCAACATGTTTCCATAGAATTTTTCAGAGAATATCTAGGTATGGGGCTTTTATTACCATGATAGAAAAGTCAGGACAGTGCAAAAGATAGGGAAATATCCACAATATCTTTTCTTATTATTTTAAATCTAAAAACTACCAACACATCATTAATGATTATTACCTAATGATATATAAAGTTATATACCTTAGCCAATTGTGTTTATTTCAGTTAAGAGAATTTCAAGACCAGTCAGCCTTTGTAATCCTGTATATTAAGAGGCTAAAGAAAACCATACATCATGTCTATTTGTGCAGAAAAGGAATTTCACAAAATTCAACTATGTATTGATCTCACTTAACTTGCTTTAAAGGAACACAATAAGCAACTTTACTATGCCTTGAACTTCCTGTATAATCAGATTTTACAACTTGATCTAGAGACATGACTTTAATCTTAATTACACACTTTTCCATATATCTGAGGTAGGAGGGGGGGAGGGGGAGGGAGAGGGAGAGGGAGAGAGAGAGAGAGAGAGAGAGAGAGAGAGAGAGAGAGAGAGAGAAAGAGAGAGAGAGAGAGAGAGTTGTTATTGTTGTTGTTTCTGGTCTTTATTGAGACTGTGTTTCAGCTACCGCCTGCTGGGCCTGCCTGCCTCCACACCATACCTGTCTGTCTCTGCCGGCTGCCGCCGGGCCTGTATGTTTCTGCCGGCCGCCGCCGCCAGGCCTACCTGCCTCTGCCTGTCACCACTGCTGGGCCTGTCTACCTCTGTGGGCCGCAGCCGGGCCTGTATGTCCCTGCCAACGCCACCACCAGGCCTACCTGCCTCGGCCTTTCGCCGCCACTGGGCCTATATGTCTCTGCTGGCCGCCGCCATCGCAGGGCCTGTCTACCTCTGCAGACCACCACCAGGCCTGTATGTCTCTGCCGCAGCCGCTGCGGGCCTACCTGCCTCTGGTTGCTGCTGCTGCCTTGCCTGTCTACCTCTGTGGGCTGCAGCAGGGCCTATATGTCCCTGCTGGGCGCCGCTTCTGGGCCTACCTGCCTCTGTGCATGAGTATCTTATGTTATCACATGTGTGCACATGTTCAGGCCAGCATAGCATCTCAGAGTCCTATTTTATAACTCTCTGTCTTATTCCTTTGAAGAAGAGTCTCTCACTGAAACTGGAGATGATGCTTTTCATCCAGCCTGGCAGACAGCAAACTTCACAGATCCTCTGTATCTGATCCCTAAGTCCTAAGGTTACTGATATACATTGACATGTATGTTTTATTACATGGGTGCCAGATTGAAACTATTGTCCTCTTTTTTTTTTTACAGCAAGTGCTCTTTATTGTTAAGTCTTCTCTCCAACCTAAAAGTTTGAATTTTAATTATGTCCAGCATACTAAATATTTATAGCATGTACTATATCTTAGATATGGAGGATAAACAGTCAATTCTTATACCAAAAGTGAAAATATTTGCAAAAGGCATTTCTAATGAAAGATTCTTCTAAAAAAACCAAACACTTACTAGAATTAAACAGTAAAAATAACAATTATAATAATATCCTGATGAAATACTACACCAGAAAAGATATATAAATGTAAAAACAAACAAAAAAAGAATATACAATGACACTTTGATAGAGTGAATAAAAGTAATGAAGTATGAAGGTATTTAAATTATTGAAGTAATACATATTCAAGGATTTAAGTCAGTCTAAGACATTGAGGGTGGTCCAAAAAGCCATGGCCATAAACAAGAACTCTGACCATGGCCAGTAAGATGCCTCACCAGCTAAATGCACAGCAACCAAAGCTGATAACCTGAGTTTGATCCCTGGAGCCCACATGATGGAGGAGAGAACTGGCCCATTAAAGTTATCCTCTGGCCTCCACATAAGAATTTTTGGCAAGAGAACACACACACACATACACACACACACACACACACACACACACACACACACACACACACACACACACACTGGCATTAAGATACAATAAATAAATAAGTATTTTTTTAAAGAAAGAAAGCTAAACATTAAAGATTTGTATGAAGAAGATAGAAAATTGAGCACATCCCTAAAATCATGTCAGATTTCTTTAGATTTTACAATAAATGTGTCCTGAGAACAAACACTTAGGTTTAAATACTACAATAAAAGATTAGGATATTGTAGCAACAATACTAAATAAGCTGCATTACAGCATTGTCATGATGAAATATGAAACCTTACAATGGATTCTTCCAAATGCATTTCAGAACATTCTTGTAGCAGCTTACCACAGACAGGACAAGATACATCATGAACCACCATAACAGAAAAAACAGAATTTTTTTTCACTCTCCTTTGATCCTGAGAATGAACTAAAACGCTTCTGTATTTGTGAGTCTCTTCTATATATGCCCTGATACTTGTCAATGCTGCCTTGTCAAATCAGTGCAGGGACTGGAAAGCCCTCAATCTTGTTAGGTATTTATTGAATGCATTATACTATAAGTAGTATACATGAAATGAGATTATTATGATAGAGAAATAATAAATAGTTGAAACTCACAGACATTATTCACATTTTAATTTATTGAAATAGGGAATATACACCATACTGAAGAGGTGAGCACATGAGAAGTTCTCCCAGTGATGACCAAGTGATGATCAGGTTTGCTGCTGGATCTCTGGATGAAAATTGGATAAATGAGGCTACTTCTAGTAAGAAATTGGAAGGAATCTGTAGAGATAGATTTCCTCTGTGAGATATAGTTTCCATAAAAGGTAGATCTCCATTTTAAATGAGATATTTATTGTCAAGCTTTTAAAAAGTTTTGTTGGTCATCTACTTTACATTTGAATGTGGACAAAAAGAAGCTAGTTTATGAAGATCTCTAAATGCTTTGTGGGCATCATAAGTGAGATGAGATAGTTTACATGGTAAATGTGACACTATATTGAATCACTCAAAGGTGTCACAAGGAGAGATTTTCTAGATTGTCTTGTGGTCATGTCTGTGGGAGACTGTCTTGATGACATTAGTTGATGTGGAAAAATCTATTCCACTGGGGGGCTCACCATCCCATACTTGGGTCCTGGAAAATATAAAAGGAATATAGAAAGTAGCCTGAGGAGTCAAAAACATGCATTCATGCTCTCTCTCTGCACTTGACTGTGATATGACAAGCTGTTTCAAATACCTGCCACCCTGACTTCCCTGCAGTTACAGATTGTAAGTTCAAATAGAGAGATAAAATAAACCTTTCTCTGCTAAGTTGTTTTTCTTGGGGTATTTTATCACAGCAACAGAATTTAAACTGGGACAATTGGCAAAAGGGGGTTGATCTCATCAAATCCTGTGCATTAGAATTGACAAGTCGCTTTTAACAGTGTGAAGTGGAGATGTAGATGAATTGTCATTACATGAACAGCAATGAGTAAAAGCAACTTGTGGAGGAAATAATTTATTCGGCTATACCACTCTATTACAGTTCATCATCAATGGAAGCCATGGCAAATATTCAAGGCAAAAGCCCAGAACTGCAGGAACTGTAGCAGTAGCTGAGGAAAAATGCTGCTTACTGGCTCGATACCCATCACATGCTCAACCTGCTTTCTTTCTTTCTTTTCTTTCTTTCTTTCTTTCTTTCTTTCTTTCTTTCTTTCTTTCTTTCTTTCTTTCTTTCTTTCTTTCTTTCTTTCTTTCTTTTTTTTTACAGTACCATTCAGTTCTACATATCAGCCATGGGTTCCCCTATTCTCCCCCCTCCCACCCCCTCCCCTTACCCCCAGCTTACCCCCCATTCCCACCTCCTCCAGGACAAATCCTCCCCCGAGGACTGCGATCAACCTGGTAGACTCAGTCCAGGCAGTCAACCTGCTTTCTTATACCATGCAGGACTACCTGCCCAAGAGTGGCACTGCCCACAGAGAGCTGGGCCCTATCACATCAATTATCAATCAAGAAAATGGAATACAGTCTTGCCTACAAGCAAATATTGTAGAGAATTTTTCAGTTGAGAATCCTTCTTCCCAGATAACACTAGCTTGTGTCAAGTTGATTAAATGTTATCCAGCATATCTTGTAAAATATAGAATCATATATTTGAGATCATTTGTTATAGAAGCTTGGAGTGCTGGTGCTATGACCTCTTACAGTTACTGTTGTTATTTGCTTGTTTATTGATTGAATAACTGCCTAGGTTGCTTACTTAATGCTATCCTCCTGAGCACACCAGCACTTGTGTTTTTGTCCTATGGTGTTTGTTAAGAAGCTACAAATCTTTGTGGGACAATAGAGACTTATTTCAATTAGATTGACACAGAACCGGTGCATGTTTTATTTTACTAGTTTGTATATACTTGCAGACATAGTCACAGTGAAGTGAGTCTGGGCGGTGCTACTTTGTATTTCCATTTCCTCCTTTGTGCTACACTCAGTAAGTGATCCCTGTGAGTGTGTACGTGATGACCTGTGCAGAGTGCACAGCCTTAGTCTGCGGATTATGCAGGTTCCTGCCAGAAACTGAGGAGCACTAGCTGGTGTTTTCCTGCGCAGACTGCTGCACCAGGTGATCTGCAGGTAATTCAGTCTGAGAAATCAGGTTCAGTTGCTGCTGGAGAGACAGTCGTCACTCTGAGTGCACTGCGACTCCCTTGAATCCTGGAGGCACGTGGGATGGTTCAGGGGTGTGTTCACGGCTGGGAGAAAACATACAGGTTCACAGGAGAGCATTTTCCCAGAGTTACAAATGCTGGGAAACAACCTGGACTTTTCCATCTGAATCAGCAACATCCCTCATGCAAACAGTCGTACCTACTGTGTGAAGTTCCAGAAGGGGCACTTATATAAAACAAGAAGCTGCATTCTGAGCCAGACAGCAAACTGACTGTGGGTGAGTACACTGTTGTTTCCTTTATGTCCAATATATGGCAGCAGTTATGTTGCCCATCCTTCTGTAAAAAATAACTAAGAGGCATGAGTGAGGGGTGGGTGCTAATGTTCATGAACTGATTTCACCGCGATGGGTCGGGGAAGCTGAGAGCTGCAGAGGACTTGCAAAATAATGAGATTCCACTTCTGGTTAATGGAGGAATATCTGATCTGCCTTGTCTCCCTGCCCCACAGTCCTCGTCTTTCCCTGTCTGATCCAGACCTCTGTGTGCACAGACAAGATCTCAGTCAGTTGAGTGGCTTATGTAGTGACAGGATCAGATATGACCTGCTTCCTCACAGAGCACTTTTCCTCCATAGGGAAGTCTTTATTTAATGCTCTAAGCCCTGAGGGCCTGCTGTGACAGTCTCGACTTTGGATGACATGAAAATGTCAAGGAGTATATAAGTCAGGATCTCATCTCCATGAAAGCCCCGTATTTCCCTTCTGTGAGGAACTATGTCAGTACATGGGGGGCAGGGTGTTTTTCCCACTTCCTCTTCATCTATAGCACACAAAAATATCCTAGAACACTCAGGTTTCCTGTTAACTTCCTCAGTCCTGGTAGAGGAACTGAAAAGAGCTTCTGCATTTTCCGTGGGCCTGTCTGGAAATCTTGTGTACCAAAGATGACCTACTCTGATCAGAGTAGATTGAAAGGAGCTGAGCCATGGCCCAGAGATGGATACTGTGTGGGTGATGTAGGGTTCTCAGGTTAGGCAGGGAGATGCTTATTTGGATTTCTGAAAGATGCACATAGTCTTCTTTTCATATATTAATTCTCAGATTTTACGCACAGGAATGACATTAAGATAATCCAACCAACCCTTTTAATGATGTGAGATCTGTCTGTATGGCCATGTCCTTGTCCAAGATCCCATGTCTAGTTAATATATGGATCTGGCCCAGAGGCTAGATATGACTCCAAGACAACCTTTTGAGGCACCAGATGAAGACACTGTCTCCACCAAGGAGACAGTCGCACAGAGAAAGATGTATCTAAGCCTATTATTGTTTTACATACATTTATATATGTATTTAGTGAGTGTACATTTGTTCTCATGCAGAGTGCTTATCTAGAGGTCAGAGGACAACTTGGGGGAGTCAGTTCTCTCCTTACACTGTGTGATTTCTGGGTATCTAATTCAGGTGATCAAGTTCAGCAGCCAGAACCTTGATCCACTGAGCCTTGTCAATGGCTTTGAATCAAAGCTTCTTAAACTCAGCCACTACCGAGTGAAAGAACATTTCCATTTGTCAATTTCTCAGGAGATCAGATGCTCCCCAAATTCAAACATGGAGGCCCAGCTGTGACTGGCAAACTTCTCACCAGTGTCATCTACATCTCAGTCCATGTAAGAACAGAGTTTCTCCCCTTACCCCTGGGTAAACACAGAACCATACTTCAGTACAAAGATGTATCACAATAAGGTCTTTGGTAGTGACTGCATCATTTATTTCAATTTTTAGGTACTGAAACAGTGTTAGAGTGGGTGAACTTGTACAACCACTACTTTTTCCAGGAGTCACAAGCACTCTGGATAACAGCTAGGTCAGAGGGTGGATGTATTTCAGTTTAGAGAGATTTACACAGTTTTCCATCCTGGATGTAGAACCGTCAAGAGTCTTTCCTTGCCTTTAAGGAAAAGTGGCTTCATTCTAGCTTTGAAGTATCAACTCAACAGACACTAAAGTGTAGATGTAACCAACTGACTTATTAAATAAGAAACACAGAACCAATTTAAAAGAGAAAGCCAAGAGGTCAGAGCTCAGAGCTAAAACCTTACCCTTCCTCCTGAGGTGCTCCTAGCTCTCTGAAAGAGACCTACTTCCTGTGTGTTTGTCTTGATAAAGTCTTTCTGTTCTGCCTTCTCATTGGTTGTAAACTCAAACACGTGACTGCCTTGTCACTGCCTGTAAGTACCCCCCTCCAGGTCTTAAAGGCATGTGTCTCCAATGCTGGCTGTATCCCTGAACACACAGACTTACCTAACTCTGTCTACCAAGTGCTGGGATTAAAGGCGTGTGCCACCACTGCCACGCTCTTGCTATGGCTCTAATAGCTCTGACCCCCAGGCAACTTTATTTATTAACATACAATTGAAATCACATTTCAGTACAAATAAAATACCACCATATTTCCCCTTTTCTATTTTAATAAAAAAGCAAAAGGTTATAACTAACAAAAGAAAAACTATATACAATAGTACAATAACTATATACAATATGTACAAGTAATAAATACCTAAACAATGTCTAGTCTATTTGTATTTGACAAATCAGAGAAAATAATTCCATTATATATCCTATTTTGGTAAGTCCAAAATGCATCTAATTCACTTTCTATCCTAATTAATCTTCAACAATAACTACCTATCCTTCAACTATAACTAACTAATCTTCAACTCCCTCAGAGATCCAAGAAGGAAATAATATTAGCTAACAAAAATAAAAACAGGAAGTGCATGCAAGTAACTTCCAAAAAAATTGTGAGTTGACAGAAACAGCCAGCTGCCTGGTCAGTCACCTGAGGTTTCTCTGCAGTGTTGGGGCATCATCTTCAGCCTATAGGCTTAGCGTATCTGACAGACTCATTTGTGAAGTAGGATGTACACAAGGTCAACAGTTCAACCTCACATTGGGTGAGAGCAGTCCATGTACCAGAAACACCTGAATTCCACTAGTGTCCTGTCATGATTCAGGATTTTAAATTCTGGAAATTATTGATGGTTTTTGAATTCAGCTGTCCATTCTTCTTGGCTGTGCATATATGGCTTCATCTCAGAATTCCGTTCTTCTCCACATCCCTCTATTAAATGCCAGTCTACTATTGAGAGGCATGAGCTTATTTATTCTTCAAGAATAACTGTTTCAGCTGCTGTTCCATTGCACATTAGAAGCCATCAGCCCACTGCCTGTTCAGCTGCCTTCGTAGAAAAGGGCACTGTACCTTTTGCGGATTTCGAAGGCCACTTCACGGATGGTGCCATATTGTCCTGGCCTCAGAAGATGCCTTTTGATAAAACCATAACCACACTTGTTTTGGCAAGAATCAGTAGTCCTTTGTTCTGTGTCCTGTCTGTCAATTTTGTCCTGTTGATTCGAGGATACTTTGTTGTCCAGTGGCTAACTTTTGCCACAATGAAAGTTAACTCCATATGCAGTTTCTTCAATGTCCATATTTAATCTGAAGTAGATTGGTACAGCCAGGAGCCATCATGTCTCAAAAAAGAAAAAATTTCTAAGTTATTAAAACATTTTAAATGCCATATTCTGTAGATGTCTGAAGGGTTTGAAGATGACCTATCTAAAAATATATCTGCTCAATTTTTACAACATATCTAATATGACTACAAGTTCCATTGTAATGTCTAACTACTAACTTTCATTTCTTTATATCCTAATAGTTGGTAATAATAACATTCAAGGATCAGAAAATTGCATTACATTGTTAAATGAATGGTATAAATACAATTAGACATATACATTTAGAATTTTCTAACAATATCAGTTTCAAATTTGTATACAATATAAAACAATCCAATCCAATGTAAAGTATTTAAAATTAGTAATTGTCTTTTTCTTTTCTTTTCTTTCTGTCTTTATTTTTTCTTTAAAAAAAAAAAAAACAAGAACCTTAAATCTAATCTCCTTTGCTTAGCCTTTTTCCTAACCCTTGACAACAACTTATAACCAACCCCCTAAACAATGAAAATTATCCCAGACCCAAAACCCATTAAAAAGACCAAAAAAACACCCGCCCCACACCACCTCTTTGGGAATGTGGGTGTCGTATTCTTAAAATTGCTTCCTGATGGGTATGGGCAAAGTTATCTTTATCCTGAAAGAAAAATTTTAGGTTAATTGTCAAATTCTAGGAAAGGTAACTATATCCTTCATTATCTAGTCTGTGTATAATGCCAAAGTTCAGGGTTTATTTTAAGTCCATATTCAAGTAGTCTTTGAGACTGGATCATCTCACCTAGTCATCTCAGAACTGCTCTGAGCACTTTGTAGTTCAAAGTTGATCTGTAGATGATGTTTGTCAGCTTAGTGATATTATTATTGTCCACGTGGAAGTGTTGTTGTTGTGGGGCCCCATCTTCTTCCTGGAGACTTCAGTTGATGTTAGGCCTGGCCATGATTTCCTGCAGAAAACTGATAAGAGACTCGAACACAAAGACATATATATGCAGCTAATTGAAGCCTTTTCTCTAGAATTAGTTAGTACTCTCTATGACCATTCATATCTCAACAAAGTATATATATATATATATATATATATATATATATATATATCTTGTAAGTTTTGATATAAAATATATACTTTAAGAAAAGTTTAAAGAATCAGAATAGAATCAAAGAGTTGAGTTTAGTAATTGAATAGTCCCTTAATTAATTTGGCTTTTGTCCTGTCCCATAGCAGAAGAGGGCTCTTTTATTCTGGCATGATACAGGGAGTCTGCATTTTCCTTTTAACAACATGCTTGAGTTTAAAGAAGGAGAGAGCCATTCTCCAACTCCAAAGTCAGCTTTAAATTTTAATTGAACTGGGACTATTAGAAGACCAATAGTGTTAAATCATTAGAGAAAAGCAGAAACAAACATTTAGGAAGACATAAAATTTTTTAGATAATATATACCCATACACCATTTCACTCTGTTTCCTGGGATAGATGATTTGTCCCTTTTCTTCAGTTGTCTCATTTGTCCAGTGTTCTTCAGATTCCTTAACCTTCATTCTCCTAAAAGACAAAAACAAAACCTTTCCCCAAGACTAATTTTGGGGATGTTCCTTTTTGGCAAGTTATTATCTGATTAAATGAAAAGGCATGTGTTACTGGTACAAGTTAGTTTAAATTGGATGTTCATGCTGATTGATGAACTATCACCTCCTCTAATTAAGAGGTCTCTCTTGTTCAAATTGAACCTTTATCAATTTTGATTGTACCCACAGCTTATCTTCTCCTGTACAAACAAAAGCAAAACCTCGTACCCAACATGATGCATTCCCTGGTTTCCATTCTGAAGTCAGCACATCCTTAAAGTATATAGGCTGATTTAATTCTGTAGTTTTTTCTATTATCCAATGTCTCTCTGTAGCTGTTCCTTTCTCATTGGCATTCAGAAAATTCAAAGTTCATAGAGCATTATGCAGTCTATTTCTGGGGGTTTTTGTTACCCCTTTCTGTTTATTTAGCATATCCTTTAGAGTTCTGTTTGATCTTTCTATAACTGCTTGACCTGTAGGATTATGTGGTATACCTGTAATATGCTTTATATTGTAATAAGTGAAAAACTGTTTCATTTTAACAGAGACATATGATGAAGCATTGTCAGTTTTGATTTGTGCAGGTATACCCATGATGCCCAAAACTTCTGGCAAATGAGTGATTACAGAATCAGCATTTTCAGAACTCAAAGCAGTTGCCCATTGAAATCCTGAATAAGTATTAATGGTGTGGTGTACATATATCAATTTTCCAAATTCTTCAAAGTGAAACACGTCCATCTGCCAGATTTCATTCCTCTGAGTAGCCTTTGGGTTACATCCTGCTGGTAATGGTGTTTGCTTGTAGAATGAACAAGTAGGACATTTCTTTACTATTTCTTTGGCTTGTTGCCAGGTTATGGATGAATCCTTTTTTAAACCTTTACTATTGACACGATGTTTTTTTTTTTATGAAATTCTGAGGCCTCCAGCACATTTCCTATCAATAATTTATCAATCTCATCATTGCCTTGTGCTAGAGGGCCTGGCAGATCAGTATGGGATCGAATGTGAGTTATATATAAAGGATGATTCCTTTTCCTGATTGTATCTTGTAATTGAATAAATAGTGAAGTTAATTCTGAAGCATCAGGGATAAATTCTGCAGTCTCAATATGTAATACTACTCTTTCAGCATACTGAGAGTCAGTTACTATGTTGAGAGGTTCTGAAAAATCCATTAATACCAACAGAATAGCATATAATTTTGATTTTTGAACTGAATTATAAGGACTTTGAACTACTTTACTTAAATTTTCAGATTTGTAACCTGCCTTTCCTTGTTTGTTGGCATCTGTATAAAATGTATAAACTCCAGATATGAGTTTTTCCCATACAATACGAGGCAAGATCCAATCAGCTCTCTTTATAAGATCAATTCTATCGCTTTTGGGATATTTGTTGTTAATTTCTCCAAAAAAAAAAAAAAATACTGCAAGTTCTTTGTCAAGGTTCACTTTCTGTCCATAATTTTTCAATGTCCTTAGTTAAAGGTATGACAATTTCAGCTGGGTCTATTGCTGTTAATTGACAAATTCTCAATTTTCCTTTCCAAATCAGGTCAGAGATTTTTTTCCACATAAGTTTTTAATTTTTTATTTGGTTTATTTGGTAAAAATATCCATTCCAATATGATATCTTCCATCTACATTAATTCTCCAGTAGGAGAATGCCTAGAAGGTAAAATAACCAAAATGCAATCCAGCTTTGGATCAATATGATTCACGTGCCCTTCATGTACTTTCTTTTCTACCAAGGCCAATTTTTTCTCAGCTTCAGGTGATAAGTCTCTTGGACTATTTAAGTCCTTGTCACCTTCTAAGGTTTTGAACAAATTATTCAATTCATCATTTTTTACCCCAACAATAGTTCGTAGATGAGAAATGTCTCCAAATAATCTTTGAAAGTCATTAAGAGTCTGTAGTCTATCACTCCTAATTTGAACCTTTTGGAGTCTAATTTTTTGTAGCTCTATTTTATATCCTAAATAATTAATAGAATCTCCTCTTTGTATCTTTTCAGGAGCAATTTGTAATCCCCAGCAAGGCAAAATTTTCTTTACTTCTTCAAACATTCTTTCTAAAGTATCTGCATTTGAGTAAACTAGTATAATATCATCCATATAATGATAAATTATAGATTTAGGAAATTTTTTACGTGTTATTTCCAATGGCTGTAGTACAAAATATTGGCACAGAGTTGAGCTATTCAACATTTCCTGTGGGAGGACCCTCCACTGAAATCTTTTAACCGGTTGAGAATTATTATAAGTAGGCACTGTGAAAGCAAATCTTTCTCTGTCTTTTTCTTGTAAGGGTATTGAAAAGAAACAGTCTTTTAAATCAATAACTATGAGAGGCCATCATTTTGGTAACAGAGTAGGCAAAGGAATTCCAGATTGTAGAGAGCCCATTGGCTAAATTACTTTGTTAATTGCTCTAAGGTCTGTCACCATTCTCCATTTACAGATTTCTTTTTAATAACAAATACAGGAGAATTCCAAGGGCTGGTTGATTCTTCAATATGCTGAGCATTTAACTGTTCTTCTACCAGCTCTTTTAAAGCCTGGAGTTTCTCTGTTGTTAAAAGCCATTGCTGGACCCATACAGGCTTGTCTGTTAACCATTTTAAAGGTAGAGCTGTTGGTGTCTTTGGAAGATCATCAGTTGCTGTGCCCTGTTCTTTTATAATATGGATGGCTGGTGATCACTCAGAGTAATGCCTTCTAATACTTCTCTCAGAAACATGTGCTAGTTTATTATTTGTTTCTGAGATTGGAGGAATGTTAATCTGAGTATTCCATTGTTGCAACAAGTCTTGACCCCACAGGTTCATAGCTATGTTAGCCACATATGGTTTTAATTTTCCTCTCTGTCCTTCTGGACCTATACATTCGAGCCATCTTGCACTCTGTTTCACTCGAGATAATGTCCCAAGTCCTAACAGTTGAAAGTTTACCTCCTGAAGAGGCCAAGTTGGATGTCAAAATTCTGGTGCAATTATGGTAACGTCTGCACGTGTGTCTACCAGACCAGACAAGAAAACACCATTTATTTTTATTGTTAATTTTAGTTTTTGTTCATTAATAGAAGTTTGCCAAAAATTTTTTCTTAAGTTTTTTCCTGAATTTTCTATTCTCTCTGTTTCATCATCCTGACCAGCATGATTTATTCCAATAGACATTTGGTTATTTAATTGCTCTGAGTAGGGGTTTCCTGAACAACTGCAGGAAAGGTTTGAACTGGATTTACTGTGGGGTCCTGCCTGAGGCTTCTTTTGTAGTTTCCCTAAGCCCGAGGCAAAGGATTACCTTGTCTGTCCGTTGTTGATCTACATTCGTTGATGCAGTGTTTTCCCTTACCACACCTTTTGCATACTCCAGAAGGAAGGGGCATTCTGTTGCCAGTGTTCCTTGAAGAAACATTGTTTCTAGGAATGACCTGTTTATAGTCCCTTTTCAAATGTCCTTGCTTTCCATATCCAAAACATCTATCATTTCTCAAACTTTTTGAAATTGCTTCTCCTACCCACATACCATCATGGTCATGAGCCTCAATGTTAACTGTGTCTCTAATCCAATCTTCCAAAGGTGCAGATCTTGCCTTTAATGGCCTGATTATTCTTTTGCATGCTGCATTTGCATTCTCAAAGGCCAAAGATTCAATTATTTTCTTACTAGCTTCTGATTCCGGGACCATTCTCTTTACTGCAGAAGCCAGTCTTTGTAAAAAAAAATCTGTGAAAGATTCTTTTGGGCCTTGCATAACTTTTGTAAATGACTCAGTTTTTTTCCTGGTTCCTCAACTCTGTCCTGTCGCTAGAGTTTTCCTGCTTTGCCCACAGTCAGGACAAATCTCTGTCACCCGCCAGTCCCACAGCCGCTCAGACCCAACCAAGTAAACACAGAGACTTATATTGCTTACAAACTGTATGGCCGTTACAGGCTTCTTGCTAACTGTTCTTTTATCTTAAATTAACCATTTCCATAAATCTATACCTTGCCACGTGGCTGGTGGCTTACCGGCATCTTCACATGCTGCTGGTCATGGCAGCGGTTGCAGTGTCTCTCCACCTCAGCCTTCCGCTTCCCAGAATTCTCCTCTCTCCTTGTCCCACCTACTTCCTGCCTGGCCACTGGCCAATCAGTGTTTTATTTATTGACCAATCAGAGCAATTTGACATACAGACCGTCCCACAGCCCTGTCCCATGCATTCAAGGCTGCCTTTCGACATAAAATTCGGGTTTGGACATTATATAAATATTGTGTTTGTACTGAAGCATATTGTTCTTCTCCAATAAGCTGATCCTGGCAGACTTGTATTCCTTTTATCCCTCAATTGTTTTTCTATATTTTTAGCCTCATCCTTGAACCAAGTTAGCCACTGAAGCCTTTGGGAGGGTTCAAGAACAGCTTGTGCCAGCTCCTGCCAGTCCTGTGGTACAATCCTATTATATGTTGACAAAGAGTTTAACACTTGCTTTATATATGGGGAATGCATGCCATGAGATACTATTGCCTCCTTAAACCTTCATAAATTCACCATTTTAATTGGAGCCCAAATATTTTGTGTAGTCATTTGATTAGGCAACTGCTGCATGGTTACAGGATAAATTAAGGGTGACTGTGTGAAAACAGGCTTTCTTTCTGTAACCTTATGATCCAAACTTGAAGTAACTTCACTGTTAATTTCTTCTGTCTGAATTTTTACAGGTTTTTCTGAAGCTGTCATCCTGGCACTTAAATTGACTATCTTTTTAAATAGTAAAATGAGGATAAGCATAGTAATAAACTGCATGATTCGATCAATATTAATCTTCTCATATAGTTGTTCCATTGTCAGACTGCCTAAAATTTCAAAAAAAGCCCAATTTTCTTCCAATGTACACATAAAACCCATTTTTTTTTAATGTGGAAAAAATTTTTCTTTTAAATAATTTCCTTTAAATTATCTGGTATGTTGTGACTTACCAAATCTTCATAGAACAGTAGAAATCTGAGGGAATTTCAAAACAGCCACCTAGTGTCCAAGGTGTGAATCCAGAGAGATAGAGATAGAGATAGAGATAGAGATAGAGATAGAGATAGAGATAGAGATAGAGAGAGAGAGAGAGAGAGAGAGAGAGAGAGAGAGAGAGAGAGAATGCAAGAAAGCATAGCCAGCAAAAGCTTAAATCCAGCCACATGTTCCCTCTTGAGCCAAGTCAAGGCCTGGCTCCGGCTTCCTTAAGCTCTGACCATGTGCGTTGGCTTTGCAGGCAGGGGCCCTGTTAGGCAGAGCAGGCTTGAGTTGTTTGTTGCACTGGCTTTAAGCAAGTAGCTCACAGTTAGTCCAGCCTAAGGCCATGTCAATCTGGTCCCAGGCTAGGGAGCCAGCCGCACTTGCGGGAAACCGGACCTGCCACCAAGCCAAGCTGTTTTAAATGGATTCTTATCACGTTGGGTGCCAGATGTAGATGTAACCAACTGTCTTATTAAATAAGAAACACAGAACCAATGTAAAAGAGAAAGCCAAGAGATCAGAGCTCAGAGCTAAAACCTTACCCTTCCTCCTGCGGTGGTCCTACCTCTCCGAAAGAGACCTACTTTCTGTGTGTTTGTCTTGATAAAGTCTTTCTGTTCTGCTTTCTCATTGGTTGCAAACTCAAACACATGACTGCCTTGTCACTGCATGTAAGTACCACCCTCCAGGTCTTAAAGGCATGTGTCTCCAATGCTGGCTGTATCCCTGAACACACAGAGACTTACCTAGCTCTGTCGACCAAGTGCTGGGATTAAAGGCGTGTGCCACCACCGCCACACTCTTGCTATGGCTCTAATAGCTCTGACCCCCGGGCAATTTTACTTTTTAACATACAATTAAAATCACATTTCAGCACAAATAAAATACCACCATACTAAAGTTCCCAGGTTACCAGCACATCCTCAGCAACCCAGGTAGGTCAGAAGAGAAGCAGTTGGGTGATTTTCATTATATGCTTGTTACACACTGCCATGCCATCTGTCCAAGCCATGACCCAGATGAGAGAGTGGGGATGCAGAGACTGGATATTTCACACATTAACTTTTGACTGTGGGGAAGGGGTCCCTTGGTGCCCCTTCTTTTTCTGTTATTATACAGAAAATAATATGAGTGCTCATGTGTCAGATTTGGAGTGATATTAAACATAAAAATAAAATGTCATAAAACAATGCTACCTGATTATTCAATCATTGTTTTAAAAGGATATGTATGTAAATGTTTCCGGATAACAATGAGTAAGTATTGTTCTAGAGGCATGTTTCAAGTTTTAGTTATGTTTTAAATACACATCTAAAAAGATGAATGATCATATCCACCCAGCACATTTGAACATTTTAAAATGTATTTCTGGATCTCCTCTAATAGTTATAAGGTAGGAAATAAATTTAGATCAATTCTTATAATATACAAATTATGCAGTTATTCAGTAAAGGCAAAAAATAGTAATTTTAAATTCTAGGAGCGAGATTTTGAATTACATATGTTCCCTGGAATAATGTAACACAGTACCATTCAGTCTGTGATTTGAACAAAATTTTATTCTGTGTTCCAACCAATCTTAGTGAGTACTAAGACGTTTTTTCAAGAAGGCTAGAGTGATAACCCCAAAGATTATTTTAAAGGGTAGTTTAAAAGTTGTTTTGGGTGAGTAAAGAGGTTTTATGACTTAATAGACTTTAAACCTAGAAGGTTAAGAATTAATGCTAGAAATGCTTATGAAAATCATACTCATGCTAATTTATGCAAAAATCTCAAAAAAATTTTAGGGTTAAAGAGAAAATAGTAACAGCAAAAAAAAAAATTTTTAAATTAAGTATAGGGATCTGTCAATTAGAATGCCAAAAATCAAATGCAGGATAATAACACTTTTAATATTTGGAATGTATGAGAGTGTCTATTCTGTTAATATTCTAAAAGTCTTAGTTTTGTCCAATTCCAATCTTACTTATGTCCAGACTAGCTCCAATATCTGAAGTTAAATTTAAGGCACACAGAGAGGAAAATAGTGCTGAACTATTAAGGGTTTGAAGTTGTTCTAAAGATGAATGGCAGTAACCACAGAATCAAAGTAACCAGCACTGGGATCATCATCACCCACTGCAAGGTGGCCTTCTATAGTGAATGGAACTCATTCACAAAGAGATGCTAACTTGTGAGCAGGTAGGGACCAAAGTTAAATGCCAGCTGTGAGACTCACAGTTCTACTCTCTGTTCATCACACCATTCTTGTCAAAATGTAGACATGCTCAATCCTCTCCTGACACTTTGTGCTGTGTATACTCCAGCAATAAGCATTAAGAATACAATAGACTGTTCAAGCCTTGTGGGGCTGTTCCCAAATCAAGAAGTTCCTGTGACTGTCCCAGAATAACTCTCTGCAGCTCCCATGTGATTGGTCACAACACTCGGTGGTCTATATGCTGCTTTCCCAGTACTATGGTGAGTCT
Organism: Peromyscus maniculatus bairdii; assembly: GCF_049852395.1. Classification (NCBI taxonomy): domain Eukaryota; kingdom Metazoa; phylum Chordata; class Mammalia; order Rodentia; family Cricetidae; genus Peromyscus; species Peromyscus maniculatus. The sequence continues at coordinate 21,945,147 of NC_134853.1, forward strand.
TCTCTTAGCATCAACCATAGAGCAGTGCTACCATCTGCTCAGCATGCCATATCTGGTCTATCCATGCAGGAAGAGGTTGGTGGTTCCTGGAGGGAACCTGAGACCCCTAAAAATAGCAGCCTCTCTCTGTCTTCTGGGCTCCAAAGAGTTTTTATTCTCCTAAAATTCTTGAAGTTGGGTTCACTGGATATATGTGAGTGGTAAGAGTTGGTGCTTCAGAAGTGGGGAGACTCTCTATGTTGAAGGGAAGAAAAGTTCAAGGGCCCAGAAAATAAACTCTAGTGCTGTGGGATGTCCTGTATGCTGTATGTATTATTGGTTGATAAATAAATCGCTGATTGAACAGTAACCAGGCAGGAAGTGTAGGCGGGACAAAGAGGGAGGAGCATTCTGGGAAGTGGAAGGCTGAGGCAGGAGATGCTGCCAGCCGTCAATGACAAGCAACATGTAAGATACTGGTAAGCTACGAGCCACGTGGCAAAGCATAGATTTATAGAAATGGGTTTATTTAAGATAGAAGAACTAGATAGCAAGAAACCTGCCATGACTATACAGTTTATAAGTAATATAAACATCTGAGCAATTATTTTATAAGTGGGCTGAGGGACTGTGGGGGCTTGGCAGAACCCAGAGAGAAACTCTCCAGCTACACTCTAGGAAACAATGGTGGGGAAGGGGATGCATGTTCCATTCAGCCTCAGATTCCTTATTTATGAAATGAGGATAACCACCAATCCTTATAGGAGCAGAAAATGGCTACAAACAATACTTCGTTATTCTACGCTGAAAACTTTGATGAATGTTTGAGAGGAAGTTGCATATTTACAACTATAGAATGTGTGACCCATGCTGCCCAGAGTCTGTCACTCAGGGACTCACTAATAATTAGCAACCACATAGGACAAGTGGTGGATTCCACACAACAGACACCTGCCCTCCTTTCTCTAATCCATCTATCTGCATACTGTCAGGACCAAGTAGTACTTCTACCTACTCAGGTTGCCTGAGTCTGTCCCTCTTATGATTAGTTAACAATTGGGAAATTAGTTATCTCTGGCTTCCTCAGCATAGGACCATCCTTGTTTTCAACCCCAAACTGAAGCCACCAAAAGACCTGGTTCAGAGAAGCAGCCCTGTAGTACTGAGAAAGAAAAACTATAGTCTGAGGGGGTGGCTGACCTTTCACTAGGCCTTGGCTCATACTCTTCGTAGTCAGAACATTCATTTGCTCTCTCTCTCTCTCTCTCTCTCTCTCTCTCTCTCTCTCTCTCTCTCTCTCTCTTCAGTTCCTTTTGTAGACAAGGGAGATGAATAGCTGCTTTAGTGCTGAACAAAGGTGGGTACCAGTGTAATGGTATCTACCTTATTCCTCCCTTCAGTATAACCAACAAAGTACTGCCTCCACAGTTAAGTGGATGTTTATTAAAGTTCACTGAACTGCTCTCCTATAGAAATCAGGAAATTATGTTTTGTTTGGTACACACAAATTTACTACTAAATGTTCCATCAAACAGCATACCTACTGTTTTGTTTACTATTATGTGACTAGAAGATTTCAATAGGAATCACTTCAACTTTAGAGAGTATTCCATCCCAGTGTTAGGTTGACCTCAGAAGCACCACTCTGGAATCAGTTGAGTATTTCTATGTAAGACAGAGAAAGAAGAAGTCAGAAATCTACTACATCTTGGATTTCAGAGTTGAGTGTTTGAAGCACATCTTACTAAAATTAGATCCAGTTGGTGAGTCACCAAAACCTCAAGTTGTAATGAGGAACCACATAGGACTAATGTAGGCTCCAGAGAGAACAGCCTCTTCTTGCCACACTCACCTGAGTCCACATGAAAATCCACCATGAGGAACCCCTCCCCTCCCCTGCCTTCACAGCCTAGTTTCTGTTTCACAACCATGTGTCCTGGGTTGTTTTCCTCTAACACAACCATTCCACACAGAGGGAGCCAAGTCATCTTTTCTCTCCACAGAGCAGATTATTGAATCTAACCTGTAGTAGTATTTTTTCATCGGGACCACCATTCTGTAAATAATGACATGGAAGTTTATTATTAATTATGAAGGCTTTGTCTTAGCTTAGGCCCAGATTGCTCTGATAACTTAAATTCCAAACCCGACTAGCTCTTGTATCTTAAATTAACCTGTTTATGTTAATCTGAATTCTGCCATGTGGCTTTTTCCTTTTCTCAGTGTGGCACATCCAAATTGCTCTGAGTCTGCTGATGAAATTCTCACACCTAGATTTCTCCTCCTCCTCTCTCTCCCTCTAGAAATCCCACCTAACCTCTTCCTGCCTTGCTATTGACCATTCAGCTCTTTATTAAATCAATCAGAAGGTGCCTTGGCAAAGACACATCTTCACAGGATACAAATATTCTAAAATACTCATCAGCATAGACACTGGACAGAGTTGACACTCTAAATCTCCATGATACTAGACCCTGCCTCCTGGACCCAGACACCTCACAGTATTCTGTTGCTGACCCTCCTGTCTGGCCTCACAGGTGTGCATGTCCAGAAAGTAGAATACTCTCTCCCTGCTTCCAGCCAGCCTTGCTCATGGAATTCATGGGCTTCAGGTAAACATAGGAGCTTAGGCAGGAAGGAAGATTAGTGTCTTGTCTGAGAGCCTAGAGCCAGAGTTCTCTGTGAGTCCTTCACCTGCAGGAAGGCACCTGAAGCAGCTGCCAGATGCTTCAAACAACAAAAATTTCTTACGTTTTTATAGCATCCAATGTTTTAAAGGAAATATCTTCAGATAATTATATTTAAATTTCTGAAACAATTACATCACCTAGAGGGCCAAGATTTTGCTTTTAACATTATTCCAATTACACTTACACAGCACCCAATGCCAGCAGCACAAGATGAGACACCCCCCTACACACACACACACACACACACACACACACACACACACACACAAGGCTCTTAGCACTTCCTGCTTTTAATTGTTTAATTGTTGAATTTTCTCCACAGTTGAGTGATAGATAATCTTACTGATCTGATCCACAAGGAAAAACTGAGGCAGAGATAATAATTTCTTCTCAACACTCACATTAGTACAAAAGGTAAGATTTAAATCTAAGCCAGCCACCTTGAAATTTGTGCATTCTTTCCTATTTTTTGCCTCTTTCCTTCCTTCCTTTCTTCCTTCCTTCCTTCCTTCCTTCCTTCCTTCCTTCCTTCCTTCCTCCCTCCCTCCCTCCCTCCCTTCCTTCCTTCCTTTCTTCCATCATTCCATCTCACCTCCTCACTGGAGCTGGGGATTGAACTCACGGCCTCATAGGTAATAAATATATACTCATTGTTAAGTTATACCACCAGTGCAACTACAAGACCCAATTTCTTCTTTTTTATTGTTCGTTTTAACCACATTTGGCCACCTGGCTTCCAACTATAAATTAATCTCAGAAAGATGCAGAAAATATATGGAGGGCAGACCTCTCGTGCTTCTCAGTCTATGAGAAACAAACAAAAAACTTCTTCAAAGATGAAAATCAAATGCTGCCCACCATTTGCTACCCACCAGGTCAATGATCCCTGGAACACACCTCAGAGAACTGGCTTCACTAATCTCCAAGTTGAATTTTCAGCCCCACCAAGAAGAAAACCAACATCAATCTCACATATCCACAGATAAAATTCAGAATTCTTGTCCATGGTGTATCTGACACTCTCATTCTGCCAAGTATTTTCCTGAGATTTTTTAAAATCTGAAAATGGCAATGAATCCTACAAATAACAAGTTTCTACTACTAAGACAGAGCCTACTTCTACATATCTTGATTGTGCATACATGTCTGTTTTTGTTTATGTATGAATACGGTGTATACACAGAGATACATTTTAAATGTCTTTCTCTGTTGTTATGTAAAATAATCCTTTAAACTACATAACACTCACATAGGACAGCAACTTCATTTTCTTTATAACCCAGTGTCATCTCCCTGCTTCATTACTTGCAAACTCATACAGGAAGCAAACTTCTCTTTTGCTAAAATAAAATTTGTGTCAAACCCTGTCTGGTGTGGATATCACTCTATATAAATAAAACACTGCTGGCCAGTGACCAGTCAGGAAGTATAGGCAGGACAAAGAGAGAGGAGAATTGGGGAAACAGGAAGAAGGAGAGAGACACACTGCATCCACCGCCAGGAGAAGCAGCATGTAAAGACGCCGGTAAGCCACCAGCCACATGGCAAGTTATAGATTTATAGAAATGGGTTAATTTAAGATAAAAGAACAGTTAGCAAGAAGCCTGCCACAGCCATTTAGTTTATAAGTATTATAAGTGTCTGAGTGATTATTTTATATGTGGATTGTGGGACTGTGGGGCTTGGTGGAACCTGGAGAGAAGCCCTCCAGCAACAAATGGTGCCCAACGGCTCGAGTTTCCACCTTAAACCTGACAATATTTAATAACCAATTCTAAACAGAGCCAAAACCAGGTTCCTGCTTCATGTCTCATACGAGCAGAAAACACAGGTTTGAACACTGGCAGGTTCCTGGCATTTGCGTTTGACCAGCAGTATGGCGGTAATGAGGCGTCTGCCAGCGGCACATTAAGCTCTGTAGTAGATTTAGTCTTTACTATTATTTAAAAAAACAAAAAAAGGTTTCTGGGCTACATGCTGCTTTGATAAAAGCTTAGACCCACTATTTCTGAGACTTGATGACTCACAGAACAGGTGGAAAATGCCATGTTGGTAAGCTGAAATGGGCGGAGCCAACAGCCACAGCTCCGTTTCAGTCTTACAATACCACAGTTTAAAGCAATAGATTCACAATACGTAGGCTTTAAAGAGACAAAAAAAAAAGATAAATTAATATAAAAAAGCCACATAAAGATGAATATTACACAGACAATCTGGATTGTGTTGTATTTGGGATTTTTAACTACAAAAAAACATTTGATCAAAAAAGATGTCTGTCCACCTATGCCTTGAATTTCCCCCTTGTGTCCAGAGGATGAAAGAAGGAAATAAGGACTAAGAGTAGCAAGGCTATAGCTGCTATCTGGGGTCCTCAATGGCCATGTGCTGTTGGCTTGGTCCTCAGAGTGGAATGATGTTAGATCTTGAAGGGGGAAAGGTACTGGTCTTAGTTGCCCAGAGGCACACACACTCTCAAAGGGGATTGTGAGTCCCTGTTCTCTCCTTTTCTCTTGCTTATGACCCAGCCATGCTTTGCCTTACCACTGTCTTTATCTGATGAGCATCTTCCTGCAGACCCCCAAAGCTACAGGACTGCCAAGGGATTGAAGCCTCTAAAGTGGAGAACTGTAATAAAACTCCTCTCTTTGCTAGTTGATTCATCTCGGGGATTTGCTTCTGTACTGGGGAGTTGCTCAACTCAAAGATTATAATCCAAGTCTAGTGTACCCCAAAACTTATGTGTTAAGATTTGGTCCTGAGGTAATGGCAATATTTTAGGAGGTGATTCAAAGTTTAGGGGATAGGGCTTTAGTAGAAAAGTAGTAGATGGTAAGAACTGTAATTTCCTGTTCATGGATTTCCATTTGATGAATATCCAAACTTCTCCTGACTTTAAAACATAAACCATCTAATTGATGACCAGGATATGACAACTCCCACCTATAATGAATGGCATGTGCCCTCTTCAGTAGGTGCCTTCGTTCACACACATGATGAAGTGTTTGCATCTTAAATGCTCTCATATTGTGAAGGTATAACATGGTTTTTCCCTGAGGAGTAGCTGAGCATTAAAAATGTTGCACAACTTAGCCATGGAGCCCTGAGAATCTGACTTGAGATTTGATCATTTTTTCAGACTTGTATCCTCGCTGCTGGGATCCATACCTGTTTTTAAGGACTCATTATAAATGAGGTAATGTTTTCACATTTTTCCACATTACCAGAAAGCCAGTAGTCTACTAGATAGTGACATAATCTGGGACATTACACACCTGAAGTTAAGTGACTGGGCCACAATTGGTCTTCTTGTCCCTTCAGCTACTAAATCATTTTCATTCAGTAGTAAGTTTTTTCAGTTTCCATGAGTTTGTAAGCTTTCAGTAGTTTCTGTTGTTGTGGATATCCAGCATTAGCCCATGGTGGTCTTATAAGATGCAGCATTTTATTTCAGTTTTCTTGTATCTGTTAAAACTTGTTTTGTGCCTGAGTATGTGGTCAGTTTTGGAGAAAGTTTCATCCAGTTTTGAGAATTAGGTATACTCTTTTGTGTTTGGGTGATTGTTTCTATAAATATCTGTTAGGATCATTGGTTAATAATGTCAATTAGCTACAGCATTTATCTGTTTAGTGTTTATCTGGATGACCTGTCTGTAAGCCAGAGTTGGATACTGAAGTCTCCTACTATCAATGTGTTAGCGTCAACATGGAATAAACTTGGGTTCCCTTGTGTTTGGGGCATAGATTGTAAGAATTGCAATTCCCTATCCACAGATTTTTTCCTTTGATAAATATGTAATATTCTTCCCTATGTTTTCTGATTAGTTTTGTTTGAAGTTTTTTCTTTCAGCTTTTAAAATGCTTACACCAAGTTCCTTCTTAGATCTATTTACTTGGGATATGTTTTCCAATTCTTTTACCTTTAAAAATGTTTATCTTTGGTGGTAAAGTTTGTTTCTTAGATGCAGTAGAAGGATAATTTCTATTTTTGCATGTATTCTGTTAATCTGTGTCTTTTTATTGGGAAATAGAGACTATTGATGTTGAGGTTTATCAATGACCAATGATTATTGATTCTTATTATTTTGTTGCTGTTGTTTCTCCCTATCTATCTATCTATCTATCTATCTATCTATCTATCTATCTATCTATCTATCATCTATCTATCTACCTATCTATCTATATCTCTCTTTGTGTCTCTTTCTCTGTATCTCTGTCTCTGTCTCTCTGTGCGTGTGTGCGTGCGTGCGTATCTGTGTCTGTGTATCTGTGAGTTTCCCTTCTTTTGACTTTTATACTCTGGGATTTTTATTCCTTGTGTTTTATTGATTATAGCTAATCACTTTAGTTTGGGTTTTTCTTCTAGAGTCTTCTGTAGGGCTGGATTAGTAGATCATTATTGCTTAAACTTGTTTTTATCACAGACTGTCTTATTATCGCTATAGATAGTGATTGAACATTTTGCAGTCTGTAGCACAACTGTCTAGGCCCTCTTGACTTTTAGAGTCTACAGTCAGAAATAGGGTGTATTTCTAATATGTCTGCTTTTATCTGTTACTTGATCATTTTCCCTTGTTGCTTTTAACATTCTATCTCACTTTTGTACATTTAGTGCTTTGATTATTATATACCAAGGAGACTTTATATTTTGGTCCTGTCTAGTTGGTATTCTGTATGTTTCCTGTGCCTTGATAGGCAATCATCTACTTTAGGTTAGGAAAATTTTTGTCTATGATTTTGTGTGTAATATTTTCTATGCCTTTAACCTGGGTTTCTTCTTCTTCCTCTATTTTTATTATTCTCAGATTTTGTCTTTTCATGGTGTCACAAATTTACCAGATGTTTTCTTCAGTAGCATTTTAGATTTAAACTTTTTTAAAGCTCCACCCATTCCTTTTATTGTCTTCAATGCATGAGATTCTCTCTCCCATCTCTTGTACTCTGTTGGTGAAGCTTGACACTGTGGTTTCTGTTCTAGTTTCTAAATTTTTATTTCCAGATTTCTTTCAGTTTGGATTTTTGTTACTGATTTTATTTCCACTTTCAGGTCTTGAATGGCTTTATTCACTTACCACTACTGTTTGCTTTTTCTTAAATTTCTGTAAGAGATTTATTTGTTTCCTCATTAAAGACCTCTATCATATTCATACAGGTTGCTTTAAGTCTTTTCTTGTAGTCAACTATGTTGGAATATTCATGGTAGGGTTGCTGTGCTCTAGTGGAAATAGATTGTCCTGGATGTTACTGATTGTGTTTTCACCTGGCATCTAGGCATCTGGGATTGGGAAGATTATAATTCTAGGTGTTGATATCATGTCCTATTTTGGGGGTGGGACTTTTGTTTTTTGGATTGGTTTTGTTCACTCTGTGGTTCCTAGGAGAATATGTTGGCTATGTGTTGACTATAGAAAAATCTTCTGGGATCTTATAGGTGTAGGCACTGGGGATTCAAAGTGAAATGTGTTTCTGGATATTGGGAACTGAGATATAAGAATGGGGAAGATGCTGAGGGTGGTGGAGAGACTTCAAAGAGGGAAGAGTTCATGTTGTTCCTCAAGAATCTGCTTAGCTAGTCACTTGGGTATCGATTCCAAAGAGCTGGGACTACGGTTACCATCCCTGCTTTCTGGTAGTTAATTTTGTCAGTCCATTTGCATAGATCACAGTGTTCAGATATTTTGGAAACCATCATTCTGGATATTTTTACAAAGATCAGTTTTCTTATTTGTTTTGGTGTATGATATGATGTGTGTGTGTGTGTGTGTGTGTGTGTGTGTGTGTGTGTGTGTGTGACATGTGAGCACACATGCACACCTGAATGTGTGATTGCTTAAATTGGACTGCATCTTCATCCAGCCCAAACTAGCTGGATTTACCAGCCACCAAAATCTTGTGAGTCATTTTATTTAAAGAAATCTCACCTTTCTTCTGTATAAATGTTAGAGGGAAAAAATGATTTCCAAATGGGGCATACGCAAACAAGGTAATTCCTTTTGAAAAAAAAAAAAAAAAGGAGGGGGAGGCATGCATCAAATCCCAAACTGGGCTGCATCTCACAGAGGTGAATGTGGATCATGTCTTTTAGCTTTGAAGTAGGTGGTGACTGCATCTCATCCCATTGGTGGGAACTCAGCTTAATCTAAGGCAGCTCACTAATTGCACAAAGGGAAAGGAGGGGATTCAGGAAATATGAGTTCTTGCCAGGCTAAGTACCTTTTATTAAGAAAATTGCATTAAATATGTAAAAATAGAAGTGAAAAGAACAACAGATGTGGCTGATATCAAAATTATAAGAAAGCTTTTATATCTACAGCACATCCACAGAACAACTCACCCACATTTGCTTGCACAGTTCCTCAGATGAGGGCACAATTACTTGCTAAAGGTGCTCACCCCATCTTTGGACAGTGCTGCCTTTCTCCTAGATCTAACTAACACTAAGCTGCAATGTACACAACATTAATACTTTTTCAGGTTATTCCTTCAGATGAATTTTGGTATCTCATGGCTCTTGGTCTCATGTTCATCTTCTCCAGTTTAATACCCTCAGTCTTCAGGAGTTGCTTCTAATGAAAAACTACATCTTTTTGTTGTCATTTTTTTGTTTTGGGTTTTTTTATTCTTCTGTCACACAAAACATTTTAAACCATGAAGTCTTTATAAATGTGATCTGACTGTGTCAGGGTAAAATAGAGCTACCATTTGCTTTATTCAAAATATTATCATTTTAGTCACTGTGTTGACTCTGATATATGCCAATAGCTGGACATGTTGCATAGCAGCTGAAGCATTGGATGAGGAAATAATGCTAAAGACAAATTAGGTTACAGCAGAGACTGATCACAGTACATTTGTTATAGTGGGTAGCTATTCCAGCTTTGATCTGGAAGTTCCAACCCCCATTGAGGCTTCGGCAACTGTCATGCCTACAAGGCGGGGCCAAGGGAGTTGCCAAGAGAACTGAGATCTGGATGGGCCAAGGCTCTCTCTGTTCCTGAACCCTAGAAGGTGGAGCTTGACTGAGCAGAGCTCCAGAGAACACCGCTGGACTGTGATACACCTTCCCCAGAGCCTGCAACCTACCTATCCCCTCATGTGTAAGTTATCCACTAAATAAATCTTCCTTTTAACTACGTGGAGTGGCCTTAATAATTTCACCAATAATAATTTATCCACCACTTTATTCTAGAAACAATAATCCTCAGGACTATAGAAGCAGAAATGCCCCCAGGAACTGGTGCTATTAAGCTAAGCCTAGCCCTGAGCTGGAATCATCTAGAACCCTTCTTTTCTGCTTTCCAAGTACACACACATGTGTTTGTGTGAAAGAATATGAAGAGTGACAGAGGGAAAGCTCATGAAAGTCTTGAAGAATTTCAGCCTCACTGGTTGGGGTGATTAATTGTCAAGTGAGTAAAACATGTTCCATATGGACAACTTTGCATGGGGTCATAGAGGTTTTTTTTTTTTTAAAATATTACATTCTAAACTTTTCAAAACATTAGTGAAGATATTTATCATCAGAATCTGTGTGAATCCGTAGCCTTGAGAGCTGGGCTGGGGATAAGTAGGAATCGGGAGGGATTGATCAGAGTGACCAGGAGTAATGGTGATGATGACTTAAGACAGAGGCAGAGTTCTGTGTCTGGCATGTCTCAGTAAAATCCTTCAGAGTGTTTCTTAGTTGTCAATTTATAAAGCTGGCTAACATTCACTTGATGCAATGATAAGAATGCATTACTTAGTGATATGTATGTAAATTGGCTATAATTTAACAGACCAAAGTGAGACTGCTTCAGTATGACTTTAAATTTATGGTGTAACGTGGTTTCTTAGTCTTTTTTTCATTGGTTCATGTTATATTTACTGCTTTCCACTTATACAACATCTACTGATAATAATTTACACAAAGCATGTCACATGGATGAGTCCATAAGTATTTGGAAGATAACAGCACTTTTCTACAATGTTAACAAAAAATAATGAGTATTTGCCAAAAGCTAAGATAGGTCACTATCCTATGCAGCTTCTTTTATGAATTCTGTATTGACATTTTCACTGGGTAAACTTCTACCTTCCAGAGGATCCCTGGATCTCTGGACATCTCTGCCACTTAATTCATATCTTGATGACATTCCAACTTCCTATAATAGTTCATGCGCTGGCTAGAATCTCACCCCACAGTTATTATTATTGATTTGAAGTGTTCATTTAACAGTAGCCCAATAGATCACACCAATTATTTGATTAGTAATCTATTGCTGCTGAACAAATAGTTGTCAATACTGTAACTACGCTCAAAAATATGCAATGACTTCTCTCTCACAAACAATAAGGTAAGTGGATTAATGTTTGGTTGACATAGGATGAGATATGAAAGCCATAGTGCCATGCTCTTCACTAACAACCATATAACTGTCTGGCCATATAAATATGTAGCATGAATCTTAAAAGTTCTTATTAATAAAATCAAACCCGAGGCAAGTTATTGGGGTCCATGCTGGTAGATCAGAGAGACAGAACAAGCCATAGCTATCTCACCTTGCCAATTCCTCAGCTGGTCCTGTTTCCTCAGACTGGAGGCCTCTGAGTCCTCATCCGGAATGGGTCTCAGCTGAATTACTGCTCAAAAGCTTGAATGCTTAACCAGCCAAATGCTTAACCAGCCAAAATCTTCTAGTTTCTGGTCCTCACGCCTTATATATCTTTTTGCTTTCTACCACCACTCCCTGGGATTAAAGGCTGGCTTTCTGGGATTAAAGGCGTGTGTCACCATGCTTGGCTATTTCCAATGTGGCCTTGAACTCACAGAGATCCAGAGGGATTTCTATGTCTGGAATGCTAGGATTAAAGGTGTGAGTGCCACCATTTTCTAGCCTTTGTATCTAGTGGCTGTCTGTTCTCTGACCCCAGATAAATTTATTAGAGTACACAATTTATTAGAGTACAATTTATTAGAGTACACAATATTTTGGGGAACACAATACCACCACATTACCACCACATACAAAGAGCACACAGGCCGAAGTCACCATGCAAATACATTTCACCTCCCTAATAATTTCATATCTGACACCATGGTATTGGAAAGATTCATGGTTTAGTCCTAATGTGATTCAAAAAGGTTTTCAAAATTTGGTCATTTCTACAAGTCTGTTGACTTTCACATTCTTCTAACACACCATCATATTCAAGAACAAATATCTCACAGTATCCATTCCAGTCTTCTCAAGGCATCTGTGCACCCTTATTGATCTGTTTAACCTTCCACCAAATGAGAGTAAAGTGATTTGTTAAAAGTCCTCACTGCCTTTCCTACTTCCATTGACACTCTGTTGACAGTACTTAGAGATTGCTGTTGAAAGCAAACATCAATAGGCTCAGGTGATGGTAAAAGTAAGAATAGTTAACTAAACTGAAAGTAAGTAGAATTTTTTTATTATTCAAGACAGGTTCTCCATATGTACTTCTGGATGGCCTGGAACTCAGAGAGACCCACTTGCCTGTCTCTGAAATGCTGGGGTTAAAGACATGTACCACCATACTTGGATTGAGTTCCTTTTATTTTTATTTTTATTTTTATTTTTATTTTATTTTTATTATTCAGTCCTGACCCACCTGCCTAGAGTAGCATTGCCCACACTCCCCATAACTAGCAATGGAGAAAATGCTGCAGAGACGTGCCCATGGTCCAACATGAAGCAGGAAATCGCTCAACTGAGGTTTCTCTTCTCAGGTGTCAATTTCACAGCCAATATTAACCATCACATGCACTGAAAACCACAGCAAACACTTCTTATACCAGGATTAGAGAGGAGAAGATTGGGTCTTGAAGTTTGCCTCTTTTATTCTGTTCCTAAACACCTATCAGTGGTCAGTGAGGGCACTTATCCTTTTTCCCTCCCTGTTTCCTAACTGCACACAGTGGGAATTGAATTATCTTCTTTTTATCTGGAATCAACTCTGAACATCATTGTGTCCATCTGTTCTCCCTGACTGAGGAAACAGTCCACACTGTTCCCTTCTCAGTGTGATATACACTTTCATCCTCCACAAAGTATACATTTAGTGAAGGGCTCCCACTTGCCCTCTTGATGACATTATGGTGTTATGATACAATGCTGTAAAAAAGGTAACTTCAGAGAGCAAGGATTTATTTGGCTCCCATCTCCAACTTACTGTTCATCATTGCAGTGAATTCAAGGTGGTAAGAATTTGAAACAGAGAGTGACATTATAGCCCAAGACAAGTGTGGGTTGCAATGATTTAGTGTGTGTATGTTAGTATTTAGCTTGCCCTCTCATTTTGTAGTCAAAGATCCCCTGCTCAAGAAATTGTTTTGCCCAAAATTAAGACATGTTTTCCCAACTCATTTAACTAAAGACAAGCCCTTACTGACAGTCTAAGAAGAATTCTAATTCTAAACAATCTTTCACAGATACCTTGGAATCCTGCTTCATCTGTGTCAAGTTGACAATTACTACTAACCATTAACAGATTCTACTTGGTTTGTGTAAGTGAACAGACTTTTTAGCTTCACTTGGACTACATCTACCAGGCTAGCAGTGGACTCCCAAGGGGTCATTCCGATAGGACAGCTGATTTACTCCAGCACTGAGCTGTTTTTATACACATCTAATGGGCTTAACTGAGAACACTTAGATGAGGCTGGGACAGGATAGGCTGCAAAGTAATAATCTCTGGGGTCTTAAACTTAGGTGTGTTATAAAACATGGTTGTGTCCTGGATTCCAATTGATGAGTTACTGAGATAAGATGTCTTGAGACCAAGTGGATCTAATATAGGTTCCAGAGAAGAGAAAGGATTATTTTTTTCCTGTGCATATCTGAGTCCCTCTAAAATGCATGGTAAATTACCTCTCCCTTGCAGCTGCCTGCAACGCTGTGTCTCTATTTCAAAATAATCAGTATGTTTCCTGTTTCATCATATCACTGACATGTTCTTTAGGCAGGATAAGCCACAGCGATGTTTTTCTTTGCAGATCAGATCCAGGGATCTCACCAGCACAGACACTGCACCGAGCAAGCTGCTTCACTCTCACCATGCTCAACCTGGATGCTTGGCCCCACATTCCGCAGAGTATCCTACTCCTGACCCTACTGTTGGGACTCACAGGTGAGTGTCCTAGGAGTTGGAGCATCTCCCTGCCACTGGCCACAGCTGCTAATGAAAGTCAAGGACTCCAGGTAACCACCAAACTGCCACAGGAGAGAAGTTCACAATATAGTTTGGTTTCTATAGGCAAAGTCATAAGTGCTGCTCTGTGAGTCCAGACATGGACAAAATTCCTTCCAGTAGAATCACACTTATCACTGTAACTCTGAGGCACATCAGAGACAATGAGTCAATGAGTCAGTTCCAAAGCAGCTGATGGCCTGGCTCCAAGCTCAGCACTCTCTGCTCACTGCCTGAGAGAGAGGCTGACATGCAGGCCAGTGACAGGGCCATGAGGGAAGTGTCTCTGGTGAGGCTCAGCCACCATTCCTTCTCACTTAGTTTCCTCATTCTGTCCTCCAGTTTTTCCTCATCTGACCTCAGTCTTCTCACTGAGTACTGCTTCTTTAAGAGGCTGTACTATTATTTTGTCTTACCAGTGGCTGTGTTCTGTTGCTAGGGGTAACATGGCAATGTACCCCAGGCTGGAGGCCAAAACCATAGACATTCATTTCCTCACAGTTCTGGAAGCTGGAATCGAGTGATCAAGACATCTACTGAGCTGCTTTCTTCTGTGATGTCTCTCCTGTTGTAAACTGTGCCTTCTTGATCTGTCTTCATACACATGATCTTACCTCATCCTGTCTGTGTGGATCTTCTCATTTTCTTTAAACAAATCCAGTCACACTGGATTAAGATCCACCTGAAGTATATTAATTGACATCTAACTCTTGAAAGACCCCGTTTCACATTCTAAGGTACTGAGTTATGGCTTTAATATGTAGAAAATAAACAATTCATCTACAATGTTGTAGCCACATCGCGAGACCCGGAGAAAGACCAACACAGAGCCAATATCTGATGCAAAACACAAAGGGATTTATTGATAACAAGCAAACCTTGGCATGGTCCGCATCCAACATCTCACACAGTGGGTGGAGAAGGGCAACCCTGAGCTCTCAGGGTAAAAGGTTTTTAAAGGGAAAAATCACAAGCAGGGTGGTACAAGCCTTGGAGTTATGTGATTGGGTGAGGGTGTGTAACCTTTGAATTTACTGGTTGGGGGTTACAATTATCATTTTTGGGCAGGCCTGGACAAGTCCCAGGTTCTGTCCTTGAGCTACCATGGAGGCTGGTTAGCCTTGAACGTTCACATTGACCCATGTTGGTGGGTTGGTGAGGGTTCCCAGACAATAAACAACTGACTGACCCTTGAGCAATGAGAGTTTGTGCAGAAAGGGAGCTACTGCAAGGACTATGTCATAATCCTTCCAGAAACTGCTTGCTCAAGTCTCAGGAAACTGAAATTGAGCCCTGATCTCTGAGAAAAGAACAAGCAGCCTGTTATGGAGTCTTCTTGGTCCTTTCAATTATATGTAGTCACACATTCCTGTTCTTCTTGATCTTCTCTAGGGAACTTTGTTTTCATTATTCTCTTGGTAAGCAGGAATATTGATGCTCTGTGTGGTCCATTCTTATGAATCCCCAAGGCTGTTTATCCTCAGTTTCTTCTTTGTCCATGAGAAACATTTGATGGCCTCAAGTCAGGGATTATCAGCCCTCAGGCTCCACACTTTAATTAGGTGTTATGTTATCTAATGTCATAGAAGTTGAAGTTTTAAAATGTCCTCATCACATTTTCATTGCACCTGATACTATCACTAAGGTATGAGTTCTGATGATTTTATCACTTCATGAAACTTTTTCTTTTTTATTTTCGTAAATTAATACATAATTAAATCAATTGCATCTCTTTTCTCTGCTCTCTTTCCCTTAATTCATGGTCTCTGTTTCTTTAAATGTCCCCCCCTCTCTCTCTCTCTCACACACACACACACACACACACACACACACACACACACACACATACATACACACACACACACACACACATTCCTAAATATGTAAATAACAAATTGCTAAGTTCACATAATGTTATCCAAACAAGGACAACATCGATAAACATGATAAACATCAATAAACATTATAATATTAAAGGGTAATATATCTTTGTCACAGATTTGTGTGTCTTTGCTTTGTCTTTTTCTTAGTATTTTATGGATGTTTGCTATACTGCTGTCTTCCTACAGGCTCCAATTCAACAGAGCAGTCAAAAGACTGAAATTTCTAAACTGTGGTGTTTAGTTCAACTTCTGTTTTTATTGGTTGATTTGTCTCAGGAATTTACTTCAGTGTTTGGAAGATGTCTAGCACAAAAATCGTGTGTTAAAGCTGTCATCACCAGATAAAGGCACTACTGTGAGAGATGACTGAATATTTAGATGGTAAGGTGGAGATGAGCAACACTAACCCATTACACATTAGAAATATTTCTTCTTTTGAGCTGCTGATCCCAGGTATTTTTCAAATCAATAGGAAGATAATTTAGCAAGCTATAAGTATATCCAGTTGCCCATCCATATCCAGAGCCAGATCTAGCTCCATGACACCATGCATATCATCCAGTGTCAGGGAAGGCACCATGGCTCAGCAAATCAACTGAAAAATTATACTTCAAAGTCAAGAACACTCACCATGTCTCAGATACTGTGCAAAGCACTCCATGGTTCTGTCTCATGTGGATGATCTGCTCTTAATACATTGCCACAGACACAGAAAAAGAGGTAGAAGCACAAACAGCCCTAAAGGTGATGTCTAGAGCTGTTGCTTGGATGCTGCCTGACTGAAGTCACTGGATTCTATTTCTAATAAACTACCAGTTTAAAATGTGTTTCAGCGAAGTGGGAAGATGTCACACTCAGTGAATCATAAGCAGGGAAAAATTTGTTGGATACTGACTATGAGCTTCATGCTCTTGTAGGAACACATGCTGTAGTGGGGAATACAAGTGGCAGAATGGTCACTCATGGGGAGCTTAGACTCTACAGGGGAAAATGACAACAATTAAGAAAAAAACATGAAACTGATATTTTAAAAGGTGATATATGAACATATGTCCAATTATCCAAAGAAATAAGAAGGCTATTTGGGGAGTTAGAGATTGAAAGCAGGGGGTGTGTTTGGACATCACTGAAAAGAGGAAATTTGAGTAAAGACAAAAAGAAAATTTGAGCGTGTGGCACGTGGCCCAGGATTCTAGAAGATGGACTTTGTGGCACATGGCAAAGACCCTAAGTAGAGCCTACCGTGTTCATGGACCAAGCTTTCACTCCAGGTGAGTGGAAGGCAGTACAAGCTTGAAATGGAGAAGCACCATGGCCTGGCAAGTGATTTAAACTGAGTTTCCATGTAATGGTTGAATACCGACTCTCCAGGACAGATAGAAGAAGGTTGTTGCATGTCAGCAAATGAGAGAGGGTGGCTTGCACAGGACAGTGACAGGAGAGAAAGCAGAGAGAGTTCATATTTGGATACAGGCCGAAGTGGAGCCTATACAATATCCTGAAGGATCAGACTTGATGTGGGGGTGCAGACCCTTCTCGGCATAGGGCACCAGCATCTGCAAGAGGAAATGAGCTTCATGTGAAATCTATAGGCTGTGTCAGGAGTTTGCTCTTGAACATGTTCACTCTGAGAGGTTTACTTCACTCAGGGAGCCCCTCAAGTGCATCACTGGACAAACAACTTCAGAGTCAGAGTGTGGGCATGTGTTCCAGTTCTTCCTTCCAAGATTATTATTATTACTTAATTAACAAGTCAGCTTCCCTTCTCCAATCTTTCACAGACTTTAAAAGTCAAGCCAGCTAAGTATCATGGCACAACAGCCCAGCCCTATAGTGATATGTGGACCCTTGAGGAAGGGTGATTTGAAATATGATTTATGTACACATCCATTGTATGTTCTTGAATTATTGACACCTTATAATCTTTGCTTAGAATTCTTTGCCAGGAATTTAATCAATATAATGTCTTCTGGATCTCTTGATAGAATTGTGTATTTTTTTAGAAGGCATCATGCAGCCTTGTCTTCTTCAGGTTTCGTGTGTTCTCCATGAGATACATGCACCTGGTGATCATTTTTTCTGCTACACTGATGAAAAGGGCCTTACAGTAAGGACTCTTTCTTCTGAAAATGTGTTTTGGATCATCTGTTGTGGAATGCTAGCTTTATTTCCAATCTGGGCTTTTCAGCTGCAATTAATAAATTTGCCTGTAGTGACTGAGAGACCTGCTCCCTACCCAGGGTACCAGAAGAGACATGCTTCTCAGGAGCAAGGGAAAGAAAAGTTTCTATATGCTAATTTGACACACCATCTGTGGGTCATTTTCTTTTATTCTTCTTTAATGCTAATTCTCCTCTCCTAATTGTCTCCAATTTCTTAACTCTATTTCTCTGTTCTTATTCTCCTGCTTCTCCTCATCTAGCCTCAAAATTCTTCCCTTACATGAGGCTTGAAGCAATAATAAAAATTACAAGAGTTACCTCTCATTGGTCAAAAGCATGTTCCTAGGGTAAGCAATTAGGAGCTGAGCCATTTACCATGGCAACACAAGGTTTCAAGCTTTCAGGACAAGAGGGAGGGTGCAGTGCCCAGTATGACAAACTCTGAGACATAACTCTTTATCAGCAGACTTGGCAAGTGAAGAACTGGTATCATATCTGTGGGGCGTTTACCCACCACCCCCACAGCTTCCCAGAGTTTTCTTGAGTGCGATCAGCAGGAAATATTAGAAGGATTTATATCAGAGACTCTTGCGGAGATAAACAGATAGAAAATAAAGGATAGCCTCGAGAGGGCCTGGAACCTATTCCAATGGGCCCGGACTGTCTCTGGTCCAGGGTTTTTATAGAGACACCAAGCGGTGGAGCAAAAGACCTCCTCCCCCAGCACAGCCAAGTGCAGACCATCTCAGACACCTGCACTCAGGCCCGTGGTCCTGATCATTCTCTATTCGGACCTGCTGGGTAAAGCCACGAGGAACCTGAGAACGGGCTCCCACAGGTCCCCCCTTCTTAATATATAAAAAAATATCTATTAATGGCTTACAGTAATTTCCATAGCTGTTACACCTCCCAGTATGGGAGTAGAGGAGGATATAGATGGCATTTCTCTTTTGAATTAGGTCCAAGGTGACTACAGCAGTCTTAGCTGCCTCAAGCCCTTTCTAAACCAAAACTCTTAAGGCAACTACAAACTTAAAGAATCCCTTAGCTTCATCATTACCATTAACAGGTTAACATAAATATTGCTATACATAGTCACAATTCTCTCAATCTTACAACTCAAAGCAAACTCTAAACAGAACCATTAGAATTAGCATATATGGTGCTATATATAGTTAACAATTTTCTCCGTCTTACAACTTTAACTCAGTCATTTGAATTTTCTTGTTAACAGAACATAGGAAAAACTTCGATGTATTCACATCAAACTTAAACATTTCCTCAATTCCACAAAGCCAGGGTGCATTAATATCAATAGGTTTCTGCGAACATAATTCAATCTCATAGCTCCTCCTTTTCTTTATAATTTTTAAACAAAATCTCAAGCCTAGTTAGAAAACCCAAACTTTTCTGTTTAAACAGTTCCATTTGTAACACAAAACCAGTTCCTTAAGTAATTCCATTTTTACATAAACAGTTCCACAAAACAATTCATAAATCTCCAGTTAATAAAGCATATATGCATACACAAAATTGCATCTTGATTCTAAGTAGAAATACATTTCTTCATTTAAACAGTTCCATTTTTAAACCAATTCCAGAAAACTGTTCCTAGGTCATTACTATAAGTAAGCTCAAAATTGTCCCATTGCAATGAAATCTCAATTGTTCATTTCATTTAAGTACCAAAATTCAAATGATAAATATTGGTACTAGCCTTTCAAATTTGAAGAAATCCATAACCAAAATGTTTTTGTAATTTTATCTCATTTTAAGTTCAAAAAGTTCAAACAAGAAATAAATTCTGGTATCAGGCTTTCACTTCCAAATATGAAGAGACGTTTTTCAACCAAAACTTTTTGCAGTTAATTTTTGTTCAAACAAGCGTCTCTGCAACTTTTGTTCTCACAGACAGACCTTTTTAGTTATAGTAATATTTTAAACCGCACCATTTTTGCTGTTAGCTCAGGTTTTTCTGTGCTGCATTGATAGTCCATGGATCTCAGCTGCAGATGCCTTGTGCTGGTTCTGGCATCCACCATTCTTAGCTTCTCAGCGGCTTCTGGAGCTTTTGAAACCATTCAGACTCCCTACTTTGCAGTCTACTAGGACACTACCTCCTGTGTCTCAGGTGTTTTCACCATATACATTAATAGACTCACACTTAACATTTACACTTTTTCACAAACTCACATATAACATTTTTTGCCTTGCAAAGCATTTAGACTCATATTCAACATTTACATGTTTTTACAAACTCACATACAACATATTAACATCTACTTATTTAAGGAAACTATAGAACTACTTTAGCAAATATATTTCTTATTAATTCTTATATACTTCTATTCATTCCATCTTATTTCTTATTTAAACTTACATTTACAACTAGCATCTTACAAGCTTATTACTACACATCTTAAGACTACCTTAGATACTTCTTACAAGCTTATATTCTTAAAGGAACTCTATAGATCTATTTTACAAACTTATATAGGGCTACCATTAGCATATATATAACTTAGCAAACAAAGATTTCTTAACACAGATATAACAAGACAGAATTTTTACAAACTCACATATCTTATTTTCGTCTTTCTACTTCTTACTCTTATTATCACCATCTCTATGAGAAAGATTCTCTTAACTAGACAGGAAGTACGTACATACTTCTAAAGTTTAGAGTTTATAGTCAGCTTTGCTATACAACACTGGGATTTAGTGAGTGTTGTCATTATAGAGTTGTGATACTTGTTGCTAGGGGACTGTAACATTCTCCAGACAAAGCCACAAAGTTGCGAGTCGGCCTTTTCAAACCAGCAGAGATGCACTGTCAGCGGTAAACGGTTTTTAACTAAAGGCTGTCCCTTCACCCAAATTCATAATAGTCCCCTAAGAACTTCAATTCAAACAAATGTTTCTATCACAGCAGTACTTTTGGTTTGTTCTACTGAAAAACTTTATGCTGAGGGTGAAATTATTGTATTTAGCTGCTGTAAAGCTCTTCGCCAATACTGCACAGTTATTAGGTGATATAAGGTATTTTTCTAAAGGCGCTAGTAAAGCCAAAAGCAGCACAGCTCTGAACTCTTATTTCTTCACTGTTTGCATTAAACCAGTGACAAAAACTCAGAAGCACTAATCGAGCCACTTCCATTCTGGTTCCTTTATAGGAACGTCATTGGAGCTGACTTTTCTTAGTTCCACACTCCTTACCAAACGCTCCGGTAACCACCGAGTTTCATTCTCCTCTTGCGAAAAAACACAAACATGTCCTCGACCCCATATTAAAACAGGATCGGGACCCTTCCATAATCCCGAGCAGGGATCTTTCCATTTCACTTGAGCGAAAGTCGCTTGGGTACCACTGTGCCAAAATCTATCTGCGGCAGACTGCTCACGGACATCCATATTCAAAAAGTTCAGAACAAAAAGAGCATGGTTTAATGCATTATGTGGTGATTGAGGGTAAATTTCTTCCTTTTTTATATTTATTTTTTGAAGTTGTATTTTAAGACTGCTATGAGCCCTTTCCACAATACCTTGTCCCTGAGGGTTATAAGGAATACCTGTTTTATGTACGATTTCCCATTGGGTACAAAATTGTTGAAATGCCTTACTACTATATCCAGAACCATTATCAGTTTTAATAATTTTTGGTAAACCCATATACGAAAAACACTTCAAGCAGTGCATAATGACATGTTTTGTAGCTTCCCCAGGTTGTGCACTAGCCATTAAAAATCCTGAGTAAGTGTCAATGGTCACATGTACATATCTTAATTTGCCAAATTCTGCAATATGCGTAACATCCATTTGCCATAGATGATTGGGAAGAAGACCTCGAGGGTTTACCCCTAAGTGAGGGACAGAAAAATATTTTGGACATACCCCACATCGTTTAACTATTTGACGAGCCGCTTCTTTGGTAAGATTGAATTGCTTTCTTAAACTTTTGCTATTTTGATGATGAAGAGCATGTGACTGTTGAGCCATTTCCACTTGGGATAATGCTACTAACTTTGTTAACTTATTGGCCATCGCATTACCCTCAGCTAAAGGACCAGGAAGATTGGAGTGAGCTCTAATATGGCCCACAAAGCATGGCAGCTTTCTTTTGAGAATAGCATCTTGAATTTGTAGAAACAACATTTGGACTTGGTTGTTATTAGTGCCAATATAGGGAACAGTTTCTATGACTTGAAGAGCTCTATAAATATATTGACTGTATATAAGTTCAATGATCTGTCTTCAAGAACCTGAAAAACCATGTTCACTGCCCGTAATTCCACTATCTGTGCAGAGGCTGGGGTTGTTTGTACTACATAACTTTTTCCATTAATGACATAAGAAGCCTTTCCATTAGAAGATCCATCAGTGAAAACTAGCACAGCATCTTCTACGGGATCTTTCATAACAATTTTAGGAAATACAAAGGAATGCATTTGAACAAATTGCAATAATGGATCAGCTAGGAATTGATTATCAATCCGGCCTGAAAACTGAGAAAAAGCAATTGCCCAAGAATCACTGTTTTGAAAAAGCCAATCAACTTGCTGCTTTGTAAAAGGAACATTAATTACCATAGGTTCTTTACCAAAGTAACGTCTAGACTCAATTCTGCTTTTTTGTACCAAGCAAGCTACAGACTCATAGTATGGATTTAACGCTTTGGCTGGTGAAACAGGAAGATGTAGCCATAAGAGAGGCTTGTTTTGCCATAATACTGCTGTAGGTGTATGTCTAGTGGGCAAAATATGTGCATACCAAGGTAGGGCGTAATTAATGTAATGTACTTGCTGGTTATGAATAGCCTTTTCAACTTGCAGAAGAACTTGTCTACCTTTTTCAGTTAACTTTCTGGGTGAATTAGGGTCAGTTTCTCCTTTTAAAATATCACTTAAAGGTTTCAAATCACCTGTAAATACTTTTAAATAAGGGCACAACCATTGAATCTCCCCCAATAATTTTTGAAAATCATTTAAAGTTTTTAGCTCATCCTTTCTTATTTCCAATTTTTGGGGCTTTATCACCTTAGGGAATAATACATGTCCTAGATACTGAAAAGGCGAGTGTCTTTGCACTTTTTCTGGAGCGATAATTAACCCAGCACAGGTAAGGCAGTGCTGAAGCAGTCCAAAAGTGTCAAGCAAAATTTCTTCATCTTTATGTGCAAGCAAAATATCATCCATGTAATGAATAACATAAGCCTGTTGAACTTGCTCTCTAACTCTCTGGATAGCTTGAGCTACAAATTTCTGACACAGTGTTGGGCTATTGACCATTCCTTGGGGCAAAACTTTCCAGTGGAATCTTTTCATGGGTTCTTTAAAGTTAACTGAGGGAACACTAAATGCAAATCTTTGACAGTCTTGAGGAGCTAAAGGAATGGTATAAAAACAATCCTTCACCGGGCGGTGGTGGCGCATGCCTTTAATCCCAGCACTCGGGAGGCAGAGGCAGGCGGATCTCTGTGAGTTCGAGGCCAGCCTGGGCTACCAAGTGAGTTCCAGGAAAGGCGCAAAGCTACACAGAGAAACCCTGTCTCGAAAAACCAAAAAAAAAAAAACAATCCTTCAAATCCAAAATAATTTTATACGTATTTTATGGTATAGCAGTAGGGAAAGGCAATCCAGGCTGCAAAGCTCCCATAGGTTGTATGGTTTCATTCATCTTTCTCAAATCCTGTAATAATCTCCATTTCCCTGACTTCTTTTTGATGAGGAAAATAGGAGAATTCCAGGGAGAATTAGAAGGTTCAATGTGACCACTATCCAGCTGCTCCTGTACTAACTGCTGGACAGCCTGTATTTTTTCTTCAGTTAGGGGCCATTGATCTATCCACACAGGCTGATCGGATTTCCAGGTTATAGGATCTGCATGGAGTACAGGCTGCTCAATGACCCTTCCTAAAAATGCTCCATAGCATTATTAGTGTTTTCTTTAGGAGATAAAGATGACATTTCCATTAACTTTTGGTCAGGAACTTTTTGTTCATAGCTAGTTGTATCGGGACTATATAAGTATACTCCCATACGGCTCATAACATCTCAACCCCACAAATTTACCGGCAAGTGAGGGACAATGTATGGCCGAAAAGTCCCTTCATGACCCTCCTCATCTCTCCAGGAGAGCTCATCGCTGCTCTGCTCGGGACACTGAGTTTGGCCAATCCCTTGCAGCTGTGTAATAGTCTCCATTTTGGGCCACATAGCAGGCCATTGACTAGCAGATATAACAGATAAATCTGCGCCTGTATCTAAAAGACCCAAGAAATTTCTTCCATTTATGACTAATGTAAGTTCTGGACGTTGTGGTCCTATGGCTTGTAAGCCAATAGGCATCTGACAAACCGAATCCATCCTCTCCTCTCTTATCTCTTTTAATTGGATTTTTTGTTTGTATTTGAGGAAGTAAGATTAACTGTGCAAGTCTCTGACCGATCTTTATTACTGAAATTCTTGTGGGTGAATGAGTCATCACCTTTATTTCTCCCATATAGTCAGCATCAATCACTCCAGGGGCAACTAGAATTCCTTGCATGGTAGTACTACTTCTGCCCAACAATAACCCCACAGAGCCCTGTGGCAAAGGTCCATAAACACCTGTAGGGAGGGCTTGCATTCCCATTTCAGGGGTCAAAACTGTATAGATGGAAGAACTGAGGTCTAATCCATCACTACCTGGTGTTGCTCTACAGAGGTCTTGAATATATTTCTTTGCCGGAGGATTGACTGAATTACCCCAAAGGTCTATTTTGTCGGGGCCTGGGGCGGGCCCCTCCGTCTGTTTCCCTGAAATGGACTCTTCTGGGTATTTGTCCTTGACGTGCATTCACTAGCCTGGTGTTTCCCTCTCATACATCTTGGACATAACCCAGGCTCTCTATTTGATCCGAAGCCCCTTCTCTTGCTAGGGCAACTTCTAATATAATGCCCCATCTGTCCACACCCAAAACAACTTCCAGGAGGTCCAATATCTTTCCCTTGTCTGGAATTAGGGCGTCTTTGCTGGTATAGAACATCCCTAACCGTTTTTCCTTGTAATGCTGCAGCCATTACTATCCCTTGATTGTATGATGGTCCTATATCAGAACAAAGTCGGATATAGTCAGAAATGTTTCCCTTTTTTCTAAAAGGGTGTATCACGGCCTGACATGCTGCATTGGCGTTTTCATATGCAAGTTGTTTTACAAGTAAAAGTCCAGCTTCGGAGTCACTAATTAATCTGCTAGCCGTTTGCATTAATCTGGAAACAAAATCTTGAAATAACTCATCAGGCCCTTGCCTTATCTTGGACAAATCCTCAGTTTGTCTTCCTGATGATGGAAGCATATTCCAAGCCCTTTTGGCAGCGGCCTGAACCTGAGCATACACCGCTATATCAAAGTTTAACTGTTGACCTGTCTCTCGATAAGGGCCTTCCCCAGCGAGCATATCAAAGGTAATAGGAATCTGTTGTGCCCGATTTATTTCAGCTGTGGCCTGACACTGTTCCACGAACTCACTTTTCCACAGCAGATAGTCACCTCCAGATAGACATGCTCGGGCCATTTGTTTCCAATCACCCAGGGGCTGTTGTAAAAGCAGTTGGGCCATATTGACTCCATGCTGTTTTTAACTCCTTAAGCTGTTTGAAAGGAATGGGAACCTGCACTCTTATGATATTACCCTGACGGTCCTGCTCTTCCAGGACCGGAAACATTTGAAAGCCTTGAATTTCTTCCCCTTTACTAGCAGCTTCCTGGAGACTAGCTTGAAGAGGAGATGTAGCTTTGACAGAGAGGGTTCGCATTGCCTCAGAGGATCTCTGTGCTATGGCAATTACAGGCGGCTTTTCCATTCTAAAAGACGCCTCCCCAGGTGAGTCTAGTTCCACCCCTACAGAGGGAAGAGGAGAGACTTGGAGAGTTTCTGTTTTTTGAGTAAGAGAAGTCACTAGGCTTTTCAAGTTTTTCAGTTCCTCCCTTGTCTTATTCCAAGATTTTTGTTCCTTAAACTTATCATCATGGCCAAGAGAAACCGGACCCTGTTTAATCGGTGCTGTACGAGGGTTTTCAGGTTCTGCTGGCAGAGCAGAGGGTTTTGTCTCTACCTCCTCTGCCTTAGGGAAGGACCCCTCCTGCTTTTCAGGGTTAGGATCTAAATTATCCCGGATTAATGCCCACAGCCCAAGGGCTTCCACGGGAACATTTTCTGGCCCCTGTTTTTCATAGTATTTTTGTATTTCAACCCCAACTCTCTCCCAGGAATCCTCATTCAGCTTCCCATACTCAGGAAACCAGGGACACAGTTCCTCTACAAACTGTAAGAACCTCTGTACTTGTTGTAGTTCCACCTTAACGCCTTTGTTTTTAGTCTCTCTGCAAGTGACTCTTCAAAGGTCTGCTTACTATTTTCCTGCCCCATATTGATCAAGAGGTCTTTATTTTTTCTTAAAGCTACTCACAGGTAATTCTCACACTAATATCCCCAGGTGATTCTAATTTTTGTCCTTCTGAGAAAGTTAAAGGCTTTAGTTTTTAAGTTTAAGAGAGCTTTGGAGAAACATTAAGGTTTTTTAGAGAGATTTTTCCCCCAAAATTTTCCAAGAAGAGCTTTTAGTTTAAGAGAAAGATTTTTCCCCCCAGGAGAAAGACCAACTTTTCCCAAAACTTCCCAACTTTAAACTTTGACTTCTTACACCCCCATTTTTGCCTCAGGGAGAAATTACTTTCTCCTGCCACTTGGATTTGGCATTTCAGCTGTCCCCAGGTCAAAAGCTTCCATAGGAAACTTTTTCTTCCCCATAAGCTCAAAGAAGAGCTTTTTTACTACCCGAAAAGCCCAAAGAAAGATTTTTCCCCAGTTTGATTTCAAAGCCCCCAAAGTTAGAAAATTGAAGAGTTTTTCTGTCTAGTTGCCTTACTTATTCTTTCCTACACAATTTACACTTCTAAGTTTTCCCTAAACTATATTACTACCCTATACCTTACTTATTTTTCACAGATAGAAATTGAGAAAGGGATAGAAGATAGAAAATTTTGACAGAAGAGAATTTCACTGCAGCATCGGACATCCTTCCAGTCTGCTTTCCTTTTCTCTCGAGGATAAAACCCCTGCCTCACCAAAAAATATATACATAAAATATACTTTTTTTTTCATAACACCGGCATGCCTTTCCACTGGCAGGGCTGACTCAGCACTTTCACCAAAAACTCTGTATTAAAACTATTATTTTAGTCCCTTTTTTTCTTTAGTCCCTGTTCACGGAGCCATTCTGTGGGGCATTTACCCACCACCCCCACAGCTTCCCAGAGTTTTCTTGAGTGCGATCAGCAGGAAATATTAGATAGAAGGATTTATAGCAGAGTATCTTGCGGAGATAAACAGATAGAAAATAAAGGATAGCCTCGAGAGGGCCTGGAACCTATTCCAATGGGCCCGGACTGTCTCTGGCCCAGGGTTTTTATAGAGACGCCAAGGGGGTGGAGCAAAAGACCTCCTCCCCCAGCACAGCCAAGTGCAGGCCATCTCAGACACCTGCACTCAGGCCCGTGGTCCTGATCATCCTCTATTCAGACCTGCTGGGTAAAGCCACGAAGAACCCCAGAACGGGCTCCCACAGCCTCCCCAACAGGGAATCATGCATCTGGGGGGGGGCGACTTTTCAAACACTAGTTGTCACCTGCTGTATACTCCAACAGCTTTTGACAGGCAAGGGATTGAAGCCTCTAAAGCTGGAAACTGTAATATAACTTCTCTTTTTGCTAGTTGATTTATCTCAGGGATTTGCTTCTGTACTGGGGAGTTGCTCAACTCAATGCTTATACCTTGAGTCTCATGTGTTAAGGTCTGTTCCTGTGATGGGGGCATTATTTTGGGATCCAAATCCAAAGTTTAGGGGGTAAGGCCTTAGTAGAAAACATGTGTCTCTGCATTTTAGGACATGCCTATGAAGGTTCTGTGGTTTTCACCAGTTCCTTCATCTTTCTGCAATTATGTGATGAGCAACATCAGTTCAGAATGTGTACTTACTGGAAGAAGCTCTGCTTCTGCATGAGCCTCCTAGAGTGGAGTGAAGTGACTAAGGACAGAGTGCTCTGGAACTACAAACCTAAGAGTCAGTTCTTTTTTAAATGTCTTTCCCCCATGTATTTACAACTGCAAGAGAAATCTAGCACAGCAACCTATCATTATACTGACATCTGTATCCTATCCTTTATCATCTAAGGCTTCACATCTACATCTAAATCCAGTTCCACACCTTGTACCCAGTCCTTGTTTCTACAGATTATCCAGTGTCCATAAAGCCACAGTGTTTCAGGAAATCTGGTGAACAACAATTTTTCAATTTCATAAACTTTCTGCATGTCAAAGAGTGTTGGCTCTACCTCATGTGAGCATATATTCCAGCTACTCCTATCACAGGTAAAGAAACAGAAGCACAAAGAACTCCAGGGTCCCTCAATGGCAACCGATACAATTGTGCATGGGATTAGCCTCCACTCCTCAGAGAGTTGGACCTCTCCCCTGAGTTTTCTGCAGTGATAGCCAATGTTTGTGGAAAAGAGTGGAACAGGAACAAGGGGCTCTGACTTTCCTCTCCTGGCTGTTCCACTTCCTCTTTATATATAAATAGCTTCACTTTCAGAATGACATTTACTTGGGACACTCAGTTTCTGTCGATTTGCACATAAATCTTCAGTTTAAAATGGACATCATTGATGCAGGAGAGTATCACACTGAGAATGATGCAGATAATATTGGAGGTGAATAGAAACCTGTTACATTGTTGAATAAAAGAGGTAGAGTCATTGCCTAAAGCCTTTACTAGAGAAAATGACAATAATCAGTTACTAGATAAACAAAATATAATTTAAAAGATAATGTACATTGGGGGAAAATATATCCAGTTGGTTGATAAAAGAAGAATCTGTGGAGTGAGAGATTGAAAATAGAGTAATGTAGGTAATCCACTGAGAAGATGAAACTTGAACAAAAACTAACAGAAGGTGCTAGACTGAGCCATGTGGCCACCCAAGAGTTGGGTTTGTAGAAGGGCAGCAGAAGCATAGGCAAAGACATGAGATCAGAGCTCCCTGTTACGTTCAAGGACTTGAACTTTGACTCTGAGTGAATAAGAAACACTCTGAATAACAAGGAGGTGGCATGACATGATGTGAGTTTTAAATTCATTATTCTGGCAACTAACTAAACAAAAGTTACTCTAAAAAACAAAGAAGATTCTCACATATGTCCAGACAAGACATAGAAACTTGCACAAGACAGTAGAGGGAATAGAAGTAGAGGGAATAAGAAGTGAAAGAGTCAGGGATTTGGGGTGGGAGTAATGACTTCAATATTTGGGACTCTACCATCCAGAAGCTGAAACACACCTGACCCAAAACCTACAGAAATGAAGATTGAGTCTGGAATTCACTTCTGGTCCTGATCACTGTGAAGGTTGTCTTCCTTCAGGGAGCCTCTAGAGCATACAACTAGACAAATTCACAGACAGTGTAAAAAATTAGGCTCTATCCCTGGCCACTCTTTTGGGTAACTGTTGCCTTGCTTGCTGACCTTTTCTTTGATATCCTCCCTATGCTAATTCCCTCCCCATTTTTATCCTCCTGAATGCTTAAGGGAAGTTCCTTGTCTGTGTATCCTACATAGGGCATTAATAGCGTAGATGCAAGATTGTAAAAACATCAGTAGCGAACTTCTGCCTCTGGGGTTCTCCCATTGTGCTGTAAGCCTGTATTTAAGACTTCCTCTCTCCTTCAATAAACGGCATTTGGCATTAAAAAAAAATAGGCTCTATTTTCCTTCTAAAATGTATTCAAATTCCTTCCAACCTCTTGTCATACATAATAGTATTTCTTTTATGGACTTTAATGTCCTTGTTCTAGGGTTATAGGTGCCAAGAACTGCAATTTCCTATTCATGGAATTTTCATTTGATGCATATCCAAGCTTTTCCTGCCTTTAAAACACAAACCATCTAATTGATGGTCAAGATATGGCAACTGCTACCTATAATGGCATGTGCCCTTCTTAGGGGGTGTATTTATTTTCCACACACAAAGTATTTGTATCTTAAAAGCTCACATCTTGTAAAAGTATAACATTTTAAACATTAAAATAATTTACAGCTTACCAATGGAGCCCTCAGAGCCTGACTTGAGATATGATCATTTTCTTTGACTTGTATCCTTGCTGCCGGGATACATGCCTGTTATTAAGGAAGCTAGTTATCAATTAGATAATGCCATAATCTGGGACATTATGCTCCTGAAATTAAATGACTGGGCCAAAATTGATCATCTTGTCCCTTCAACACCTAAATCATTTTTCACTCAGTAGTGAGTTTTTCAGTTTCTGTGAGTTTATAAGCTTTCTGTAATTTCTGTTGTTATGGATATTCAGCATTTGTAGCGATAACGCCCGCGCTACCACCACACGTTCACCATGTCCGAGCAAGGGGCTGCGGACATATGCCTGTGCATAACAATTTATGACCTTAAAATGATAGGGAAAAGATACCTGTACCTTTTCTGGGGCTATTTGTAAATTGGCCAGGCTAAGAACCTCTTGTAATTTAGGAAAGGCATCAAAAACAAGTTTTTTTATCTTTAGCAGCCAATAACATATCATCCATATAGTGAATTATATAAACATCTGGAAAAGTTTTCGAACTGGAGCTATGGCCAAAGACACATAAATTTGACATATGGTAGGGCTATTGGCCATTCCTTGGGGCAAGACCACCCACTGATATCTCTGATAGGGTTCTTTGAGATTGGCAGATGGAACACTAAATGCAAAGCAAGAACTGTCCTCGGGATGCAAAGGAATGATGAAGAAACAATCCCTCAAGTCAGCCACAATTAAATGCCAATGTTTAGGAATTGCCACAGGGGCAGGCAAGCCAGGCTGTGTTGTTCCTATGAGAAGTATGGTTTTGTTTATAGCTCTAAGATCTTATAATAGCCACCATTTTCCTGACTTCTAGTAGGGACCAGTTGGGATCTCAGGATTCTTGTGAAATTATAGATATATCCAGCACCAGAATCCAATAATCTTTTAATCTCAATCCCATATAATTTTGTTTTTAATTTAGGCTGCTTATCATTCATAACTGTTTGTCAAAACACCTTTTCTCTTGTACTTCCAAAGCGTCCAGTTCTACATATAGGTGCCATTTTGCATTTAAAATATGAAAGCAATAATAATTGAGCAATTCTATCACCGGCTTCTATTTCCATAGTCCTTTTTACATATACCAACTGTAAAATCATTAAATACAATCTCTATAGGATTTGAAGAGGTAACTTTAGGTAATACTCTTGAGTATTTTTATAAAATCTTAAAAAGAGGATCCTTTTTTATAGATTTCAAATAACATGTTAATGCAAATAACCAGTTATTAACAATGTGGACCAAACAATTTACCTGTATTTTATTTACTGGAAAAATAATTTTGTAACCTCTTTATCAGTAAGAGATTATTTTTTATGGGTTTATCTTAGCAACAACATTATTTAATAAGCTAACAGTCCAGTGCATTTCAGCTGTTATATTTCTATAGAATTCTAGAAAGCAACTTAAAGAGCAGAGCCAAATTTTCAGTAATGATCAACAGACAAGAGCATACCTAATATATAATTCAAAATGATGAATCCTGTTCTTTTAGTTTATCTACCATGAGAATCAAACGTTCATCCAAACATTTATTAAGACAATCGAAAGAACACAACATCCTTTATTCAAACAGCATTGACTTAGCATCCCATGTCCTACCTGAAACCATTTTTCACCAGAAGTTAGGCCCCATTTATACTATTAGTGCTAGTCCCTCACCTGGCCTCTGCTTGCTTACCTGCCCATGAGCCTGTTCCCCTCATCAGCCTGCCCACCTGCTGCTCCGGGCTATCTCACACACACCTTTGCTGTCATGCTGGGTGCGCGCCCTGCACATACTGCACTCACATTTAAACTTTCTCTTACTCCCATGAAGGGACTACCTAATGAGTTATTCCCGCCATAAGGGAAAAACAGAAAAACATTTCCCACGAAGGGATCCTAAATATTGAATTATTCCCACTCCAAGGGAAAAATAAAAAAAACATTTGAACCAAAATAAGCAAACAGACAGCAAAACTTCTCACCTCTGGGCTCCCTTACTGTTCAGCCAGCAGCAATGAGGCCTACCTGCCGAATTTTTGTAATTCAGATGCTGCACTGCAGAAATAGCTCAGAGTTTCAGCTATCCTGAAAATTCTATGTTGGAAAGAGACTTTTCTTCCTCCATTACCACTGGGAAGAGGCTTTTCTCTTTCCTTCATTCTTCCTCTACAGGGCCCTAAAAATCTTTAGGCCTATTTTCAAAATTTTTCCCCTTTTTACTGGGAAAATCCTTTTTTCTTGATTAAAATTTTTCTCCCTTTTCTAACGGGAAATTTCTTTTCCTTCCCTCTTCTCTATTGGGAAGATTTCCTTTTTTATTTAAAATCTTTAGCTGTCTTGCCCTATCTTAACTTTGGTGCTCTCCTGCTTCAGCAGTCCAGTTAACTGACTGGGACCTAGCTGCACCCATTTCAATTCACCATTATCTTTTCTTTTTTCTTTAAGTTGCTGGCCAGCCTTACCTTTCAGGTGTCCATCAGCTTGTCCCTTCTTTCTCAGATCTTGGTTGGAACCTCCATTTGTAGTGATAACGCCACCACCACCACACTACCACCACCCATTTACCATGTCCAAGCGAGGGGCTGTGGATCGAAAAACAGAGACAAAAGACAGCGGGTCATTCGCCTCAGCAGAATGCTGAAGTCGTTCATTGAAAGAGTGAGGAAACCTTAAATACAGGCTTACACACAATGGGAGAACCCCAGAGGGCAGAAGTTCACTATTGATGTTTACAATCTTGCATCTAAGCTCTTAACACCCAATATTCAGGATACACAAACAAGGAACTTCCCTTAAGCATTCAGAAGGGTAGATACCGGCAGGAAATTATCATAGGGAGGACATCTGGTCAAGGTCAGCAAGCAGGCAATTTACTCAATATGGGAGGAGACCAGGGCCATACAAGCATAAGCCCATGGTCATCTTATTGGATGGAGGGTTTTATTTAAGTTATCTTATATCTATTGATATTTGTTTTATGTATGAGTATGTGGTCAGTTTTGGAGAAAGATCTACGAGGATCTGAGAATTAGGTATACTCTTTTGTGTTTAGGTGAAAGGTTCTGTAAATATCTGTTAGGATCATTTGGTTGATAATGTTAATTAACTCCAGCATTTCTCTGTTTAGTTTTTGTCCGGATGACCTGTCTATTAGCAAGAAAGAGCTCGGTATTGAAGTCTCCCACTATTAGTGTGTGAGGGTGAATAAACTTCGGCGACCTTGTGTTTGGGGCATAGATTGTAGGAACTGCAATTTCCTTTTCATGGATTTTCCCTTTGAAAGGGATATATATATATATATATATATATATATATATATATATATATATATAAAATCTCCTTCCCTATGTCTTCTGATTAGTTTTGTTTGAAGTCTATTTTTTCAGCTATTAAAATGCCTACACCAGCTTCCTTCTTAGATCCCTTTTCTTGGGATATATTTGACTCTTATACCCTGAGGTGATGTTAATCTTTGATGATAAAGTTTGTTTTTTAGATGCAACAGAAGGATGATTCCTATTTTTGCATCTATTTTTGTTAGGCTGTGTCTTTTTATTGGGGAAATGAGACCATTGATGTTGAGAGTTATCAATGACCAATTATTGTTGATTCCTATTATTTTGTTGCTGCTGTTCTCTCCACCTCGTGTGTGTGTGTGTGTGTGTGTGTGTGTGTGTGTGTGTGTGTGTGTGTGTGTGTGTTTATGTGTAAGTTTCCCTTCTATTCACTTTTATAGTCCTTGAGTTTTCTTGGGTGTGGTTAACCTCTTTAGGTTTGAATTTTTCTTTTAGAAACTTCTGTAGGTCTGGGTTTGTAGATACTTTTTGTTTAATCTTTTTTTAATCATAGAATGTCTTATTATTTCCATTTATAGTGATTGAAAGTTTTGCTGGATATAGTAGTCTGGGGTGACATTTGTAACAAGTTAAAGTGTGTAGCACATCTGTCTAGGCCCTCTTGAACTTTAGAGTCTACAGTCAGAAATTATGTGTAATTCTAACATGTCTGCTTTCACATGTTACTTGATCTTTTTCTCTTGTTGCTTTTAACATCGTCTGTCTCTTCTGTACATCTAGTGCATTGATTATTATGTATGAAGGGGACTTTATATTTTGAGCATCTCTATTTGGCATTCTGTATGTTTCATGTACTTTGATAGTCATTAACTTCTTTAGGTTAGGAAAATTTTTGTGTATGGTTTTGTTGTAAATATTTTCTGTGCTTTAACCTGTGCTTCTTCCCTTTCCTTTATTCCTGTTATTCTCAGATTTTGTCTTTTCATAGTATCCCAGATTTACTGAATGTTTTGTTTCAGGAGCTTTATAAATTTAATAACTTTTGAAAGCTATATCGATTCCTTTTATTGTGCCTTCAATGCATAAGATTCCCTCTTCCATGTCTTTTATTCTGTTGGTGAATTTGACTCTATGGTCCCTGTTTCATTTTCTAAATTTATAAGGCATAGGGGCAAATAAGGAACCTGGTTTGTGCTCAAGATGTAAGAGAGGAAAGCATTGGGCTAATGAATGTATATTAAAGATGGATCCCCAGGGGAATCCTCTGCAGGGAAATGAACAAAGAGGCCAGCCCCAGACCCCAAAAACACACTGCTATGGGGTGATTCAGCTGTCCCTCCACAATGAAATCCATTCAGGACCTCTACAGAGCAAACCCAGACTGTGCCAGATTAGATCTCAGCTCTTCCATCTACACAGTTTTAACTCCATAAATGGGGGTGCAAACCTCTCCCCTGGTGTTTATGGGCCTTTGCTGGAAGGCACTGTAGGGTCATTATCTGAGGAAGAGTAGTACCACTGTGGAGGGGGTCTTTGAGCTCCCGGAGTGATTGATGCTTGTTATATAGGAGAAATCAAGGTTTTGACTCACTCACCCAATGGAATTTCTGTGGAAAAGACAGACCAGAGGCTTGCACAATTAATTTTACTTCCCCAAGTGCAAACAGGAAATCAAGTTAAAAGGGATAAGAGAGGAGACCTGGGCTGTGCTGTCGCCATGCAGGAACATCTTGGTCAGGACACTCGGTGGTACAGGAGCTGCTAAAAGTGGTGTATCCCAGGCTCGTAGCAGTGAGGTGAGGTGGAGCTCTGCTCTAGGTTGAACCATGACTTAGCAAGATCAATTTCTTCAAGTTTATATATCCATAAAATATGGATGATATTTTGCTTGCCCATAAAAATGAAGGAATTTTGCTTGCATAGCTTGAGTAGGGCTTTCCCCATGCAGGAATAGTAATTGCTCTGGAGAAAGTGCAAAGGCACCCTCCTTTTCATTATTTGGGACATTTTTTTGTACTGTAAAGAAATTAAGTCTCAAAAATCAGAAATTAGGAAAGATTGCTTTGAACTTTTAATGATTTTCAAAAATTATTAGAGGATAATCAATGGCTACAGCCCTATTTGAAGTTGTCTATGGGAGATCTTGAGCCCCACAGTGAGATTCTTCAGGGGAATAGTGATTCCAGTTTCCCTAGGTATCTTACAGATGTTACTAGACAAGGGCTGGCTCAGGTGGAGCATGTCATTCAATATCAGCAAGTAAGTTATGTTGACTATGAGAAACCATGGGGAATTTATGTGCTTCCTACATGACATACTCCAACAGCTGTTTAATGGCAATGGGCCATTACTGGGCTTACATCTGCCTGTTTCCCTGGCCCAAGTGCTGACTGCTTACTTTGAAGCAGTGACCAGTTTAGTACAGAAAAGCCAATAGACTCTAGGTGATATTTTGGTAGAGAACAGTATGTGATTAGTGTTCCTTTTACTAAACAGCAAGTTGATTTATTACTCCAAAGTAATGATAATTGGGCAATTGCTTCTTCTCAGTTTGGGAGCCAAACTGATAATCATTTTCCAGCTGATCAATTGTTTCAGTTCACCCAAATGCATTCCTTTATATTTCCTAAGGTTGTGATGAAAGATGTCATAAAAGATGCTATGTTAGTTTTTACAGATGGTTCCTTCAATGGGAGAGCTTATGTTATCAATGGTAAAGTTTATGTAGTACAAATAACTCCATCTTCAGCACAGTTAGTAGAAGTGCAAGCTGTGGCCATGGTTTTCCAGCTTCTTGTAAATAGTTTATTTCATTGTATATAAAGAGTCATTACATTTTCAGAGCCTTTCAATTTATAGAATCTGTTCCCTGTATTGGGACTAGTAATGGTCAGGTTAGGATGCCGTTTCAGCAAAATTCAAGATGTCATTTAGCAAAGAAATTTGCCATGTTTTGTGGGTCATATTAAGTTCCATTCCAATCTTCCTGGACTTTTAGTTGATGGTAATGTATCAGCTGATAAATTAACATGTATGGTTGCCTTATTCAAGGTAGAATTGGCTCAAGAGCACATACCCTTCATCCTCAAAATAGCAGAAGTGGGGGCTGGAGAGGTGGCTCAGTGGTTAAGAGCACTGGTTGCTCTTCCAGAGGTCCTGAGTTCAATTCCCAGCAACCACATGGTGGCTCACAACCATCTGTAATGAGATCTGGTGCTCTCTTCTGGCTTGCAAGGACACATGCAAGCAGAACACTGTATATATAATAAATAAATAAATCTAAAAAAAATAGCAGAAGTTTAAGAAAACAATTTGGCCTTACCAGGGAAGTCACTCATCAGATTGTTAAGCAATGAGATGTGTGTCCACAGTATTTGCCTGTGCCTCACTTTGGGTTAAATGCTCGAGGCCTTCTTCCTAACACTTGTGACAAATGGATATTACTCATATTGCAGCATTTGGCAAATTAAAATATGTGCATGTGACAATAGATACCTATGCAGGGTTTTTGATAACTGGTGCTCAAAATGGGGAAGCCACCAAGCATGTGTTTTTCATATACGAGGATTCCTAAAACTATAAAAATGGATGATGGATCAGAATATATTAGTAAAACATTTCAACAGTTTTTTCCCCCAATGGCAAATTGAGCATAAAACAAGCATTCTTTATAATCCTCAAAGAAAAGGCCATGTTGAGTGAGCCCATGGCAATCTCAAGAAAAAAGTTCAAAAAATTAAGAGGGGAGAGTAATACCCTCAGTCACTATATAATGCCTTGAATCATGCCCTTTTCATTTTAATTTTTTTAAAATGTGGATGCCCATTTGGTATGATGGCAACTTAGCAAATTTTGCTCAGGTGAAATGGAAGGATCCTTCCACAGGATTATGGAAGGGTCCTGACCCTGTTTTAATATGAGGTTGAAGGCATGTTTGTGTTAATTCACAGGAAGAAAGTGAAGTTTGATTGTGATGGTATTGTGTTTCCCCAAAATATTGTGCACCCCAATAAACTTATCTGAGGTCAGAGAACAGGACAGCCACAATATTAAACATAGAGGATAGGCAGTGGTAGCACACACCTTATTATTATTATTTTTTTGTGTGTGTGTTTTTCGAGACAGGGTTTCTCTGTGTAGCTTTGTGCCTTTCCTGGAACTCACTTGGTAGCCCAGGCTGGCCTCGAACTCATGGAGATCCGCCTGCCTCTGCCTCCCGAGTGCTGGGATTACAGGCGTGCACCACCACCGCCCGGCAGTAGCACACACCTTTAATCCCAGCATTCTAGAGACAGAAATCACTCTGGATCTCTGTGAGTTCAAGGCCACATTGGAAACAGCCAGGCATGGTGACACACGCCTTTAATCTCAAGAAGTGAGCCTTTAATCCCAGGGAGTGATGGCAAAAACAGAAAGATATATAAGGTGTGGAAACCAGAAACTAGAAGCATTTGGCTGGTTAAGCTGTTGGCTGGTTAAGCTTTTAGGCTTTTGAACAGCAGTTCAGCTGAGACCCATTTTGGATAAGGACTTAGAGGCTTCCACTCTGAGGAAACAGGATCGGCTGAAGAACTGGCAAGGTGATGTAGCTGTGGCTTGTTCTGCTTCTCTGATCTTCCAGCATTCACTCTAATACCTGGCCCTGGATTTGATTTTATTAATAAGACTCTAGATTTTTTTAAGAATTAAGGAGGTGTTTACAATTGTTTGTACTTTTAACCATTTTATCCTTGAGAAGGGGAGGTCTTTTGTCCCTCCCTTTGCTGGTGTATAAATATCCCATGAGTAATAAACTTGGGGCAACTGCAGTATTGACCCAGAACCCTCCCAATGCTATTCTGTCTTTTTCTTTTTCTCTATCTTTCTATTTTTCTTACCTGTTATTTCTCAATCCACACTCCCCTATACCAAGGAATGTCTGAAGGTCAGGATGGGCTCACCAGAGAGGATGAAAATGATGCAATTGTATCCCCCAAAATCATTATAAAATGTTGAAACAGGTTATATGGCAATGTGCTCCAGAGACTATGGATTTGTATTATAGCACACCCAAGATAAGGCTAACTTTTTCTCCCAGGCTGCAGATATGAAATCGATAAAATAACAGTTCTTTTGTGCAAGGCTACACCATTTTATCCCATTCTATTTTGGCTGAACTAGTGTAACTATTGAAATTTAGTTTCATGATAAGTTCAGTTTGTTATCCAGATTCTTAATTGTCTGGTCTGTGGAAGTAGGAAATGGCCAGTCAGAACATTTATCAATCAACCAAAATTTATTACCTCACTGCTTATTTATCATGTGAGCTATGGTCAAAGGAGGAAAACTTTCATGCTCCTCTTGCCCCTCCCTTTGGATAGGGTCTACACCTACTTTAAAATTCATCAGTAAACTCAAATCCTTCACACATCCCTCTTCATTGGTAAATTTGCAAGAAAATTCAGAGAAGTTGAAGGACATTCATTTAC
Organism: Peromyscus maniculatus bairdii; assembly: GCF_049852395.1. Lineage (NCBI taxonomy): Eukaryota > Metazoa > Chordata > Mammalia > Rodentia > Cricetidae > Peromyscus > Peromyscus maniculatus. Next base: position 21,983,984 of record NC_134853.1, read on the forward strand.
TGGTCTATATTTTCTTCCCTCTGACCAGTCCAGGCCCAACATGGAAGGATTTGCAGGACTTTTTTTCCAGCATAAGGTATCAGAGGCAGGATTTAAAGCAATTATCAATTACACAGTGTTAGGTAAGCCTAAGGAGCAGGATCTATTGCTCTAAACAGAAATAAATAATGAACAGTACTTAAGAAAAATGGAAAGAAATTTTTAATGATCTGGAAACATTGGAGAATAAAACAAGTAAGGGAAATAGAGCAATTACTCAAAGACAATCAAAATTAAAAAGTGAAACTAATAATTGACTTTAAAAAAAGGTAAATATAATTGAAAAAACAAGCTATATTGACTTTGAAAAAAAGAAAACCATTCCTTGGTAGAGGTAATGGCATTTATAAGATATTATGTCACCCTGCCCCTATGTGTAATGTTAGCTGTTGAGGCCTGTGACCTGACACAAACACCTTCAAGCTAATGGGCTGTTTCTCAGACTTTCTGAGATGATGTAACTGTGACAAGTAGGATTGACTATATCTGTATAGGAGAGTTCCCTGGTTGAAAATTCAATATTCATTGGCTCAAGCTAACCTTCCGGAAGAGTACACCCATCAATATGGCCTGCATTTGTTCCCACTACATGGATTAATATCTGCTGAGAAATTCCAAATCACTGATCCTGCCACAATCAGATCCTATTTCATAATGGTGATTCCAGCAGCTGTTTGCCTACCTTGTTTTCCCCTACAGGGTATACAATAAACTATTCCTCCTACTCTGGGTTGAAGGCAGATGCCATGCTCCATACACAAATAATTTTCTTGTTACTGAAATGGACAGTTAACTTCATGAATCAAATGTGTAATTTAAAACCACAGTGGTGATTGAGTTCTTTAATTTAACAATTTATTTGGTTTAATCCCAAGGACAACAAGGTCATTGTCCTGGGGAGCAATGGACTCAAGGCTACCTGAGTAAACAAGAAAGTTTGTCTCAGGAACATTTTTCTTCATAATGGAGGTACTGCTGTTCTAGAAATAATATACCTGTCCAAGAAGAAACCATTTCACATACTTAAAATTTTATTAAACAAAAAACTCTTTAATAACAGCATGCATCAGTGGTAGCTGATGATAAAGGAAGAGCCAGTCTGGAACAGATTTTGCTTTCCACATATGCTGCCATTTTATATTCAGGCCCAAGGTTATACTTTGAACAATTTAAATAGGGGCAGGAGAATGCAAGTCTAGCCACTAAAGTAGATGGAGATTTACACAGAAAATCTACCTTTTAGATCATCAATTATGAACTAAATATAAATGGGTCATAATATGTGATTTAAAAGATAAATGGATCAAAATGGATGATCTAAAAGACAACTTTGAAAGATGTATTAATACCACAATTCTCACACATAATAAGGTCATAGAACACAAATACAAAAAAAAATGGGGGAGAAGGGGAAAGTCACCTATCCACACTGTGGATAATGTTCTTAAATGATCAGCTTTCTGACCTAGTAGTAGGTTAGCTACTATAACCTCAGAATAAGGCTTCTCTTGCCCATGATCAAGCTGGCTCAGAAGAAGCCCACAGCTGCTTCCATGAAGGACCAGAAAGAGTTCATTTTAACTAGCTCTGACTGCTGTCTCTCTCAAGGCTGTGATATTACTGTATAGAAATCCATTTTTTAATCTTTATTTTATTTTTAGTCATATTTGTCTGTATATGTCTGTGCAGTTCCTGCAGAGGCTAGAAGAGGGACTCAAATCCTATGGAAATGGAATCATGAGAGATGGTTAGCTACCATGGTTTCTGGTGTTGTAAACTGTGTCCTCTGCCATAATATCCAGTGCCCTTTATTGCTATCTCTCAAGCCACATTTTTATTTAAAATTTATTTTTATACATTTCAATTAAAATATATTGGATCATTTCCCCTAGTCCTCTCCATCCCTTCCAATGTCTTCCTTGTTAACAATGTGTGAATAAGTATGTGCAAATATATGAATACACCTGCTGAGTCCCTTTCTGTTTGTTGTGTGTTATGGTTTCAGGCTGGAACATGCTATTTTGGATGCACAAATCGGGAGCTCATTACTGCTTGAGGCTAATTCACCCACTTGCAAGAGAATTCTACTCTTTATTGAGCAAAATGAGTCTGACATGACCTAGACAGTTGTGCAGGACACATTATCAACAGTAGAAACTTTGGAGTGGTAACTACCTCAGCTAACACATGCTGGGGACATAGTCCTAAAGTTCTAGAGCTGCAGCAAAGACTATAAACACTGTCCTGCTCCAATAACAATCCCCCTGGGTTCCATGGGCCTCCAACTATACCCCATTGACTTTTTTCATCTCGGATGACTTTCAAACCCTGCAGTTCCTCTCTCCACTTTCCAAGTACCATGATTAAAAGTCTGTGCCACCATGCCTGGCTTAGGTGGCTTCAACTTCATCAGTGAGTCAGTAGAATGATGGGATAAGATAAGAAGTTCCAACTTCAGTACATTCAAAAGTCACTTATCTCTGTGAGCCTGTTTCACTTCACCACCTGTAGAATAAGGAAAGTATTCTCCCCTGGTCACTTGATGAATTCTAATGGACTCAAAGATAAAGAAAAACAATATTGCTTATATTTGGAAGACATAGACATTTTAGGCAGAAGGGCTGCATTTGATGGGAGCCTTCTTCTGTTCCTGGAGTTAGTCCTGACTACTCTAACCAGCCAGGCTCAGTCACTCACTCTTATTAATCCAATTAAAAGAACCAAGTTACACTAGGTGGTGGTGGTGGTGGTACACACCTTTAATTAAATTGAAAACTTGGGAGGCAGAGGCAAGTGGATCTCTGTAAAATTAAGGCCACCCTGGTCTATATAGCTAGTTCCAGGACAGCAAGGCTACACAAAGAAAGCCTGTCTCATAAAATATGTTAGTTGTTTGTGATGTACTCAACTATAATTTAGTTACTCTGGAGGCAAGGTGGGCAAATATCTCTGATGTTCTAGAAGAGCCTAGTCTATACAATGAGTTCCAGGGCAGCCAGACAGTCATAGTGGCACTATAGTTTAGATAAAAAATAGATAAAATAGAAAATTAATTAAAAATGTAAACATGACTTTCTTTTTCAGTGTGAGTAACTTGGAACAGTGATGAAGATGTAAGGTAATTAATCCATCCTTGGGGTCATTATAGGTTGAGATAGAAGACAAGAGATATGCACAACTGTGTAATATAACTAAGCTATATAATGAAATTTTTCCCATCTCAAAAACCCTCCTCCAACCTCATGTTCTGTCTCTTCTGCAAGGTGGTTAGATAAGGAGTAAATATTTCTTCAGTAGAGACATTGTCATCTGGAGGACTCAGTCTTTTCCCATAATGAAATTCCCAGGGAAAGTTAGAATTTTGTAGGGTCCACTTTTCATTAGAAAAGGAGAGATATAAAAGTCCCAGTGTGAACTGCAAAGTGGGGGATGCAGGATACTGTCACTGGCAGATACATGCATTGCCAAAATAAATTAATAAAAAGAAAAGAAAAAAATTGGAAGACCTGGAGGAGGCTGACCCACCACAGCTGAGTAGGTACAGAGTACAGTACATTTGAGCTTGTCCTCAGGTACACCTCAAGCACTGCTCTTGGCATTTGACCCTTGGACTTGCAATACCCAAGCTCCCTCCCTAACAATTCTCCCCAAAAGCTCTTTGTAAATGCCTGATTGCCTTAGACTTGGAGGAACTTCAGTTCAAGTTTCATGATCTCCTCACAACCTGGATGTCATCTACAGTCACCACCATTCAGAGCTTGTGATACCTCAGTAAAACCCCCCACTCTATCCCCTACAGACAAAGAGAAGCTTAAACCAGGATTCCTAAGTGTAGATAAGAACTTAGACCCCTTTCCCCAGGTGGCTGTATCTGCTACAGGGACTTTGGAAAACAGTCAGGATATTCGACCAAAAGACTAAAAAGGGAGGCGGGTTAAAATAAATTATATGGTCTGTGCCTTTAAGAACTAGCCTCACAAAGAAAGGGGAGTGCTCCTTCCAACCTCCCTGCTGTGAGTGAGAGGTTTGGAAGAGCCTCCCTGGAGACTTGTAAACTTAGAATATACCTTACTTTTGCATTCTGTACCTAAAGTCTTCAGTGGCGGCTTTGGGGACTGTGATTTAGGCCAGGCCAGTTTCAAGTCCCCAGAAATGATGGCGCCAGCCCCAGGAACAAAAGAACAGAGTCAGGATGTCTGATGGTAACCAATTAACCACGAGATGCCCCTCTCCAGAGATAACAAGACCAGACCCCGGAGATGAGTTGTAAAACTCCTGACAGGGCAAACAGATAAGATAAAATAAGATCAAGTCCAGGCCCAGGAAAAACTTGACCAATCAAGGATGGACCCGTACTAACCCCCTCCCCTCTAAGAAATTTTATGGGTTTTGCCTATAAAAACTAACTTCCCCAAGAAAGAGGCACTCCTCCCTGCCTCACTGTATTGGGTGTAGGAATGAGTCCCTGTCTAGACTTGTATCTGAAGAATAAACCTTGCTGTTGCATTCTGGACATCCAAGGTCTTCGGTGGTCTCTTTGGGGGGTCACAATCTGGGCATAACAAGCTCTTAACTGAAGGTTTTTCAGGCAACAGGGACGGAGAATATGACCTCATTTGGACAAGCCAGATCATGCCTGCAAGTTCCTTTTCTCTCCATACAGGAGGTATAAATTCCATCAGGGGTACACCTGATATGTGTTCCTGTGGGCTCCCATTGCTGCCTATTTACCACATTGTAGATAAACTCAGTCTCATCCTTTGGTTAAATGATCAGTCACATTTTAAAGACTTTTTTTGTCTTTTTCTGTCCTGATCATTTTTTGTACTTTCCCCCCAGTTTGTGGAGATTTGGACCTGGAAAATTCTATAAACACCAAGACTAAGTTAGTGTTTGATGCTATCAATCTTATATTATCTCTGGGTCATCAGGACTAAAGTTAAGATGAACGTAGATGAGCCATTCAAACCTGACTTCTATTAATAACATGTTCATGGGGTTGAATAGAAGGCTCAGCACCTAAGAAAACTGGCTGCCATTCACACAGCCTGACTTTGAGTCCCAGGGCCCACAAGATGGCTCACAACTGTCTGTACTTCCAGTCACAGGGGATCAGACACCCTCTTCTAGTCTCCACTGATATCTGGAATGCAGTTGGTATATTTACTTGCAAAACCAACACACCTAAACTAAATTTATATTTTAAAAATAGCATATACATGAAGAAAACCCTTTTTACAACATGGAATCATATACATATCTGTCTTTTCACCATTTGCATATCTGGGGCCCTAGGCCAGAATAAAACAGATCTCCAGGATTTGGAAATGCAGGTAGTTCTGACCAATCTCATGTTTGTGCTAGAAACCAACATTGGGTACCTAAGAGGAGCAGTACTATTGAGCCAAATCTCCAGGTCCCACACATGTCATTATCATTGATAAGATAAAGATGTCCCACTGCTCCTTCTGTCTCCTATCACTTGAAGATAATTAAACTCCATGCTAGACCATTTTGAAGGGATTCAGTGGATTTCTGTTGAATGGACAATACATATTGCTTCTAATTTTCATTGTTAACACAGTCCCCTCAATGTGAGTAAAGATAATAAAAGGTTGTGTTGAGTTCAGCCAGATTATTAGGAAAAGTTTTGTAATTTGAGACAGTCTTTTTATTTCAATTTTTTTTGAGACAGGATATATCCACATAGCCAAGGCTGCCCTGGAATTCACTATGGGGACTATGGGAGCCTATTTTCAGGTTCCTTGTGGCTTAACCCAGCAGGTCCACATAGAGGATGATCAGGACCACGGGCCTGAGTGCAGGTGTCAGAGATGGTCTGCAGTTAGCTGTGCTGGGGGAGGAGGTCTTTTGCTCCACCCCTTGGCATCTCTATAAATACCCTGGGGAAGAGAGAGTCAGGGCCCGTTGGAATAGGTTCCAGGCCCTCTCGAGGCTATCCTTTATTTTCTGTTTATCTCCGCAAGATTCTCCGCAATAAATCCTTCTATCTAATATTTCCTGCTGCTCACATTCAAGAAAACTCTGGGGAGCTGTGGTTTTGATGGGTAAACATCCCACAGAGTGGCGCCATGAACAGGAACTAAAGAAAAAAAAAGAGACTAAAGACAAAAAACAGGGGACTAAAGACAAATGAACAAAGACTAAAGACAAAGTAATAGGGACTAAAGAAAAAGGAAAGTAATAGTTTTGTTACAGAGTTTTTGGTGACAGTGTGAGTCAACCCTGACAGTGGAAAGTCACATGCCAGTGTTATGGAATATATGTATGTAAATAATTGAGGGGCAGGGGATCTATCCTCGAGAGAAAAGGAAAAAACAGACTGGAAGGATGTCCGATGCTGCATCACAAAATTCTCTTCTGTCAAAATTTTCTATCTTCTATCCCTTTCTCAATTTCTATCTGTGAAAAAATAAGTATAAGGTATAGTATAATATAGTGTAGGAAATACATAGAAGTGTAAGATTGTGTAGAAAAAATAAGTAAGGCAACTAGACAGAAAAACTTCAATTTTCTAACTTTGAGGGCTATGAACACAAACTGGGGAAAACAAACTCCACAGACCCCCCAAAACAGAAATGGACAAAAAGCCCCTACCTTCAGTAGTAGGGAAAGCCACCATTGCAGTGTCAGAAAATCTTTCTGGGATAGAGGGAATAAACTGAGACCAAACTGGTTACTGTCAAAGAGGAAGACTCTGAAGAAACAGAAGGGAAAAAACGCATGACCTGTGAAAGCTGCTAAGTTTGAGGCAGACTGGGGGGAAGAAAGCCCCTACCTCCAAAGGCAGCTAGCAGAGGAACAGAGCAGTCTGAGATATCTGAAGCTCTGCATCTGGGGGGAAGGAACAAGCAAAATAAGAAAATCTGTGGGAAAAAATCTCTCCGAAGGGGAAAGCTCTTCTTGTAAATGTCTTTGTTTTCCACTGACTGGCTAAGGCAAACAGAAGCCTAGAGGAAAGTTGCTATCAGGAATGCCAGCCTCAATGCCCGCTAATGAGACAGGTGCAGTTCTGATCCTGAGCCAGTGTCTGATGAAGGAGAAACACCTGTGAAAGCCATCTGAGGAGAGACCAGAAATCTCCCAATGTCCAACAGTTGAAAATGTAAAACGCTTGTTCAAATCTCCCGTTGCAAAAGCAAAAAACTTGGTTCAAACCTCCCAGGCAAGAATTTGTAAGCAAGTTTGGTAAAAGAGAACTGGAAGTTGACTCCTAGACCCAAAAAGAACTATGGGAAATGGAGTCCATAAACTAGTTCTTGACAGTGAACTGATGAAGAGAAATGAATTCAGGAAAATGTAGTATTTCAGCTAAAGATGGCAATACTGTCCAAAAACTTTTTAGCTCAGAATGAAGTTTCTTCTCAAAGCAATGCTGGAAAGCTTAATCTTACCCCTTGAGAACTCAGATTAGATTAAAAAAATCTACCTATAAGAGCAAACAAGCCACTTTAAAATCCTTAAAACAAGGGAAAGCAGTTTATACACTGAACAATGTCCTAGATATGAAGAAACTTATGCTGAAATTAAAGTTCTTTGCCTTTTGAACAAACAGCTTTGCAAATCTAATAAGGGAGACAGGGAAACAGGCATTCAAAAAGAAATGACTGCTTTATAGACGGGAACAAACTTGAGAAAATCTAGCTGTCTTACAAAAGAGTTGTTTCACCTGAAAGTGATTTCCTTATATGAAATCAATGCTAAATATCACAGCTGATAATTAAATCATGAGTTAAAGCTAATGAAGTGAAAATACTAAATCATGAAAATGCTTTTCTGGGCTGGAGAGATGGCTCAGAGCTTAAGAGCACTGGCTGTTCTTCCAAAGGTCCTGAGTTCAATGTCCAGCAACCACATGGTGGCTCACAACCATCTGTAATGAGATCTGGTGCCCTCTTATGGCCTGCAGGTATACATGCAGGCAGGACACTGTATACATAAGTAAATAAATAAACTTTAAAAAAAAAAAAGAGCCGGGCATTGGTGTCACATGCCTTTAATCCCAGCACTTGGGAGTCAGAGGCAGGCAGATCTCTGTGAGTTCAAGGCCAGCCTGGTCTCCAAAGCAAGCTCTCCAAAGCAAGCTCCAGGAAAGGCACCAAAACTACACAGAAAAACCCTGTCTTGAAAAACCAAAACCAAAAAAAAAAAAAAAAAAAAAGAAAAGAAAGAAAGAAAGAAAGAAAGAAAGAAAGAAAGAAAGAAAGAAAGAAAGAAAGAAAAAGAAAATGCTTTTCTTCTGAGAAAGCTAATGAAGGATGTTTTGTGAAAGAACATCTATGTTCTTGACTCCTTTGAATCCTTTGAATAGTAGCAGTTTTGGTGAGAATATTGGGCTAATAAAAATCTATCAGAAACAGCATCGTTAAAGAACTCATGGCAAATACAGCTTTAAAAATTAAGAAGGGGAAAATTGCATTAGAGTTTGATTATGAAAAGCAGCTAAATTAATTTTCTCGATATTGAGGTTCCGTCTTGCAGTCGGGGATAGTAAGAGTAGAAAGAGTCTTCCAGACTTCTGGGGATTTTTGAGACAACTGTAACTAAGTTTCAGCAATGTTTTCAGACCTGTTGAAAGCTGTAGGTCTGGAACCTAACTCCAATTTAGACAACTATCTTCTGTTGGGAAACTGACTGTTATGGAATGACTGACTAGCTAAGCAATTCAGAAACAGAATATTCATTACAAGGTTTTTCTTTGGTCTTTTCCTTTTTGGGTTTGCTGTAAACTGATGTGGCTCTTAATAGAGTTGTTATAAAACATCTGAAGCTGGGCAGTGGTGGTGCACGCCTTTAATCCCAGCACTTGGGAGGCAGAGGCAGACAGATCTCTGTGAGTTCCTGGCCAGCCTGGTCTCCAAAGCGAGTTCCAGGAAAGGCACAAAGCTACACAGAGAAACCCTGTCTTGAAAAATCAAACAAACAAACAAGAAAACAAAAAACAATAACCCCCCCCCAAAAAAAAACAAAACTGAAGTACATACCAAGAGAAGTCACTAAGTCCCAGAGTTAAGAGAAAGCTATTAAAGAATTACATTCTTGTTTCAATGTATCAAGAACTTTTAGAATGGCAAAGGTGATTATAAGCTCTTAACTTTAGAAATTATTTGCATACTTTCTGTCTAGTTCAGAGAATCTTTCTATTAGAGATAGTGATGATAATTAAGTGTAAGAAGTAGAAAATTATTCTGTCTTGTTAGAAAATATTAACGCTCTTCTAAGCGTTAAAGAATCTTTAGGTGTTTGCTAAGTTAGATATATGCTAAGAAATAAAGATCTAAGTTAAAATAAGAAGTAAGAATATAAACTTACAAGAAGTATAAGTGAAAGATGCTAGTTGCAAATCTAAGGTAGTCCTAAGACATGTAGAAATAAGTTTGTAAGAAGTAAAGATGCTAGTTGTAAATGTAAGTTTAAATAAGAATATAAGAAATAAATAAGATGCTAGTTGTAAAAGATAAATATAAAAAGTAAATAAGAAATATATTTGCCAAAGTAGTTTTATAGTTTCCTTGAGGAGTATAAATAAGTAGATGCTAATGTGCTATATGTGAGTTTGTAAAAATGTATAAATGTTGAGTGTGAGTTTATGCTTAAGCACATATTACATGTGAGTTTATGAAAATGTGTAAATGTTGATTGTGAATCTATGTTTAATGCATATGGTGAAAGAACCTGAGACACAGAAGGTAGTGTCCTAGTAGACTGCAAAGTAGGCAGTCTGAATGGTTTCAAAAGCTCCAGAAGCTGCTAAGCAGTTTCTGGAGAATAGTGGACTCCAGAACCGGCACAACAAGGCATCCGCAGCTGAGATCCATGAAAAATCAATGCAACACAGAAAAACCTGAGAAAACATCAAAAAACAATGTGGTTTAGAATACAACTGTACCTAGCCGGGCGGTGGTGGCGCACGCCTTTAATCCCAGCACTCGGGAGGCAGAGCCAGGCGGATCGCTGTGAGTTCGAGGCCAGCCTGGGCTACCAAGTGAGCTCCAGGAAAGGCGCAAAACTACGCAGAGAAACCCTGTCTCGAAAAACCAAAAAAAAAAAAAAGAATACAACTGTACCTAAAAAAATCTCTGGCTTGAGAAACAACGCTGCAGAGACACTTGTTTGCTAAAATTGTTAACCGCAAAAAGTTATGGTTATAAAACATCTCTTCATATTTGGAAGTTGAAGTCTAATATCAGAATTTACTTTTTTTGAACTTAAGAAAATGAGATAAAACTACAAAAAGTTTTGTTATGGATTTCTTGAAATTTGGAAGGCTCATACCAGAATTTATTCTTTGAATTTGGGGACTTAAATGAAATAAACAATAGTGAATTCACTGCAATGGGATAATATTGAATTTACTTATAGTAATGACCTGGGAACTTTTCTAGAGTTATCTGTGCTAAAAATGGAACTGTTTAAATGAAGAAATGTATTGCTTCTACCTAGAGTCAAGATGCAATTTTGTGTATGCATATATGATGGTGATTCATGAATTGTTCTGTGTTAAAATGCAATTGTTTTGTGGAACTGTTTATGTAAAAATGGAATTACTTATGGAATTGGTTTTGTTTTACAAATGGAACTGTTTAAATGGAAAACTTTGGGTTTTCTAACTAGGCTTGAGATTTTATTTTAAAAAAATTACTTAAAAGGGGAGAAATAATATCCCTTAGTCTGTGGGAGCCCATTCTTGGGTTCCTTGTAGCTTTGCCCAGCAGGTCCGAATAGAGGATGATCAGGACCACGGGCCTGAGTGCAGGTGTCTGAGATGGTCTGCACTTGACTGTGCTGGGAGAGGAGGTCTTTTGCTCCACCCCTTGGCATCTCTATAAAAACCCTGGGCCAGAGACAGTCCGGGCCCCATTGGAATAGGTTCCAGGCCCTCTCGAGGCTATCCTTTATTTTCTATCTGTTTATCTCCACAAGATTCTCCGCTATAAATTCTTCTATCTAATATTTCCTGCTGATCGCACTCAAGAAAACTCTGGGAAGCTGTGGGGGTGGTGGGTAAACGCCCCACATTAGTCTATTTAATTTAAAAAATATTTTCTTGTTGTTTGAGTGGACTGTCATGTTTTGTTAGTAAGAAATGAAAATGGGGTATACTAAGAGACTACTTTTAAAATGTAAAGAGTTTTATTAAGAAATTGCTTTTGGGTGATTTGTTAAAAGTTTTCAAAGTGTTAATGGTTAGATTGAAAATATTGCTTTTCAATAAGGGTTTGTAGGAATTGTATGAATTTGGGTTTTCTTCTAACTAGGTTTGAGATTGTTTTAAAAAATTATAAAGAAATTATAAAGGGGGAGTTATGAGTGATTTAAGGTTGAATGTATGTTTGCAGAAATTATGTTTAACCTATTGATATTAATGCACCCTGGTTTTGTGGAGTTAAGGAAATATTTAAGTTTGATGTGAATACATCAGAAGCTTTTCCTATGTTCTGTTAGCAAGAAATTCAAATGATTCTATTGAGTTAAAGTTGTAAGACTGAGAAAATTGTTAACTATAAATAGCAACATTTATGTTAATTCAAATGGTTCTGTAAAGAGTTTGCTTTGAGTTGTAAGATTGGGAGAATTGTGACTATGTATAGCAATGTTTATGTTAACCTGTTAATGGTAATGATGAAATTAAGGGATTCTTTAAGATTGCGATTGCATTAAGTTTTTGGTTTAGAAAGGGCTTAAGGCAGCTAAGACTGCTGAGGTTACTTTGGACCTAATTCAAAGAAGAAATGCCATCTTTATCATTCCCTACTCCCATACTGGGGGGTATAACAACTATGGAGACTGCTGTAAGCTATTAATAATGAGTTATTTTGTATATATTAAGAAAGGGGGACGTGTGGGAGCCCATTTTCAGGTTCCTTGTGGATTTACCCAGCAGGTCCGCATAGAGGATGATTAGAACCACGGGCCTGAGTGCAGGTGCTGGAGATGGTCTGCACTTGGCTGTGCTGAGGGGTGGTCTTTTGCTCCACCCCATGGCGTCTCTATAAATACTCTGGGGCAGAAACAGTCAGGGCCCACTAGAGTAGGTTCCAGGCCCTCTCGAGGCTCTCCTTTGTTTTCTATCTGTTCATCTCCACAATCTAAATCCTTCTATCTAATATTTCCTGCTGCTCACACTCAAGAAGACACTGGGCAGCTGTGGGGTTGGTGGTAAACGCCCTGCAGGGGACCAAACTGGCCTCAAACTCACAGAGATTGGCCTGACACTGTCTCTCAAGTGCTGAGATTATAGGCATGTACCTCTAAGTCCAATTGAGATATATTTTTAAATGACCTATCTTTGACTCAGAGAAAGAAAGGATAAAATAAGATTTAAAAAGGGATAACCATACTTTTAATGAACATCAATACTGCTTGAAATTCTATAATTTGAACTGGAAAATTTTAAAATGAAAACGTTCTCAATAATTGGGTTTTTTTCTTTGCTTTGTTAATTTCATTCATTTAAAAATGTTTGAACTGTGTATGTGTGCATAAACCAGCTTAGAGGTGTCTCTTATGTGCTTTCCCTATGTGAGCTCCAATGATGAAAACAAGGGAGTCACATGGCTGCAAGTAGCCGCTGTGCATTTATTTTGTTTTAAATGTTACCTATGTATGTGCTGATATAGGAGTGTGTAGATGCCACAACCCATGCAGAAATAAAAGAAAAACTTGTAGAAGAAACATGGGTCATTTAGAGATAGAACTCAGGTCATCAGGCTTAGCTGCAGCCACCTTTACTGGCTGAGGCAATTGTCTGGCATTCAGTTGAGCTTCTGAGAAAGTGTTATAAACAAATATTTAGTCTTCAGCATAAACAAATTTAGAAAAATGAATCATAGTATACATATTTTCATATGCAAAGAGGATTTATCATCCAAATTGTCCTGTGTTTCTCTATACTTGTATGAAAATACATTTACAATCTGAAAAGACAACAGTTTATTCATGTAATATTCCTACTAATCTTATCTGAATATCAGTGAGATGGCTCAGTGGGAAGGGTGGTGTGCAAAGTTGGAAACCTGACCTTGATCATCATATGAAGTAGATACAACAAAGTTGTCTTCTGGTCTCCACAAATCTGCCTTGGCCTACAAAGCCATAATCACATTACACACATACCATAAACATTTGTTATAAAATAAATCTTATTGCCATTATATTATCTGGTATCTCTTGAGAATCCCCTTAGAAGGCAAAGGCAGTCCTTAAAGATGAAATGCCCAATGGTTAACTAATAGGGACAGGAATAAGCATGGAATGTTTAATTTTACATATATACATATATATACACATATAAATACATAGATATATGTATATATATCACCATATCACAATATGTGGTATTAGATACACAGTTGACTGCTGATTATCCCACGTTATTACACACCTATAAGATAAAAAACATATTGCTTTGTACATACACAAGGTATTTAATGTTTCTTTTTTTCTATTTATTCATTCATTTATTCATTCATTCATTTATTTATTTATTTATTTATTTTTCCTCCATGTGTCCCTGCCGGCCAGAAGAGGGCACCAGATCTCATTATAAGGGGTTGTGAGCCACCATGTGGTTGCTGGGAATTGAACTCAGGACCTCTGGAAGAGCAGTAGGTGCTCTTAACCACTGAGCCATCTCTCCAGAATGGTATTTAATGCTTCTTATAGTCTCTTCTACTAAGCATTGTAACATTAACATTGTTATATCATACAGAGAAAATTGTACACTTTGGGAGTACATCATTTACCCTTGGAAAAGGAGGCTCATGAGTTAAATGTAGCCCTCAGTAATTACTGACATCCAAGCCAGGCTGAATAACAATCAACAAAATCTCAAGCAAATTTGTGAAAATATGAAAAACAAAAGCAGGAACAACCCACTACACTTTCACAGACACCTGTACTTGAAAAGTATGATCACTCCCTGCCTGGTATTTATTTTATTTTTTTCTTTATTAAGACATTTTTATTCATTTTGCATACCAACCACAGATCTCCTCCTCCTCCTGCTCCCTCTCAGCCTTTCTCCCAACCCTCCCTCATCTCCTCCTCCAAAAATGTAAGTCTTCCCATGGGGAGTCAGCAAAGCCTTGGACATTCAGTTGAGACAGGACCAAGCCCTTTTCCTCTGCATTAAGGCTGTTTAAGGTACATGATCTGGGTTTTTGGATCCCACTGCCTGATAATAAACAGTGGACCGCTTAGATGATAGGGATCCCATTCTATCCATTATGATAAAAAAAAATACCTGTTACTAAGTAAAAGCACCAAAGAAGATGAACAAACCCCACAGAAGAAATATAACAAAAACAAAATAAATTTCACTAAATGGACTTGCCACACATATATCACACTTTAGTAACTATCTCAAATGTTTCACAATACAAATCACAATGCAGCTGGGCGATGGTGGCACACGCCTTTAATCCCAGAACTCGGGAGGCAGAGGCAGGCAGATCTTTGTGAGTTCAAGGCCAGCCTGGTCTACAGAGCAAGATCCAGGAAAGGCACAAAGCTACACAGAGAAACCCTGTCTCAAAAACAAAACAACAAAAACCCAAACAAAAAAAAAAAAAAAAAGAAATCACAATGCAGTCATCTCCACCATCAGTCTGGAGTGAACATGGTAAGTAATTTACTTCCTTCAAGACTATGATGAAAAAAAAATGAAAAAAAAAAGGCTTTTTTTTTCTTGAAGCAGAAAAGGTCTAAAGTCTTTACCAAATTATTTAGATGAATAGGGTTTCCTCTTCTATAAGTTCATCCCTATTTCCTGACATCAAAATAATGTCAGTTCTAAAATATTTAGGAGGCTAGAGACATAGCTGGGCAGTTAAGAAAAGTTCATTCCCAGGACCAGGGTCCAATTTTGGATGGCTTCCCATAATTCCTGCTACAGGGAGATCCAAGTGTCTAAGCTTCTTGGGAACCAGCATATAGATGCACATATGCACACAAACGCACTGACACCACATAATTGAAAGTAAAACAAATCTTTAAACAAGTTTTACTCATGAAAGTTTTTCTCTTACAAGCATCCATTTCTATAACACAGGTGCTGAGACATCTACAAGCTCACTTACACAGTTTTTCTTTATTATAAATTGGTTTGTGTAACAGAAAGCAAGAATGTAGACTTGAA
The DNA here is from genome assembly GCF_049852395.1 of Peromyscus maniculatus bairdii. Lineage (NCBI taxonomy): Eukaryota > Metazoa > Chordata > Mammalia > Rodentia > Cricetidae > Peromyscus > Peromyscus maniculatus. Next base: position 21,999,183 of record NC_134853.1, read on the forward strand.
GTGAGAGAAGTCAATCCTATTCAGTTGCTGGCGTCCATTGGAATGATTTAGGAAATGCTGCTGCCCTGCTTTAGGAAATATGTTCCTGGGTGGGAAGACTTTGAGAATTTACATCTGCACACCATTTCCAGTTCCCACTCTACATCATGTTTCAAGCTGATGATCTGAGTTCTTAGCTTCCTGCTTTAGCTGCCATGTGTAGCATTTGTTACCATGCCACTTTCACGGTGATCCTATATCCCCCTAGAACCAAGGGTCAAACTAAACTCTTTTATAAGTTGACCTAGACATTATATCACAAAAACAGACAAGGCACTAATACAAATCCATAAAGTTTTACACCTGAGTGAGTCATTTCATGTAATTCAAGTACAAAAATCTAAAAGGGAAATATTATTGTTGAAACTCATAGGGCTTAATACATTCATAAATTTATTTTTCCAATGAGTTTTCAGATACAATTATATAAAGACAGATGTGAAAATGCTTGACCAGATTGTTGACAATCTTAATTTTTTTGAAGATCACTATGATGTGTAGTCTTACCAAACTTATTAAATTCATAGGGTTCCTCTCCAGTATGTGTTCTTTTATGCCTTTGAAGAGAACAAAGATGAGCAAAGACTTTACCACACTGGTTACATTCATAAGGTTTCTCTCCAGTATGTGTTCTTTTATGTATTTGGACACATCTTTGTTCTGCAAAGAATTTTCCACACTGATTGCATTCATAGGGTTTCTCTCCAGTATGTGTCCTTTTATGCCTTTGAAGATGAGAGCTATGTGCAAAGGCATTTCCACACTGATTACACTCATAGGGTTTCTCTCCAGTATGTGTCCTTTTATGCGTTCGGAGATGACTTTGACATACAAAGGCCTTACCACAGTGATTACATTCATAGGGTTTCTCTCCAGTGTGTGTTCTTTTATGTATTCGGAGAATTCTTTGTTCCGCAAAGGCTTTACCACATTGATTGCATTCATAGGGTTTCTCTCCAGTATGTGTTCTATTATGTATCTGAAGACGTTTTTGTTCTGCAAAGACTTTACCACACTGATTGCAAGCATAGGGTTTCTCTCCAGTATGTGTTCTTTTGTGCATTTGGAGATTACTGGGACGTGCAAAATCTTTACCACACTGATTACATTCATAGGGTTTCTCTCCAGTATGGGTTCTTTTATGTATTCCAAGACTGTTTTGAGAAGTGAAGGCTTTACCACACTGATTACAAGTATAGGGCCTCTCTCCAGTATGTGTTCTTTTGTGTAATTGGAGATTACTGGGACGTGGAAAGAGTTTACCACACTGATTACATTCATAGGGTTTTTCTCCAGTATGTGTTCTTTTATGCATTTGAAGATGACTGGGTTGTGAAAAGCCTTTACCACACTGATTACATTTATAGGGTTTTTCTCCAGTATGCGTTCTTTTGTGCATTTGGAGATTACTAGGATGTGCAAAACCTTTACCACATTGATTACACTTATAGGGTTTCTCTCCACTATGGATTCTTTTATGTCGTTGAAGATGACTGACTTGTGAAAAGCCTTTACCACACTGATTACATTCATAGGGTTTCTCTCCAGTATGTGTTCTTTTATGCACTTGAAGAATACTGAGTTGTGAAAAGCCTTTACCACACTGATTGCATACATAAGGTTTCTCTCCAGTATGTGTTCTTTTATGCACTTGAAGAACACTGAGTTGTGAAAAGCCTTTACCACACTGATTACATACATGAGGTTTCTCTCCAGTATGTGTTATTTTGTGTTTTTCAAGATTATTAAAATGTGGAAAGCCTTTCGCACACTGATTACATTCACAGGGTATCTCTCCAGTATGTGTTCTTTTATGCTTTTGAAGAGTACAGTGATGAGCAAAGGCTTTAACACATTGAGGATATTCAGGAGGTTGTTGTCCAGTACAACTTCTTTCATTCCTGCAAGAATAATTGGCACATGTAAAAGCTTTACCACTTTAAATACACTGTTGAATCTTTATATTTGAATGAATTAATTTACAATTTGGTCCAGTTGCAAAGAATCAGATATTAAGGTTTTATTACTTTGTTTACACTCATATTATTCCCATTTATTAGGGGTTGTTTTGCATCTTTGAAGATACCTGTGATGGTAAAAGCATTTATTACATGATTCACATTTACACATTTTTTCTATATGAGATTTTTCACATATTTGAAGAGAACTGGAAAAACTCAGCTTTATCAAACTTATTGCTTTCATAAATTTTCCTATACTGTGAGTCACATTACATCTTCTAGATGAATTATGACAAACGAACTATTTACATAGTCCTAGTACTCATAGGGCTTTTCTACAGTGTGAGATTGTTGATGTATTTACAGTGAAGGTGGAAAACTATTTACTTGTATACTTGAATCAGATTCAACAAGTCTATTCAATGTGGGGACTGCTATATATATTCTAATAGTTCTGAGAGGTATGTTCCATCATTCCATATCCCTATGTTCATGTGACTTGTATCCAGAATGACATATGACATACATAGTAAAGGAAGAATGACAAATAAAAGGTTTCCACATTGAATTCATACAGTTTGAATTTCTGTTTCTCATAGATATGTGGTATGGGGATTAAGGTCTCTCCACAATAGCCCTTGACTCTAAGTGCCTCTTTCACTAAATTTATCAAAGTCACAAAAAGTATATAGGTAACACTAACTTTACTATGGACTATTTGCTTATTGGGAGGTCTTGAACATATACTTATCACTTCTTCAATGTGTCTACCTTTTTTAATATGAGTGTTATGAAATGAAATGGACTGTCAGTTGTACAGCACAGCACTCATGGGGCTTTGATTCAAATGGCCACGTCTGTTAAGGCATTGTTTTCTTGTCTTCTTTCTTAAAAGAATGCCTTGAAAATGTAATTCACCTACCTGAAGTTGAGGAATATGGTATTTGTTGTCAGAATTTAATAATCATCAATGCATTATAAGCTGTGCTAATTTACACTGTTGCTTTTCTTTGAAACTTCCAGGACACATTTACAGTTTCTTCAAAGGCACATTTGTAACAGCTTGCAAAAGAAAATTACCTTTCTTGTCTTCTAGAAATTTTACAGTGTTCTTCGATATTATGTTCATCTCTGCTGTATCCTAAAATATAGTTTCAGAAAATGTATGGTATATTATTAAAAATTGTGCAAAATTTAAGTTACTATCTTCAGTGAACCTTAGAACCATACTTGATTTATTCACCTCATTCTTCTTTCTCACTCAAATTACAGAGAAGCATCAATAGCCAAAGAATAGTTGTCCCCTTATTTTATATGAAGAAAAATTCAGTCTTGCCTATAGTAATGAGGTTCCTGTAGGTCTCCAGCATCACATCTTTGTAGAGATTCTTCTGGGAAGGATTCAGCAAAGTCCATTCTTCCCAAGTGAAGGCAACATGCACATCATCATAGGTCACTGCATTCTAAAATATCACATAGATATGTACAACAGAAAGCATGATACTGACAACATTGTAAATCTATACTTCTTCATGGTATAGTCATATAATTCTGGTGCTCCACTTACTTCCTCCATAACACAGACATTGTAATGTAATCATCAAGTCACTCTAGAAGAAAACTGAATAAGGAGGTTCACCTCTCTCATTTCTGTACCCCTTGTATGGGATATAACCTTGCAACAGAAATGCCTATTAACAAACATAGAAAAGTAAACAGATCAACAGTACAGACTACACATTAGAAAAATTGTATGAACAATTACTAAGTATAAAAAAGAAAAATAAGTTGGACAAGCTGGATGTATTGGATCACACCTTTAATGCTAGCACTCAGAATACAGAGGCAGGTATATTTGCTTGAGTTGAATGGTAGCCTAGTCTATGCAATCAGTTCCAGGACAGCCAGAAGTACATATTGGGACCCTGTCTCCTGTGCAAAAAAATCAGTCAAACAAGCAAAAAGATAGAAAGAACACAGAGGTTATTTACTTTAGTTTCTACAAAGAGTTAGACATTCACTCCACTTCTGTATTTATCTTCCAGAAACCTGAAGTACCTCATTTTAATGTGTAACATCAGTAAGATCTTTCTAAAAGGCATTGAGTGTTTAAACACAGTTTCAAATGGTCAGATGAAAACATTAGCAATATAAATGTTGATAATAAATAATCAACACAGGGCAGAAGAGATGGCTCAATAGTAATGAGCTCTTGCTGGTCTTGCATATAGGTGGGGTCAACTGCCAATATTTATACAAGAGATCAAAACTATCCATGATTCCAAGTTTAGGGTTTCTGAGGCCATCTTTTGATCATTGTGAGAACCAGATACCCACATGGTGCATATCCATGCATACAGGTAAAATACTCATATTCATTTAAAATATTCAAATCAAACACAGCAGGCAGGAAGAATGTCCTGTACCTGCAATCCAATGACAGAAGGCTCAGGCAGTATTAATGTCATGAATACATGTCATGCTGGAAAACAAAATGATACCATCTGCCAAATTTCAAATTTCAGGATGGGGTGAAGCTCAGTATAACAGTATTTGTTTGACATGTACAAAAACCTACATTTTGGGCCCATCACCCAATAATATAAAAACAAAAAAGCCAGGAATTTTGGCCCAACTTTAATCCCAGCACTTGTGAGCCAGAGTCAGGTGGTCTCTGAGTTCAAGGCCAACTGGGCTTACAGAGGTACTTTCAGTTTAGCCAAGGTTACACAGAAAAACCTTGTCATCAAAAACAAACAATTTAAACAGCAGGCTACCAAACTGGCTTGGCATTGAATGGCAACTGCTTCTACTGTATCTAGAGTCTATAATGGTGGTGAAGGCATGACTGCAAGAGAAGGATGCTGGCTCATGAATTTCAACCAAAACACAATAGGTAGAAACAAAGAATAGGAAATTGGTTGAGTCTATAGATGTTCATAACCCATCCCCAATGAGGAATTTCATCCAGAAAGGCTCCTCCTAATCGAAAGAAAGTTCCCAAAGAGAGAAACATGTTCAAATACATCATCATATCTGGGAAGTTTTTCATACAATCAACTACATTCTGATCCAGGTCACTATAGGCTCGTGGTCATCCATGAAAAAAAAATGCACTTAGTCACTTCAATGATACTCTTGGTCTGCGATATCCCCTATGCTATTCAAATGTCCAAAGCCTTTTCTGACACTCAAGAAAATCTTGACAGTGACATATTGTAAAATCAGAAAACAAATTACATCTTTCCAACATACAATAGCACAGAATACCATTCACTTTCCAAAAGAGAGGAATGGGAACAGAGTGAGAGAAGAGCGGACCAAGGCAAGTCTCAAACACAGAGGAAAACCATCAAATCTTATAGCTCTGTCTCAGACACATAAGGCTTCAGTTTCAAAGGACTTAGATGTGCCCTATCCCTGCAATGTCTCATTCATCTCTCTCTTTGGTTACTTTAACTCCCTATATGCAGCCAGCTCATGATGGGAGATGTCTCATAGCATAGATATCTCATCATCTTGTGGTCTCAAAATGAAACACAGGCTTCATCCTCACAGTTTCACACAATAAACTCTGTCTCCTCACTGTATTCTGACACTGCCAAACATAGATGCCTGTCACAATGCTGAACTGAAACCACAAACTAAGAGTCCATGACCTAAAATTTTGATGTTTTCTTGTTTCCACGATCAAGAAGGGTAAGCCTGCAAATTCTGACTTCTTAATTAGAATGGACACCAACATGCTTGGACCACAGGTGCAGCAGGTTTTATATGAAGTTGCTTCCAGGGACTAGGAATCACTTTGCTTCCTCTATAAATTGAAGGTTTAGGTGGATGGTGTCTTATCCTTATGACACCTTGCTAGGTTTCCATTACAGAGCAAGGGACTTCTGTATAATGCTGATAAACTCCTTGAAAATTCCCATCTATTTCAATACTTGGCTACCATCTGAAACTACCTTTTCATTTTCATTAATTTCTGATCCATTTTTTCACTGCAGAGCTGAATGAGTCATCAGTAATAGCCATAAAAGAGATTCAATATTCTATTTAAGAAATTAGCCCATTGTTTTTTAATTCTGCCTTACCAAATTTCCAGGGCATAGCCAGAATAAGAAAAATTATGAAGCCACAATATTACCCAAATGAACTCTAATATATATTGAGTCTATCTACTTCTGTCTGGAATCCTATGATCTCAACCTACACTTTCTGCCATTACTCTCAACAATCCTATCTACCTGGTTCTACAACTATAGCTAATTATGTTCTCTGTAAAATTTTCTATACTTTTAGCCATCTAAGGTGTTGATATCATCCACATTCTTCCAAAGGACAACATTCCCATATTCTACCTAGCAACAAAACCAATTTTGGTGCTCCATTTTTTTGTTCTTACATTCTTTTATGCTGTTGTTTAAAAGTCCTCTAACCAAAAGCATCTTGGGCAATGAATGGGCTTGTTTGGCTGATTCTGTCAGATCACAGTTCATCATTTTAGGAGCTTAGGATAGAAGCTCAAGCTAGCATTTGAAGAAAAAACCATGGGCAAAGATTTTCCCCCCTGGATTTCTCTCTTGCCTAGTCACTGCCTCAAGCTCAAATCACTCTCTTTTCCATCCCAGGCCCACTTTTTTAGGAATACAGCTACCCTCAGTGGAGGAGCCTTTCCAGATCAATCATCAATCATCAATCAACAAAAATCTCTCAAAGACACATAGTTGAGCAAATGTCCTTGTAGTGGGAGGGAAAGGCATCTTTTGGGTATATGCCCAAGCATGTTATTACTGGGTCTTGAGGTTTGCACTTGCTCCAGATCCTTTCCAGCATTGGCTCTCACTTGTGTTATTGATCTTAACAATTCTGAAAGGTATAAGATTAAAATCTCAAAGTAGTTTTGATTTACATTTCCCTGATGGCTACGTATGTTGAACGTTTCTTCAAGTGTTTCTCAGCTATTTTAGATTGTTTTACTGAGGATTCTGTTTAGAAAGGTACCCCATTATAATCTGAGTATTTGGTTGTGGTTTTTTGGTTTCTTGAGTTCTTTCTTATCCTAACTGAGGCAACCCAGAAGCACATAAACAAACATAGTATACTCACTTCTAAGTGGATATTAGAAAATAAAGAATAATCACAGTTAATCACATTACATTCCATAGATGAAGAGTGGCTAAGTAACAAGAACAGCTCCAGGAGAGCTGCATGGATCTCCCTGGACAGAGAAAATAGATTTTGTGGGCACACTGGAGGGACAAGGGTATGGAAACAGGAAGGACCAAGTAAGTATTTAAGAGACATAGGGGGAAAGTACAGAGAGAGATTATTGGAATAGGGGAGCTTTTAGCAGGGCATGTGGAAATATAATGCAGTGCAAGCTTCCTGAAACCTATCAGGGTGACCCTGGAGAGGACTCCTAGTAATCAAGGGCATGGATACTGAATCAGCCATCTTCTGTAACAACATAAGGCTCCCAGTAGCAAGACTAGGACATCAAGCTAGTCACAAAACATTCAACCCACACTTGTCCTGCTTGCAAGATATGCTAGGGCAGAGGTGGCTCAGAGCTTCTGTAGTGGCCAAACAATGACTGGTCTAACTTGAAGCCAAGGCTCTGAGAGGAAGCCCATGCCTGATACTGCCTGGATGACTAGGAACTGGTACTTGGATGGCTCAGAGAACTAGGATAGAATCAAATATAACAGAAAAACAACAAAAGATATGAAATGATTCATAACTATATTCTGTTATAATATATATCACTGCCTAGCCCAATTGTCACCAGAGAGGCTTCTTCTGGCAGCTGATGGGGCCACATGCAGGGATCCTTACCCAAAGAGAGGAGGGAACTTAGGGATTGTATATTTTCAACATACAATGTCACAGGATATGTTCCCATTAAGGAAAAGAGGAATATGGCATCCAGTTCAGGCAGAAATCCCCTGCTCATGTGTGTGTCACAACAGTCAGAGGAATAGGTAGGCAGGCCACCAGCCCAGGAAATTTCCACACTCTGTACATTTCCACAGACACAATCCCCACAAACCCTATAGTTGCTACCAGCAAAGCCATATCCCCACCCCTAAATCAGATGGATAGCCTCTGCTCAAATGCAGGTCATACCAGCCAGGAAAATAGGTAGGCAAACTGAGTCAAAGACTCCCTGCTGGACCAGAGGCCATGCCATCCATCAGTAATCCACATAGGCTGCTTAGCTTTGGACTCCTCCACTCATTCAATAATCCCAACACTATCCTCAATCCCACTTCCATAATCATCTCTGGGTTGTAGCCTTCAGCTTTGGTGAAGGAAGACCCCTTGCTCAAGCAAAGGATACATCATGTACCAGAAGTTCACGTAGGCCAACTGCCCATAGCTTCCCCAACTCTCTCAGCGCCCCTCAACACTATCCCTAAGTTCCCTCCTCTCTTCGCATTTTATCAGCCCCAAACTTGGGCAGCTACTCCCTGCTGGAACAAAGGCCACACCTACTGCAACATTCCTAGTCCCCAACTTGGGATAACAAACAGTGTTCAAACATAGGCCACACAGAGCAGAAGACCAGAGAACAAATAGAACCCAAGGAACAGAACACCCATCCAACAAAGACAAACTGAGAAATTGGCACCTAGACCCACAATCAGCTCAAACCCAGATACCCAGACACTAGCATAAGAACACAATCAATAACAGCCACTATAATGTGTCACTACCAGATTCCAGCTATCTTACTACAGCAAGCCTTGACTATTCCAAAACAGTTGAAGCATAATTAAGAAACCTTAAGACCAACTTTATGAAAAACATAGAAGTTCTTAAAGAGGAAGTGAATAAATTCCTTAAAGAAAACAGGGAAAGGATAAATTAAAAATTGGAGAAAACGAATAAACTCCTTAAAGAAAGCCAAAACAAAAACAAAACAAAACAAACATGTGATAAACATAAATGAATCTGGTCAAGGCTTGAAATTGGAAACAAAAGCTATTAAAAAATACAAACTGAAGCAATTTTGGAAATGAAAATCTGGGTAATCAAACAGGACTTACAATGGCAAGCTTAAAGAAAAGAACACAAGACATGGAACAGAGAACTTCAGGCTTTGAAAATATGATAGAAGAAATGGATATATTGATCAAAGAAAATGCTAAATCTAAAATTTTCTCGAAACATAACATCCAGGAAATCTGGAACACTTTGAACAGATGAAACCTAAGAATAATAGGAATAGAAGGCAAAGAATCTCAACTCAAAGGCCCAGAAAATATTTCTAAAAACAACTGAGAGTCAAAAATTTTCCTAACTTAAAGGAAAACGGTCTCAAAGGTGCTCATAGACAATGAAACAGCAATCATGGAGCCTACAGGAGTCTGCACTAGTTTCTGCTGTGGATATTGCTCTATATAAATAAAACACTGATGGCCAGTGACCAGGCAGGAAGTAGGTTGCCAGGCAGGAAGTAGGTGGGACAAGGAGAGAGGAGAATTCTGGGAAGCGGAAGGCTGAGGGGGGAGACACTGCAGCCACCACCAGGACAAGCAGCATGTAAAGACTCTGGTAAGCCACCAGCCACGTGGCAAGGTATAAATTTATAAAAATGGGTTAATTTAAAATAAAAGAACAGTTAGCAAGAAGCCTGCCATGGCCATACAGTTTATAAGTGATGTAAGCGTATGAGTGATTATTTTATACGTGGATTGTGGGACTGCGGGGCTTGGGGAACCTGGAGAAAAGCCCTCCAGCAACAAATGGCGCCCAACGGCTCAAGTTTCCACCTTAAACCTGAGAATATTTAATAACCAATTCCAAACAGAGCCAAAACCAGGTTCCTGATTCTTGTCTCATATGGGCAGCTAGACGCCGCAAAACGCAGGTTTGAACACTGGCGGGTTCCTAGCGTGTGCGTTTGACCGGCAGTATGGCGGGAATGAGGCGTCTGCCAGCGACACATAACGCTGTGTGGTAGATTTAGTCTTTACTATTATTAAAAAAAAAAAAAAAAAAGAGGTTTCTGGGCTACACGCTGCCTTGATAAAAGCGTAGACCCACTATTTCTGAGAATTGATGACTCCCAGAGCTGGCGGAAAATGTACCACTGCCATGTTGGGAAGCTGAAGTGGGCGGAGCCAGCAGCCACAGTGCCGCTTCAGGCGTAAAAGGCTACATACAGTTTAAAGCAATAAGTTCGCAATAAGACTGATTCAGATGAAATAGTTTATAATGCATGTAAAAATGTACGTAGGCTTAAAATATATATATATATATATATATATATATATATATATATATATACCGTTATATAAACAAATAGTATCTAAAAATAAAGTGTTTTAAAAAAACAGCAAAGGTAATAAGCCACGTAAAGATGGCTATCACACATAAAATCTGGATTATGTTCTCTTTGATATTCGTAACTAAAGAAAAACATTTGATTATAAAAGCTGTTCAGTTATGCCAAAATGTAAATTTTAAAGGTACCTTGACTTCAAAATTTGGATATAAGGATATGTTGCTTTGGAAAAGAGGTTCTGCTTTTGTTTCCACAGAAAGCCAGAGGCTGTGGATTTGTTCCAAATTAAGATACATCAGGTTTCATCAGCCAAGACCCCCTGAAAGTTCTCCGATGACACCAGGGCCCAGATAATCTAACATCCAGATCGGTTTCAAGGCAACTGGTTCACACAATACAGCCTCATGGACTACCCCATAGGCCTAAAATTTTCTTTGCGTCCCCATAAGATACAGTGACCCCTCCAGCAGGAAGTAGTAAGAGATGCTACGCCCAAATTCCCAAATATACCAAGCTGGCTTTAGAGGTGGAATTGGCTCACTCCCCCTCTAAACCCAGACATATTGCTTAAAAAAAAAAAAATGGTTAAGAGATTCTTGTGTCCCAAATCAAAAGAGCCCTTTGGTGTGGGACAGAGAAAAAACAATATTTTTATTTAAAACAGGTTGATTATAAATGTGATCTCTTTCTAAAAAAGAAAAGCGGATATGATATAGATATATAGGAGGATATGGAGATGATAAGATAAAAGGGTAGATTAATGAACCTACTTTTAAGGAACAACTTGTTTAAAATGTTTTACATTGGTATAGATTTTAGCTTATGTTGAAAATGTTTTATATTGATATAAATTTTAGTTTATTGATACAAACTTGAAGTTAATTTTGTTATACTATATATATATTCTTGTTTGAGGTATTATGTTTACATAACTCATTTAAAATTGTAATGGATAATTAAAAAATAGATTAATATTAGTCATCTATGAAAATCATATCTGTAGCCATGTTAGTTAAGTCTTCTAGGTATACATAGATATATTTCAGATAGATAGGTAATCTTCAAACACTTCATAGACCTAGAGAATATGGCATTTAAATAACTTAGAATTCTGTTGACGTGAGACACAATTGCTCCTGGCTGCACCAATTGATCCCGAGAGAATGTTGGGCTTCTAAGACATTTCCATTTGGAAGTTTGTCTTTTTGTCACAAAATGGCCTACTGGGCAAAGAACTGCCCTTGCCTTGATGGCTGACAGTACAAATATAATGCTGTCCTTTCTGGACAAGCGGGACACAAGGAAAGTGACTACTGTACTCTGCCAAGACAGGGTAAGATGGTCTCTCAGAATTCCTGCTTCTAAAAATGGTCTGTCAGATACTCTAGGCCTGTAGCCAATTTGAATGCACCAACAATGCTGAGAAACATTAGGTGACTGTCCAGGCTGCCAGCTGTCTTGGTCTACTTTTGCAAGATTCCCAAAAGTTGCTTGCATCCATCTACCATTTCTCAGGTACCATTATGTTCCTTCTCAGGTCTTTGATGTGGTTGAAAACTAGATAGTTGTAATTTCCTCAGTTATGATAAAAGATAAGTTAGATATAAAACCTTAAACTCACAAATATAAGATATATAGGACATCTTCTTTAATATTGTAACTATAATTCTTGCTCGGTAATTGTTTTGTTATATGTAATTTTACCATGTTAAAGTTAAAACCTTCCTTTTTAAAAAAAGAAAAAAAGGGGAAGTGCTGTGGATATTGCTCTATATAAATAAAACACTGATGGCCAGTGACCAGGCAGGAAGTAGGTTGCCAGGCAGGAAGTAGGTGGGACAAGGAGAGAGGAGAATTCTGGGAAGCGGAAGGCTGAGGGGGGAGACACTGCAGCCACCGCCAGGACAAGCCGCATGTAAAGACTCTGGTAAGCCACCAGCCACGTGGCAAGGTATAGATTTATAAAAATGGGTTAATTTAAGATAAAAGAACAGATAGCAAGAAGCCTGCCATGGCCATACAGTTTATAAGTGATATAAGCATATGAGTGATTATTTTATACGTGGATGGTGGGACTGCGGGGCTTGGAGAACCTGGAGAAAAGCCCTCCAGCAACAAGTTTCTCTGCATATAAGTTATTGTTGTGTAGGTTGGTGGTTTTGTGAGACTCCTATAAGTGTGAGTGGAGGGGTGTCTCTGACTCTTTTGCCTGATCTCAGAACCCTTTCCCTCCTACTAGGTTGTTTCATCCAGCATTGGCATGTGGGTTTGTGTCTAGTTTTATTTTAACTTGTTATGTACATTTTTCTGGGAGGCCTGCTCTTTTCTGAAGGGAAATGAAGGAGTGGATCTGGTGGAGAGGGGAACAGTGGAGAGGACTGGGAGGAGTGAAGGGAAGAAAATAGCAGTTGGAATATATTGGATGAGAGAAAAATACATTTTTTTTAAAAAAAATTTAAAAATTTTAAAAAAGAAAGCAATGTGGACACATTGTGGACAGTGGGGGAAGATTTAATTCTGAGCAAGAATTAACAAATCCTATAGCTCTGTTTCAGACAGGTGAGTTTTCATTCCCAAAGGGCTTAAATAACTCTACCCCTGAAATTTTTCATACATGTTTTTCCTTTGCTACTTCCACTCACTGTATACAGCTCCCCATGGCAGACGTCTTATAGCTTGGGCATTTCAATATCTTACCATCTCAAAATACAACACTGGCGTAATCTTCACAGCTTCATGCGATGACCTCTCACAGTCTCTTCACTGGGTTTCTGACTCTGCCAAACAGATGTATGTAGCAGTGCTCAACTGAAACAACAGAGGAAGAACCTATGACCTACCTGTACATTTTACATCTGTCTTGTTTCCAGAACCAGTACGACATGAGTTACTCACCACAAATTAGGCTTCTATGTTGGGATGGATGCTACCACACTTGGAAAATCTTTACAGAAGGTCCTCTGTGAAGTTGCTTCTTGGGATTAGGAATCAAGTTGCCTATTCCCTCCATAATTTAAAGGCTTAGATGGATGGAGTCTTGCACTTAGGGTACCTTCCTGGGTCTCAAATGCTGAGAAGGGCCTTCTCTTTAATGGTCCTAAACTTCAAAAGTCCCTGTCTCTGCCCCACCAAAGGACTACTATTTGATACTACCTAGTCCTGTTTATCTCTTCAAAACAGACTTTTTATTTCTTTCTGCACCACTTGTTTCTTTTACACTGTAGACCTGATTGAATTATCAGTAATAAACACCCAAGAGAAGCAATACTTTGTCCAAGAAATCAGCCTATTATTTTTTAATTTTACCTTACTCAATTTCTTAGGGAATGGAGAAAATAAGAATGATATGGGGACAAAATATTATTCAAATTACCTCTAGCTAAATTTTTAATGGAGTCCATTTCCCACTGAAATCCTATTCCCTGAAGTGCTACTGTGACCATTACTTTCAATACTCATATTCCTGGTCCTACAAGAAGAGCTGATTAAGTTCTATGTGCAACTTTTTATGCCTTTTGTCATGTAAAGTCCTAATATCTTTTTTTTTAAAGTCCTAATATCTTAAACACTACTCCAAAAGACAACATTCCCACATTCTATCCACCAACAAAATCACTTTTGGTGTACCAAATTTTGTTCTAACTTGCTTGTTTCTTGCTGTGATTAAATTGTCTAATGAAAAGCATCTCAAGTAATGAACAGGTTTATGTGGCTGATATTGCCAGATCACAACCCACAATTGTAGGTGCTAAGGATAGAATCTCAAGCTAGGAATTGAAGACAAAAACCACAGGGAAACTTTGTTTACTGGCTTTTTCTCTTGCTTGCTCACTGTCTTGTGCTCAGGTGGCTTTCTTATCCACCGTATGCCCACTTGTTTAGGGTATTGTAACCTCAGTGGAAGAGTATTTGCACATCGACCATCAATTAACACAGTTTCTCAAAAACACAGTAACCAGCAATTCTGATCTGGGCATAGCCTCAATTTATGTTCCCTCAGATGTTTAACCATATCAACCCCTTAAGCTGAAAAAAAAAAAACCCACAAATATAAAGATAATAACAACAGGAAAACACAGATATACCAAGAAATAAGGAGAAGTGAGTCTCCAAGATCAAGAAAACTAAATCTGTCTCTCCACAGAAATTTCCCAAACCAACAAAAGCTCAAGAAACTCAAAGCATAATATAGTAAATTTTCTGAAAAATAAAATGGTGAAGTTCCATCATTTTCCAGACAAACAACAATAAGTTTAGATGACAAGTAATAGACTCAACAACATAGATGGTACCAATGACCAAACAAGACAAAAAGACTTACCTACAAATATATATCATGATCCCATAAACAAGAACTACAAGATTCTAATCAAAATTTAACCACGAGAAATCACTGGCCAGTACTCGTCCTGTGCACTCTTGTACTCTCCTGTGCTAATAATAGAAAATGGATTGTGTGAGGATGACTGTTCTAACAGAATTGGACAGATGCACTTGAAGTCTTCTGATGTTTTAACTTTGTAGAAAACAGACTTGGTTACTAAAAGGATCTCATCCTCTTATGACAAGGTAAAGGATATTTGTTATGATCATTTAGGAATCCTTTTGTTTCCTATAACTGATGATTGCCTATAAGTCTACATCAGGCAAGGAATTGAAAACTTGTCAAAACCAAATAAAAAATAGCAGATTTTTAAAGAAACAGTGGTGTATGATTTGTATTATACACCTAAAGCATCTTGTTTTGTCTAATTGCTTTATGAGTCACAAGAACTTAAAGAAAAAAGTTTATCCTCACATTTTGTATATGTTTGTATATGAGAGAGAATGTGTTCCATATGTATAAAAGTAACATACAAGAAAAAAGGGGGTCAGATCTCTTGGATCTGGAGTAGCAAGGTGGTTATGTGCCTCCCCGACTTGGATACTGAGATAAACTCAGGTCATCCCAAAGAAGAATACATTCTTCTTAGAACTTCTTAGAACTTTTGATCTAATAAACTAAAAGTTTTTTACAGATTAACAATAACAAGAACAACAACAAAACCTAAATAAACAAAGAAGTAAATAAATGATCCATGGTGCATCAATATTAAGATGTTGTATATGGTAAATCTGCAGCATGAATTGAATACAATCCCAAGAAAATTCCCAAGAATTTATAACAGGATACCCAATTCCAAAGCTACATACAAAGCAGAAACACTCAGAGTGTTCAGTAGGATCATGAAAAAATAATACATATATTGACACAATCTGACTTCTATATTTACCACAAAACTAAAACAATCCAGAATATGTACATCTGTGAAAGGATAAAGGAAAAAGAATAAGCCAAGAACAAAATCAGGAAAATATAGTCAACTTTTAATCAAAGGACCAAAAACTGAGCTCTGGAAAGTGTGATCTTGATGAATGTTACCAAACTTTCTACAATTCTGTATATATAAATTAATGCAAACTTCACAATTCCCACAAAATTAACTAAAGTGACCCTTAAACAGTTAAGTTTCTGACCTTCCAGCTCTTGAGTGAGGTAACCCAAACTCAGAAAGAAAAACATGGTATATACTCATTCATAAGTGAATACTAGATGTAAAGGAAAGGACAATCAGACTACAACCCACAGCTCCAGAGAAGCTAGGAAATAAGGAGGGATGTACAGATCATCTTTGGGAGGGGGAAACAGAGGGGATCTCCATGAGTAAACTGGGGATGAGGAAGGTCAATAAAGGGGAGGTGATGGGGCATGAGAACATGAGGAAACAGGATGGTTGAGCTGGGGGAGGGATGGAGTGGGAGAGCAATGAGAGAGATATCTTGATAGAGGGAGACATTATGGGGCATGGAAGAAATCTGGTACTAGAGAAATTCCCAGGAATCCACAAGGACAATCACAGATTATACTACTAGCAATAGTGGTGAGGATGTCTGAATTGGCCTACCCTGATAATCAGATTGGTAAATACCCTAAATGCCATCATAGAGCCTTCATCCATTAACTGATGGAAGCAGATGCAGAGATCTACAACCAAGTACCAGGCTGAGTTCTGGGAGTATAGTCAAAGAGAGAAGAGGGAGTCTATAAACAAGGGGGGTCAAAATCATGAGGTGGGGAATCTACAGAGAAAACTGAACAAAGCTCATAAGAACTCGTTAACTTTAGATGAACAGCTGTGGAACCTGAGTGGGACCAGACTAGACCCTCTGCATACAGGGGACAGTTGTGTAGCTGGGTCTGTTTGTGGGGCCCCTGGCAGTGTGATTAGAATCTATCCTTGGTGCATGCACTGGCTTTCTAGATCCTATAACCTATGGTCTGACACCTTGCTCAGCCTTGATGCAGGGGAGGGGCTTGATCCTGCCTCAGCTGAATGTACAAGACTTTGTTGTCCCCCCATGGGAGAACTTATCTTTTTGGAGGAGAGGATGAGGGGTGGGTCAGGGGTAGGATTGGGCAGGGGAGAAGGGAGTGGGAGGACAGGTGAGAGGGGGATCTGTGGTTGGTATGTAAAATGAATAAAAAAAATTTAATAAAAAAAGACAATATAGACTTCACAATTTCCATAAAATTAACTCAAAATAACTCTTAAAAAATTATGTTTTTGACCCTGCCACTAATGATCTTTCTCCCAAACAGAGAGGCCAATATTGTGGAATATTATTTTAATGTGTTATATTTGTTTATGCTGTGGAACATTTGTTTAATGATGCAAAAATGATACATTGCATTCTTTTATGTTGCACTTGTTTAACTTGTGTGAAGCTATGTTACTTTGCCTGTCTAAATTATCTGATGGTCTAAAAAAGATCTGAATGTCCAATAGCTAGGCAAGAAAAAGTATAGGCAGGTTTGGCAGGCAGAGAGAGTAAATAGCAAGAGAGAAAAAGAGCAAGATCTGGGAGCAAGAAAAGAAGTTGGCAGCTACCTGGCCACCCAGCCAGCCATGGAGTAAGAGTGAAAGTAAGATGTAAGAGAAGGAAAAAGCCCAGAGGCAAAAGGTAGATGGGATGATTTAAGTGAAGAGAAGCTGGCTAGAAACAGGCCTGGATAAGGCCAGGCACTCATAAGTAATAATAAGCCTCTCTGTTTGATTTATGTGGAAGCTGGGTGGTGAACGCTCAAAAGGACCAAAACAGCAAAGAATAAAAAACAACCAACAGGCCCCATTCTATAGAGCTCTCTTCGCAAAGGGAGGTAATCTTCTTCTATAGAGAATTCTGTGAAGAAAGGGAGTTCAGGGTGACCCTGGCCCGCCACCCAAGGCACAACATGCCAGCAGACCAGTAATGCTATGACTATGTGGCAATACATAAATTAATAAAAATGGGTTAATTTAAGATTAAAGAGCTAGCTGGGAAGAAGCCTGAGCCATAGACAAAACAGTTTGCAATTAATATTAAGCCTCTGCATGATTATTTTATGAAACAGCTGCTTCCCTGGGCAGGACCAGGCAGGACTGAGAAACTTAAGTCTACAACTGGCACCATATGTGTGACATTGATGCACATAGACCAGAAAAAGCTTAAAAATATTCTGAATGCACATAAACGGAGCCACACTGGGATCCTTAGTCTCACAGTCTCTTGCTATCAGCAGCACCGAGACACATCTCCCGAGAGCTGCCTGTAAGATGGAGTCAGTCACCATGAGCTAAGTGGCATGATGAACATCTGCAGTCTCTCCCATAGGCCATGGTACAGAGAGGCTTCTCCCAGCCACTGCCTGCAGGCTTGAGAGCACAGCTGCAGACTTAAGAACACAGTTCCATGCTGCTTAATACTGCTTCTTAGAATTGGGGAGGTAAGCATGACTCACTCATACCTGTACCATGTTGAAAAGCCTGGCTTTCATCCTAGCTGTGTAGTTTAACAGTTTTAAAACTCTCCTAGTCAGAAAAGGGTTAGAGATACACAATAAAGACAGATTCAGATAGAAAATACCTCTAAACATGTTACAAGATGTTTAAAAATATACATAGGATTTAGAGAGAAAAGAATAAAGGGGAGAGAAAGTCCTTAAAAAAGAAATAGTTATTAAAAAAAAAAAGAAGCCATATACATATGGCAAATACAGAGAGTCTGGATTTTGTATATTATTTTGTTGTCTTTGGGATTTTTAACTAGAGAGAGAGAGAGATTTGATTACAGGGATTGCTCAGTTAAACCAACATATATATTTTTAAAGGTATCTTGACTTCAAAATTTGGGTCTAAGGATATGTTGCTTGGGAAAAGAGGTTCTGCTTTTGTTTCCACAGAAGATGAGAAGCTGGCTAATTCCAGGTTAATATGGGTCTATCAAGGAAGATTCCCTGAGAGGTTTCCAATAGAAAAGATGGGCCAAATGATCCAACATCCAAAATTACTTCAAGGCAACTGGCTGACACGACGCAACATCACAGACTACTACAGCCAAGATTTAACCATAATTTTAAATGTTCTAAGGATCCCCATAAGAGTGTCAGCACCACATTGGCAGGAAGTAGTATGAAAAGCTACACCCAAATTCTCAAAATATTGTTTATGAATGTTTGTTTTTATTTAAAAGAGATTGACTATAAATGCAATCTCTTTCTAAAGAAAAAAGGGGGCCAGGTGGTGGTGGTGGTGGCGGCGGCAGCAGCAGCAGCAGCAGCAGCAGCAGCAGCAGCAGCAGCGGCGCACGCCTTTAATCCCAGCACTTCGGAGGCAGAGGCAGGTGGATCTCTACGAGTTCAAGGCCAGCCTGGGCTACAGAGTGAGTTCCAGGAAAGGCGCAAAGCTACACAGAGAAACCCTGTCTCGGGAAAGAAAGGGGGAGGAGGGGATACAATATAGAAATGATAAAAAAAAATCTACCTTGATCCAAAAAACAACTGTTAATCTCAAAATACTTTATATTGATATGCATTTGGTTTGTTGACACAAAGCTAACATCAATTTTGTCATACTATATGTATATTTCTACTCTTGTTTAATGTATTATGTTTATGCAACTCATTTAAAATAGTAATGTATAATTAAGAAATACAGACTAATAATTAGTCATATATGATAACCAAACTTATACTCATGTTACTTAAGTTTTCTAGATATACAAAGATATATTTCAGATAGACAGGCAATCTTCAAACACTTCAAAGACCTACAGAATATGGCATTTAAAATATTTTAAGAACTTAGACTTTTCTGGACAGTAAAACATCTGCTCCTGGCAGCACCAATTTAATTCAAAAAGGAAGATGGGCATTGAAGACACTTTATATGCAGTTTATCTTCTTCTTGGCAAAACTGGCTATTTGGGCAAGAAATGGCCCTTGCCTGGAATGCTTGACAGTACATTATATAAACTAGACATGCAGGATCCATAGGAAAGTGACCAATGAACTTTGCCAAATCAAGGGGAGATAGTCCTTCAGGTTCCTGCTTTACAGAAGAAACTGCCAGACATTCTGCAGTACACAAAAGAAAGCAACTGATGAACTTTGCCATTAGGCAGAGCAGTCCTTTAAATTTTCCACTGCATTGAAAAATATGCCAGAGACTCTAGGCCTGTAGGTTGAAGATGGATGCCCCAACGTTGGTGACGGACTTTGGGTGACTGTCTACGCAGCCAGATGTCTGTCATTTCTAGATTTTTGGAAATTGTTTACAATGCATTTCCTGTTTACTTATATAATATTACATTCTTTTGAGTTCTTTGATGGACTTGAAAACTAAATAGTTATAGATTTCCTTAGTTATATTAGAAAGTAAATTAGATACAAAACTTTAGACTCACCAAGATAAGATAGATAATACTTTCTCTAATTTTGTCAATGCAAATGGATTAGATATTGTTACTGTAATTCTTACTTAATAACTGTTTTTATTTCATTATAGAAATACTAAAACCTTCCTTTTAACTAGACAAAAAAGTGGAGATGCTGTGGGATAATGTCCTTTATCACTGTAAAGATCTGTCATTTGAATTGAATTAATAAAATGCTAATATGACTTTGTATCAATTCTTAAGTGTAGGTCTCCCTCACAAGACCACATGTTTCCAAAGTCCTTTCTTTCTACTAATATCTGTGTGAAATACATGAAAAACATCTCTTATTAGCCAGTTGTGGTCACACAAGGCAGAAGAAGGTGGATTTCTTCAAGTTCCAGGAATAGCCTATCTACTACATAGTGAGTTCCAGGCCAGACATGGTTAGAAAGTGAGACTGTGATTCAAAACAAATTCACTCCAAAAATTTCTACTTAATAAATTTTAGGGCTGAGAAAATGTTTTAACAAATCAAGTACTCACCTTGCAACTATCCCTTTACTTCTGCACTCTAAAGCCAGTTGCAACTGTTCAGGACTATAATCCAGTGCTTTTAAGGCAAAATAAAAGGCAGAGAAAAGAAATCCTACAAGCCTATTTTCACATGACAGTATACTAACAACCCTTTCTCAAACATGCTGAAGGAAAGGGACCAACACCTAAAGTTTTACTCTAACTCTTACACCCATATCATAACACACATGCACACCATTCCATATATAAATGAGAACACATATACAAACAGTCTAAGTAAATAAATAATACAATTCCAAGTTGATATGGCACACATTTTTTATTCCAATACTTGAGAGGCAGAGGCAGGTAGAATTCTGGGAGTTTAAGCTAACCTTGTCTACATTCTGAGTTCAAGGACAGGTAGAAATACATAGAGACCCCATCTCAATAAAATTCCAATTCTGATCTGTATTGACTTATCCTGAATTCCTTTTCCAATGTCACTGAAAGATCCCAACTTAACCTCAGCAGAGGTCTCTACAAACATCTAGCATGGGACTGTTTCTCTAACTCTTTCATTTTTCCACAGAACTGCTATTTTTGTCTGAACATTTTCAAATCTCACTAATAGTTTTAGAGGAGCCAACTTGAGCCAGAAATGGATCTACAAGCCTATAATAGTAACACACTAGAGACAGAGGCAGGTAGACTACTGTCAGTTTGAGGAAGGCTTGTGCTATACACACACACATACACACACACACACACACACACACACACACTTTCATAAGTATAGTTGAATATAATTTTGCTTTGTTGTTTGAGACAGGATCTCATTAGAAATCTCCAGCTGGCCTAGAACTCACAATGCATAGTTCAATGGATAATATATATCTACCCTTCCAAGTCCTCTAAATATCCTCAAGGACAGACTAAAATCCAGAATTGTATTTTATTCTTAGTTCAAGTAGTCTGTTTTCACCCTCATGATCCAGGTATAGACTCTGTTAAAAATATATAAATATAAGTATAAAGGTATATACTCTGATATTAATATCACTGCATAATCACTACTTTTTACAATTTGTTTACACTTTATCATAAAAATACAAAGTGTCAACAAAATGTACCTCTAAAAATAGTATCAAGAGCCTAGTAAGGTAAAAATAAAAAACTGCTATTAATGTATTATATGTACATGTACTATAATTGCTCTAAGTATGTAATTACCAAACACTAAAATGCACATTGTCCAAGAAGAGATCTTAGATTTTATGAGCAGAGTGAGAAGCAAATGTGGTACAGTTATGTTACTGCACACCAGAAATAAGTATCACTGCTTTTATTTAACACAGAAATGGAACTCCTTCTCTTGAAAAATGTTTAAGTATCTACACAATGACCTATAGAACAGTGTGCTTAGAGAAGGTAATAACAAAATTATGTCATAAGAAATAATTTTAAAACAGCGTGATTCTGAAAACATTGAGGATATTTCTATGTCCACATGATCACCAAGACACATGTATATGAGCACAAATAATAAAAACTAGAAGCAATCTACATGGTTATAAACTGTGGAACTGAATAAAAGTTATGCTGGACTGCATTAAGTCCTGGGATGACAGGCAAATCTATGTATGCTTAATGCTTTAAGAATAGACAGACAAGACCATCTGAGTCAGATCCTTAGACACACATGCAAATTATCCTGACAAATTAAAAAAAGGAATAAAAACATACGAGAGTTAAGGAGTTGCCTCAGACAATAAAGGCAATTGCAACCAAGACTAAAGACCTAGTTTGACCCACAAGACCCACATGTCAGAAAAAAACAAATTCCCTGTATTTGTCATCTGGCTTCTACGAAAGCACTGTGGAGTCTGTGTGTATGTGAACAGAAGAACACTGAACACATGTGTTTACATGAAAGAGACAAGTGGTATGCTTTTATTTCTTTCATTCCTCTAATGACAGGAAACTTTCTGGTACCTATAGACATTGCTCCTAACTAACCTCTGTCCCACTAATTTACACTTAACTCATTCCTACTAATGCTCTTAACTTAAATGGCTCTTCTGAATCTTATTCCTCTCTCAGACTTCCATCAGCCCATTTAAGTTACAAAATTCAACTTGCCTTCTAGCAACAACAATCAGTCCTATTAATGAACTCCTAGACATTTTCACTTCTCACTATTCCTAATCTTTAATTTCTCTTTATATTTTGCATATATTTTCATATGAAGGTGCACATGTGTATATGGGGTGCATTGTTCACGAAGGGGCCAGAGGACAACTTTGGGTGTTATTCATGTGTCATCCTGAGATTTGCCTCAGAAATAAAGATCAAAGTGTATGACACCTGGATCAAGTCCTATCCACATCCAAAATTTCCCTGTTTTACACCTTTGAACAAAATCATCAAATTGGTTAAAAGCCAAACTTAAGAAAGGAAAAAACTACTAGGTGCTTTCATTACCAAGTCTTTCAAAGTCTTAGAAAGAGGATCAAATTATTTGAATAGATTAATACTAAAAAATGAATAAAGTATGAGGGTTTATTTATTTGTTTGTTTAAATATTTTGTTACTTTATTTGACTTTATTTTCAGACAGAATCTCACTACACAGTCCATGGTTTCTCTAAAGTCATGATCCTTGTCTTGCTTGGCTTTTCCTCAACATGACACAAGACAGGAATATTTGGGAAGAGGAACTTCAACTATCAGTTTTTTTTTTTATTATTATTAATGACTTATGAGGGAGGGTCCAGTCCACTGTGGAGCTGCATTATTCCTGGGCAGGGGGTACAATGGTATATAAGAAAGCAAATAGAATTTCTAGATGACTGTTTATTTTCTAAAGAGCGAGAGAAAGAAGGGATGAGGATTAGGATGGGAGCGGAAGATCTGGGAGGAGCTGGGGAAGGGGAAATCATAATGAAAATATATTGTGTGGAAATCTATTTTCAATTGAAAAAGGAAAGAAAAGAAAAAAGAAAGAAAACTGAATAAGCCAGAAAGAACAAGCCAGTAAGCAGCATTCCTCCAGGATCTCTATTTCAGTTCCTACCTCTAGGCTTCTTCTGCCTTGAGTTTCTGACTGACTTCCCTGCATGATGGACTGTGAACTAGACCTGGAAGCCAAATCACTAATTGAACTCAGTAAGTCTAAAATTAGCCCATGAAGTAGAGAAGAGGAATCAAAAAGAGGGAGGGGTACAGAAGAGGAGGAAATAAGGGGTAGATTTCATCAAGATACATTATATTCATGTGTGAAATTCTCAAATAATAAAGGGTAGCTAATGTAGGGCTAACAAACCTAAACCTAAGTGTCTGTGAGTCAATCACACTGAATTCCTCAACTGATTTTGGTCAGTTACGAGCCTAGGTAGAAGAAAAGCAACTGTAACATGATATAATACCACCCTAGCACCTATAAAGTAAATGAATGCTTCTGAAACCAGAAAACAGCTTTCCCAGCAAGGAGCACATGTTCTCAATGGCCTAAAAGAACATAGACTGGGACTGCAGCAAACTTCATTCCTTACTTGATATTTGTCTGCACATTCCTGGTACACCATTACTGTTATACAAAAGTAATAGTAACTTCACTAAACATAAACACACGTCTCCATACTTCCATAGAATTGAAAATGTATCCTGCATTTAAGTAATCTGAACTCAAAAATCCTAACTTCCAAATAAAGAATAGGAAATGTCCATCCCAACGATTATCTACTTGTAAGCAACATTTGTTAGTAGATTGCACATTTGGTGCAATACACAATCATTAATTTAGACATACATTAGGGGGAAAAAACAACTGGAAAATAAATTAAATTTTATTGGGCACATACCTGTAATCTCAGCTCTTGGAAGGTAGCAGTATTACCAAGTGTGAGAACAGTCTGGTCTACATAGATGAACTCCAGAGAAGCTACCCAGCAAAACTAGCTGAAATATATTGATTAATTCATTAATTAAAAATTTATAAACAGGGTAAATATAATTTAGCTAAAACATATATTAGGCTTTGTGACAAAAAGAAAGACAATTCCATACATGCAATCTCAATATTATCCACAAGAAAAGCTTGAGTCTTTATTCAAAGATATCATACATGAAACAAAAAATGCCTTAAAAACTCAGAAATGAAGTCATCTAACCGCACAATTATCCCACAGTGGGAAAACCCACAGATGAACAAAAAACTAAAAGTCTAAAAGCTTAACCTGCCATAGTTCCTGGTCCTCACGCCTCATATACCTTTCTGCTTTCTGTCATCACTTCCTGGGATTAAAGGCTCACTTCCTGGGACTAAAGGTGTGAATCACCATGCCTGGCTGTTTCCAGTGTGGTTTTAAACTCACAGAGATCCAGATGGATCTCTGCCTCCCAAGTGATAGGATTAAAGGTGTGAGTGCCACCATATTCTGGCCTCTATGTCTATCTAGTGGCTGTTCTGTTCTCTGACCCCAGATAAGTTTATTAGGAGGCACAATATATTGGGGAACACAATATTACCACAACCATTGGTTCCCAGGAACCAGCTTACTGTGCTTGTACAGCAACATGCTTTGACAAATACATATAAATAAACTTTTTAAAATAATTGCTGACTCCTAATGTCACTGTAAATATACTGACTTGTGTGATTGTTCTTCTTTCTTTCCTTTTCTTTTATTTATTTATTTATTTATTTATTTATTTATTTATTTATTTATTTATTTATTTATTTTGCTTTGTAAGACAGGGTTTCTCTATGTAGCTTTGGAGCCTATCCTAGAACTCATTCTGTAGACCAGGCTGGTCTCGAACTCACAGAGATCCTCTTGCCTCTGCCTCCCGAGTGCTGGGATTAGTGATTGTTTTTCAAACATACAAGAATTAACACAAGTTTATTACTGAACCATCTTAGGTCAACTTCATAAGTCGGGAGGTTTTAGTGTATAAACTAATTTCCTCGAAATCAACAGTGGCTATATTTAGACAAACTTGCTATATTCACTGACTTATATAGTCACTAACACCAGTTTGAAACATTTCTAGTGCTAGATATTAGCTAGATGCCTTTGCCACAGGACAAAGTTAGCAATGTAGGATGCAAACAATTTATATTACCATCCATTGGTATAGGCAAGTGACAGAAAAGTTCTTAAACTTTAAAAAATTCTGAATGCATGCCAGGCAGCAGTGGTATACGCTTTTAATCCCAGCACTAGGGAGGCAGAGGTAGGTGGATCTCTGTGAGTTTGAGGCCAGCCTGGGCTACAGAGTGAGTTCCAGGAAAGGCGCAAAGCTACACAGAGAAAGCCTGTCTCGACAAACCAAAAAAAAAAAAAAAAAAAAAAAAAAAAGAAAAGAAAAGAAAAAAAAAGAAAAGAAAGAAAGAAAACAGAAAAAATCAATTAAAAAATAAATAAATAAAATAAAAAAATTCTGAATTCATGCCTGGTGGTGGTGGCACACGCTTTTAATCCCAGCACTTATGAGGCAGAGCCAAGCGGATCTCTCTGAGTTTGAGGCCATCCTGGTCTACAGAGCAAGATCCAGGACACCAAAACTGCACCGAGAAACCCTGTCTTGAAAACAAACAATTCTGAATACACATACTGGGAAATAATCCCTGTGGTGTGAAGATCCACATGATGCCAAGTTGAGAGTTCCTCCTTCTGTGAAACCCCTTAGAGCTGTGGATTACAAATTACTGCATTAAATCATTTTTATTTAAAATTCCACTTTCTAGGCTCCATCTCCATCCACAAGATTCAGAGTAACTCAGGTGCTGTCCAGTAAGCTGTAGTAAGCTCTTCTTGCAGTCCTGACAAGCAGCCAAACTTGGTTACCATTACCCCACATTTGCTGAGATTTTGTTTTTAAATCCTTCCTATCAACCTCTGCAAATGTGCAAATGGCGCAATGGATGTGAACAAATGTCCTCGGTCTCTGTGGCCTCTGTTGTATAGCTCTCTTTGGCTAAAACACTTTCCCCTCTAATTCTACAAGAATTTCCTTTCTAACTCTAAGAGAAGCCGTAAACCTTCTTACTCTTTGGATCGTCATTATATTCTATGACAATGACCCTAGAGAGGACTCCTTGGAATGGGGGATAAAGAGCCTGAACAAAATTATCTAACTAAACAAGGCTTTCAATATTGAGACTGGGATACCAACCCAGACTCAAAATCTTCTACCTATAATTAGTCTTACTTGCAAGAGGCTGGGTTATTGGTGGATCAATACTTGCGAGAGTGGACAACCAAGACTGGTCTAACGTTAGGCCCATTCCATGAGGAGAAGCCCATGCCAAACACTGATTGGATGTCTAAGAACCTGAAGGTCAATAGCCCAGAGACCTAGAATAGAACCAAAAACGACCAGAAAAAAAAAAGTCAATGAAAGGATTCCTAATAATATTCTGCTATACTCATAGAATGGTAGCTAGCCCAATTGTATTCAGACAAGCTTAATCCAGAAACTGATGGGAGCAGATGCAAAGACCCTCAGCCAAACATTAGGAGGACCTCAGGAATGCCTGCAGATAAGGGGGAAGAATTGTAGCAGCCAAAGAGATTAAAGACTTCAGGAGAACACAGCCCAGAGAATTGGACAACCTCAGGTCATAGGTGCTCACACAGACAGAAGCAGCAATCACGAACCTTGTAAGTGTCTATGCTAAGTCCTTTACATATACATTATAATAACATACTTTGGTATTTTTATAGAACTCCTAAAAGTGGGTTGCCTTATCCAGCCTTGATATGATCATTTATGCCTAGTCTTATTGTAATTTGTTATACCATGTGTATAGGCTGGTTTTATGTGTCTACTTGACACCAAATTAGAGACATTAGAGAGGAGGAAAAGTATGCTGAGGAAATCCTCCCATGAGATCCATCAGTGAGGCATTTTCTCACTTATTAAACGATGGAGGAAGGCCCAGCCCATTGAGAGTGGTGCTATCCTAGGTTCTATAAAAAGGGAAGCTGAGCAAGGCATTTGAAGTAAGCTAGTAAGCAGTACTCCTCCTCCATGGCATTTGTATCAGCTCCTGCCTCCAGGATCCTGCCCTGTTTGTGTTTCTGTCCTGACTTCTTTTAAGAGTAAATATCGATTTGGAAGTGCAATCCAAATGAATCCTTTTCTCCCCATCTTGCTTTTTGGTCATGGTGTTTCATCACAACAATAGAAACCCTAACTAAGACCACATGTCTAGTTGATATCTATGAGAGAGGTCCTCTTTCTAAGGGAAATGGAAAAAGAAGGGGGTTGAGTACAAGATGGAGGACTAAGAGGAGTGGAGTGAGGAGACACCGAAGTTGGGATGAAAGAAGAACAAATAAAAAATAAAAGAAAGAGATGAATGCAGACAAGTGAGGGAAGAGTGGACCAAGGCAAGATTACAACTCAGCAGGGCAAATTCCAATCCTTTGGCTCTGTCTCAGACACATGGGGCTTCATTTTCAAGGGGCACAGATAGTTCTATGACTGCAACTTCTCATGTATCTCTCTCTTGTTACTTCCAATCCCTATATGCAGCTCTCCACAGCAGATGTCTCATAGCTTGAGTATCTCAACATCCTGTGGCCTCAAATTCAACGATCTTCATCTTCACTGCTAAATACAATGAAATATCATACTTTTCTCACTGAGGCTTTGACTCTATCAATCACAGTGGGAAGAATAGTGATGAAATGACCACAGGAAAAAAAAAAATCCATGACCTTTAAATTTTGCATCTTTCTTGTTTCCAGAATCAGTACAACATAAATGATCCCGCCAAGTTTTGATGGACCCTACCAAGCTTGGACCACAGTTGCTGCAGGTTCTGTATGAAGTTGCTTCCTGGGACTAAGACTCATCTTGCTTACTTCTTCCATAAATTAAATGCTCAGCCGGATGGAGTCTTAGTCTTGGGGCACCTTCCTAGTCTTCTAATGCAGAGTAAAGGCCTTCTAAGTAATGATGCTAAACTCCTTGAAATTTCCTGCCTCTTTTTAGCCACTTAACAGCCATACAAAACTACCTACTGCTGGTTTTCTCTACAAAACAAAGACATTTCATTTCTTCCTAAGCCCACTTTTTTTCACTGTAGACCTGAATGAGTCATCGGTAATAACCGTCCAATAGAAGCAATATTTTGTCTGAGAAATCAGCCCATTACTTTTTAACTCTACATTACTCTCTTTCTTGGGGCATTGAGAGAATAAGAAAAATTTGGGACCAAACTATCACATAAATGACTTCTAGCTAAATTTTCATGGAGTCTTACAAGTGTCTGTGTTTACTTACCAGGCCAAAGTTACCAGATAGGCCACAGGAAGGATACCAGGCTTTGGTTAGAAGGGGTCACAGCAAGATGAGGCTGTGACTGTTTTATTGATAACAATCAGATTTCTTATGCTTTTATCAGAAATAGAAAATAATGGCAATTTCCAGGATCAATAGCTGCACTTGCCAGGACAAAAGGAAGTTTGCAAGCTGTACAGGGTACACAATATCAATATCTAAGACCAATTGTCCTGTTAAGCTTCCATGCTTCCTTGACTATTAAAGGATCTTACAGAGAGAAACAAAAAGCAGCCTGAGTGCTTCACTGCCTGTGGGGTGCACTGATCTCTTAGGAACTGGAAGGCACATTGTGCCCCAGGAGTCATAGACTTTAACCTGATAAACTTATGACACATCTCTCCAGGCAGGTAGGCCAGACCAACTCCATGGTTCCCTGCAGGGCCTATTGCCCACTAAAATCCTATGACCTTGACCTCCACTATCTGCCATTATTCTCAACATTCCAATCTTCCAGGTCCTACAAGAACAGCTGATCACCAGGCAGTGGTGGTGCATGCCTTAATCCCAGCACTTGGGAGGCAGAGCCAGGCAAATCCCTGTGAGGCCAGCCTGGTCTACAGAGCAAGATCCAGGACAGGCACCAAAACTACACAGAGAAACCCTGTCTTGAAAAACCAAAACAAACAGCTGATTAAACTCTGTGAACAGCTTTCTATGACTTGTGCCATCTAAAGTCCTAGTATCTTCAACATTCCTCCAAAAGTCAGCATCCCCACATCCTTTGCAGCAACAAAAACACATTTGAGGTACCATTTTTTCTTCCAACTTTCTTCTCTGTTGCTGTCATTAAATTCTCTAACCAAAAGCAACTCAGGTAATGAACAGGTTTATTTGGTTGATACCAATAGGTCACAATCCCTCCTTAGGTGAGCTTGGGATAGAAACTCAAGATATTAATTGAAGGTAAAACCCAAGGAAACATTGTTTACTGGCTTTCTTACTTGGTCACTGTCTCATGCTCAGGTAGCTCTCTTATCCAGCCCATGCTCACTTGCTTAAAGATGTTGCCAACTCAGTGGAAGAGCCTTTCCACATCAAGCATAGTGAACACAATCTCTCTCAGACACAGAAAGCAGATATTCTGATTTGGCAGGCCCTCAACTGCTGTTCCCTTGGATGACTCCAGGCTATGTCACATTGACAGTTGAGGCTAATTAGGACACAAAGACAATGATATACAACAAGGTTTAAAGATTCAAAGCCAATGTATTAATCATACTAATCACTTCAGCAGCAAAACCCCAAACATGAAGACAGCAACAATGGAAAATACAGATATGCTAGAAAATGGGAAGAGGCAAGCCTCTAAATCAAGAAGAGAAAACTAAAACTGTTTATCCACAGAAAGTCCCCAAACCAACAAAAACTCAAGGAACTCATATCCAGAAATCTTCTGAATACAAAATTGGTGAAGGTCCATCATTTTCCAGAAAATAGACAATATAATTGGATTACAATTAATAAAATCAACAACATCGATGGAACCACTGACAAAACAAGACACAAAGACAATCCTACAAATATATATTATGGTCCCTTAAACAAGAACTACAAAATTCTAATCAAAATCACATTCCAAGAAATCACTGGCCACCACTCATCCTGTGCACCACAGTTTTCTCTTTTGCCAATCATAGAAAATTGGTTGGGAAAGGAGATTGGTCCACCAAAATTGGAGAGATTCACTTGAAGCCTCTGATGTTTTAACTTTGTAGAAAAGAGTTTTGACTACTAAAAGGATTTCATTCTCTTACGATAAAGAAAAGGATACCTGCTAGGATCACATAGACACCATTTTGTTTTCTATGATTGATGATTGCCTGTAATTCTGCATTGGAGTGAGGAGATGAAAACTTATTAAAACAAAATGCAAGATAACAGATTTTTAAAAAGTCAGTGTGCACCTAGAGCAATTTGTTTTGCTCTAATTGCTTATAAGTCACAAGCACTTTCAAAAACAAGTTTATTCCTATTTTTTTTGTATATGTTTGTGCATGAGAGAGAATATATTCTATATGTACATAGGTGACACACAAAAAAAGAGGATGGCAGATCCACTAGGTCTAGAATAGCAGATAGTTATGAGCCTCCCAACTTGAGTGTTGGTATCTGAACTCAGGTCTTCCCCAAGAAGAATATGTGCTGACCCTGCTTCCAAGACATATAACATTTTTTTATCCAATAAACCAAAAGACTTTCACAGATTAACAACAAGAACAACAAAACCTAAATAATTAAGAAGTAAACAAATGATCCTTGGAAACATGATGCATCGATATAAGATGTTGCATATGGTCTATTTGCACCATATAGTGAATACAATCCAATGAAAATGCCCAACGGTTTATAACAGGAAAGCTGATCACAAAGCTACATTCACAGTGGAAACATTCAGAATGTCCAATGGGATCAGGAAAAATAGTACACAGATTGACATGATATGACTTCTATACTTACCACAGAGCTACAACAGTAAAAAATGTGTATATTTGTGAAAGAATAAATGGGATGAAGAGAAAAGGCCAAGAAAAAGGCAGGAAAATATACTGAACTTTTAATCAAAAGACCAAAGGAAACTAGACAGAAAAAGTGTGATCTTGACAAACGTTACCCAGCTCCCTATGATTCTATGTGTATAGAATTAAACACAGACTTCAAAACTTCCACAAAATTAACTCAAAGTGACCATCAACCTGTTGTTTCTAACTCTGCAGCTACTGATATTTCTTCAAAAGACAGAAGCCCCATGCTCTAAAGTACTCTCTGAAAAATGGAGGTGATCTCTTGCTATGGCTCTGCAATCCTTTATGGCTCCTTGTGGTTTCAGGTAAACCCAGTCACAATGATACCTAATCCCAAAACAAGAGAATAATTTAAAATTTGCTTTCTGCTACAATATGTGGAATCTGCCCTACCTACCTGCACAACACTGTGGACACATGAGGAATCTCTACAGATCAGAAACCCTCCCTGTCCTCTGAAACTGAACTTCACTGAATCACACCATGGTGGCTAGTGGTAGCAGAAAGTTAAAAGAATTCTAACCATGTGTTGCTGAAGGATGAGCCACATAAACTCCTTCTGTCAGTTCCTAAACTATTTATAACATTTAAAAGACAAACCTGAATGTGGAGGGAAATATTCAGAACTTCTAGGAACCAGAACTTCAGTTTTCCCACCACACCCCACAAGAGTGCTTTAATGTGCACTATTGCCAGTGATATTGCAAACAACATATCATCCCATGCCAAGACTGCAGAGCCTCCACCTACCCAGGAAATCCCACACAGGGAGACTTGGAAAACAAGGGCCACTGCCCAGGTCGCCAACCACATGGAAAGACAGAACCACAGTCTGGGTAATGGTCCACCCAAGTCCCAGCATAAATGATAGTGCAGCAGACCTCTGAACAGCCCACACTCACCAGGGCATGGCTTGTGGTCCTTACAACTTCCTACAGAAAATCAGAGAAGAATTCTGGAAAGAACCTGCAAGCTAGAACTCCTATTGCTAAGCTTTGCCAGAGTCCCTCATTAGCTAGGACTACCCAGCTGGGCCTCAGAATATTAGCACCTCCCCTACTGGGTGAGCAGAGATCAAAGGCCTTCTCACCTCTGCCCTTCCAGCCCAGCAGACAGAGCCCTAGTCAGGAAAGTTTGTATTTTAGTAGACATTCTTTGACTCTCCCAGAGCACTTCCTGTTCCTTGCCCAAGATACAGGGTTCTTTGTGTGCACATTCCATTACACATTCAATGGCCAGTACAGCAAACTCTTTGCTTCTTAGCTGGGAAGTTCTGCAGCTAAATATAGGTAACACACAAACATTGACTGTTGTTAAAGCAAAACAGAGGCCATGAATTAGAAAACAATGAAGGGTCAAGGTAGGGCTTAGAGGCAAGAAAGAGAATGGGGAATATGATATATTTTTCATCTTAAATAATTATTTTAAAAAGTTGAAACAGGCTTTAGGGCCATGTTCTCCAGATACTAGGGGATTGAATGAGTGTACACCAAGGATTACTCACACCTTTTCTCTCAGCCTGTACATCTTCAAACTGGAAAATAACAGTCCTGTTAGGCAGGGCCACAACTTTTTACAAAGATTCTCTATTTTGATTGAACTAGTGTAACTGCAGTAATTTGGGTACATGATAAGATCAGTCCCTTACTCAGATTCTTGATTGTTGTGATCTGTAGATCTCAAGAAATGGCCAGTCAGGAAATTAATGGAGCATCTAAAATTGATTACCTGACTTCACATTGCTAATATCAACTACTGCCAAAGCAGGAAAGCTCTTACCCTCCTTCCTGCCCCTATGACTATATCACCTTCTATGTTGGTCAGTGAACTCAATTCTTGCATGGGTCCGTCTACATTTATAATTGCCCAATAAAAATCAGAGAAATTGGAGGACACTCATTCGTTGGTCTCTTATCCTTCTCACCGACCAGTCAAGGCTGAGCCTGGAAGGAGTTGCAGGACTGTCTTTCCAGCACTGCACAGTAGAGGCAGGGTTAGGTGTTCAAAGCAATTCTCAACTTCATAGCTCCAGGCAAGCCTGTGCTATAGGAGATACGGCTCTGAACAGAAGTAAATAAATCAATAGCACTTGAGGAAAAAGAGGAATAAAATTCGTAATGAACAAGAAACATGGGAGAACAGAAACAAATGGAGATAAGAGCACTAATACTCTGATAAAAAAAGTTAAAAAAATAATTTGAATAAGTGACTTTTTTAAATGAGAAAATGATGTATTTTTAAGAATAAATACCTTAGCTATATTGACTTTGAAAAAGAGCAGACCCTTCTGTAGAAGGAAGGAATTAATAAGAGATTGATTGATCTTCCGTATTTACATATTGGCTGCTAAGATCTATAACCTGACACACTGAGTTACTGTCAATGGTCAGTGTCTCAAACCTCTAAGCTGACTTAAATTTGTCAAGCAGGACTGAACTTACCTGCATAGGAGAGTTCCCTAATTGGAAATTCAATATTTATTGCCTCAAGGGAACTTCCTCAAATTGTACATCCATCAATATGGTCTGTCTTCATGCCAATGAATTAATACATGCTGGGAAATTAACACCTCCTGCCACAATCAGGTCCTTTTTCATAATGGTGGCTCCAGCAGCTGACTGTCTGTCTATTCTGTTTTCTCCTGCACTGTACACAATAAACTATTCCTCCTATTCTGGTCTAAAGACAGAAGCTATGCTCCAGATGAAAATTCTTTTCCTGTAACTGTAATGGATAGTTCACTATATAACTCAAATGCATAATTTTAAAACTCTGAGGTGGTATAGTCATTTCATTTAAGAATTTTGCAGGTGCAATATAGAGGACAACAAGGTTATTGCCATGGCACGCAACAGTCTGAAATCAAAGCCACTTGAGTCAATGGAAGATAACTTGTCTCAGAAACATTTTTCTACAAGGCCAGAAATGCAGCTATTCTAGAATTAATATGCCTTCCTGGGAAATATCACTTTACACACTTATGAGATTAATAAAGAAAATTCTCTTTAATGAGAACATACACCTATCTCTGTCTAATGCTCAAAGAGCCAGTCTAGGTAGATTTTGCATTCCACATATGCTGTCATCCTTAAGTGTCTTTTAGGTTCACACTCCAGGTTACACTTTGAACAATGTAAATCAGGACAGGAGACTGCAAGTCTAGCCACTTAGGCAGAAGGAAGACTTATACAGAAAAGGTATTACCAGAATTATTTCTGAAGTATACCTGTGACCTGAAAGAGCAGGTCATTCTTCAGTGACAGGGTCCTGAGGTGCAGGTGTCAGGGAATGAGAAAGACAGGAAAAGTAGAAGGTAGGAAAGATAAAAGCTGGGGTGAGGAGGTTTTTGCACAAGCTATGTCTCATGCCAAGTAAGCTTCTTAAGAAGAATAGCTTCCTGTATGCTACTTCCAGGGGGAATAGAAGGAAAGGAGAAACTTCTATAAAGTCAGATGAAACTATCATACAATGGGATATACTCAGGAAGAGGCTAATCAAACAATGCTGCACAGGGGGATCACGGTACGGCAAGAACATTACTATTCCTACAGTGGCCTTAACACTGATAACTGTAGCTCCATGTGGTGGGAAGGTCATGGCCCCAGACCATCATCAGCTCTACATTCCTGGTTTCAGACAAGGAGCTGTTTTATTTTCAATACTTCAAGGCCTTAGGCAAAGCTCTGAAGGTCTAGGCCCCAGGCTGTTCCTAGCTCTTCCAAGAATGTTCCTCTTCCTACCCTAAGGGCCTAAATGAATGCCTTGCTTGAATAAGCCAGTCCTTAACACAATAGTGTTTTACTTTTTAAATAGT
Source organism: Peromyscus maniculatus bairdii (assembly GCF_049852395.1). Lineage (NCBI taxonomy): Eukaryota > Metazoa > Chordata > Mammalia > Rodentia > Cricetidae > Peromyscus > Peromyscus maniculatus. The sequence goes on from NC_134853.1 coordinate 22,034,414, forward strand.
TGTGAGCTGGTGTCATATTGCCTGCCTCTCAGAACTATGCTTTTCTCAAGAAAGAAAACTGGATCTTTAAGGCACAGCAGGTCTTATGTTAGGTTGTAAACTCCTTGAGCTGCTTGTTAGAGGCCTGTTTTTTGATACAGGGATGGGCCTAGTGGCTGGTTGTAAATCAGGGTGTCTCTTTTGTAATAGTTTGGAGCCAAATGGCTGGACACTCTTGGTGAAAAAAAAATGTGTATCCTAGTATTCTTAACTCTAACAAGCCTGGTTAGCATATACTTATCTTTGGGGTGTTTCAGAGGCAGCCATCCCTCAGTTTAACTCTACTTTGTGAGACTTACTATCTTCTAAGCATTGGTAAGTGTTGTGCCCTGGGCATGAGACCCCCGAAGAGACCACCAGAGACGTGAACTCACCGAAAAGCAAAAGCAAGGTTTATTGAAGCAGTTCAAGTCGCATGGCAGGGACCTAGTCAAGCCATCCAACTCAGTAGAGGCTGGAGGAAGTGCCTGCCCCTCTGCAAGCTCAGGTTTTAAAGGCAAAACCCACAAGGTTACATCATATAAGGGTGCTAGCACGGGTACAATTCTGATTGGTTCAAGTTTTAGGGGCTTTTCAGAATTTCTGTGTTATCTTACTTTGTAGTTTTAACCAGTTGTTTGCCAAACTTTATAGATTACCTCCAGTATTGGGGCATTCTGTGGTTAATCAATTGTTAACAGATAGTCCTTCAATCATCCTGACTTTGTACTTTGACCATCTCTGGCTTTGGGACATTCTAAGGCTAATCAATTGCTACCAGATGGCTCTTCAAACATCCTGACTTTGTCCTGGGACCTATGTCAGCAGCTCTGAGAATTTTGAAAATCAGGACTCTTTCAAGTTGGGGTGAGGGGCTTGCTTGAAATGGGGGTGCTTTGGTTCTTCAATAGTCCTTTATATCACCAGTTCTACTCTTCCACATCACAGCTAAGTAGTGGAGTGCTACCCAACACAAAAGATGCCTTTTACAACCTCCACAAAATTAACTCTAAATGGATCTTACATGTAAAGCTTAAATGCAAAGTGCTGAACCTCTAGAAGGTACTGGGGAAACTGGACCTTTCCAAGTTTGGCAATCTGCCTGCCATGGATGCACCAAAAGCATGTTGTTGTTGACTACAAATATGTTTCTATACACAGCTCCCTGCTCCCAATGTTTTGCACAGATGTAGCCACAGAGCAAAGTTATTCAGAGACCTATGCACGGGCCCATGAATTTGCACGGACTGCATGGGAATTCACAGGAAAGGGAATCGGGCTACAGATTCTCACCCAGCCCCTGGGAGGACCTGCCACACTGGCTCCCATACCTCCCTATCCTCTCTTCCCCATCTGGGGACAGCAACTCCAAGCTTACCATGTCGTGGCCTTCATGTTCACCCATGGCCTCCTCACAGCTCCCTGTAGCAGAATCCGCAGGACAGCAAATGAAAACAAAGGAGCCAGCTTCTCGGCAAAGCCAAGCCTGCAACCTGGCTCCCGGAAGGGCCCTGCACCACTTCTGACTAGCAGTTCGGCCTGCGGGTGCTGATTGGCTAATGAGGCATGAGTGACAAGAGCTCCTCCCTTAGGTTACAATGTGCTTAAAGACACAGCACACTGGATCCTTACCATACCTTCCACTCCAGACCTAGACTGCAGAGATTTGCATTTCAATAGCACTTGCCCCTGGCTCCAATTGCTGATCCTGCTATCTTCCTGCATTCCACAGGCACTTCCCTTTCTTCCTCCTGGACTCAATGAAAGTAGCTAGCACAGTCATTTACTCAGAGTGGAGTGCAGTGATTCCCTGGCCCATTAGTGGAAGGGGGCCTAGAATATTAACAATTTTAAAGAGGGATTTAGGGACACCAAAGGAGATGTTTGTTCTGTGGCTTCTGGCTGAGGTCAGGTGAACTGAAGGTACTTTTTAGCTGTTAGTCACAGGCACTAAGAGAACCAGGAGAGATATGCAGGAACCAGATGAAAAAACATAATGATAAATCTGTCTCTCATCAGAAGGCTGGATGATGGCTCCATTGATTTTGAAGTTTTCTTCTGGAATTAAGGGCAAACTCTTGACAAATGAATAATAATAAAAAGAGTAGTCTTCATGGTAAGTTGAATACTTAGAGAATAATGGAGCTAGTAAGAATGCCTTAATAAGCAATATTGTATGCCAGCACATCTTCCTCAGGGGGCAGTGAAAAATAAAATCATGACTGCATTTTTCAAGGTTCTCTACATGAGCAGGACTTGTATAAATCAGTCTCTCCATGTATGTAGAAAGTGGATTTATTAGAATGTCTCACAAGCTGTGGACCAGCTAGTCCAACCATATCTGTCTACCTATGGAAATTTGAAGAATCCAATAGTTGTTCACTCCATGAAGCTGAATGTCTCAGTTGGTCTTCAGTATGCACTAAAATTCTAAAGAAATGGGCTGTAAGGCTTTGTAAAGTAATGAATCTGGTAGCCAGGGCTGGGGCAAGCAGTCAAAGAGAGAGAGCTTCTTTCTTCAATATCATTATATACTTTGCCAGATGGTGTGATCCAGATTATAGGTGGGTCTTATTTTTGGTTTGACTGCTTTTCGGTATTTTCTTTTTTTTTTTTTTTTTTTAATTTGCTACGCCAATTTTTATCAGCCTAAACAAGGAACTAAAAATAGCAAGTGAAGTGAAAAGGGCAGAACACCCGACGGGTTCCACACAGGTAGACACCCCGGAGAACGTCACCTACCATCCCGCCTTTCTTCACTGCACTGCACAAGCTAACAGATTAAGTATCTGTTTTCTTACATTAACTCCCTAGGGTTTGCTAAGGTTTTTGCAAGTCACTAGGTAACACATACAGTCCTAAGGAAATAATGTCACTTAAAAATCAGCACTGGACACTAATTAAAGCGAGCTTGTGTGTGTCTACTGCCTTAAACTAAAAGTGAGGCATTGCTTACAAACTGTGACGAGCCGCCCTCCACCGGCTGGCTCACTACTCCTGCCCCTCAGCTGCTTTTTCAAGGAAGTATACATTAACCAGATGGTGATTGAGGTGCTTGCTGTAATCCTTTTCCTTTCTGAAAGACCGATCACAGAAAATACAAACAAACTCTCCCTCGGTTATTTTAACTGCCAACCCCTCCTTCCCACTTTTTGAACTTGCTTCTTGTGGCACTGGCCGAGCTCCATGCAGCCCAGAATCATCACTTCCCTCGGACATATTATCACTCAGGTCACTTCCATCATGGTTGTGGATGCCTTCGTCTTCATCAATGTCTGGTGACTCGTTTTCAGCCAAAGTGATAGGAGGCGAGGCCGTTACGGTTGGTGACGGGACAGGAAGCAATGGTGACGCCGGTTCGGGTGCTGAGGCTTTCACAGGGACACTGTCTGGGTTCTGCTCAGTGTCCACTTCCATTTCACAAAGCCCAGCTGAACCAGTCTGACACTTAGCATGTAACGTTTCACCACCTGACCCATTTGAGTTTTGTTCCGAGAATAAGACACTGGTAGATTCCTTGGGAGCAGCAAGCGTAGCTAGACTCTTGCCAGCTTCCTCTGTTCCCACTTTCTTGAGAGGGGCCATTTTATTTCCTTCCCCATCAGAGCCAATTTCTTGGTCCTTGGGTGTCTCGTCTCTTCTTGAGTTTCCCTTTGGAAGATCCTGTGTGCACCTGCTTCCCTTCAGAAGCTGGTTATCTCTAACAGGCACTAAGCCAACTTCAATAAGGACTTGCTCCTGCCGCACCACCTCACTCCGCATACCCGACCTCTCCTTGGTACTCTCTTTTCGAGGAGAAGACCTTTTGGTGACTGGTTTCACTTGAAGAGGTGGCTCCATGACAGCAGGAGGCTCCTTCTGAACAGATCCCATGTGAGGAGGCCCTGTCTGAGCAACTTCCACCTGAGCATGGTCCAAAGGACAAAGCAGCCTCTTCTGACAATGTCCTTGCTGAGACTCCATGGGAGGAGGCGGCTCCATCTGATCAGGCTCCATGGGAGGAGGCTGTTCCATCTGAGTAAGCTCCATGGGAAGAGGCTGCTCCATCTTTGGAGGCTCCGAGGGAGGAGGCGGCTCCCTCTGAGGAAGCTCCAGGGGAGAAGGCAGCTCCCTCTGAGCAGGCTCCAGGGGAGGAGGCGGCTCCCTCTGAGGAGGCTCCAGGGGAGAAGGCAGCTCCATCTGAGCAGGCCCAGTCTGAGCAATATCCATGGGAGAAGGAACCCTGGGCTGAGTAGAGCCTGTAGGGGTGACCACCACCTGAGTGAGCCCAGAACCAGAAGAGACCTCCTCCTGAGCCAGCTCCATGGAAGGAGGCTCTGCTGGAGCCGTCTCCTTCTGTGTCTCCTGAGCAGGTAGGCTGTCCTTCCCACTTGACCTACCTTTTTGAGGTTTCTTCTTTGCACCTTTTTTAATGGAAGTATTTTGCTTTTTATTGTCCCCCTTAGTCTCCTCCGTCTTGCTGTCATCCTTTGGCACCTCGGTACTATTTTTGGATTTACTTTCCATCTTTTTTTTTTTTTTTTTTGTCACTGGTTCCTCGTTCACAGGCTCATCTGTCGGATGGGCTTCAGCACCCACCTTTCTTTTGTTCTTCTTGGCTTTACTGACTTTTTCTTTATTATTTCCTGTATGTACATCTATGTGTTTCATCTCTGCTGCCTTAGTCTCCGTTGCAGATTTCCGAGTTCTGGTAGTTACCTGGACCACTGAGGCATTGCCACAAGACTTCTTCTCTTTTGAAACATCCTTTTTCCTAGATATTAGGATAGCTACACCAGCTTGTTTCTTAGGTCCATTTGCTTGGAAAGCCTTTTCCCAGCCCTTTACTCGGAGGTAGTGTCTGTATTTGAAGTTAAGGTGTGTTTCTTGTATGCAGCAGATGGATGAGTTCTGTTTTCTTATCCATTCTGTTAGCCTATGTCTTTTTATAGGTGAGTTGAGACTATTGATATTGATGGATATTAATGACCAGTGATTGTTAATTCCTGTTATTTTTTGTGGTTGTGTTGTGTTGTCCTTCTGTGGTGTATGTTGGTGTAGGATTATCTATTGCTTGAGTTTTCATGGATGTGTTTAGCTTCTTTGGGTTGAATTTTTCCTTCTAGTGCTTTCTGTAGGGGCTGGGTTTGTGGACAGGTATTGATTAAATCTGGTTTTATCCTGGAATATTTTGTTTACTCCGCCTATGGTGATTGAGAGTTTTGCTGGGTATAATAGTCTGGGTTGGTATCCGTGGTCTCTTAGTGTCTGCATGAGATTTGTCCATGATCTTCTAGCTTTCATAGTCTCTATTGAGTAATCTGGTGTTATTCTGATGGGTTTGCCTTTATATGTTACTTGGTCTTTTTCCTTTGCGGCTCTTAATATTTTTTCTTTGTTCTGTGTGTTTAGTGTTTTGATTATTATGTGGCGAGGGGATTTTTTTTTTTTTTGGATCCAGCCTATTCGGTGTTCTGTAAGCTTCTTGTATCTTCATAGGTATTTCTTTCTTTAGGTTAGGAAAGTTTTCTTCTATGATTTTGTTGAATATATTTTCTGTGCCTTTGAGTTGGTATTCTTCTCCTTCTTCTATCCCTATTATTCTTAGGTTTGGTCTTTTCATGGTGTCCCAAATTTCCTGGACGTTTTGTATTACAACTTTTTTGTCTTTAGTGTTTTCTTTGACTGACGAATCTCTTTTCTCTATCGTGTCTTCAGTGTCAGAGATTCTCTGTTCCATCTCTTGCAATCGGTTGGTTATGCTTGTTTCTGTAGTTCCTGTTCATTTTGTCAGGATTTCTATTTCCAGCATTCCCTCAGCATGTGTTTTCTTTATTGTCTCAAATTCATTTTTCGGATCTTGGAATGTTTCTTTCATCTGTTTAATTGCTTTTTCTTGGCTTGATTTTATTTCTTCCCATTTTTTGTTCATTTTTTCTTCCATTTCTTTAAGGGAGTTTTTTATTTCCTCTTTAATGGAGTTTTTCATTTCCTCTTTAAGGGAAGTTTTTATTTCCTCTTTAAGAGAGTTTTTCATTTCCTCTTTAAGGAAAGTTTTTATTTCCTCTTTAAGGTAGTTTTTCATTTCCTCTTTAAGGAAAGTTTTTATTTCCTCTTTGAGGGAATGTTTTATTTCTTCTTTAAGGGCCTCTATCATCTTCTTAAAGTCATTTTTAGGGTTGATTTCTTCTGTTTCTTCTGTCATGGTATGTTTAGGTCTTGCAGGTGTAGAATCACTAGGTTCTGATGTTGCCATATAGGTCTTTATGTTCTTGCCTGTATTTTTGCACTGGCATCTACTCATCTTTTCCTCTGTGCAGTGCAGGTGGTGTCTGTGTCTGAGAGTGCCTCTCTTGTTCTAATTTTTAGTCTTGGTTTAGTAGGGGTTCTTGGTTAAATTGGTACTATTGGGCTGTTTCTTCAGGGGCAGCTGATTTCAGTCGGTGAATTATATACTTATGATTCTGGTGATCTGGTTTAGTGGCTGGGTAGCGCCTTCTTCTGTATTCCCAGGTCATGTTTTTATTCATTTGTCAACTCCTCAGCTGATCTTGTTTCTTCAGACTTCAAACTGTAGGCATCTGAATCCTTTCCCAGATGGGTTTCAGCTGAGCAGGGTAGTCTCACCAACACCTCCAAGTTGTTGGGTTTCACAGGATCAGCAGTTGGGCCCTGGGTTGTCCCCAGATGGAGTGCCCAGACTCCCCTGGTTCTGACTCACGGAGATAGCCTCTTCCCCAGGTGTTGGGGCTAGGGGTGTCCACGTTCCAAGCTGTGTCCGCCCGTCTCCGTCCCCGGGCCTGTCCACCCCTGTGACCACCACCACAGGCCCACCTGTGTCAGCCCGTCTCCGCTGCCGGGCCCGTATGTCCCTGTCAGCTGCCACTGGGTCTGTCTGCCTCTGCAGGCCACCAACGGGCCTGTATGTCTCTGCCGGCTGCTGCTGGACCTGTATGTCCGCTGCCACTGGGCCCGTCCACCTCCCCGGGTCGCTGCCGCGGACCCACCTGTGTCCGCCTGTCTCCGCCGCGTGGCGTGGCCTGTCTACCTCTGTGGGTCGCCGTCGCCGCCGGGCCTGAATGTCTCTGTCGGCCGCCGCCACCGGGCCCGTCCACCTCCGTCTGCTTATCTTCACCGCTGGGCCTGTCCACCTCTGTGGGCTGCCACTGGGCCTGAATAAGTTCCTCAAACCAGCCAGTGCACTACGTACCTCCACTTTTAGAAGTCTTACAAGTAGACCAAGCTACACAACTCTCACACATATGTAGGCAGCTGAGGTCAGTCCCACGTAGGCTCCCTAGCTGTCAGTCCAGTGTCTAAGAGCTCCTATGAGCCTAGGATAGCCATTTCTTTGGGTTCCCTTGTGATGAGTTTGCCACCCCTGGCTTGTACAATCATTCCTCCTTCTCTTCTATAGGAGTCCCTGAGGTTGGCCTATGCTTGGCTGTGGATATCTGTGTCTGCTTCCATTAGTTACTGGTTGAAGGCTCTTTGATGACAATTGGAGTATTTACCAATCTGATTACTGGAAATGGCCAGTTCAGGCTACCTATCCACTATTGGTAGGAGTCATAGTTGAGGTCATACTTGTAGATTTGTGGGAGTTTCCTTTGCATCAGGTTTCTATTGAACCCCCAAATGCCCCCTGCCTCAAGACATCTCTTTCATTGTTCTCCCCCTCCATCTATCTCAAACACAAACCTTGTGTTCCCACCCACAACTTTCCCTAGTCTATCCAGGAGATCTCTTCTATTTCCTCTTCCCAGGGAAATCTAGGTGTTCTTCTTTATGCCCTCTTTGTTACCTAGTCTCTCTGAGGCTGTGGATTGTACCTTGGTTACCCTTTCCTTTATAGCTAATATTCATTTATGAGTCAATACATACCATATTTGTCTTTCTGGGTCTAGGTTACCTCACTCTGGATGATTTTTTTTTATAGTTCCATCCATTTGCCTTCAAATTTCGTGATGCCATTTTTTTAAACAGTTGAGTAATACTCCATTGTGTAAATATACCACATTTTCTTCATTCATTCTCTGACTAGGGGGCATCTAGTTTGTTTCCAGGTTCTGGTTATTATAAATAAAGCTACTATGAACATAGTTGAGCAAGTGTCCTTGTGGTATGATTGAGCATCTTTCGGGTATGTGCTCAAGAGTGATATCGTTGGGTCTTGAGGTAGATTGATTTCCAATTTTCTGAGAAACCACTGTATTGATTTTCAAAGTGGCTGTGCAAGTTTGTACTCCCACCAGCAGTGGGAGTACAAACTTTTCTAGCAAAAGCTTTCATTAGTATTTTGATCTTAGCTGTACTTACTTACACTAAGCTGTACTTAGTGTAAGATGGAATCTCAGAGTCATTTTGATTTGCATTTCCCTGATGGTTAAGATGTTGAACAGTTCTAGTATCTAGGCCATTTGAGATTTAACTTCATAAAAGAAGATTGTGATATACCTTGTCAAGAAAATAAACTTTTTATCATGGTAGTCACTAAAACTTTCAAAATTCAGCCAAAAAAAAAAGCTCTGCTATCAGCCACAGGTGCACATAGGCTATATAGTACTGATGTTACCAATCTTTTGAAAAAATATAAGCATGTTAAATGCCATATATACATATTGCTAATAGCATTGATATATGGTGGCTCTTTACCCATAAAAGGAAACATTCATTAGCCATTTACTTCCAAAATAGATCTGAAGTTGCATGAAACCATTATTAGCTTTGAAAGCTTTGATGAGTTTTCAGTAATAATCATTGGTGGTGGTGAAAATGATGTTTGAAAGTAGTACTCAGTCAGAAAATTTGTTCACAGGGAAATAAGGATAAGTAACCACATAGCCACTGTGTTTATAGAAGAGAGTCAGAGAGAACAATGAAAACAATGGCCTTAGGGTTTCTTAAGCCTGGAGAGTCTATGATTTACTGTACATATGACAGCACTGTTGTGAGCTGTGTTTTTGTCACTGTGCTTCCGTACCTATTAGACTGCTTTTATTGATACATGTTTAGTCATATAATCAATATTCTACCTTTTTAAGTTCCTCTAGTAACAGAATTTATTTCCATTAGTATAACTGTCATAACATTGAACTGAACTTATGTTGCATTGTAGAATTCTCCACTTACAAAGCTCATTTATGACATCCAAAAAGCCGTGTATTTTATGCTTATGAAAGTTACTGATTGTAGATGTAACCAACCGTCTTATTAAATAAGAAACACAGAAACAATGTAAAAGAGAAAGCCAAGAGGTCAGAGCTCAGAGCTAAAATCTCACCCTTCCACCTGAGGTGTCCCAGCTTCTCGAAAGAGAGCTATTTCCTGTGCGTAAGTCGTTTTTTCCAGTCATTCTGCCTTCTCATTGGTTGTAAACCCAAACACGTGACTGCCTCATCACTGTCTGAATGTACAGCCCCCTAGGTCTTAAAGGCATATGTCTCCAATGCTGGCTGTATCCCTGAACACACAGAGATCTATGGTATTAAAGGCGTGTGCCACGACCGCCACACTCTGTCTATGACTCTAATAGCTCTGACCCCCGGGCAACTTTATTTATTAACATACAATCAAAATCATATTTCAGTACAATTAGAATACCACACCACATTTCCCCTTTTCTATTTTAATAAAAAGAAAAAAAAGCAAAAGGTTATAACTAACAAAAGAAAAACTATATACAAAAGTACAATAACTATATACAATATATACAAGTAATAAATACCTAAACAGGTAATTGACAAATCAGAGAAAATAATTCCATTATCTATCCTATTTTGGTAAATCCAAGATGTATCTAATGCACTTTCTATCCTAATTAATTTTCAACTATAACTAACTAATCTTCAACCATAACTAACTAATCTTCAACTCCCTCAGAGACCCAAGAAGGGAATAATATTAGCTAACAAAAATAAAAACAGGAAGTGCATGCAAGCAACTTCCAAAAAATTTGTGAGTTGACAGAAATAGCCAGCTGCCTGGGCAGTCACCTGAGGTTTCTCTGCAGTGTTGGGGCATCATCTTCAGCCTATAGGCTTAGTGTATCTGACAGACTCATTTGTGAAGTAGGATGTACACAAGGTCAACAGTTCAACCTCACATTGGGTGAGAGCAGTCCATGTACCAGAAACACCTGAATTCCACTAGTGTTCTGTCATGATTCAGGATTTTAAATTCTGAAAATTGTTGACAGTTTTTGAATTCAGCTGTCCATTCTTCTTGGCTGTGTATATATGGCTTCATCTCAGCATCCCCTTCTTCTCCACATCCCTCTATTAAATGCCAGTCTACTATTGAGAGGCATGAGCTTTCAGCTGCTGTTCCATTGCACAACAGAAGTCATCGGCCCTCAGCCTGTTAAGCTGCCTTCGAAGAAAAGGGCACCTTACCTTTTCCGGATTGCGAAGGCTACTTCAGGGATGGGGCCATATTATCCTGGCCTCAGAAGATGCCTTTGATAAAGCCATAACCACACTTGTTTTGGCAAGAATCAATAGTCCCTTGTTTCATGTTCTGTCTGTCCATTTTGTCCTATTGATTTGTGGATACTTTGTTGTCCAGTGGCTAACTTTTGCCACAATGAAAGTTGACTCCATATGCAGTTTCTTCAATGCCCATATTTTCTCTGAAGTAGATTGGTACTGCCAGGAGCCGACATGTCTCAAAAAAGAAAAATTTTCTAAGTTATTAAAACATTTTAAATGCCATATTCTATAGATCTCTGAAGGGTTTGAAGATGACCTGTCTAAAACATCTCTGCTCAATTTTTAAAGCATATCTAATATGACTACAAGTTCTATTGTAATGTCTAATTACTAACTTTCATTTCTTTATATCCTAATAGTTGGTAATAATAACATTCAAGGATCAGAAAATTGCATTACATTGGTAAATGAATGGTATAAATACAATTAGAAATATACATATAGCATTTTCTAACAATATCAATTTCAAATTTGTTTACAATATAAAGCAATCCAATCCAATGTAAAGTATTTAAAACTAGTAATTGTCTTTTTCTTTTCTTTTCTTTCTTTCTTTCTTTCTTTCTTTCTTTCTTTCTTTCTTTCTTTCTTTCTTTTTTTTATAAGAACCTTAAATCTAGTCTCCTTTGCTTAGCCTTTTTCCTAACCCTTGACAATAACTTGTAACCAACCCCCCTAAACACTGAAAATTATCCCAGACCCAAAAACCATTAAAAAGACCAAAAAACCACCCACCCCACACCACCTCTTTGGGAATGTGGGCGTCGTATTCTTAAAATTGCTTCCTGCTGGGTATGGGCGAAGTTTTCTTTATCCTGAAAGAAAAATTTTAGGTTAATTGTCAAATTCTAGGAAAGGTAACTATATCCTTCATTATCCAGTCTGTGTATAATGCCAAAGTTCAGGGTTTATCTCAAGTCCTTATTCAAGAAGTCTTTGAGACTGGATCATCTCACCTAGTCATCTCAAAATTGCTCTGAGCACCTTGTAGTTCAAAGCTGATCTGTGGATGATGTTTGTCAGCTTAATGATATTATTATTGTCCACGTGGAATTGTTGTTGTTGTGGGGCCCCATCTTCTTTCTGGAGACTTCAGTTGATGTTAGGCCTGGCCGTGATTTCCTGCAGAAAACTGATAAGAGACTCGAACACAAAGACATATATATGCAGGTAATTGAAGCCTTTTTTTTTTTTAAGAATTAGTTAGTACTCTATATGACCATTCATATCTTAACAAGGTTTAAAATATATAAATATCTCTCTATATATTAATCTTGTAAATTTTGATATAAAATTCATACTTTAAGAAGAGTTTAAAGAATCAGAATAGAATCAAAGAGTTGAGATTAGTAATAGAATAGTCCCTTAATTAATTTTGCTTTTGTCCTGTACCATAGCAGAAGATGGCTCTTTTATTCTGGCATGATACAGGGAGTTTGCATTTTCCTTTTAACAACATGCTTGAGTTTAAAGAAGGAGAGAGCCATTCTCCAACTCCAAAGTCAGCTTTAAATTTTAATTGAACTGGGACTATTAGAAAACCAATAGTGTTAAATCTTTAGAGAAAAGCAGAAACAAACATTTAGGAAGACAAAAATTTTTTAGATAATATATACCCATACACCGTTTCACTCTGTTTCTTGGGATAGATGATCTGTCCCTTTTCTTCAGTTGTCTCATTTGTCCAGTGTTCTTCAGATTCCTTAACCTTCATTCTCCTAAAAGACAAAAAAAAAAAAAAAAAACAACAAAAAAAAACAAAAAAACCTTTCCCCAAGACTAATTTTGGGGATGTTTCCTTTTGGCAAGTTATTATCTGATTAAATGAAAAGGCATGTGTTACTGGTACAAGTTAGTTTAAATGGGATGTTCATGCTGGTTGATTCTTCAATATGCTGAGCATTTAACGGTTCTTCTACCAGCTCTTCTAAAGCCTGGAGTTTCTCTGTTGTTAAAGGCCATTGTTGGACCCATACAGGCTTGTCTGTTAACCATTTTAAAGGTAGAACTGTTGGTGTCTTTGGAAGATCATCAGTTGTTGTGCCCTGTTCTTGAATAATATGGATATCTGGTGACCACTCATTAGAACAATATCTTCTAATATTTCTCTCAGTAACATGTGCTAGTTTATGATTTGTTTCTGAGATTGGAGGGATGTTAATCTGAGTATTCCATTGTTGCAACAAGTCTCGACCCCACAGGTTCATAGTTATGTTAGCCACATATGGTTTTAATTTTCCTCTGTCCTTCTGGACCTATACATTCGAGCCATCTTTCACTCTGTTTCACCTGAGATAATGTCCCAATTCCTAACAGTTGAATGTTTACCTCCTGAAGAGGCCAAGTTGAATGCCAAAATTCTGGTGCAATTATAGTAACATCCGCACATGTGTCTACCAGACCAGACAACAAAACACCATTTATTTTTATCGTTAATTTTGGTCTTTGTTCATTAATAGAAGTTTGCCAAAAAATTTTCTTTATGTTTTCTCCTGAATTTGCTATTCTCGCTGTTTCATCATCCTGACCAGCATGATTTATTCCAATGGGCATTTGGTTATTTAATCGCTCAGAGCAGGGATTTCCTCTATGGCTGCAGGAAAGGTTTGAACTGGATTTGCAATGGGGGCCTGCGTAAGGCCCCTCTGGGAGTTTCCCAAAGACTGAGGCAAAGGATTACCCTCTCTGTCCTTTGTTGATCTACATTCGTTGGTCCAGTGTTTTCCCTTTCCACACCTTCTGCATACTCCAGAAGGAAGGGGCATTCTGTTGCCATTGTTCCTTGAAGAAACATTGTTTCTCGGAATGACCTGTCTACAGTCCCTTTTCAAATGTCCTTGCTTTCCACATCCAAAACATCTAACACTCCTCAAACCTTTTGAAATTACTTCTCCTACCCACATATCATCATGCTCATCAACCTCAACATTAATTGTTTCTCTAATCCAATCTTCCATAGGTGCAGATCTTGCCCTTAATGGCCTGATTATTATTTTGCATGCTGCATTCACATTCTCAAAGGCCAAAGATTCAATTATTGCCTTACCAGCTTCTGAATCCGAGACCATTCTCTTTACTGCTGAAGCCAGTCTTTGTAAAAAATCTATAAAAGACTCTTTTGGGCCTTTCATCACCTTTGTAAATGACTCAGATTTTTTTCCTGGTTCCTCAACTCTGTCCCATGCATTCAAGGCTGCCGTTCGACATAAAATTAGGGTTTGGACATCATATAAACATTGTGTTTGTACTGAAGCATATTGGCCTTCTCCAATAAGCTGATCCTGGCAAACTTGTATTCCTTTATCCCTCCATTGTTTTTCTATGTTTTTAGCCTCCTCCTTAAACCAGGTCAGAAATTGAAGTCTCTGGCTGGGTTCCAGAATACTTTGTGCAAGGTCCCACCAGTCCTGTGGTACAATCCTATTATATGTTGACCAAGAGTTTAACATTTGCTTTACATATGGGGAATGCATGCCATAAGATACTATTGCCTCCTTAAACCTTTTTAAATCCAACATTTCAATTGGAGCCCAAATATTTTGTGTAGCCATTTGATCAGGCATCTGCTGTACGGTTACAGGATAAATTAAGGGTGACTGTGTGAAAACAGGCTTTCTGTAACCTTATGATCCAGACTTGAAACAACTTCACTGTTAATTTCTTCTGTCTGAATTTTTACAGGTTTAACAAGTTCTTCTAAAGCTGTTATCCTGGCACTTAAATTGACTATCTTTTTAAATATTAAAATGAGGATTAGCATAGTGATAAACTGCATAATTCCACCAATACTAATCTTCTCATATAGTTGTTCCATTGTCAGACTGCCTAAAATTTTGAACAAAACCCAATTTTCTTCTAATGTACACATAAAACCCATTTTTTTTTAATGTGGAAAAAAATTCTCTTTTAGATAGTTTCCTTTAAAATATCTGATATGTTATGACTTGCCAAATCTGCGTAGAACAGTAGAAATCCGAGGGGATTTTCAAAACAGCCACCTAGCGTCAGAGGTGTAAATCCAGAGAGAGAGAGAGAGAGAGAGAGAGAGAACGAACACACAAGAAAGCATACCCGGCTAAAGCTTAAATCCAGCCACGTGTTCCCTCTTGTGCCGAGTCAAGGCTTGGGTCTGGCTTCCTTGAGCTCCAACGACGTGCGTTGGCTTTACAGGCAGGGTCCTGTTCGGCAGGGCTGGTCTGAATTGTTTGTAGCACCGGCTTTAAGCAAGCAGGCTTTAAGCAAGCAGCTCACAGATAGTCCAGCCTGAGGTCAAGCAGACCTAGACCCAGGCTAGGAAGCCGCCGCTTGGACTAGGAAGTCGCCGCTCGGACTAAGAAGCCGACCTCTCGGCCTGCTGCCCTTGCGGGAAAGCGGACCTGCTGCCAAGCCAAGTGGTTTTTAATGGATTCTTGTCACGTTGGGTACCAGATGTAGATGTAACCAACCGTCTTATTAAATAAGAAATACAGAAACAATGTAAAAGAGAAAGCCAAGAGGTCAGAGCTCAGAGCTAAAATCTCACCCTTCCTCCTCTGTGTCCCAGCTTCTCGAAAGAGAGCTATTTCCTGTGCGTAAGTCGTTTTTCCAGTCATTCTGCCTTCTCATTGGTTGTAAACCCAAACACGTGACTGCCTCATCACTGTCTGAATGTACAGCCCCCTAGGTCTTAAAGGCATATGTCTCCAATGCTGGCTGTATCCCTGAACACACAGAGATCTATGGGATTAAAGGCGTGTGCCACGACTGCCACACTCTGTCTATGGCTCTAATAGCTCTGACCCCCGGGCAACTTTATTTATTAACATACAATCAAAAACACATTTCAGTACAATTAGAATACCACCACAACTGATTATACAGGTATCACCTCAGTATACATGTGCTGGTATCAATATTCTATGTTTTCAAATTTAAATGCTGGTTTTCTTGCAAATATTTATGTAGAGGTAGTAATTACAGTAATATTATTTAGATTGTTTCAGTGTTTAACTGTGAAAAGCCACTTGTCTTAAAATGACTTAAATATAAAAAATAAAATAATGATTAGAGTTTTTTTTTAAAGAATACTCTTTTTAAGGCTGGGTTATGTACACCTTTAATTCCAGCACTTGGGAGGTAGAGGCAGGTGGATCTCTGTGAGTTAGAGGCCAGCCTGCGCTACAGAGTGAGTTCCAGGAAAAGGCACCAACCCTGTCTTTAAAAAAAAACCACACAAAAAAAGAATTCTCTGTTTAGATCAGTACCCTATTTTTTAATGGGATTATTTGATATTTTGATGTCTAATTTCTTGAGTTCTTCATGTATTTTGGAGATCAGCCCTCCATCAGATGTGGGTTAATGAAGATCTTTCCCACTCTATAGGCTGCTGTTTTGTCTTATTGACAATGTCCTTTGCCTTATAGAAACTTTTCAGTTTCAGGAGTTCCCATTTATTAATTTTTCAATGTCTGTGCTATTTGTTTTATTCAGGGATTTGTATACTGTGCACATGCACTCAAGGCTATTTCCCACTTCTTTGATCAGGTCCTGTGTAATTGGGTTTATGTTGAGGCCTTTGGTCCACTTGGACTTGAGTTTTGTGCAAGGTGATGGACATGAAACTATTTGCATTATTCTACATGCTGACATTCAGTTATGCCAGCACCATTTGTTGAAGATGCTTTCTTGTTTCCATTGTATAATTTTGCCTTTTTTTTTTTTTGGTCAGAAAATCAGGTGTTCATAGGCATGTGAATTTACCCCAGGGTCTTCCATTTGACTCCATTGTTTCACCTGTCTGTCTTTATGCAAATACCATGCTGTTTTTTTTATTACTACAGCTGTGTAGTAGAGCTTAAAATCAGAAATAGTGAGACCTTGGGAAGTTCCTTTATTGTACAGGATTGTTTTTGCTATCATGGGTTTTTGTTTTTCCACATGAAATTCAGTGTTGTTCTTTCAAGGTCTGAATTGTATTATAAGGCACTTAGTGTTATGAACTGCCTTCATTGTGCCCCATAAGTTTCGATATGTGATGTATTCATTTCTATTCATCCTATTCTAAAATGCCTTTAGTTTCTTTCTAATCTCTGTCTTGATACATTTTTAATTCTATAGTAAGTTGTTCAGTTTCAATGCATTTGTAAACTTTCTATTGTTGATATCCAGCATTAATCTATGGCAGTCAGATAAATGCAAGCTGTTATTTCAGTTTTCTTGTATCTGTTGAGACTTACTTTGTGTCTTAGTATATGTTTAACTTTGGAGAAAGTTCTATGAGGTGGAGAAAAGTTATACTCTTAAGTGTTTTGTTTCAATATTCTATAAATATCTGTGAATTCCATTTGGTTTATAGCATAATTTGCTCTTGTTTTTCTTTTAATGTATATTATGTCTCTTGGCAAGAGTGGAATATTGAAATTTCCCACCAACAATGTGTGAAGATCAATATGTGATTTAAGCTGTAGTAGTGTTTTTGTTTATTTGTTTGTTTTTTGTTGTTTTTACAAACTTTGATGGATTTGTGTTTTGGGCATACATGTTAAGAACTGAAATGTGGGGCTGGAGAGATGGCTCAGAGGTTAAGAGCACTGACTGCTCTTCCAGAGGTCCTGAGTTCAATTCCTAACAACCACATGGTGGCTCACAACCATCTGTAATGAGATCTAGTGCCCTCTTCTGGCCTGCAGTCATACATGCTGTATACATAATAAATAAATAAATCTTTTAAAAAAAAGAACTGAAATGTTATATTAGTGCAATTTTCAATTAAGTAGTATAGAATATCCTTCCTATCTCTTTTAATTTGAAGTCTGTTTTGTCAGCTATTAAAATGGCTATGCCAGCTTGCTTCTTAGAACCATTTACTTGGAATATTCTTTTCTAAATCTTTATGTTGATGGAATGTCTAGTCTTGATACTAGGGTATCTTTCTTGGATGCACCAGAAGGATGGATTTTCTTCTCACATCCACTCTCTTAGTTTGTGACTATTAGGGAATTGAAATCATTGACATTGAGTGATATAAATGAGCAATAATTTTTTATCCCTATTATTTTGTTATTCTGGTAGTTGTCCTTATTGGTGGTAGAGATGGTGGTGTGTTTGTATTTGTGCTTCCCGCTTCTGATTTGCCCTTCTTTTGATTATTTATTCTTTGTGTTTTCTTGGGTGTAGTTAACCATTTTAAGTTGGAGTTTTCCTCCTAGAGCCTTCTTTGTGGCTGGAGTAGTCACTAGATATTGCTTAAATTTGGTTTTAGCATGGTTTGTCTTACCTTCTTCATCTATAGTAATTAAAAGTTTTGCTGGGTGTAGTAGTCTGGACTGACATTTATTGTCTCTTAGAGTCTGAAGTACATCTGCCTAGGCTGTTCTAAGTCACTGTAATTTTAATAGGACTACCTTTATATGTTACTTGTTCTTTTTCTCTTGCAGCTTTTAATATTCTCCCTTTATTCTGTATGTTTAGTGTTTTTGTTATTATGTGCCAAGGGGTCTTTCTCCTCTGGTCCAGTCACTTTTTGTTCTGCTTGCTTCTTGTGTTTTGGTAGGCATCACATTCTTGAGGTTAGGGAAATTTTCTTCTATGGTTTTGTTTAAAACATTTTCTGTGATTTTGACCGGGTTTTTTCTCCTTCCTCAATTCCTATTATTCTAGATTTCATTTTTTCATACTCTCACAGGTTTCCTTGACCTTTTTTTTTTTTTTTTTTTTTTTTGCTAAGGGTTTCTTAGATTTAATATTTTCTTTGACCAATGTATCCATTTCTTCTATTGTGTCCTCAAAACATGAGATTTTGTCTTTCATCTTTTGTCCTGTTTGTGAAACTTGACTGTGTGGTGCCTGTTTGAGTTCTGCAGTTTTTCATTTTCATATTTCCTTCAGATTGGGCCCTCTTCATCTATTCTATGTCCACTTTCTAGTCTTGAACTTGTTTTATTCATTTCCTTCCACTGTTTGTTTTTCATAGATTTCTTTAAGGGATTTTTCATTTCCCCCTTAAGGACCTCTATCATATTACAAAGGTTATTTTGAGGTCGTTTACTTTTGTTTCAGATATGTTGGAATATTCAGGTCTTATTGTGGTAAGGTTACTTAGGCTCTAGTGGAGACATATTGTCATGGCTGTCATTGATTGTGTTTTTACCCTGGTGTTGTGACATCTAGGAGTGGAAAGATCATTATTCTAGGTCCTGGTATCAGCTTCTGTCTTTTTTGGGTGGATAATTTGTTTCTGGGTTTTGTTTCCTCTGGTTTATAGGAGAATGGGGTGGCTGTGTGTTGCTGTAGAAAAAATTTCTGGGGTCATAATAGGTGTGAGCACTGGGAGTTCCAGGTAAAATGTGTTTCAGGTTTTTGTACCCGAGATTTAGGAATGTGGAAAAGGCTGTGTGTAATGGATTGGGTTTCACAAAAGAGAGGAAATCAAGGTGTTCCACCAGGATCTGCTTAGTTAGTTCCCTACTTTCTGAGAATTAAGAAAGGCCACAGCAGAAGGTTTGCTAAAGAGCTGGAATGAGATGGGGAATTGGACTTGGAGAATTGGAGGGAGTGGTGAAGATCGGTACTTATCTTACGTACTTTCGTGGAAGGAATGACCTGTAGGTGTCCAGGGAGTCCCTGATGTAGTTGGAGACTTGGAAAATGCAGTGAGTTAGGGGAGGGAGATTAAGTGGCAAAATTCTGTGTGATCCACTGGAGATAGGGGCAATCTGGAGGAGGAGGCCTTAGCAGGTTGTCTGATGCAGAGCTAAGGATGAGAGTGGGGGATTGGATTTTGAGGAGCAGAAGAAGAGGTGAAGGTCTAGAGTTAGCCTACCTGCTCTCCTGGCCAAAGTCAATCTTTCATTTTTATTTCAGTCTATTTCTTAAACGCACAATATGCATGGAAAAATCTACACTAGAATATCCTTATTTGACTAAAATTGTACCCATCTGCAATTTGCATATAATAAAATATATAAAATGTGTCTAACAACTGAGTGGGTTGCATTATACTAGTCATACTCAGCAATTCATCATTAAATTGGCACTTTTTTGGCTCATAGGTAGCAGCTGTTGAGTTATTATGTTTAGACACTCATCTGTCTTGATTCTTTCTCCTCCTCTGCCTCTTTTTCTTCCTCTCCCTCTCTTCCTTCTAATGATCTTTTGCTTTCTCTACTTCCTTCTCTCTGAGACTGAGTCTCACTGTGTTGTCTAGAGTGGCCTGGACTTTTGGGCTCAGGTCATTTTCCTGTATCAGTTTCTGAAAGCTGGAACTATAAGAGTGATGCCATGCTTGGCTTGTGATGGTTAAGTTTTATGAGTCCAATAGAATAGGACACAGTGCACAGATATTTTGGAAAACATTAACATTAATCTGGGCATTTTTACAAAGATTGTGTGTATGTGTGTGTTTGTGTGTGTGTGTGTGTGTGTGTGTGTGTGTGTGTGTGTGTGAGAGAGAGAGAGAGAGAGAGAGAGAGAGAGAGAGAGAGAAAGGAATTATTTTAAATGGGTGGAATTTGAGTAAACCAATTCTTCTCTCTAGAATGGTTGAGTTTCATCCTATCAGGGGATCATTTTGTCTCAACCGAAGGAAATAGCATCTCCTACCTCATCAGGAGGAAAGCATCAGCAAATGGCTTTGGAATTCTTCCTGCATCTTCAGCCTGCCCACAGTAGTAGGACTTTCCAGCCTTTACAATCTGGTGAGTAATTTTCTAGAAAGCAATCGTGCCTTTCTTCAGTGTAACTGTTAAAAAAAATACATTCCATGTGGCACAAAGGATCATACAAACAAAGCAAATGTATCTCAACAAGACAATTCTTTGTAAAAAGGGTACACCAGAACACAAACAAGGTAGTAGCACATAGAGGCTAACATAAATCCTGTTGTATAGCCTTGATGAAGATGATGACTGCATCTCAACCCATTAATGGCAACTCAACTTCCAAATGTAAAGCAGTTTATTTATTACACAAAGCAGAAGGAGAGGGCTCATCAAATATGAATTCTTGACAGGCTAATTTCCTATAATTAAGAAAAATATTACAGTACACAACCATTGTTTCTATTTTTCTTGGAAGCCCTGACTAATATGCCTGGCTTCCCCAATTAAAGTAGATTCCCTTTTGTTGCATGCTAAAGAAAATTCTTTTGTTAAGCACCACTAGATTTTAATCAGTAATATATGCAAGCTATCTGGATAAATACATCTGTTTATGCTATATTATTTTCTAAGAAAGTTGTCCATATAGGTCTGAGAAGCAACATTCTCCTCAACACACACACACACACACACACACACACACACACACACACACACATACACACACACACACACACACACACACACACACACACACACACAAACTTGGAAACTCCACTTCATTGATACAGCACCTTAATTAATACTCCCCTTCTTGTGAGTTTTCAACAAAGTATCTTGCAAAAATATTCTTGAGCTTAATTCTATAGAAGTTATTTTGTATAGATTAAAGATCAGAGCTTCTTGTGTTATCACCAACATTACAGATATTGAAAGTATTAGTGTAAAGAACCACACATGTGGTTGATATCAGAGGGAAAAGAAAGCTTATACTTCTATGTGAACAGCACATCCACTTTGCTTGCACACTTCCCGAGATGAGCGAGTAAGTACTTGCTTAAGGTGCTTGCTCTATCTTTGAGCAGTGCTACCTTTGTTCTAGATCTAGCTAACATGAAGCTGCAATGTAAATAACATCTAATACTTCTTCTTCAGTTATACCTTCAGATATTTGTTGACATCTCATAGCTCTTGGTCTTATGTGTGTCTCTTCCAGATTAAAGTTCCCAGTCCTCAGGAGTTGCTTTTTAATCTGTTCATCTATCAATCATGAAGTCTTTATGAATATGGTCTGATTTTTCTGGAATATAAGAGCAATAGCATTAGTTTTATTCAAAATATTAGTATTTTAGACACTATGTTGACACTATTATATGCCAATACTTGTGTCTTTAAAATAAAGTAAGCACTGTGATACAGTAGAATCATGGGATGAGGAAGTGATGCTAAAGACAAATTAGGTTTCATCAGAGTGAGACCACAGTGGATTTGTCATTAACAGTATTCTAGAAGCAGAAAAATCTCATGGCTATAGAAGCAGAACTGAGAATCAGCTCTCATGTACTAAGCAATCTACTTGTGAACAATGTTCTCTTGTAGCAGAAATCATCTGAAACTCTTTTCTTGCTGGACTCTGTCTTGGTGCAACCTTTCCAAGAACCCTCTTGTGTTTGTGAGAAAGAACATGTAGCAAAACAGAGGAACAACTTATGATTGTCTTGAAAAGATTTTCAGCCTTGCTTGTTGGTATAATAAATTGAGTAAAAACAGTTCCACTTGAACAACTTTGCATGAAGTTATAGAGTTTGCTTTTGAAGATATTTTATTAACTAACATTTCAAATTATAAGTGAAGTCATTAGGTAGGAAGTTCTATGTGAATCTGTAGTCTTGAGACATGAACTGGGGATAAGTAGAAATTTGAGGGGCATTGGCATACAGTGACTACAACAGTGATGGTGATGATGACTTAAAATCGAAGGCAGAGTCTATTTATGGGATATATCAATTTCACTACAGAGTGTTTCTTAGTTATCAGCTTATAAAACTGATATAACATTCAGTGGCATACAATAATAGGAATGTATTGTTTTATTGTATGTCTACAAATTGACTAGAATTCAACAAATTGAAGCAAGACTGCTTGAGCATGACTCTAAGTATATGGTGTACACTGGCTTCTTAGTCTTTTTATACCATTGTCTTGTGTTATTCATTCTCCTTCCATCCATACAACATCTACTGACAATTGTTTTGACAAAGTATGACACATGGATGAGCCCACTGAGATTTGGCAGGCAATAGCAGTTTTCTACAACGTTAACAAAAAGTAATGGTATTTGCCAAAAGACAAGATAGCTCACTAAATTATACACTTGTTTTTGGGGGATAATTCTGTGTTTCATGTAAAAACAAATATTTAAACTGAAATTTTCAATGGGTTATTTTCTACCTTCTGGGGGACCACAGGGAACAGCTTTGCAACTTAATTCATATCTTGATGATATTCCAATTACCTGTAATATTTCATTTACTAGCTAGAATCTAGGCCCATTGTGAGTACTATCGGTTTTAAGTTTTCACTTAACAGCAGCCCAGTAGTGTACACTAATCATTTGATTAGTAATCTATTACTACAGAACATTACTTACAGTGGATTGGACCCTCCTTAGTTAGCAATGGAGAAAAGACTCCACAGATGTGACCATGAGCCAAGCTGAAGCAAGCGATTATTCAGTTGAGGTGCCTGTTCTCAGGTGTCAGCTTCACAGCCAAGATTAGTCATCACGCCCACTGAAACACCACAGCAAACAAATTCTCTTTTTTTTTGGTCAATGTTATTTCACCTTTATTTGATTTCATAGACAACAGATTCTTTCACAAAGGAAGGGAAAATAAAAAGCAGTCTGTTGTCCCCTCTTCTCAGCATTGGTATTTATAGAAAAAAGGAAGCCCATTGGAATAGGGGACAATGACCTGGGAACCTACCTTCCCTGGTCCTAGCCATGTCAGCAAGCCTGTCATATACTCTCACTCTATCAAGACTGGAGGAATAAGAGGAGAGAGGTGTTATCAGATGAGAGAGAGAGAGAGAGAGAGAGAGAGAGAGAGAGAGAGAGAGAGAGAGAGAGATGTGTGTGGGGAATGAGAGCAGGGCTGTTTCTGAGCTTTGAATGACACTTTTGCAGCCCACCCTTCATAACACCAAGGTCGGTGCCAAGAATAAAATATCATTGCCTCCTCTCCTCTCTCTTGATCTCTACCAGTGCTCATCATTGTCCAGGGATGCAGACAACCTGCAGCCTTGAGAGTCAGCGCCAGGACGACTCTCACTTCAGCACATTTCAGCCTGCCAGGTGGTAATAGAGTTCAGTAGTTGGTGCAAGAAGTACTTGTCAGACAGCCGTGTAGTTTACATGTTCGGTGAAGTCAAGATTGATAATATTAAATTATAGGCATGAGGCTGGATGCAGGAAATGGGAACTCCCCAAGTACCCTTTCGCTCTGCTGTCTAAGGTGCTGACTGAACTTTCAGACTACATGCACTGTCCCAGAACCCTGAGTATACAATCTCCGTTCCACCTGTGCAACTATGTGGAGAGAGAGAGAGAGAGAGAGAGAGAGAGAGAGAGAGAGAGAGAGAGAGAGTATGTCCTCCAGCCTGAATTGGGCCTTACTTCTCTTTGGTAAATTATCCTCACTTAAGTATTCTCTGCTTTAGTTTCCTCATCTTTAAAAGGGAAGCAGGATCATCTTCACCAGTTATAGAAAGGAAGAGATAGCACGGGCTTTGGAATTACATGACCTGGTGTCTAGTCCCAGATCACCCACATACAAGTGTCCTGCTGACCTCACAGCCCACACTTTAAGGCGGGGATGGTAGGAGCAGCTACCTGGCAAGGTACTTAGATGGTCGATTATATGAAATAATGCAAATACTTCTTATACTTGGATTATTGAGGAGAATAGAGGGTCTTGAGGATTTGGCTCCTTCCTTTGTTTCTTAGGTACACATCTGTGGTCAGTGAGGCCCCTTACCGTTGTTTCTCTCTCCCCAGTTCCTAGCTGTACACAGCAGGAAATAGAATATGTACTTTAGATCTAGAACATTTATTGGCATCATAGTGTCACCCTGTTCTCCCTGACTTAGGAAAATCTATACTGTCCTTTTCTCAATATAATAATACTCCCTTTCATGCTCCATTAAGCAGATACTTATTATAGTGTTCCCACTTGCATTCTGGAAGAAGTCACTATGTTATGATAAAATGCCCTGGCAAAGAAAACTTTTTTAAAGCAAGGGTTTATTTGGCTCACATCTCCAACTTACAATTCATCGTTGCAGTGAATTCAAGGTAGCCAGATCTTGAGGCAGAGTCACATTATATCCATAGACAAGAACCAGGGGAAATGAATTAGTGCATGCATCCTAGTGTTCATTTGGCCCTCTCCATTTTAGAATTCAAAAATTATTTGCTCAGGAAATTATTCTGTCCAAAATTTCTGTGTAGCGTCTGCTATTACTGATTGATTTATCTTAGGAATTTGCTCCAGTACTGGGACATTGTCTAGCAGAAATGTTATACTTTCAGTCTGAAATGGATACTAAAATTAAGATGTGTTTTTCTCAAATCAATTAACTAAACAGAATCCCCAACAGGTAGTGAAAGAGACATTCTAAATCTAAACAATCTCTCACTGATGTTTCTGGAGGACTGTTTACACTGTAACAAGGTGACAAGTAATATGAACACATTCTGCTAGATTTTTTTTAGGCAAATAGACTCCTAAGCTTCCCTTGGACCTCATTTACCAGGATATCAATGAAGGATTTCCAAAGGTCATTCCAAGAGGACAGCTTTTTTTTTTTTTTTTTTTTTTTTAACTCCAGGAACTGAGCTGCTCTCACAAGCATCATACATGCTTAAGTGAGAATCCTCAAGTAAGACTGAAGAGAATGGGCCTCAAATCAACAGGAAGGGTCTTAGAAGTAGGTATTTGGAAAAACCCTTTTTTCCTGGATCCCAGGTGGTGATATATTAAGACAAGATGTTCTGAGACCAAGTGCATCTAGCATAGGGTCCTGAGAAGGAGAAAGGATTACTTTTCCTAGGCATATCTGAGTCCCTCTAAAAATGTATGATAAATAACTCCACCCCCACAGCTGCCTGTAACACTGTCCCTCTATTTCAAAAGAACCAGTATGGTTCCTGTTTCAACATAACAGACACATCCTTTATTCAGAATAAGGCACAGTACCGCTTTTCTCTGCAGACCAGAACCTGGGATCTCAGCAGCACAGACACTGAGCTGAGCAAACTCCTTAGCTCTCAACATGCTTGACCTTGACACCTGGCCACACACTCCTCACAGTGTCCTGCTGCTGACCCTACTGCTGAGACTCACAGGTGAGTAGATCCCAGGAGTACAGTCACCTCTCTGCCTCTGTCTACCCCTGCCAATGGAACTCAAAGACTCCAGGTAAGCAGAAGAACTGCCACAGGAGAAAAGGTCAGAACACTGGGGGCCTAGAGACAGAGTTCTATGCTATGCTCTGAGAGTCCATCAGTTACAATGGGTGGCTAGCAGCATCCTATCAGATGATGCTTCAAAAACAGTAATTTGTAATATTTTGGATAACAAAATTCTTTTCAGCAGAATCCCTCTTAAATCAATGTAACGCCGATGCTATCAATGCCAGTTCCAAAGCAGCTGATGGGACTGCTTGGCTCCCAGCACTGCACTCTCTGCTCACTTCCTGAGACACTGATGCTCACATGCAGGCCAGTGATGTGGCTAGAGGTGAGGTGTCTCTGCCAAAGCTCAGCCACCATTCCTGCCCAGTCAGTTTCCTCATCTGTCCTGTGACCTCCAGTTCCTTCCTCATCTGACCTCAGTCTTCCCACGGAGTGCTGCTTCTTTGAGAAGCTGTACTACTACTTTTTCTTCCAGGTTCCTGTGTTCTCTTGCTAGGGTTGCCATGACAGGGTACCACAGCCTGGTGGCCCAACCCATAGACACTCATTTCCTCATAGTTCTGGAAACTGGAAGCCCAGGGTTGAGGTGTCCACTGAGCTATTTTCTTCCAGGATGCTTCTGATGTAAATTGTACATTCTCATTCTGTGTTCATACATGACACTACCTCAGCATGTCTCTGTGGACCATCTCTATGTTTTGAAATGAAACAAGTCAGATTGGCTTAATGATCTCTATTGACCCATACTTCTTTAAAGACCCTGTTCCAAATACAGTTACATTATGAGGTACTGGAGTTATGGCTTTGACATATACAGCGAAAGAAAATCATGTATAATAAGTCTCAACACTTCCCTGATCTTCTTGATCTTCTCCAGC
The DNA here is from genome assembly GCF_049852395.1 of Peromyscus maniculatus bairdii. Classification (NCBI taxonomy): domain Eukaryota; kingdom Metazoa; phylum Chordata; class Mammalia; order Rodentia; family Cricetidae; genus Peromyscus; species Peromyscus maniculatus. The sequence goes on from NC_134853.1 coordinate 22,060,830, forward strand.
GAGCTTTATTTTCCTTCTACTTGTGGCAAGTAGGATTATTGACACTCCAGTCCCTGTTCATGACTCCGAAAGGTTGTTTGTCCTCAGTTCCTTCCTTGGCCATGGAGAAAACTCCCTGGCATGAGGTCTATGTTTATAGTCCTCAGGCTCCCACTTTGGCTCAGGTGTCATGTCATCTAACCTCACAGACGTCTACCTTTTACAATGTCCCCATTACACTCGAACTGCACCTCAGACTACAGTAAGAGATGAGTCCTTCTGATGATTTTGGCACTTCCTGAAGGTTTTCATATTTTAAATATTTTAATATATTACATCATTTTCATACTGTCTCTTTCCCAAATATATGACCTCTGTTTCTTGAAAGTTCTCTGTCTTTCTTTCTTATATATACACACATTTCTATCTTTCTCAGTCTATCTCTCTCTCTCTCCTTCTCTCTCTTTCTGTCTCTGTCTCTCTTACACACACACACACACACACACACACACACACACACACACACACACACATTTCTTCATACTTTCTTTTGTTTGTTTTTTTCAAGACAAGGTTTTTCTGTGTAGTTTGGTGCCTGTCCTGGAGCTCACTCTGTAAACCAGGCTGGCCTCGAACTCACAGAGATCCACCTGGCTCTGCCTCCCCAGTGCTGGGATTAAAGGCGTGTGCTACCATGTGTGCACATACACACATTTCTAAATATGTAAATATGACTTGCTCAGTTATGATGTTATCTGAACAAAGACAACACCGAGAGACATTAATATTTCAGGGGGATATCTCAATGAAGAAGACTGTATGTCCCTGCTTTGTTCATTTATCCTGCTTTGCTTTACTGCTGTCTCCCTACCATGGTTTCTGTCTTCCTACAGGCTCCAAAGCCACAGGACAGCTGTGGGTGAAATGTACTAAACTGTGATATATAGTGCAGCTTCTGCTGTTCCTGTTTGATTTCTCTTAGGGTTTGCTTGGGTACTGGATTGGTGTCTAGAAGAAATATTATACTTTGAGTCTGAAATAGCCACTAAAGTTGATGTGGTAAAGCCATCATTCCCAGATAAAGGCACTACTTTGAGAGAAATGATTGAATATTTAGAAGTTAAGGTGGAGATGAGCAACATTATTCCATTACACACTGTCCTCATGAGCAGGCTCTGCCCCTCACATGAGACCACAGTAATGGAGGCAGTCAGCCCTCTGATCCCTGAACTCTGAAACAGGGAGACAGAGGAAATATTTACTTCTTTGAACTGCTGGTTCAAGGTCTTTTTCAAATCAATAGGAAGCTAATTTAGCAAGCTACAATTATCTCCAGATCCCCATCTGTATCTAGAGCTAGATGCAGCTCCATAATCTGCGCCCAGCTCCATGACACTATGCATATCATCCAGTGTCAGTGAATGATCCATGACTCAGCAAATCTACTGAGAAATTACTATGCAATGTTGTGAGCACTCACCATGTCCCAGATACTGTAGAAAGTACTTCATGGTTCTATTTCATATGGAACCTATATATCAGGTTAATGTTCTTGTCACATCACCACAGACACAAATAGGAAACAGAAACACAAACAAGGGCAATGTCTAGAGCTGTGCTTTGAACTCAGGCTGTCTGACTGAGGTCATGGGATTAGCAATCACTCCTCCCAGAGAGTTTGATCTACCCCTTGAACTTTAGCCTGATGAAGTGAGGACAAGGTCTATGGTTCTCTGATCCTGGGATCCTCAGCTTCCTCCTTACATGCAAACAGCTTTTCTTTGGGAAGCTCATTCACATGGGAAACTAGGTTTCAATTTCTACATAAATTATCAATTTAAATTAGGGTTCAGTGACATGGGAAGATGTCACACTGAGCAAATCATACATAAGGGAGAATTTATTGAATACTGACTATGAACTAGAGGCTATTGAGAAGAGATCCAGCATCCTTGACCCTTACTCTTATGTACCATGCTCTGTTCTCCTCTTTGCTGAAACTCTTTTCTCCGGCATCATTTGGCACGTGACAGGCTTGAGTGTGGCTGTCACTGTTGTTCTGCTGGGCAAGTTGAATGGTGAGGCTGGAACCCCTGTGCTAGTGTGCTGGGATTTCTGTGGACTCACAGATAGGGATGTAAAGTACTGCCTGACCTTCCACAACCCTACCTGTGTTCCTTGCTTAGATAGTACATAGCTACTGCATTCTGGGCTGTGGGAATGGAACAGATAAGACGGATGGAGTTTCTCCCAGACAAAGCTTCTGTGCAGATTCCAGATGGTCACTCAAAATCAGCTAAAGCCTGTAATGACTGGATGCTTCCACTAGCTATGATCACCCACATCCATGCAAACAGAGTTAGCTGAGATCCACTCCACAAAGCAGATTCCACAGTTTTCAGGATACGTACCTCAATTTTCTGTTTTCTCCCATCCAAAAAAAGCAGGCTGTAATCCTTCTCTGGATTCCTTCCCTCTCCCATAGTTGGTTACCTCAAAGTGCAGCTGGCTACTGCTTTAGTTCTTTGTGAGGGATGAGGTGGGTCCTGGGCACATGACATTGAATTTCACACCTCCCCATTTTACCTTTATAGAATTAAATTTATTAAACTACTTTGTAAATGTCAAAAACATTATTTCATTTCAGTTTCTATTAATAATTTAAAGCATCTATGCTAATAAGAAATGTTGCAGAGGAATGGCTACTAAAAATGTGTTATGTTTAAGCAAGCCTACTGGAGAAGCAAGGCATACATACTGTTTCTACACTTTCTGTTTTATTTCTGTCTCATTATTATAAGTCTCATTGCTTAATAAAATTTAAAGTTACAATTATGTTTTAAAATACTATATTAAATCAGTCATTGAAATTCTAAGAGTTGCTACATTTTTCAAATTCTTGATATATGTTATCATAGTACAGAGGCTAATTAGGTCTTTTTAATTTTTATAGTATTTTTCTAAAAATATTTTTAGTCTCTAAATTTAGGATTTCCAATTGGAACAAATTATAGAACTTAAAAAAATTATTTATATAATTGGTGTACATAGCCATGCCAAAATATAAATTACTATATAGACTAGTATAATCTAACCCATTCATATTATTTTTCCCATATTTCATTTTTTAATCAGTAAGTTTTCTAAGACTATACACATGTTTACTAGATCTGGCATTATCTCATTACACCAGGTTTTAATTTCACAAAGTTGCTTTTTGCTTTTGGCCTAAGTTATCTAGGGAAGAAGTTTTTCCACAACAGATAGTCATGTTTGAGACCTAACAGTGACTGTGAGATGTGAGCCCATCCCCCATCCTTCCTAGTAGCTCCAGATATATGAACTTCCCTAAGGCTATTAATGAAAACTACCAAGATGGAAGATTAGAGCCATGATTACCAAACAGCTAAGTGGAAGCTGGTAGCTCAGGATGCTTTATGAAATTTTAAAATTCCTCATAGAACCAGAGTTGTATTGTCTTTTAAACTGGGCCTTATTCTCTGGCATTCTTTATTTCAACCCAAGGGAGTCCATTAACATTTCCAGCATAGCAGGTATCATTGTAAGAAAGAGTTTTACCTAGGAACATCATGTTTTCTCTCTTGTGTTGATCTTATAGTGTTGTCATGTGTGGAATCCTTGGTTTTACTTCAATTCTGGATGTATTATTTTCTTTTAGAACTGTGACTACACACACTATCTCATTGCCTCCTGGATGTTGAAATTTCTGATAAGAGCTGTGTTCACATCATTAGCAGGATGAGATGAGTCATGCTCCAGGCTGCTCTCAGCATTCTCTGTTACTCCTCTTTGTCTGTTGGATTCTAGAGTGTGCTGGTGTGGGCCTCTCTGAGTTTATCTCACATTGAATTAGTTCAATGTGTTAGATTTAAAGTTCTTATATTTTAATAAACCAGGAAGGTGTTAGACAACAGTTCTTTTCCCAATAATCTTGGCACTACACTCCAAATTCTTCAAGTTCTTCTCTTTATTGTACCCCTGCCCTTGCAGTGCTGACTGAGTGATGGTATGGTATCCTTTTCCATGATTTTAGAAATTTTTTATAACTTGCTAAATCCTCTGTGGACCCTACCCATTGGACTAAGTTATATACATCTCAACTGCTCGATGCTGTTTGGTTCCTTCTCACGGTTTCTCTTCACTTGGCGTTATTTTTGCTATTCAGATTCTTCACCTTCTTTCGTGCTTTTTCACACTTTTCCTTTTGCTTTTTTCATATCTCAAACGAAGTGTTGTACAGTCTTGTTCCAGTAGTGTAGTACAGTGAGCACAATACAGTGCTCTAGCAGATCAAGTCCAGGCAAGAAGCATCAGAAGTGTCAGAGGTACGGGACTTAGAGTCACTGAGCAAATAGGGGCTGTGATGGGAGACAGGTGACAAGGGAGAGCACAGCCAGGTGTCCACACCATGTGCAAGGAAACAAACCAGGCCTCCTGGAGGGTGGGGTGCTGTGACCCTGTGATTGTTGCCTTATTATAGTAAACTAGACCTTCTGACCTCCATAGTGTGAAATAAAATGTTTCTGTTGTGTCAGACCACTAGCCTTATAAGAATCTATTACATCATCCTTAAGGTTACTATAATGCTGGGGTTGGAGAGATGGTTCAGGGATTAAGACCACTTGCTACTCTTCCATGGGGCCCAGGTTCAATTCTGAGCACCCATATGGTGACTTGTAACTATACATTACTTGAATTCCAATGGTGGTGACACCCTCTTCAAGCTTCCTTGACCAGTAGGCATGCATTTGGTGCACTGACATACATCAAAGCAAAATATCCATACACATAAAATTAATTAGGTAATTAATGTGATTATAATAAATATTTTAAAAATTAAGGTGCACGTTATTGCATATTGGGAAGTATTTGTGGCATTATCACTCCAGATAATAATGCAACCTCATTGTGAGCTAAGGGCCTGACCTAGAATCTTGTGATCAAATGTACACCAACTATTCTAGCACTTATGTTTACATATCACTGGTCTAAAAAATTATGCAATCACATCTAATACTATTATATAGGAGGTGCCACATGCTATGTGCACAGAAAATGAAAACCAGATACTGATTGAAGCATGAGAATTCCAAACAGAACTGGGGCTTCAATCAAAATACTGCCAAGTTCTCATTGTCTCTGTGATTCATTTCCTCATCTGTTACATTCTCTTGTTAAGACGCCCAAGAGAGTGGATCTGTGATCATCTCATGCTGAGCTCTATTACATAACAGTATTTGATCACAAACTAGAGGATCCTCTGGGTTCCCATGAGGATGAGCACTGACTGATGTTTCCTGCAGGAGCAGATACACAGAAGGTGCTGAAGGTGATTCAGCCTGAGAAATCAGTTTCTGTTGCTGCTGGAGACTCAGCCACTCTGAACTGCACTGTGACCTCCCTGTTCCCTGTGGGGCCCATTAAGTGGTTCAGGGGTACAGGGCAGAGTCGGCACCTAATCTATAGTTTCGCAGGAGAGAAGTTCCCCAGAGTCACATATGTTAAAGATCCCACAAAGAGAAACAATCTGGACTTTTCCATCCGCATCAGTAATGTCACACCTACTGACTCTGGAACCTACTACTGTGTGAAGATCGACAGAACAGACTCTGACAAGGAGCTTCGGTCTGAGGGAGGCACAGTGCTGTATGTGCTTGGTAAGTACTGCATTGTCCTCCTCATCCCTGATATCTCCAACAGGTCAAAATGTGCCAAAGTTTCTGTGAGCAACAAGGAAGAACCAAAGATGTAAGTGATCCTCATGTTCATAGGATGACTTTACCCCAACTGTGGGCCAAGGAAACAGAGGGGCAGAGAGGACATGATTTGTTAGAGGTGCCACTTCTGGTAAATGGGAGTAAATCTATACCCTTGTCTGCCTCACAATACTTGTCTTTCTTAATCAGTCTCAATCTAGTGGCTAGATAAGGATAGCTGATGCCATGTTCAGTGACAGGGACAAACCTGGCCTATACCTCCAGAGTATAATAATCTCACCTGATTAAGTCTTCTCTTTCTGCCTGAACAACCTGGGCACTGTGTACACCAGGTTCCACTCTAGATGTCAAATGAGATGGCAAGAAGCAGCCTAGCAGGAGCTCTTTACCCAAGGTGTGTGTCTCCTCCCCATAAGAGGAAAAGCACATCAAGGCAGAGAGTAGCAAGGCAAGAGCAAAGTGTGCTTTTCTAATTTTCTCTTCATCCACAGCACACTAAGATCTTTTCACATATGCCCATATTCATTGTAGAATCTGTCACCATTGGTTTGTTTAAATGCTCGCACCAAGGTAGGTCTTTGTCTTGGATCTGCCTGAAAACATTTTCTTTCCTACTTGCAGAGGCACTGAAGGTTCTGGGCAATGTAGACTTAAGTCCTGGAAGTGGTCTCCACATAGACCTCAATTCACCAACATAGGCATCAGGACATTGACTTTGAACTTTCTGTAAGAGGCCTGAAGTCTTATTTCTTAATCTTGATTCTGGCAATTTTACACCATGAAGAACAGTCAGACTATCCAGTCCATCCCTGTTTGAGATGTAAATCTAGTTTGTCGGTGCCCTGTCTATGGTCTCATAGCCAGTTAGTGATGGGATCTGGCCGTGAACCCATATTTGACTCCAGGCCATGTTCTTGCTGTCCAAGAAAGAGACACCATCTCCACACAAGAGCCTGGTACATAAGAGATGCTGAGTCAGATTTTCTCAATTTCAGCTAGCATTTCATTCTTCATCAACTGTATAAAGTTTCAAGATGTTCATCACATTCAGTGGAAAAGGTACCTCATTATTAGCCATACCCTCACTCCATATTAAAACTGAAAACTATTCCCCTGTGTATATAAAGCATCAAAGTCCAGCAGCTAGAGGCACACTAATTCATATCCAAGCTGAGAAATGTTTCATTTGTTTCAATTTTTGGTCATTAAAGCACTGCAGCAGATGAACTTGTATGGCCACAGTCCTGGCAACATGGCGCATACCTGTGGTTGGTTTTTACTATTGGGGTCCTGACACCCAGTTCCCAAATAAATACAGAGTGACTTATTCTTACTTATGAATGCTTGGCCTTAGCTTGGCTTGTTTCTACCCAACTTTTCTAACTTAAATTGTCCCATTTCTCTTTATGTTTTGCCTCTGGGCTTTTTATCTTTTTTATTCTGTTTATCTTTCCTTCTTACTCCAAGGCAGGCTGTATGGTTGGCCCCTGCTGTCTTCCTCTCCTTCTCCTTTTCTCACTGCTCCCATTCTCTTTAGCCTAGATTTCTCCTCCTATTTATTCTCTTTGCCTGCTAGCCATGCCTATTTCTCTCTCCTGCCTTGTTATTTGCTGTTCAGCTCTTTATTAGACAAATCAGGTGTTTTAGATAGGCAAAGTAACACAGCTTTACAGAGTTAAACACATGCAACATAAAAGAATGCCACACATCTTTATACAATTAAACAAATATTCCACAGCATAAGTGAATGTAACACATCTTAAACTAATATCCCAAAACACATGCCATCTGAAGGAGGACTGCTGCATTTGAGGGTGAAATAGTTATAAGGATGTTATCATTTGCCTACCTGGGTGTGGCATAGCAAGTTTTCTGACAACCTATCAACAAAGGGAGACAAGAGGAGTGACTTCGTCCTGACACCACACAGGGGCCTCCCTCACATGGCACCCTCTCCTGCTAGCACAGTGTGTAGACTTCCTAACCTGAAGGAGTGAAGTCATATAACACACTTAGAGAAACGGCTGACATGGAGGAAATATTTCATCTTGTGAGCTTTGCTACTCAGAATCCACGTGACCTTGGATTTTCACTTTCCTTCTCAAGGCCTTAGTTATCAATTAAGTGTGGGTGGGGGTTGATGGTGCTCAACCTGGATGCTCTTCTATCTTTTGAATAACTTGGGAAACTGAGATAAATCCCAGATCCATGTTCCTTTAAGGTCTGATGTGCATTTTGTCATCTGAAATATCGAAAGACTCCAGAATGTTCTAATACACAGCTTGGGTTTAAAATCCACTGAGATACATTTTCAGAAACAACAGGAGACATTTGTGATTATTCCCTTGCTCGAGCTCTTCGGCCACCAAGCTGAGGCATGACAACCCCTTATGCTTCACAGTAGCAGGGCCCAGCCTGCTGCACACAATATCCTAAAGCCCAAGTAATGTGCCAGTGACATTTCTCAGAGAGGTGACCCAGGGTCCCCAAGATCCAACAAAAGCAGACCATATTCAACTTCAGTCTCAGGTACACAACTACCCTATATTACACAGGACTGCAGGAGAACAATATCTGAAGCCAGACATTTCTCTCTTTCACTCAGAACTGTACCTTAATGACACAGTACATCACTGAGCTGTGTTCTTCAAACTTCTCGTGGTCATCTGCTCTCTATAATTAGCTCCTCTGGAGGCAGTGTTTGTAGTCTTGATTGTGCCATAAAAGGCACTGGCCAACTTTGAAGATCACTAAGAAAGAGGAGGATGTCAGGGTATAAAGTTATTTCTCAAGCTGTGGGTTGGGACCCCTCTCCTGGTTGAACACTTTCACAAAGGTCTCATATCAGATATTTATATTATGATTTATAGCAGTAGCAAAATTACACTTATGAAGCAGCCACAAAAATAATTTTGCGTTTGGGGGTTACCACCCCATGAGGGTTGCAGCATTGGGAAGGTTGAGAACCACTGGTATAAAGGCTTCTGCTCCTTAAAAGTAGGTATTTCATGGAAGGGGCAAGAACAATCTAGAGACATGCTATCTTGAGTCTTTATGGATTTTGCTGCAGCAAAGAATAAATATATGATCTCACATATAGTAACAACTGCAGTGATATATAGAATTATAAGCAAACACTTAAGCATGGGTTTCTACCTACATTTTCATCTTTCTATGGTGACATTTTTTTTTTAGTTCTTATGGAAGAGGACACTGATGCTCATTAGATAAAGATCAAAATTCAAATTCAACAGGCTCACACCTGCTCACACATGTTGGGGTGAGATGAGCTTTGTCATTTGTTCTGTGTAATTGTCCACCCATGTGCACTCTGATATTAATCCCACCAAAGATTTGGTCACTGGAATCTAGGAACTATCAAGATGGCCAGAAACTCCTGATAAATAGTGATTGGTCCCTCAAACCTGTGGGGATATCAGCTATACTCATATTTGGATACCTTGACTTCAAATAACACTCTTGGTTTACACTTCTGGTTTGAAGCACATTTGAGAAGGAGTCACATATGCAGCCTGTTACACATGATAACTTCAGCACATGACATCTACACAACATGCTGCCTCCCTCTCACTACTCCACCCATACATGTGCTTTCAACCAGGGAATGTTGCTGTCTGCTCAACAGGCTCACATCTGTATTTCTTATGATTAACAGTTAGGAAATGAACCACCTTTAGCTTCTTCTGCAGAGGGTAAGCACTGTTTTCAACCTCAAATCAAGTCCAACTGAAGCCCATTTACAGATGCAGACTACTGAGCTCTCAATGTTAAATTCAGACTTGGCACAGATGAGACCTAATAGCATGTGGTTAAGGAAAGAAAGCAAACAAATATGGGAAGCACCTCTGTGATGTCATTTATTTCCTGGGTTACTATAGATGTAAATCTACAAATGTTTTCCCTAGATTTTCTAGGTTTCCAGAGGAAGCCAGCAGGAGCAGATGATAGAAAATACAAAATACATTGATAATTGCCTTCCTTTGCCAAGGCTAAGAATTTCTCCCTAGACTTGCTCTTCCTCCTTTACTTCTGGGGATCTTTGCTAAACTGTAGAGGCAAAAACACAAGGCATACCACAGAAGGACCAGGACAAACCTTGCCCCCCCCCAAACAAAAGAAGGAAAGAAAAGAAAAGAAAAGAAAAAGCAAACACTAAAACAAGGAGGATAAACAGTTAATAAGGTCTGTGTCTGGGACACAGCTATGACCTTAGAGTAGAGCTTAGTGTGGCTGAAGCTCTGGTCTTGATCCCAAGCACCACAGTAAACATAGTATCTAAGAAGGGTCCTCACAATGTTATGTCAACAGTGGTGGCATCACAATCACATCATTGTCTACATGCCTCTTTGTAGCTAAACCGTCTCCTCCTGTGGTCTCGGGCCCTGCAGTCAGAGTTATTCCTGGGCAAACAGTGAGCTTCACATGCAAGTCTCATGGCTTCTTTCCTCGGAACATCACACTTAAGTGGTTCAAAGATGAAAATGAGCTCCCTCGATTCGGAACTGCTGTAGACCCCAAAGGAGAAAGTGTCTCCTACAATCTCTCCAGCACAGCCCAGGTGGTGCTGAGCCCTCAGGATGTCCACTCTCAGATCATCTGTGAGGTGGCCCATGTCACCTTGCAAGGAGGCCCTCTCCGTGGGACCGCCAACTTGTCTGACTCCATCCGAGGTAAATGACGCTGAATCCCAGCTCAAGCTCATAGCTGTTCAGAATGGTTTGGTCCATAGTTCCCAGCAAGCATTCATGCATACCATATGGGGGTTTAGGGGAGTCATAGACTATGGTCAGCATATAAAGAAAACTATTTATCTAAACAGAAAAAATTACAGCTGTACTGATTATGAACCATGCCCCTCATTACTGATATTTTCATTTTACTGTTGTTATTGCTTTCCTATTGCACATGGGAGTTGTGCTTATTGATTTCATTTATTATGACACTCACCTTGTGCATCTATGTGTTAGGAGCTGTATTTAGGGGTTCTACTCTGGCACCTAAACATCCTGTCCCCACGTCAATATTGGAATAGGCCTGGTTCTTCCATACTTCAGCCTCTCCTCTGGGGTCTTTCTGTGCTTAGGCTCTGAAGTCTCAGCTTCTGCTTCTGCTGTTTCAGTTTCACCCACTGTGGAGATCAGCCAGCAGCCACCAATGGTATGGAATCTGATAGGTGTCACCTGCCAGGTGCATAAGTTCTACCCTTCGAGCCTTCGCTTGACCTGGTTAGAGAATGGAAAAGTATCCCGGATAGAAGAGCCTTCTATGTTCACAGTCAACAAGGATGGAACCTACAGCTGGACCAGCTGGCTCTTGGTGAATGTATCTGCCCATGAGGAGGACATGTTACTGACCTGTCAAGTTGAGCATGATAGACAGCCAGCAGCCCTAAAAACCCACACTGTGTTGATCAGTGCACAGCAGAGGGAACAAGGTATTGGCACCATGTCTGGTGAATCTCCACCCCAGCTTCTTGGCTGTTGGTAAATTGGTCCTCTTTTTTTTGAATGTCAAAGGTAGCATTTTGCTTATTGTATGAGAATCCTAATATCTACAAACAGTAGAATGTTGAAGTCAGCTTTCACTGCCAACTTCTGAGGGGGTCTTATACATCTCTTCATTGATGTATTGATGTTCATAGCTATTAAATAAGGGAGACAGGAAGGCATCATCCTACCCTAGAATCCTGTCTCTTGCCTTTTTCCCTAACGTTTGTTATTTCCTCATGTTCATCTTCTTCCTTTTAAGTATCTTCCCTGTCTCTATTCCATTTTACACTTTTCCATGAATATCTGAGTCCTCACTCAAGGTCCTATGCTACTTCCTGAGTGTAATCCCAATGGGCCTCCTGAGCACCTGTACAGGTAGATGCTGTAGTTGGGATCAGGAAACCAACTGACTGTGAGTGGTCATAACAGGGACCTCATTTCATCCTGATTTGTTGTAATAGACAAATATCTATGTATCCAGACCCTGACTCCATACTTAGTACAAGCAGCTTTGAATTTAGCTGTCATCTCTTGCCCTTCATCGGTCATCTAATGAGTCATCAGTTTTATAGACAAGGACTCTAGGGGTGGGGAAGCAATAGGGATGTTGAGTTCTTGCCCTGAGACCTTGTGATCTGGTCTAATTAATATACTAAGGTCCCTGGGAGCAAGGTCATCAAGAGTGTATAAGGCAAATTTTGCTAGTAAAGTATTTCTCCTTGACTTGTTACTATGCTAGTACTTAGGGGGAGATAAAGACCCCTTTGTATGAATTTGTTTTATTTTCTTCTCATGAAACACCAGCTGTGGCCCTCAATTCCCATGACTTTTTACAAACTCACGTTCCTTGTCATACAGCCTTTTTTGTGAACTTCATCTGTTGAATGAACAGTGGGTCGCCGAATTATCTGTTACATCACCATTAAAACAGTAAAGTTTAGAATATACCAGCTTCCTTAGAGTATGACTTAGGTAGATGCTGCATAATTATACCCTCTGATGGCTCTGTCATGTGTGCTCATCTACTTGCAAATGCAGTCCACAGTGGGTTCTCAGATAAATAAGGATATTTTTATTCAAATCCAATACCATAATCACATTCAATGAAATTAACTATTATTCCCAACAATATTTCAAATGGACTGTATTTTCAAAATTACTTTATAAACTTTTTTGTGTGCCATAAAATTAGGTTCTTAAAAATGTATCACCTTCCACAGTTTACTCATTAACAAATAATTTTAGAACTTTTTGTCCATTTTATGTGAGTATTTAAACTTCTATAGAATTTCTTAGACTATCACATTGTCCTTTTTAAGTCTAAGTGTATATGTATATGTATGTGTGATTATATAGTGATGTTCTTCTCTAGGTACTGATGTGGAAAACTTGCCATAGCTCTTTCATTTCATCAGTCTTTTTGGAAGATTTCCAATATTTTCCTCTTCCAAAAAAACTTCTTTCAGTGATCATATCTATTTTTTCAGTTTCCATTTCATTGATTTTCTACTCTTCTCCCATTAATATTCTTACAAGAACATGTAGAAATGGCTCATGGGTCACCAAATGATATAGAGGAAATTAGGGTCCTGTCTTGGGATTCTTAGTGCCATTCATTTAAGAGTGGGTTCAAAGGATGGGAAGCTCAAAAAGAATTTAACTAGAGTTTGAAAATAAAAAATCCCTTGAGCAGGCAGGCTCTAAATCTCATCAGATTCCCAGAGGTTGATAATGTAGCAAAGAAAGGGAAAACAAAAAATCAGAAACAAATAAACAAAAACTGCCATGCTGTTCTAGCTAGCACAGAGTCCAGACACATGGTGAACAACAGGTGGGGAGGGAGCAGTAGGAAATAGTACTGCAGCCCATACATGGTACCAGGTAAAGCAAGCTTGGCTTCTGGCAAGCTCTGAAAGATATGGATAAAGAAGAAAAGTTGTCCCTTCTTCATCAAGCCCCAGAAAGGTGAACTTCACTGTGGCTCACCTGGGAAGAACTGTACTGGGAGAAGAAATGCTGGGAACCAAAAGGGCAGCATCTTATTAAAGGAACAATTATTCCATGACTTATGTTTAATTTGGCCTCCTAGGGCCCAAGTTGAGATTCTATTCTCTTGATGGGAAGTTTACTTATGCTTCTGTTGCTACTCTAAGGATGGCATTTCCTTCATTCTCTTTGCTCCTGGTTTAGTTTGGTCTTGTTGGTTTCCTGGAGGAGGGAGACAATTCACTTCAATGCTTGATGCAGAAGAATTACATTTCTATGGATAACTATTGTCTGCTGCTTTAAACAAATACACCTTTACCACAGGCCCTGGGAACAATGACCATTAGTGCTGGGATCTTCAGTGCCAGACAGTTCAGTAATTAAATTCTAAATTCCCTTCTTTGAGTGTATTTCCAAGACTACTTTTTCATGTCAGAATCCCACCAAAGAATTCTATGGTGAAAGTGGGAAGGGAGGCCTTTCCAGGAAACTGTGATGTTAACACAGATGTGAAAGAGCTATAGAATTTTTGTCCTTCATCTGCACATTTTCTGCAAATAGTTTTCAGCAAGGCTGTTTACAACTTCAGCATGCTCTCTTACCCCAAGAATCTGGATTTTTCTAGGATTCTTTTATCTAAACAAGGCACTCTGTAAACTCTTTCTCTCAGTGGATCATCTTTATGTGAATGTCCTTTGCCTAGCTATTCCTGGATAATTGAGAGACTGAACCTGTCTTGTCCAAGGACAATGTCCCAGGGATTATTCTAAATACCTACAGTGAGGAACTTCTCTGAATTCCACTAACCTTGTGATGTACCTACAGATCAGATACCCCATTGAAAAGGAAATAATAATCCTTAAACCCCAATAGTTCATTCTAGATCAGAATATGAGTGGCCAATGCCCATGAACACAGATTTAGATTACATCAAAGTTCACTATGGAAGAACTTGTTTTTTTGTAGTAACAGAACAAAGAAAGTTCTAAGTCAAGACACTTTTGCAGGACAATGGTGGAAAATGGAAGAGATGGGTTACAACACAGCAGAGAACCCTAATCAAGGCTTCAGATGCTATCTGATGACATGATTAGCATCTGGGTTGGTGGAAGCTAGTGGTCTGCTAAGTTAATATATTCCAAAGGGAAACTAATCTTCTGCTTGTACATTCTGAATTATTTACCTGATGATCACAAAGCTGTTATGTCAAGTACAGAGAAAAGCTATTAAGAGGGCTGAACATGGTCCAAGACAATGGCTCTGGACCTGAAGCATGCCAAATTCTCCAGTTCTCTGAAATTCAAAAAGTTAGTAATCATGACAAAAAAAAAATGAGTTTGAAGGTTCAGCTTCTTTGTGGCAACTTTTGTTCGTAAAACCAAGTGCTATGTGTCATTGAGTAGACATTCTTACCCAGTCTCTCTAGAAGGAAATTTGGTGACTTGGGGCAGGGCCAATGGGAAACTTGAAATCCTTTTACCATATCTTCTACTTTGAAGTATTGAGGCCGAGATAGGGCACAGATTCAAACTCCTCAGAGCTTTGATGGATGGGCTTGAGAATCAACAAATGGACCACGTAACAATCCCTGAGGATAAACTCCTTGTATGCTCTCTAATGGTTCCTGTTACCACTTGATTTCCAGGACTGAAGACATCAGATACTGCTGAGGTCCTTGTAGCTGTGCTCCTTGGACCCAAACTGCTACTGGTAATTGGTGCCTTTGCCATCTACATGCACAAGAAGCAGAAGGCCTGACTGTAAGTTAGGAAGGATGGGGGGTGTATTAGTTACTATTCTGTCAATGTGACAACATACTGTAAGGAAATTAATTTATAGAAAAGAAGATTTATTTGGCCATACTGTTCCAGAGACATATGAGCCCATCAAACCTAAGAGGCATGAAGACAGATCTGGGAGCTAAGAGCTCACATCCTTGTGGAGAACATTAAACAGAGAGAATAAACTGGAAGTGTCACAAGGCTTTTTAAGATCAAAGCTCACCTCCTGTGACACACTTTCTCTGGAAAGGCTGCAGTGTCTAAACCTCTCCAAACAGTACCACCAACTGGGAACCATGCATTCAAATATCCTAGAATGTAGAGAATATTTCTTATTGAAACCACCAGGGGGTTATCAGTCTTTGGACTAACAAAGAAGAGGCAGGGGCAGTAGGGGGGCCAAGGCATTTGTGAAACAGTTTTACCATCTGTGGTGATGACATGTTGCTAAGGATCCCCAGGAATCTCTTGGAACCCTTTGAGACATCCCAAGCTCCCAGGAAGTATGTGTGCCCTTCAGGAAGCTTTCAGTCAAGGATCAACAAAGGCATCCAAAGAGGCCTAAAGGAAGTAAAGGACATGGGCCCTGGGGAGGATGTGGGGTATTGGCCTCACTGCCCCTGTTAAAAGTCACCATAGAAAGTGGAAAGCAAGGGTTCATGGGAAACAGCAATCTACATTATGGACCAGTTTTTAGAAAATCCAAAGACCTGTAATAAGGACTGTTCTTTCTTTGCTCTCTCTGTGATCATGAAGAATAGACTCAGAAAGACTGTATGACACAGGGACTAGGCTGAGATGACACTTTTATGACATGGGCATCTCATCCACTCAGGACAGGAGGAGAGCAGTACCAGGGACATTGCAGCACTAACGTACAATGTATATGTGGTGAAAGGATTTTTGAATGAGAGGTGATTCTCCACAGCTCTTCTCTTCATTCTGCCATATTGGACCCTGACTCTCTGACATCACCTTTCTTATAGGGGCTCAGACTACAAGAAGCTGGTGAGAAGCTGTAAACTGCTCTGAATGCCTCCCTTATGAGGAGAACTCCAACTCATATTCCCTATTATTCCTCTGCATAACCATTGATAGCTCATAGTTGTGATGCTGTGGTTATTGGATTCTATTCTTGGGGTTTTGAATCTTATTAATAAAATAATTTAAAAATGAATTCAAGTGAAATTTCAAAGACAGTTTATTCAAGTTATAAGGGAAAATTCCAAGTTCACACACACATACAACTCAACAACTTCACAGAGGAGGAGAATGAAGAAGTAAAGGGAAAATACACTCATGTTGTTTAAGAAGACAAGGAGGTCAGACATGGTGAACAAACTTCCACATGGTGAAAAGGGGGCATTTCTAGAAAAAGTAAGGAAGCCTAAAGCATCAGAAAAGGTACACTTAGATTCAGCTGTGGGATGACTGATCCCTAACGGGCTTGAGGGCCAGAAGGTTCAAACAAGTAAAAAAGATACTTTCTGAAAGCCAGCTTGGGTCTACCTAAAGGTCTTAGTATCAGCATCTGAAACATGATCTGGAGATGACCTGGACCAATGAGAGGCAGCATGTCACACCAGCTGATGCATATTCTTCAGACCTCCCCCAAGGGTGGGGTGGAGGGTATATAAGGCTTGCTGCTTCCTGAATAAACTGAGCTTGTTGTTTTGACATTCTCCCTGAGTCTGTGTGGTTTGACTCTGAGCCTACTTGGGCCCCGCCCCCAAAGGGAACAACAATGAGGACCCTGCTACATTCAGCCACCATATAAAATACAAAAGAAAGAGACAAAAAAAGTAAAAAGGAAAAGGTGTCCCTGTCTGATCTGGCCACAGCATGGTAGGCAGACCCAATTGAACCTCAACATAGCATGTACGGATTGCACTGGGTAAGGAGAATTCTGGGAAGAGAATGAATAGTATATGAATCAATGGGAAATTTTGTTTTATTTTGTTTTGTTTTTTGACACAAGGTCTGGCTATATAGCCTTGATAGTCCTCTACATTGTTATGTAGACAAAGGGGGCCTTAAACTCATCAAGACCTACTTGCCTCTGCCTTCTGAGTCCTGGGAATGAATGTGTGCTGCACCGTCATGTCTCTCTAGGAAAAAATATTCCACCTATCCTTTTAGTGTGGTTTAAGATGGTCAATTGTTCAGGTGATTGACCCTGACCAACTAGAACATTAGGTCTCCACCCAGACCACAGATTCTGTTCTCTTAACCATGAGTTTTCTTTAATGGACCCTTATAGATATTCTGACATCTTCCTGAAAAGGCAAAGCTAAAGTCATTTAGAAATAAGGTCAACTTCAGAACCTCCAAACAGTTTTGTCATCTCTGGCCTTTGGAAAGAACAAGGCTGCCAATAGGCCCAAGGCCATTTTTGGCACCTAGACAATGAAGAAACTTCTTGCTTCTTTGAGGTCTTTTTGCCCTAAACATCTGTTCAGTTTCAACTTCTTCTTCTTCTTCTTCTTCTTCTTCTTCTTCTTCTTCTTCTTCTTCTTCTTCTTCTTCTTCTTCTCCTTCTCCTTCTCCTTCTCCTTCTCCTTCTCCTTCTCCTTCTCCTTCTCCTTCTCCTTCTCCTCCTTCTCCTTCTCCTTCTTCTCCTTCTTCTCCTTCTTCTTCTTTTAACAATATTCTTGATTCTATGGGAATTTCACATTATGCTCCCTAATCCTGCTCCTCACCCCTGCTGTGTTCCCCCTCAAAAGAAAACCCTATAAAAAATAAGCACAAAAAATTAATTAAGCATAGGCCACCCACATCAGTATGGTTTCAGCAGTACCATTGCCCTTAGACACCAACATGGTCTCATCCTTTTGGCCTTAGGTGGTAACAAGAGCCACAGACATCAACTCAGAACCTGGCTGTTGTAGAGTCCCATACCCAGACATGGCTCTTGGCAGCAGCCAGGACCTGGTCAACTGTGGCCCTGTGTGGCAGCATAACCACTCAAATCAGCATGTCCCCCATAGCAGCACAGTCCCCGGACACCAACATGGACTCAGGTTATGGCATAGACTCAGATATTAATGTAACATGGGTCACACATACCAACACAATCTCTGGCTGTGGTAATACCATGGACCCAGACATGGACCTTGGTAGCAGCCTGGACCTGGATGTCACCATGGCCCAAGGTGGCAGTGCAATCCACTCACATCGGCATCACCCCAGTGCTAGCTTCAGACACCAAGATGACCCCAGGTAGCATCCCAGATCCCTACAATTGGCATGGCCTTCAGTGGATTCAGGAGTCAGAGACACTAACTGATACCTTGGCTGCAGTAGAGCCACAGACACACACATGGCCACATATCACAGCCTGGGTTCAGATGTCACTATGTTGCTGGATAGCAGCACAGTTCACTCAGATAAGCATGACACCAGTGGAAGCATAGTCCTTGGCCACCAAAATGGCCACAGGTAGTGGAAAAGATCCTGAGCATCCTTGTTACCTTTGGTGGAAATATGGGTTATAGATGTCAACAGGTCACAGGCTAAGGTAGGACTACAGGACCTGCACATGGTCCTTAGCAACAACCTGGGCCTGGAGTCACCCTGGTCCCAGGAACAAGTGGGCCACTCACATCAGCCAGTTCCTCATCACCTTTGATTCTTCAATCTGACTCTTTCCACAGCGCATTGACTGTTCTGCATCTCTTTGTCTCCCATTTTTCCATTATATATTTGCTCATCAAAGTGGCACCTCCTTGTCTGGCAAAACATGAGGGTGCCTTCTGCAAGCCTTGGAATGTGAGGATGGACCCAAGCTGGCCCCTGGTTGTCTTTTACCACATGAGTTTCATGGCATCAAGTGGGCCTGTAGATGCCTCAGCCAACCCAGACTGTCAATCACTTATTCTTATCACATGGTCTTCTACTGGGGTCTGGAAATTGTTCTGATCTCCTCCTGACAATGTAAAGAGTCCCTTTCTAAGTGCATCTGGGTATCTGGAATCCATTGTCATGGGCTGGTCCTCACTGTATACTTTCTGTCTCCTGGACTCCACTATAACCAAACTTCTAACCTTACTGATATTCTTGAATTTGCTTCATCCTAATTTTATGAATAAAAATTGTTCTTTTTCCTATTTGACCAAGCATTCTCAGATAGTCTCCATAAAAAAAAAAAACGCAAAATTAAAAATATGCTTTCTGAAGTTAATGTAGTCTCTGTCACCTTTTTTCTTATCCCTGATGTTCATGATAGAAATGCTGTGAAATTCAGAGTTTGAGTCATTTTGCTTTTTCTTTCTTCACTTACCCACACAAAATGATGAGTTTAAAATGAGCATGACTACTCTTAAAATGAGAAATGTTTAAAATTTGTCTCTGAAAGAGGAGAAAGTGCTGACTTGTAGTGCTTGTGACATTCCATCATGTAATGACTCTCATCAAGGTCAGTCCCAATTAACCAACAGTTGAAACTTAAGATGCACTGCCATGAAAATTTCTCACAGACTGCACCAACTTGCACCTACGCACCACTACAGTGTATATACAATCTGAACATGGCTCACCTCCTCTGCCCTTCAACCCTAGCCACAGGATCAAGGACAGATTTTATAGCATCTACCAGTTCCCATTTTAGCTACCAAAATGTGTTGGCAAACTGAGTTAAATATAGTGATACCTCTGCTTCTTCTAATATGTATTCATTTTCCTCTTCTTTGCTATCTCTGCTCAGTGTCACTTTGTCACCAATCTTTTCTCACACCACAATATATAAATCAGGGCAACAAGAGGCAACCCATCTATGAATATGCTAAGTGACTGGAAATAAGAATTTCTTAATTCCATTCACTGATGATGTGATAAAATATACCAACAAAAACAATTTTAAGGATGAAAGTGTTTACTTTGGCTACAGATCAAAATTTCAGTCTATTCTGTTGAAGATGTCAAGGAGGCAACAGCTTGAAGAACCTGATCACATCATGTCTATGGTCAAAATAAGAGAATGGTAAATGTTCCTGTTCAGCTTTCTCCTTTTCATCCATCTAGGGTCCAATGGAATGCTACCAACAGCCTTTAGGGTTGTTCTTCCTGCCTCAATAAACCTAATCAAGTGATCCTTCATGGGCACTAACCTAATCTGCTGAATTCCTCACATGTATACTAAGAGAATTATTTTCCATGTGACTCTAGATCAAGTCAAGTTGGTAATCAGTATTAGACATTAACAAATCTAAAGTGGTCAACTCTTGGCCAACAAATCCTGAAAGAAGGAGTGTACACAACACTTGACTCTTGAGTGCTGGCAGCTCAGGGTAACTTGATGCAGGAAAGCAGCATAGAGGGAAGAGCAAGATGGCTGTGCAGGGGTTGTATCAGTTTATAATGGAGAAAACTGACAAGGAACCAGGTGATCAACAGTTCATCAACAGTCACAGTCAACACCAACATGTGCCAACATGTGCACACCATGTCAATCACAGGCACCTTTGATTTACTGTCCAAGATCTGGAAAGTTTCCTCTGTAACCATGAACTATAACCTCAGTCTAGTCATGAGAAACACATAGAAGAGATTCCAATAGAATATCCTCTTGTTTACCTGCCATAACTCCTCAAAACTATCAGTCATAAAAATCAAGAAAAGTCTGACAGGAACTGAACAGACACATCTAGTAAACATAACATGGTATGCTAGGTTGCATCTTAAAGCAGAAAAAAGATATTAAGAATGAGATAAAGACAAAGGAATCCATAAAAAATGTGTGAATGTTGATAAATTACTGTCTTGTCATTAAACAAGGTACAATAGGACATAAGGAAATAAAGGGAAAGTTGGATAAGGGCAAATAGAAATCTAGCATCCAATATTTTGGTAGCTCCTGACTCATCCCACGTCCCCATGGCTCCTGGGTGAGCAAAGGCTAACAGACTTGGCAGAACTTGAAATAGAATGAACCACAATAAAGAGCAAGGAATGCAAGAGAAAGACTTTTACCTCTAGAAAACTTGGACATTTTTCAGTCCATTACTTAGCTTCTCCTGGCCCTGTCTGTCTATTTTGATAATCAGGATGAAAGAAGCATCCTGGTCCCATAGATCTTCCTCATATCACAACTATCTTTCACTGACATTGTGGTGTTGGAATTGTAATCTACTCACTCAAGTGCAAGAACTTTCCAGGACAGACATTTAAATAGAGCTCACTCAATGAAAAGAGACTCAGAGTTTGCCTTGGGAATTTTCAGCAGAGGGTGCTGGGAACCCAAAGACCATGTGAAAATCTGAGCATTCAGAGTGCCTCTTGTGCTGATCTTTTTGGGAGGAACTACATAAAAAGATACTATATACAGAAACAAAATAAGCTTTCACATCTTAAGAAATAACTCATCCCCATGTACTTAAGGTGGAAATGTCTGTTCTATGGATCATTTCTTTCTGTCCTTACTGTTCCAATGGCAGGACTGCTATTAGACCCAGAATGTGTTTGTTTCTCAGATAGACCATTGCTAGCACATAGGTGAGTAGGTCCTTGCTATAGACCTAAGCTATGCTTTGGTGCTCAGGTTCCTGTGTTATGATCTTCATTCATATGGTTGTGGGTGGCGTGAGCTGTGTGAGCCTTTAGAAAACCTACTATACCCATCATTCTGTAGGGCACTGCTCTTGGAACTCATTACATGATGTGTCCTGTGTGACACCTATTGGATCTTAAGAGTATTATTAGAAAATCCTAAGCCTGTCCCTGAACTTCCTCTACCTGGCTTCTTGTTTAATGATCCCTTTCCTTCCCTCTGCATGTACCCCATCATGCCATGTTGTGGTGGTATTTTATTTGTACTAAAATGTGATTTTAATTGTATGTTAATAAATAAAGTTGCCTGGGGGTAAAAGCTATTAGAGCCATAGCAAGAACGTGGCGGTGGTGGCACAAGACTTTAATCCCAGCACTTGGTAGACAGAGCTAGGTAGATCTCTGTGTGTTCAAGGATACAGCTAGCATTGGAGACACATGCCTTTAAGACCTAAAGGGCTGTACATACAGGTTGTGACAAGGCAGTCATGTGTTTGGGTTTACAACCAATGAGAAGACAGGACAGAAAGACTATATAAAGACAAACACACAGGAAGTAGCTCTCCTGCAGAGAGGTAGGACCACCGCAGGAGGAAGGGTAAGGTTTTAGCTCTGAGCTCTGACCTCTTGGCTTTCTTCTTTACATTGGTTCTGTGTTTCTTATTTAATAAGATGGTTGGTTACATCTACAGCATATCAGAAAAAGAGAGTTCCTAAGAACCTAATGAATGGAACCTGGCCTTGAACCACTGAAAATGTGAGATACACAAAATTCTCTTTTTAAAGATGGCTTACCTCAAGTGTTTCATTATAGTGATAAAAACCTCAGGGATGCTTGCGGCAGGTTTTGCCATCCATAAACTTTCCCAACATGGTTCCATAGAATTTTTCAGAGAATATCTAAGTACGGGGCTTTTATTACCAT
Organism: Peromyscus maniculatus bairdii; assembly: GCF_049852395.1. Taxonomy (NCBI): domain Eukaryota; kingdom Metazoa; phylum Chordata; class Mammalia; order Rodentia; family Cricetidae; genus Peromyscus; species Peromyscus maniculatus. The sequence continues at coordinate 22,083,292 of NC_134853.1, forward strand.
GATAGAAAAGTCAGGACAGTGCAAAATATAGGAAAATATCCACAATATCTTTTCTTATTATTTTAAATCTAAAAACTACCAACACATCATTAATGATTATTACCTAATTTTATATAAAGTTATATATCTTATCCAAATGTGTTTATTTCAGTTAAGAGAACTTCAAGACCAGTCAGCCTTTGTAATCCTTTATATTGAGGCTAAAGAGAATCATACACCATGTCTATTTGTGCAGAAAAGGAATTTCACAAAATTCAACTATGTATTGAGCCTACTTAACTTGCTTTAAAGGAACACAATAAGCAACTTTACTATGCCTTGAACTTCCTGTATAATCAGATTTTACAACTTGATCTAGAGACATGACTTTAATCTTAATTACATACTTTTCCATATATCTGACCTAGGAGAGAGAGAGAGAGAGAGAGAGAGAGAGAGAGAGAGAGAGAGAGAGAGAGAGAGAGAGTTGTTATTGTTGTTGGAATCAGCTGCTGAAAATAACCAATAGATTGAAAGCAACCCTAAGGAAAATGAACAACCACCATAAATTTTGGAAGCAGCATGTGGATATGGGTAGATAACATTTGAATGTTTTTGAGTTCTATTCCAGATCAGTTGGGTTCACTAATTTTTTTACTTGTAAGGCTAGTAAAATTAGGTAAGTAAAAAAAAAAAAACTCATTTCTTTCTGATATCATGTTTTCTGTGCTGTTCCACAAATGTAAGGCAAGCCCTTTGTTAGAGTCAGTCAGAGGACATGGGGAAGAGAAATGGAGAAATGTGGAGAAATGAAATCTGGACTCACTCTTAGTTTTAACTATTCCAAGAAGAATCTTTTTCTCTAATGCAGCACTGATCAAGTCTATGTCCATTAGTCTCACACTACATGTATCTAGACAAGACTAGAAGAGAAGGGGAAAGCTTGGGAGGGCTTCTAGTTTAGAAAGGAATAAATAAAACTATGCACTTAAATATGATTTTCTCCCATGAAATTCAAAAGAATCTATCAGAAAGCAAGTCTTACAGATTAAGAAAAAAAGCTAGTTCATCAAATTGGTGAGTAGGAGATGAATTTAGAAAAACCAGTTTTATTTGTATCCAGTGTAAAAAATAATGGGACCACTAATATCCCCAAATGAAATATTTAGATATAAGTGTATGAAATCAGCCACTTGACATATATGGAAAAAAAAATGATACAGTGCTTTGTGCTTTCCCAATCAACAGAGGTTATTGGGTGGAAATTAATGAGTTGATTTCAACATTCACAAGAGGAATTCCAAAGACCCTGAATATCCAAAGCAATATTGAAAATAACAGTCTGGCACTTGGCAGTATCTGACTTTGATTCCTTTTGAAAAGTTAACATCATAGTAGTAGAGAAAAAGAATCCACAGATCAGTTATTGATATCCACATTAAAATTGACCCCCTTAGGTCAATTTGTAACAATGAAAATACATTCCACATATCAGATATTTATATCAAAGTTCATAACAGTGCTGAAATTACAATTATGAAGTAACAATGAAATGATTTTATGGTTTGGGGTCACCACAAATGAGGAACTTTATTAAAGTGTCACAACATTAGGATGGATGAGAACCACTGGATCTGTAGAACAGAATCTAGATTTCAGAAACACAAACAGGTGATCATTCATGAAGGAGTAAATGTTCTGTCTCAGAGGAAAGACAGTGTATTCAAACAAATGCTGAAGAAAACTAGACGAGCAGATGCAACAAATGTCTATGGCAAAGTCATTGTTTTCACAAAACGTGACTCAGTTTACCCAAGACTTCATTATAAATCTACTAGAAGACACCATTAGTGAGCTCCAGGTAACCTTGGCTATTGCCATGACTTTATAAACAATGTACAGACTTTTCTTTCAAAGCTGTATTTTGAGATCAGTTCTATGTTCACACACATACACAAATAACAGATACTTCTAATACACTCCCTATGTGTTGCTTGTATTTTTATTTCCATGTCTTTGCCCTTCAAAAAATGAAAATTTTATTTAATTTTTATTTGGGGAAATGTGTGTGAGTCAGTAGTATATGTATGTATGTGCATGAGTATCTTATGTTGTTACATGTGTGCACATGTTCAGGCCAGCATAGCATCTCAGAGTCCTCTTCTATAACTCTCTGTCTTATTCCTTTGAAGAAGAGCCTCTCATTGAAACTGGAGATGATGCTTTTCATCCAGCCTGGCAGACAGCAAACTTCACAGATCCTCTGTATCTGATTCCTAAATCCTAAGGTTACTGATATACATTGGCATGTATGTTTTATTACATGGGTGCCAGATTGAAACTACTGTCCTTTTTTTTTTTTTACAGCAAGTGATCTTAATTGTTAAGCCTTCTCTCCAACCTAAAAGTTTGAATTTTAATTATGTCCAGCATACTAAATATTTATAGCATGTATTATATCTTAAATATGGAGGATAAACAGTCAATTCTTATACCAAAAGTGAAAATATTTGCAAAAGGCATTTCTAATGAAAGATTCTTCTAAAGAAACAAACACTTACTAGAATTAAACAGTAAAAATAACAATTATAGTAATTTCCTGACAAAATACTACACCAGAAAAGATATATAGATGTAAAAACTAACAAAAAAAGAATATACAAAGACACTTGGTCGAGTGAATAAAAGTAATGAAGTATGAAGGTATTTAAAGTATTGAAGTAATACATATTCAGGGATTTAAGTCAGTCTAAGACATTGAGGGTGGTCCACAAAAGCCATGGCCATAAACAAGAACTCTGACCATGGCCAGTAAGATGGCTCACCAGCTAAATGCACATCAACCAAGGCTGATAACCTGAGTTTGATCCCTGGAGCCCACATGATGGAGGAAAGAACTGGCCCATGATCGTTATCCTCTGACCTCCACCTAATTTTGGCATGTGAACACACACACACACACACACACACACACACACACACACACACACACACACTGGCATTAAGACACAATAAATAAATATGTATTTTTTTAAAGAAAGAAAGCTAAACATTAAAGATTTGTATGAAGAAGATAGAAAATTGAGCACATCCCTAAAATCATGTCAGATTTCTTTAGATTTTACAATAAATGTGTCCTCAGAACAAACACTTAGGTTTCTAATACTACAATAAAAGATTAGGATACTGTATCAACAATACTAAATAAGCTGCATTACAGGATTGTCATGAAATATGAAACCCTACAATGGATTCTTCCAAATGCATTTCAGAACATTCTTGTAGCAGCTTACCACAGACAGGACAGGATACATCATGAGCCACCATAACAGACAAAACAGAATTTTTTTCACTCTCCTTTGATCCTGAGAATGAACTAAAGTGCTTCTATATTTGTGAGTCTCTTCTATATGTGCCCTGATACTTGTCAATGCTGCCTTGTCAAATCAATGCAGGGACTGGAAAGCCCTCAACCTTGTTAGGTGTTTATTGAATGCATTATACTATAAGTAGTATACATGAAATGAGATTATTATGATAGGGAGATAATAAATAGTTGAAACTCACAGACATTATTCACATTTTAATTTATTGAAATAGGGAATATACACCATACTGAAGAGGTGAGCACATGAGAAGTTCTCCCAGTGATGACCAAGTGATGATCAGGTTTGCTGCTGGATCTCTGGATGAAAATTGGATAAATGAGGCCACTTCTAGTGAGAGATTGGAAGCAATCTGTAGAGATAGATTTCCTCTGTGAGATATAGTTTTCATAAAAGTTAGATCTCCATTTTAAATGAGATATTTGTTGTCAAGCTTTTAAAAAGTTTTGTTGGTCATCTACTTTACCTTTGAATGTGGACAAAAAGAAACTAGTTTATGAAGATCTCTAAATGCTTTGTGGGCATCATAAGTGAGATGAGATGGTTTACATGGTAAATGTGATATTGAATCACTATTTTGAATCACTCAAAGTTGTCACAAGGAGAGATTTTCTAGATTGTCTTGTGGTCATGTCTGTGGGAGACGGTCTTGATGACATTAGTTGATGTGGAAAGATCTATTCCACTGAGGGGCTCACCATCCCATACTTGGGACCTGGAAAATATAAAAAGAACATAAAAAGTAGCCTGAGGAGTCAAAAACATGCATTCATGCTCTCTCTCTGCACTTGACTGTGATATGACAAGCTGTTTCAAATGCCTGCCACCTTGACTTCCCTACAGTTACAGACTAATTTCAAATAGAGAGATAAAATAAACCCTCTCTCTGCTAAGTTGTTTTTCTCAGGGTATTTTATCACAGCAACAGAATTTAAACTGGGACAATTGGCAAAAGGGGGTGGATCTTATCAACTCGAGTGCACTAGAATTGACAAGTGGCTTTTAACAGTGTGAAGTGGAGATGTAAATGAATTGTCATTACATGAACAGCAATGAGCAAAAGCAACTTGTGGAGGAAATAATTTATTCGGCTTATACTACTCTATTACAGTTCATCATCAATGGAAGCCATGGCAAATATTCAGGGCAAAAGCCCAGAACTGCAGGAACTGAAGCAGAAGCTGAAGAGAAATGCTGCTTACTGGCTCGCTACCCATCACTTGCTCAACCTGCTTTCTTATACCATGCAGGGCTACCTGAAAAAGAGTGGCACTGCCCACAGAGAGCTGGGCCCTATCACATCAATTATCAATCAATAAAATGCAATACAGTCTTGCCTACAAGCAAATATTGTAGACTTTATCAGTTGAGAATCCTTCTTCCCAGATAACACTAGCTTGTGTCAAGATGATTAAATGTTATCCAGCATATCTTGTAAAATATAGAATCATATATTTGAGATCATTTGTTATAGAAGCTTGGAGTGCTGGTGCTATGACCTCTTACAGTTACTGTTATTTGCTTGTTTGTTGATTGAATAACTGCCTAGGTTGCTTAATTAATGCTATCCTCCTGAGCACACCAGCACTTGCGTTTTTGTCCTATGGTGTTTGTTAAGAAGCTACAAATCTTTGTGGAACAATAGAGACTTATTTCAATTAGATTGACACAGAACCGGTGCATGTTTTATTTTACTAGTTTGTATATACTTGCAGACATAGTCACAGTGAAGTAAGTCTGGGTGGTGCTACTTTGTATTTCCATTTCCTCCTTTGTGCTACACTCAGTAAGTGATCCCTGTGAGTGTGTACGTGATGACCTGTGCAGAGTGCACAGCCTTAGTCTGCGGATTATGCAGGTTCCTGCCAGAAACTGATGAGCACTAGCTGGTGTTTTCCTGCGCAGACTGCTGCACCGGGTGACCTGCAGGTGATGCAGTCTGAGAAATCAGGTTCAGTTGCTACTGGAGAGACAGTCGTCACTCTGAGTGCACTGCGACTCCCTTGAATCCTGGAGGCATGTGGGATGGTTCAGGGGTGTGCACACGGCTGGGAGAAAACATACAGGTTTACAGGAGAGCATTTTCCCAGAGTTACAAATGCTGGGAAACAACCTGGACTTTTCCATCTGAATCAGCAACATCCCCCATGCAAACAGTCGTACCTACTGTGTGAAGTTCCAGAAGGGGCACTTACATAAAACAAGAAGCTGCATTCTGAGCCAGACAGCAAACTGACTGTGGGTGAGTACACTGTGGTTTCCTTTATGTCCAATATATGGCAGCAGTTATGTTGCCCATCCTTCTGTGAAAAACAACTAAGAGGCAGGAGTGAGGGGTGGGTGCTAATGTTCATGAACTGATTTCACCGCGATGGGTCGGGGAAGCTGAGAGGTGCAGAGGACTTGCCAAATAATGAGATTCCGCTTCTGGTTAGGGGAGGAATATCTGATCTGCCTTGTCTCCTGCCCCACAGTCCTAGTCCTTCCCTGTCTGATCCAGACCTCTGCGTGCACAGACAAGATCTCAGTCAGTTGAGTGGCTTATGTAGTGACAGGATCAGATATGACCTGCTTCCTCACAGAGCACTTTTCCTCCATAGGGAAATCTTTATTTAATGCTCTAAGCCCTGAGGGCCTGCTGTGACAGTCTGGACTTTGGATGACATGAAAATGTCAAGGAGTATATAAGTCAGGATCTCATCTCCATGAAAGTCCTGTATTTCCCTTCTGTGAGGAACTATGCCAGTACATAGAGGGCAGGGTGTTTTCCCCACTTCCTCTTCATCTACAGCACACAGAAATATCCTGGAACACTCAGGTTTCCTGTGAACTTCCTCAGTCCTGGTAGAGGAACTAAAAAGAGGACAACTTGGGGGAGTCAGTTCTCTCCTTATACTGTATGATTTCTGGGAATCTAATTTAGGTGATCAAGTTTAGCAGCAAGAACCTTGATCCACTGAGCCTTGTCTCTGGCTTTGAATTAAAGCTCCTTAAACTCAGCCACTACCCAGTGAAAGAACATTTCCATTTAGTATTTCGCAGGAGATCAGATGCTCCCCAAATTCAAACACGGAGGTGCAGCTGTGATTGGTAAACCTCTCACCAGTGTCAACCACATCTCAGTCGATATAAGAACAGAGTTTCTCCCCTTACCTCTGGGTAAACACAGAACCATACTTCAGTACAAAGATATATCACAATAAGGTCTTTGGTAGTGAATGCATCATTTGTTTCCATTTTTAGCTACTGAAACAGTGTTAGAGTGGGTGAACTTGTACAACCACTACCTTTTCCAGGATGCACAAGCACTCTGGAGAACAGCTAGGTCAGAGGGTGGATGTATTTCAGTTTAGAGAGATTTACACAGTTTTCTATCCTGATTGTAGAAGCCTCAAGAGTCCTTCCTTGCCTTTAAGGAAAAGTGGCTTCATTCTAGCTTTGAAGTATCAACTCAACAGACACTAAAGTGTAGATGTAACCAACTGTCTTATTAAATAAGAAACATAAAACCAATGTAAAAGAGAAAGCCAAGAGGTCAGAGCTCAAAGCTAAAACCTTACCCTTCCTCCTGCGCTGGTCCTACCTCTCTGAAAGAGACCTACTTCCTGTGTGTTTGTCTTGATAAAGTCTTTCTATTCTGCCTTCTCATTGGTTGTAAACTCAAACACGTGACTGCCTTGTCACTGCCTGTAAGTACAGCCCTCTAGAACTTAAAAGCATGTGTCTCCAATGCTGACTGTATTCCTGAACACACAGAGACTTACCTAGCTCTGTCTACCAAGTACTGGGATTAAAGGTGTGTGCCACCACCGCCACGCTCTTGCTATAGCTCCAATAACTTTGACCCCTGGGCAACTTTATTTATTAACATAAAATTGAAATCACATTTCAGTACAAATAAAATACCACCATATTTCCCCTTTTCTACTTTAATAAAAAGAAAAAAGCAAAAGGTTATGACTAACAAAAGAAAAACTATATACAAAAGTACAATAACTATATATAATATATACAAGTAATAAATACCTAAACAATGTCTAGTCCATTTGTATTTGACAAATCAGAGAAAATAATTCCATTATCTATCCTATTTTGGTAAGTCCAAAATGTATCTAATTCACTTTCTATCCTAATTAATCTTCAACTATAACTGACTAACCTTCAACTATAACTAACTAATCTTCAACTCCCTCAGAGACCCAAGAAGGAAACAATATTAGCTAACAAAAATAAAAACAGGAAGTGCATGCAAGCAACTTCCAAAAAATTTGTGAGTTGACATAAACAGCCAGCTGCCTGGACAGTCACCTGAGGTTTCTCTGCAGTGTTGGGGCATCATCTTCAGCCTATAGGCTTAGTGTATCTGACAGACTCATTTGTGAAGTAGGATGTACACAAGGTCAACAGTTCAACCTCACATTGGGTGAGAGCAGTCCATGTACCAGAAACACCTGAATTCCACTAGTGTCCTGTCATGATTCAGGATTTTAAATTCTGAAAATTATTGATGGTTTTTTAATTCAGCTGTCCATTCTTCTTGGCTGTACATATATGGCTTCATATCAGCATCCCCTTCTTCTCCACATCCCTCTATTAAATGCCAGTCTACTATTGAGAGGCATGAGATTATTTACTCTTCAAGAATAACTGTTTCAGTTGCTGTTCCATTGCACATTAGAAGCCATCAGCCCACTGCCTGTTCAGCTGCCTTTGAAGAAAAGGGCACTGTACCTTTTCTGGATTGCGAAAGCCACTTCAGGGATGGGGCCATATTTTCCTGGCCTCAGAAGATGCCTTTTGAAAAAGCCATAACCACACTTGTTTTGGCAAGAATCAGTAGTCCTTTGTTTCATGTCCTGTCTGTCCATTTTGTCCTGTTGATTTGAGGATACTTTGTTGTCCAGTGACTAACTTTTGCCACAGTGAAAGTTGACTCCATATGCAGTTTCTTCAATGTCCATAATTTCTCTGAAGTAGATTGATACTGCCAGGAGCCAACATGTCTCAAAAAAGAAAAATTTTCTAAGTTATTAAAACATTTTAAATGCCATGTTCTGTAGATCTCTGAAGGGTTTGAAGATGACCTATCTAAAAATATATCTGCTCAATTTTTAAAACATATCTAATATGACTACAAGTTCTATTGTAATGTCTAACTACTAACTTTCATTTCTTTATATCCTAATAGTTGGTAATAATAACATTCAAGGATCAGAAAATTGCATTACATTGTTAAATGAATGGTATAAATACAATTAGAAATATACATATAGCATTTTCTAACAATATCAATTTCAAATTTGTATACAATATAAAACAATCCAATCCAATGTAAAGTATATAAAATTAGTAGTTGTCTTTTTCTTTTCTTTTCTTTCTTTCTTTTTTTTTTTAAAAAAAAAGAACCTTAAATCTAATCTCCTTTGCTTAGCCTTTTTCCTAACCCTTGACAACAACTTGTAACCAACCCCCCTAAACACTGAAAATCATCCCAGACCCAAAAACCATTAAAAAGACCAAAAATCCACCCGCCCCACACCACCTCTTTGGGAATGTGGGCGTCGTATTCTTAAAATTGCTTCCTGATGGGTATGGGCAAAGTTATCTTTATCCTGAAAGAAAAATTTTAGGTTAATTATGAAATTCTAGGAAAGGTAACTATATCCTTCATTATCCAGTCTGTGTATAATGCCAAAGTTCAGGCTTTAAGTCCATATTCAAGTAGCCTTTGAGACTGGATCATCTCAGCTAGTCATCTTAAAATTGCTCTGAGCACTTTGTAGTTCAAAGTTGATCTGTAGATGATGTTTGTCAGCTTAGTAATATTATTATTGTCCACGTGGAATTGTTATTGTTGTTGGGCCCCATCTTCTTCCTGGAGACTTCAGTTGATGTTAGGCCTGGCCGTGATTTCCTGCAGAAAACTGATAAGAGACTCAAACACAAAGACATATATATGCAGCTAATTGAAGCCTTTTCTCTAGAATTAGTTAGTACTCTATATGACCATTCATATCTTAACAGAGTTTAAAATGTATATATATGTATATTAATCTTGTAAATTTTGATATAAAATATATACTTTAAGAAAAGTTTAAAGAATCAGAATAGAATCAAAGAGTTGAGATTAGTAATGGAATAGTCCCTTAATTAATTTGGCTTTTGTCCTGTCCCATAGCAGCAGAGGGCTCTTTTATTCTGGCATGATACAGGGAGTTTGCATTTTCCTTTTAACAACATGCTTGAGTTTAAAGAAGGAGAGAGCCATTCTCCAACTCCAAAGTCAGCTTTAAATTTTAATTGAACTGGGACTATTAGAAGACAAATAGTGTTAAATCTTTAGAAAAAAGCAGAAACAAACATTTAGGAAGACATAAAATTTTTTAGATAATATAAACCCATACGTTTCACTCTGTTTCCTGGGATAGATGATTTGTCCCTTTTCTTCAGTTGTATCATTTGTCCAGTGTTCTTCAGATTCCTTAACCTTCATTCTCCTAAAAGACAAAAACAAAACCTTTCCCCAACACTAATTTTGGGGATGTTCCTTTTTGGCAAGTTACTTTCTGATTAAATGAAAAGGCATGTGTTACTGGTACAATTTAGTTTAAATTGGATGTTCATGCTGGTTGATGAACTATCACCTCCTCTAATTAAGAGATCTCTCTTGTTCAAATTGAACCTTTATCAATTTTGATGGTACCCACAGCTTATCTTCTCCTGTAGAAACAAAAGCAAAACCTTGTCCCCAACATGATACATACCCTGGTTTCCATTCTGAAGTCAGCACATCCTTAAAGTATATAGGCTGATTTAATTCTGTAGTTTTTTCTACTATCCAATGTCTCTCTGCAGCTGTTGATCCTTTCTCATTGGCATTAAGAAAATTCAAAGTTCATAGAGCATTATGCAGTCTATTTCTGGGGGTTTTTGTTAACCCTTTCTGTTTATTTAGCATATCCTTTAGAGATCTGTTTGATCTTTCTATAACTGCTTGACCTGTAGGATTATGTGGTATACCTGTAATATACTTTATATTATAATAAGCAAAAAACTATTTATTTTAACAGAGACATATGATGCAGCATTTTCAGTTTTGATTTGTACAGGTATACCCATGATGGCCATAACTTCTAGCAAATGAGTGATTACAGAATCAGCTTTTTCAGAACTCAAAGCAGTTGCCCATTGAAATCCTGAATAAGTATCGATGGTGTGGTGTACATATTTCAATTTTCCAAATTCTGCAAAGTGAAACACATCCATCTGCCAGATTTCATTCCTCTGAGTAGCCTTTGGGTCACATCCTGCTGGTAATGGCATTTGATTGTAGAAGGAACAAGTAGGACATTTCTTTACTATTTCTTTGTTTTGTTGCCAGGTTATGGATAAATCCTTTTTTAAACCTTTACTATTGACATGATGTGTTTTTTTTATGAAATTCTGAGGCCTCCAGCACATTTCCTATCAATAATTTATCAATCTCATCATTGCCTTGTGCTAGAAGGCCTGGCAGACCAGTATGGGATCGGATGTGAGTTATATATAAAGGATGACTCCTTTTTCTGATTGTATCTTGTAATTGAATAAATAGTGATGTTAATTCTGAAGCATCAGGGATAAATTCTGAAGTCTCAATATGAAATACTACTCTTTCAGCATACTGAGAGTCAGTTACTATTTTGAGAGGTTCTGAAAAATCCATTAATACCAACAGAATAGCATACAATTTTGATTTTTGAACTGAATTATAAGGACTTTGAACTACTTTACTTAAATTTTCTGATTTGTAACCTGACTTTCCTTGTTTGTTGTCATCTGTATAAAATGTATGAACTCCAGATATGGGTTTTTCCCATACAACTCGAGGCAAGATCCAATCAGCTTTTTTTTTTTAAGATTTATTTATTATGTATACAGAAGAAGGGTGCCATATCTCATTACAGATGGTTGTGAGCCACCATGTGGTTGCTGGGAATTGAACTCAGGACCTCTGGAAGAGCAGTTGGTGCTCTTAACTTCTGTGCCATCACTCCAGCTCCCCCCCCCCAATCAGCTCTCTTTATAAAATCAATTTCTGCTGGGTCTATGCCTGCTAATTGACGAAGTCTCAATTTTCCTTTGTAAATAGAGTCAGAGATTTTTTGCACATAAGTTTTTAATTTTTTATTTGGTTTATTTGGTAAAAATATCCATTCCAATATAATATCTTCCCTCTGCATTAATATTCCAGTAGGAAAATGCCTAGAAGGTAAAAAAACCAAAATGCAATCCAGTTTTGGATCAATATGATCCAGGTGCCCTTCATGTATTTTCTTTTCTACCAAGGCCAATTCTTTCTCAGCTTCAGGTGATAAGTCTCTTGGACTATTTAAGTCCTTGTCACCTTCTAAGGTTTTGAACAAATAATTCAAGTCATCATTTTTTACCCCAACAATAGTTCATAGATGAGAAATATCTCCAAATAATCTTTGAAAGTCATTAAGAGTCTGTAGTCTATCTCTCCTAATTTGCACCTTTTGGGGTCTAATTTTTTGTAGCTCTATTTTATATCCTAAATAATTAATAGAATCTCCTCTTTGTATCTTTTCAGGAGCAATTTGTAATCCCCAGCAAGGCAAAATTTTCCTTACTTCTCCAAACATTCTTTCTAAAGTATTTGCATTTGAGTCAGCTAGTATAATATCATTCATATAATGATAAATTATAGATTTGGAAATTTTTTACATATCACTTCCAATGGCTGTTGTACAAAATATTGGCACAGAGTTGAACTATTCAACATTCCCTGTGGGTGGACCCTCCATTGACATCTTTTAACCGGTTGAGAATTATTATAAGTAGACACTGTGAAAGCAAATCTTTCTCTGTCTTTTTCTTGTAAGGGTATTGAAAAGAAACAATCTTTTAAATCAATAACTATAAGAGGTCATCCTTTTGGTAACAGAGTAGGCAAAGGAATTCCAGATTGTAGAGAGCCCATTGGCTGAATTACTTTGTTAATTGCTCTAAGGTCTGTCACCATTCTCCATTTACTAGATTTCTTTTTAATAACAAATACAGGAGAATTCCAAGGGCTGGTTGATTCTTCAATATGCTGAGCATGTAACTGTTCTTCTACCAGCTCTTCTAAAGCCTGGAGTTTCTCTGTTGTTAAAGGCCATTGCTGGACCCATACAGGCTTGTCTGTTAACCATTTTAAAGGTAGAGCTATTGGTGTCTTTGGAAGATCATCAGTTGTTGTGCCCTGTTCTGTATAATATGGATGGCTGGTGACCACTCATTAGAACAATATCTTTTAATATTTCTCTCAGAAACATGTGCTAGTTTATTATTTGTTTCTGAGATTGGAGGGATGTTATCTCAGTATTCCATTGTTGCAACAAGTCTCGACCCCACAGGTTCATAGCTATGTTAGCCACATATGGTTTTAATTTTCCTCTCTGTCCTTCGGGACCTATACATTTGAGCCACCTTGCACTCTGTTTCACCTGAGATAATGTCCCAATTCCTAACAGTTGAATGTTTACCTCCTGAAGAGGTCAAGTTGGATGCCAAAATTCTGGTGCAATTATGGTAACGTCTGCACCTGTGTCTACCAGAACAGACATCAAAACACCATTTATTTTTATTGTTAATTTTGGTCTTTGTTCATTAATAGGAGTTTGCCAAAATTTTTCTTTATATTTTCTCCTGAATTTTCTATTCTCTCTGTTTCATCATCCTGACCAGCATGATTTATTCCAATAGGCATTTGGTTATTTAATCGCTCAGAGCAGGGATTTCCTCTATGGCTGCAGGAAAGGTTTGAACTGGATTTGCAATGGGGGCCTGGGCGAGGCCCCTCTGGGAGTTTCCTGAAGACTGAGGCAAAGGATTTTCCTGTCTGTCCTTTGTTGATCTACATTCATAGATACTATTGCCTCCTTAAAACTTCATAAATCCAATATTTCAATTGGAGCCCAAATATTTTGTGTAGCCATTTGATTAGGCAACTGCTGTACAGTTACAGGATAAATTAAGGGTGACTGTGTGAAAACAGGCTTTCTTTCTGTAACCTTATGATCCAAACTTGAAACAACTTCACTGTTAATTCCTTCTGTCTGAATTTTTACAGGTTTTTCTAAAGCTGTCATCCTGGCATTTAAATTGACTATCTTTTTAAATAGTAAAATGAGGATAAGCATAGTAATAAACTGCATAATTCAATCAATATTAATCTTCTCATATAGTTGTTCCATTGTCAGACTGCCTAAAATTTCAAAAAAAGCCCAATTTTCTTCCAATGTACACATAAAACCCATTTTTTAATGTGGAAAAATTTTTTCTTTTAAATAGTTTCATTTAAATTATCTGATACATTGTGACTTACCAAATCTGTGTAGAACAGTAGAAATCTGAGGGAATTTCAAAACAGCCACCTAGTGTCCAAGGTGTGAATCCAGAGAGAGAGAGAGAGAGAGAGAGAGAGAGAGAGAGAGAGAGAGAGAGAGAATGAGAGAATGCAAGAAAGCGTAGCCAGCTAAAGCTTAAATCCAGCCACGTGTTCCCTCTTGAGCTGAGTCAAGGCTTGGCTCTGGCTTCCTTAAGCTCTGACCACATGCGTTGGCTTTGCAGGTAGGGGCCCTGTTTGGCAGGGCAGGCCTGAGTTGTTTGTAGCACTGGCTTTAAGCAAGTAGCTCACAGTTAGTCCGGCCTGAGGCCAAGTCGATCTGGTCCCAGGCTAGGGAGCCAACCACCCTTGCGGGAAACCGGACATGCCGCCAAGCCAAGCAGTTTTTAATGGATTCTTGTCACGTTGGGTGCCAGATGTAGATGTAACCAACTGTCTTATTAAATAAGAAACACAGAACCAATGTAAAGGAGAAAGCCAAGAGGTCAGAGCTCAGAGCTAAAACCTTACCCTTCCTCCTGCGGTGGTCCTACCTCTCCGAAAGAGACCTACTTCTTGTGTGTTTATCTTGATAAAGTCTTTCTGTTCTACCTTCTCATTGGTTGCAAATTCAAACACGTGACTGCCTTGTCACTGCCTGTAAGTACCACCCTCCAGGTCTTAAAGGCATGTGTCTCCAATGCTGGCTGTATCCCTGAATACACAGAGACTTACCTAGCTCTGTCTACCAAGTGCTGGGATTAAAGGTGTGTGCCACCACCGCCATGCTCTTGCTATCTCTCTAATAGCTCTGACCCCTGGGCAACTTTATTTATTAACATACAATTGAAATCACATTTCAGTACAAATGAAATACCACTATACTAAAGTTCCCAGGTTACCAGTACATCCTCAGCAACCTAGGTGGGTCAGAAGAGAAGCAGTTGTGTGATTTTCATTATATGCTTGTTACACACTGCCATGCCATCTGCCCAAGCCATGACCCAGATGAGTAAGTGGGGATACAGAGAATGGATATTTCACACATTAACTTTTGACTGTGGGAAAGGGTTCCCTTGGTGACTCTTCATTTTCTGTTATTATACAGAAAATAATATGAGTGCTCATGTGTCACATTTTGAGTGATATTAAACATAAAAATAAAATGACATAAAACAATACTACCTGATTATTCAATCATTGTTTAAAAAAGATATGTATGTAAATGTTTCCAGATAACAATGAATAAGTATTGTTCTAGGGGCATGCTTCAAGTTCTAGTTATGTTTTAAATACACATCTAAAAAGATGAATGATCATATCCACCCAGCACATTTGAACATTTTAAAATGTATTTCTGGATCTCCTCTAATAGTTATAAGGTAGGAAATAAATTTAGATCAATTCTTATAGTATACAAATTATGCAGTTATTCAGTAAAGGCGAAAAATAGTAATTTTAAATTCTAGGAGCAAGATTTTGAATTACATATATTCCCTGGAATAATGTAACACAGCACCATTCAGTCTGTGATTTGAACAAAAGTTTATTCTGTGTTCCAACCAATCTTAGTGAGTACTAAGACATTTTTTCAAGAAGGCTAGAGTGATAACCCCAAAGATTATTTTAAAGGGTAGTTTAAAAGTTGTTTTGGGTGAGTAAAGAGGTTTTATGACTTATTAGACTTTAAAACTAGAAGGTTAAGAATTAATGCTAGAAATGCGTATGAAAATCATACTCATGTTAATTTATGCAAAAATCTCAAAAAAATTTAGGGTTAAAGAGAAAATAGTAACAGTGAAAAATGTTTTTTTTTTAATTGAGTATAGGGATCTGTCAATTAGAATGCCAAAAATCAAATGCAGGATAATAACACTTTTAATATTTGGAATGTATGAGAGGGTCTATTCTGTTAATATTCTAAAAATCTTAGTTTTTTCCAATCTTAGTTATGTCCAGACTAGCTCCAATACCTGAAGTTAAATTTAAGGCACACAGAGAGGAAAATAGTGCTGAACTATTAAGGGTTTGAAGTTGTTCTAAAGATGAATGGCAGTAACCACAGAATCAAAGTAATCAGCACGGGGACCATCAGCACCCACTGCAAGGTGGCCTTCTACGGTGAATGGAACTCATTCACAAAGAGATGCTAACTTGTGAGCAGGTAGGAACCAAAGTTAAATGCCAGCTGTGAGACTCACAGTTCTACTCTCTGTTCGGCACACCATTCTTGTCAAAATGTAGACATGCTCAACCCTCTCCTGACACTTTGTGCTGTGTATACTCCAGCAATAAGCATTAAGAATACAATAGACTGTTCAAGTCTTGTGGGGCTGTTCCCAAATCAAGAAGTTCCTGTGACTGTCCCAGAATATCTCTCTGCAGCTCCCATGTGATTAGTCACAACACTCGGTGGTCTATAGGCTGCTTTCCCAGTACTATGGTGAGTCTTCTCAGCATCAACCATAGAGCAGTGCTACCAGCTGCTCAGCATGCCATATCTGGTCTATCCATGCAGGAAGAGGTTGGTGGTTCCTGGAGGGAACCTGAGACCCCTAAAAATAGCAGCCTCTCTCTGTCTTCTGGGCTCCAAAGAGTTTTTATTCTCCTAAAATTCTTGAAGTTGGGTTCACTGGATATATGTGAGTGGTAAGAGTTGGTGCTTCAGAAATGGGGAGACTCTCTATGTTGAAGGGAAGAAAAGTTCAAGGGCCCAGAAAATAAACTCTAGTGCTGTGGGATGTCCTGTATGCTGTATATATTATTGGTTGATAAATAAAATGCTGATTGGACAGTAACCAGGCAGGAAGTGTAGGCGGGACAAAGAGGGAGGAGCATTCTTGGAAGTGGAAGGCTGAGGCAGGAGATGCTGCCAGCCATCGATGACAAGCAACATGTATGATACTGGTAAGCTACGAGCCACGTGGCAAGGTATAGATTTATAGAAATGGGTTCATTTAAGATGGAAGAACTAGATAGCAAGAAACCTGCCTTGATTATACAGTTTGTAAGTAATATAAGCATCTGAGTGATTATTTTATAAGTGGACTGAGGGACTGTGGGGGCTTGGCAGAACCCAGAGAGAAACTCTCCAGCTACACTCTAGGAAACAATGGTGGGGAAGGGGATGCATGTTCCATTCAGCCTCAGATTCCTTATCTATGAGATGAGGATAACCACCAATCCTTATAGGAGCAGAAAATGGCTACAAACAACACTTCTTTATTCTATGGTGAAAACTTTGATGAATGTTTGAGAGGAAGTTGCATATTTACAACTATAGAATGTGTGACCCATGCTGCCCAGAGTCTGTCACTCAGGGACTCACTAATAATTAGCAACCACATAGGACAAGTGGTAGATTCCACACAACAGACACCTGCACTCCTTTCTCTAATCCATCTATCTGCATACTGTCAGGACCAAGTAGTACTTCTACCTACTCAGGTTGCCTGAGTCTGTGCCTCTTATGATTAGTTAACAATTGGGAAATTAGTTATCTCTGGCTTCCTCAGCATAGGACCATCCTTGTTTTCAACCCCAAACTGAAGCCACCAAAAGACCTGGTTCAGAGAAGCAGCCCTGTAGTACTGAGAAAGAAAAAATATAGTCTGAGGGGGTGGCTGACCTTTCGCTAAGCCTTGGCTCATACTCTTAGTAGTCAGAACATTCATTTGCTCTCTCTCTCTCTCTCTCTCTCTCTCTCTCTCTCTCTCTCTCTCTCTCTCTCTCTCTCTCCAGTTCCTTTTGTAGACAAGGGAGATGAATAGCTGCTTTAGTGCTGAACAAAGGTGGGTACCAGTGTAATGGTGTCTACCTTATTCCTCCCTTCAGTATAACCAACAAAGTACTGCCTCCACAGTTAAGTGGATGTTTATTAAAGTTCACTGAACTGCACTCCTATAGAAATCAGGAAATTATGTTTTGTTTGGTACACACAAATTTACTACTAAATGTTCCATCAAATGGCATACCTCCTGTTTTGTTTACTATTATGTGACTAGAAGATTTCAATAGGAATCACTTCAACTTTAGAGAGTATTCCATCCCAGTGTTAGGTTGACCTCAGAAGCACCACTCTGGAATCAGTTGAGTATTTCTATGTAAGACAGAGAAAGAAGAAGTCAGAAATCTACTACATCTTGGATTTCAGAGTTGAGTGTTTGAAGCACATCTTACTAAAATTAGATCCAGTTGGTGAGTCACCAAAACCTCATTTTGTAATGAGGAACCACATAGGACTAATGTAGGCTCCAGAGAGAACAGCCTTTTCTTGCCACACTCATCTGAGTCCACATGAAAATCTGTGAGGAACCCCTCCCCTCCCCTGCCTTCACAGCCTAGTTTCTGTTTCACAACCATGTGTTCTGGTTGTTTTCCTCTAACACAACCATTCCACACAGAGGGAGCCAAGTCATCTTTTCTCTCCACAGAGCAGATTATAGAATCTAACCTGTAGTAGTATTTTTTTATTGGGACCACCATTCTGTAAATAATGACATGGAAGTTTATTATTAATTATGAAGGCTTTGTCTTAGCTTAGGCCCAGATTGCTCTGATAATTTAAATTCCAAACCCAACTAGCTCTTGTATCTTAAATTAACCTGTTTCTGTTAATCGCATTCTGCCATGTGGCTTTATCCTTTTCTCAGTGTGGCACATCCAAATTGCTCTGAGTCTGCTGGTGAAATCCTCACACCTAGACTTCTCCTCCTCCTCTCTCTCCCTCTAGAAATCCCACCTAACCTCTTCCTGCCTTGCTATTGACCATTCAGCTCTTTATTAAATCAATCAGAAGGTGCCTTGGCAAACACACACCTTCACAGTATACAAATATTCTAAAATACTCATCAGCATAGACACTGGACAGAGTTGACACTCTAAATCTCCATGATACCAGACCCTGCCTCCTGGACCTAGACACCTCACAGTATCCTGTTGCTGACCCTCCTGTCTGGCCTCACAGGTGTGCATGTCCAGAAAGTAGAATACTCTCTCCCTGCTTCCAGCCAGCCTTGCTCATGGAATTCATGGGCTTCAGGTAAACATAGGAGCTTAGGCAGGAAGGAAGATTAATGTCTTGTCTGAGAGCCTAGAGCCAGAGTTCTCTGTGAGTCCTTCACCTGCAGGAAGGCACCTGACGCAGCTGCCAGATGCTTCAAACAACAAAAATTTCTTACGTTTGTATAGCATCCAATGTTTTAAAGGAAATATCTTCAGAGAATTATATCTAAATTTCTGAAACAATTACATCACCTACAGGGCCAGGATTTTGCTTTTAACATTATTCCAATTACACTTACACAGCTCCCAATGCCAGCAGCACAAGATGAGACGCCCCCCTACACACACACACACACACACACACACACACACACACACACACACACACACACACAAGGCTCTTAGCACTTCCTGCTTTTAACTTGTTGAATTTTCTCCACAGTTGAGTGATAGATGCTCTTACTGATCTGATCTACAAGGAAAAAGTGAGGCAGAGATAAGAATTTCTTCTCAACACTCACATTAGTACAAAAGGTAAGATTTAAATCTAAGCTAGCCACCTTGAAATTTGTGCGTTCTTTCCTATTTTTTGCCTCTTTCCTTCCTTCCTTCCTTCCTTCCTTCCTTCCTTCCTTCCTTCCTTCCTCCCTCCCTCCCTCCCTCCCTCGCTCCCTCTCTTCCTTCCTTCCTTCCTTCCTTCCTTCCTTCCTTCCTTCCTTCCTTCCTTCCTTCCTTCCATCTCACCTCCTCTCTGGAGCTGGGGATTGAACTCACTGTCCCATAGGGACTAAATGTATACTCACTATTGAGTTATACCACCAGTGCAACTACAAGACCCAATTTCTTCTTTTTTACTGTTCGTTTTAACCACATTTGGCTACCAGGCTTCCAACTATAAATTAATCTCAGAAAGATGCAGAAAATATATGGAGGGCAGACCTCTCAGGCTTCTCAGTCTATGACAAACAAACAAAAAACTTCAAAGATGAAAATCAAATGGTACCCAACGTTTGCTACCCACCAGGTCAATGATCCCTGGAATAGATATCAGAGAACTGGCTTCACTAATCTCCAAGTTGGATTTTCAGCCCCACCAAGACGACAACCAACATCAATCTCACATATCCACAGATAAAATTCAGAATTCTTGTCCATGGTGTATCTGACACTTTCATTCTGCCAAGTATTTTCCTGAGATTTTTTTAAAATCTAAAGATGGCAATGAATCCTTCAAATAACAAGTCTCTACTACCAAGACAGAGCCTACTTCTACATATCTTGATTGTACATACATGTCTTTTTTTGTTTATGAATACAGTGTATACACAGAGATACATTTTAAATGTCTTTCTCTGTTGTTATGTAAAATAATCCTTTAAACTACATAACACTCACATAGGACAGCAACTTCATTTTCTTTATAACCCAGTGTCATCTCCCTGCTTCATTACTTGCAAACTCATACAGGAAGCAAACTTCTCTTTTGCTAAAATCAAATTTGTGTCAAACCCTGTCTGTCCACCTATGCCTTGGATTTCCCCTTTGTGTCCAGTGGATGAAAGAAGGAAATAAGGACTAAGAGTAGCAATGCTATAGCTGTTATCTGGGGTCCTCAACGGCCATGTGCTGTTGGCTTGGTCCTTTGAGTGGAATGTTGTCAGATCGTGAAGGGGGAAAGGTACTGGTCTTAGTTGCCCAGAGGCACACACACTCTCAAAGGGGATTGTGAGTCCCTGCTCTCTCCTTTTTTCTTGCTTATGACCCAGCCATGCTTACCACTGTCTCTATCTGATGAGCATCTTCCCACAGACCCCCAAAGCTACAGGACTGCCAAGGGATTGAAGCCTCTAAAGTGGAGAACTGTAATAAAACTTCTCTCTTTGCTAGTTGATTCATCTCGGGGATTTGCTTCTGTTCTGGGGAGTTGCTCAACTCAAAGATTATAATTCAAGTCTAGTGTACCCCAAAACTTATGTGTTAAGATTTGGTCCTGAGGTAGTGACAATATTTTAGGAGGTAATCCAAAACTTAGGGGATAGGGCTTTAGTAGAAAATGGGTGTGTCTGCCTCTTTGGATGTGCCTATGAAGGTTCTGCATGTTTCTCATCCACGCCTTCATTTTTTGCCATTACAGAAAGAATAACATCAATCCAACACATATTCTTACTGTAAGGTGCTCTGCTTTGGCATGAGTCCACAGCAGAGGAGCCATGTGACTGTGGAAAGAACCCTCTAAGAGCCTGAAGAGTCAGTTCATTTTCAAATGTTTTCTCCCAAGTATTTGGAATAGCAACAGAAATTCTGCACAATAACCTATCATTATACTAACATTTGTATCCTATCCTTGTCCATCTAAGGCTTCACACCTACATCTAAATTTGCTTCCACACCCTGTACCCAGCTCCTTGTTTCTACAGAATCCAATGTTCATAAAAGCCGCCTTGTTTCTGGAAATCTGTTGAGCAACAATTTTTCAATTTCATAAACTCCATGCTTGTGAGACAGTGTTAGAAATACTCTTGGCTCTACCTCATGTGAGCATATATCCCAGTTACTCCTGTCACAGCCTGTCACAAATAAGGAAGGCCGGGGGCGGGGGGGGGGGGCGGGGGAGCAGAAGGAGGGGAGGAGGGGAAACTGTGGTTGGTATGTAAAATGAAAAGAAAAACATTTAAATTAAAAAAAAAGATGACAAAAAAGAGAGAAAAAAAAAAAACAAAACAAAAACAGAAGAAGCACAAAGAACTCCAAGGTCCCTCAATAGGAACTAATAGTTGTGCAAGGGATTAGCCATCAGCCAGAGAGCTGGATCTTTCCCATGAGATTTCTGCAGTGACAGCCAATGTTTGTGGAAAAGGGTAGAACAGGAACAAGGGGTTTTGACATTCCTCTCCTGACTGTTCCACTTCCTCTTTATATGCAAATAGCTTCTCTTTCAGAATGCCATTTGCTCGGGAAACTCAGTTTCTGTAGAATTCCACATAAATCTTCATTTTTTTTTTTTTTTTTTTTGGTTTTTCGAGACAGAGTTTCTCTGCGTAGCTTTGCGCCTTTCCTGGAACTCACTTGGTAGCCCAGGCTGGCCTCGAACTCACAGAGATCCACCCGGCTCTGCCTCCCAAGTGCTGGGATTAAAGGCGTGCGCCACCACCGCCCGGCCATAAATCTTCATTTTAAAATAGACATTGGTGATGCATGAGAGTAGCACACAGAGCATGATGCAGATAATATTGGAGCTGAATTGAAACCTGAGAGATTGGTGAATAAAAGAGGCAGAGGCAGCCTGGTGGTGGTGGCACAACCCTGCACTTGGGAGGCAGAGGCAGGCAGATCGCTGTGAGTTTGAGGCCAGCTTTGTCTACATAGCAAGTTCTAGAAAAGGCTCGAAAGCTACACAAAGAAATGTGCACTCGAAAAAAGACAAAAACAAAAAAGAAACAAACAAACAAAAAAAGAGGCAAAGTCATTGCCTAGGTGGGACTTTGCTTTTACTAGAGGAGACAACAGTAGTCTATGAATAGGTAAACAAAATATAATCTAAAAGATAATGTACATTACAGGAAAAATGCCCAGTTGGCTGATAAAAGAAGAATCTGTGGGATAAGAGATTGAAAATAGGGTAGTGTGGGTAAGCAACGGAGAAGAGGAAATTTGAGCCAAAACTAACAGAAGGTGCTAGACTGAGCCATGTGGCCACACAAGAGATGAATTTGTTGAAGGGCAGCAGAGGCATGGGCAAAGACATGAGATCAGAGCTCACTGTTACAGTCAAGGACCTGAACCTTCACTCTCAGTGAATGAGAGACACCCTGAGTAACAAAAAGTGTCATGACCTGGCTTGAGTTTTAAATTCATTTTTTGGTAACCAATTGAACACAAGCTACTCTTGTCGAGACAAGATAAAGAAGCTTGCCCAAGACAGTCATGGGAGGAACAAGTATAAGAATACAAGCTAAAGTAGAGTCAGGGATTTGGGGAGGGAGTAAAGACTTCAAGATTTGGGATTCTAACATTTGGAAGCAGAAACACACCTGACCTGAAACCTGCAGGAATAAGGATTGAGTCTCGAGTTCACTTCTGGACCTGTACACTGTGAAGGTTGTCTTCCTTCAAGGAGCCTCTAGAGCACACAACTGGACAAATTCACAGCCAGTGTAAAAGACTAAGTTCTATTTGCCATCTAAAATCTCTTCAAATTCCTGTTTTAGTAATTCAGCTAACTAACCACCTCTTGTCATACATAAAAGTATTTCTTTTATGATATTTCATGTCCTTGTGTTTGGGTTATAGATGGTAAGAACTGCAGTTTCCTATTCATGAATTTTCATTTGATGAATATCCAAACTTCTCCTGACTTTAAAACACAAACCATCTAATTGATGATCAGGATATGACAACTCCTACCTATAATGAATGGCATGTGCCCTCTTCAGTAGGTGCATTTGTTCACACACATGATGAAGTGTTTGCATCTGAAATGCTCACATATTGCCAAGGTATAACATGTTTTTTTCCTGAGGAGTAGCTGAGCATTAAAAATAATGTACAACTTAGCCATGGAGCCCTGAGAACCTGATTTGAGATTTGATCATTGTCTTTGACTTATATGCTTGCTGCTGGAATCCATGCCTGTATTTAAGGACTCATTATATATGAGGTAATATTTTCACATTTTTCCACACTACCGGAAAGCTAGTAGTCTATTACATAGTGACATAATCTGGGACATTATACACCTGAAGTAAAGTGACTGGGCCAAAACTGGTCTTCTTGTCCCTTCACCTACTAAATCATTTTCATTCAGTAGTAAGTTTTTTCAGTTTCCATGAGTTTGTAAGCTTTCTGTAGTTTCTGTTGTTGTGGATATCCAGCATTAGCCCATGGTGGTCTTAGAAGATGCCGCATTTTATTTCAGTTTTCTTGTATCTGTAGACACTTGTTTTGTGTCTGAGTATGTGGTCAGTTTTGGAGAAAGTTCCATCCAGTTTTGAGAATTAGGTATACTCTTTTGTGTTTGGGTGACTGTTTCTGTAAATATCTGTTAGGATCATTGTTTGATAATGTCAATTAGCTATAGCATTTATCTGTTTGGTTTTTATCTGGATGACCTGTCTGTAAGTCAGAGTTGGATACTGAAGTCTCCTACTATCAATGTGTTAGCGTCAACATGGAATAAACTTGGGTTCCCTTGTGTTTGGGGCATAGATTGTAAGAATTGCAATTCCCTATCCACAGATTTTTTCCTTTGATAAATATGTAATATTCTTCCCTATGTCTTCTGATTAGTTTTGTTTGAAGTTTTTTCTTCAGCTTTTAAAATGCTTACACCAAGTTCCTTCTTAGATCCATTTACTTGGGATATGTTTTCCAATTCTTATACCTTTAAAAATGTTTATCTTTGGTGGTAAAGTTTGTTTCTTAGATTCAATAGAAGGATAATTTCTATTTTTGCATCTATTCTGTTAATCTGTGTCTTTTTATTGGGAAATAGAGACTATTGATTTCGAGAGTTATCAATGACCAATGATTATTGATTCCTATCATTTTGTTGCTGTTGTTTCTCTATCTATCTATCTATCTATCTATCTATCTATCTATCTATCTATCTATCTATCTATCTACCTACTTATCTATCAATCATCTATCTATCTATGTATCTATCTATCATCTATCTATCTATCTATATCTCTCTTTGTGTCTCTTTCTCTGTATCTCTGTCTCTCTCTCTGTGCATGCGTACATGCGTGGGAGTGTGTATGTGTGTGTGTGTGTGTGTGTGTGTGTGTGTGTGTGTGTGTGTGTTTCTGTGTCTGTGTCTGTGTCTGTGTATCTGTGAGTTTCCCTTCTTTTGACTTTTATACTCTGGGATTTTTATTCCTTGTGTTTTATTGATTATAGCTAATCACTTTCGGCTTGAGTTTTTTTTCTAGAGTCTTCTGTAGGGCTGGATTTGTAGATCATTATTGCTTAAACTTGTTTTTATCACATACTGTCTTATTATCTCTATAGATAGTGATTGAACGTTTTGCTGGATATAGTAATTGGGGTGACATTTACAGTCTGTAGCACATCTGTATAGGCCCTCTTGACTTTTAGAGTCTACAGTCAGAAATTGGGTGTATTTCTAATATGTCTGCTTTTATCTGTTACTTGATCATTTTCCCTTGTTGTTTTTAACATTCTATTTCACTTCTGTACATTTAATGCTTTGATTATTATATACCAAGGAGCCTTTATATTTTGGTCCTGTCTAGTTGGTGTTCTGTATGTTTCCTGTGCCTTGATAGGCATCATCTTCTTTAGGTTAGGAAAATTTTTGTCTATGATTTTGTGTGTAATACTTTCTATGCCTTTAACCTGGGTTTCTTCTCCTTCCTCTATTTTTATTATTCTCAGATTTTGTCTTTTCATGGTGTCACAAATTTCCCAGATGTTTTCTTCAGTAGCATTCTAGATTTAAACTCTTTTAAAGCTCCACCCATTCCTTTTATTGTCTTCAATGCATGAGATTCTCTCTCCCATCTCTTGTACTCTGTTGGTGAAGCTTGACACTGTGGTTTCTGTTCTAGTTTCTAAATTTTTATTTCCAGATTTCTTTCAGTTTGGATTTTCGTTACTGATTCTATTTCTGCTTTCAGGTCTTGAATGGTTTTATGCATTTACCTCTATTGTTTGTGTTCTCATAAATATTTTAAGGGATTTATTTGTTTCCCCATTAAAGACCTCTATCATATTCATACAGGTTGCTTTAAGGTCTTTTCTTGTAGTCAGCTATGTTGGAATATTCATGGCCTGTGGCTGTAGGGTTGCTGTGCTCTAGTGGAAATACATTGTCCTGGATGCTATTGATTGTGTTTTCACCAGGCATCTAGGCATCTGGTATTGGGAAGATTTTAATTCTAGGTGTTGATATCATGTCTTATTTTGGGGGTGGGTCTTTTGTTTTTTGGATTGGTTTTGTTTGCTCTGTGGTTCCTAGGAGAATATGGTGGCTATGTGTTGACTATAGAAAAATCTTCTGGGATCTTATAGGTGTAGGCACTGGGGGTTCAAAGTGAAATGTGTTTCTTGATGTTGATATAGGAATGGGGAAGATGCTGAGGGTGGTGGAGAGACTTCAAAAGAGGGAAGAGTTCATGTTGTTCCTCAAGAATCTGCTAAGCTAGTCACTTGGGTATCGATTCCAAAGAGCTGAGACTACGGTTACCATCCCTGCTTTCTGGTAGTTAATTTGTCAGTCCATTTGCATAGGTCACAGTGTTCAGATATTTTGGAAATCATCATTCTGGATATTTTTACAAAGATCAGTTTTCTTATTTGTTTTGGTATAAGATGTGTGTGTGTGTATGTGTGTGTGTGTGTGTCTGTGTGTGTGTGTGTGTGTGTGTGTCATGTGAGCACACATGCACACCTGAATGTGTGATTGCTTAAATTGGACTGCATCTTCATCCAGCCCAAACTAGCTGGATTTACCAGCCACCAAAATCTTGTGAGTCATTTTATTGAAAGAAATCTCACCTTTCTTCTGTATAAATGTTAGAGGGAAAAAATGATTTCCAAATGGGGCATACACAAACAAGGTAATTCCTTTTGAAAAAAAAAAGGAGGGGGAGGCATGCATCAAATCCCAAACTGGGCTGCATCACACAGAGGTGAATGTGGATCATGTCTTTTAGCTTTGAAGTAGGTGGTGACTGCATCTCATCCCATTGGTGGGAACTCAGCTTAATCTAAGGCAGCTCACTAATTGCACAAAGGGAAAGGAGGGGATTCAGGAAATATGAGTTCTTGCCAGGCTAAGTACCTTTTATTAAGAAAATTGCATTAAATATGTTAAAATAGAAGTGAAAAGAACAACAGATGTGGCTGATATCAAAATTATAAGAAAGCTTTTATAACTACAGCACATCCACAGAACAACTCACCCACATTTGCTTGCACAGTTCCTCAGATGAGGGCACAATTACTTGCTAAAGGTGCTCACCCCATCTTTGGACAGTGCTGCCTTTCTCCTAGATCTAACTAACACAAAGCTGCAATGTACACAACATTAATACTTTTTCAGGTTATTCCTTCAGATGAATTTTGGCATCTCATGGCTCTTGGTCTCATGTTCATCTTCTCCAGTTTAATACCCTCAGTCTTCAGGAGTTGCTTCTAATAAAAAACTACATCTTTTTGTTGTCTTTTTTTTTTGTTTTGGTTTCTTTTTATTCTTCTGTCACACAAAACATTTTAAATCATGAAGCCTTTATAGATGTGATCTGACTGTGTCACGGTAAAATAGAGCTACCATTTGCTTTATTCAAAATATTATTATTTTAGTCACTGTGTTGACTCTGATATATGTCAATAGCTGGACACGTTACATAACAGCTGAAGCATTGGATGAGGAAATAATGCTAAAGACAAATTAGGTTGCAGCAGAGACTGATCACAGTACATTTGTTGTAGTGGGTAGCTATTCCAGCTTTGATCTGGAAGTTCCAACCCCCATTGAGGCTTTGGCAACTGTCATGCCTACAAGGCGGGGCCAAGGGAGTTACCAAGAGACCTGAGATCTGGATGGGCCAAGGCTCTCTCTGTTCCTGAACCCTAGAAGGTGGAGCTTGACTGAGCAGAGCTCCAGAGAACACCGCTGGACTGTGATACACCTTCCCCAGAACCTGCAACCTACCTATCCCCTCATTTGTAAGTTATCCACTAAATAAATCTTCCTTTTAACTACGTGGAGTGGCCTTAATAATTTCACCAATAATAATTTATCCACCACTTTATTCTAGAAGCAATAATCCTCAGGAATATAGAAGCAGAAATGCCCCCAGGAACTGGTGCTGATAAGCTAAGCCTAGCCCTGAGCTGGAATCATCTAGAACCCTTCTTTTCTGCTTTCCAAGTACACACACATGTGTTTGTGAGAAAGAATATGAAGAGTGACAGAGGGAAAGCTCATGAAAGTCTTGAAGAATTTCAGCCTCACTGGTTGGGGTGATTAATTGTCAAGTAAGTAAAACATGTTCCATATGGACAACTTTGCATGGGGTCATAGAGGTTTTTTTTTTTTTTTTTTTTTTTTTGAAAATATTACATTCTAAACTTTTCAAAACATTAGTGAAGATATTAGCATCAGGCTCTGTGTGAATCCGTAGACTTGAGAGCTGGGCTGGGGATAAGCAGGAATCAGGAGGGACTGACCCAGAGTGACTAGGAGTAATGGTGATGATGACTTAAGACAGAGGCAGAGTTCTGTGTCTGGCATGTCTCAGTAAAATCCTTCAGAGTGTTTCTTAGTTGTCAATTTATAAAGCTGGCTAACATTCACTTGATGCAATGATAAGAATGCATTATTTAGTCATATGTATGTAAATTGGCTATAATTTAACAGACCAAAGTGAGACTGCTTCAGTATGACTTTAAATTTATGGTGTAATGTGGTTCCTTAGTATTTTTTCCATTGACTCATGTTATATTTACTACTTTCCACTTACACAGCATCTACTGATAATTATTTTCACAAAGCATGTCACATCGATGAGCCCATAAGTATTTAGCAGGTAACAGCACTTTTCTACAATGTTAACAAAAAATAATGAGTACTTACTTGCCAAAAGGTAAGATAGCTTACTATACTATGCAGCTTCTTTTATGAAGGTAATTCTGTATTGAAATTTTCACTGGGTAAACTTCTACCTTCCAGAGGATTCTGGATCTCTGGACATCTTTGCCACTTAATTCATATCTTGATGACATTCCATCTTCCTATAATAGTTCATGTGCTGGCTAGAATCTCATCCCAAAGTTACTACTATAGTTTTTAAGTGTTCATTTAACAGTAGCCCAATAGATCACACCAATTATTTGATTAGTAATTTATTGATAGGAAACAAGTAGTTGTCAATACTCAAACTATGCTCAAAACTATGCAATGATTTCTCTCTCAAATACAGGTAAGTTGTTTAGTGTTTGGTTGACTTAGGATGAGATATGAAAGCCATAGTGGCATGTTCCTCATTAACAACCATATAACTGTCTGGCCATATAAATATACATTCCTCCCAGAATAGATACAAAGAGCACAAAGGCCCGAAGTCATCATGCAAATACATTACACCTCCCTAATAATTTCATATCTGACACCATGGTATTGGAAAGATTCATGGTTTAGTCCTAATGTGATTCAAAAAGGTTTTCAAAGTTTGGTCATTTCTACAAGTCTGTTGACTTTCACATTCTTCTAACACACCATCATATTCAAGAACAAATATCTCACATTATCCATTCCAGTCTTCTCAAGGCATCTGTGCAGCCTTATTGATCTGTTTAGCCTTCCACCAAATGAGAGTAAAGTGATTTGTTAAAAGTCCTCACTGCCTTTCCTACTTTCATTGACACTCTGTTGACAGTACTTAGAGATTGCTGTTGAAAGCAAACATCAATAGGCTCAGGTGATGGTAAAAGTAAGAATAGTTAACTAAACTGAAAGTAAGTAGAAATTTTTTATTATTCAAGACAGGTTCTCCAAATGTACTTCTGGATGGCCTGGAACTCAGAGAGACCCACTTGCCTGTTTCTGAATGCTGGGGTTAAAGACATGTACCACCATACTTGGATTGAGTTCCTTTTTTTATTTGTATTTTTTTTTATTCAATCCTGGCCCACCTGCCTCTAGTAGCATTGCCCACAGCAGGCCACACTCC
Source organism: Peromyscus maniculatus bairdii (assembly GCF_049852395.1). Classification (NCBI taxonomy): domain Eukaryota; kingdom Metazoa; phylum Chordata; class Mammalia; order Rodentia; family Cricetidae; genus Peromyscus; species Peromyscus maniculatus. Next base: position 22,112,730 of record NC_134853.1, read on the forward strand.
CCATAACTAGCAATGTAGAAAATGCTGCAGAGACGTGCCCATGGTCTAACATGAAGCAGGAAATCGCTCAACTGAGGTTTCTCTTCTCAGGTGTCAATTTCACAGCCAATATTAACCATCACACTCACTGAAAACCACAGCAAACTCTTCTTATACCTGGATTAGAGAGGAGAAGATTGGGTCTTGAAGTTTGCCTCTTTTATTCTGTTCCTAAACACCTATCAGTGGTCAGTGAGGGCACTTATCCTTTTTCCCTCCCTGTTTCCTAACTGCACACAGTGGGAATTGAATTATCTTCTTTTTATCTGGAATCAACTCTGAACATCATTGTGTCCATCTGTTCTCCCTGACTGAGGAAACAGTCCACACTGTTCCCTTCTCAGTGTGATATACATTTTCATCCTCCACAAAGTATACATTTATTGAAGGGCTCCCACTTGCCCTCTTGACGACATTATGGTGTTATGATACAATGCTTTAAAAAAGGTAACTTCAGAGAGCAAGGATTTATTTGGCTCCCATCTCCAACTTACTATTCATCATTGCAGTGAATTCAAGGTGGTAAGAATTTGAAACAGAGAGTGACATTATAGCCCAAGACAAGTGTGGGTTGCAATGATTTAGTGTGTGTATGTATGTTAGTATTTAGCTTGCCCTCTCATTTTGTAGTCAAAGATCCCCTGCTCAAGAAATTGTTTTGCCCAAAATTAAGACATGTTTTCCCAACTCATTTAACTAAAGACAAGCCCTTACTGACAGTCTAAGAAGAATTCTAATTCTAAACAATCTTTCACAGATACCTTGGAATCCTGCTTCATCTGTGTCAAGTTGACAATTACTACTAACCGTTAACAGATTCTACTTGGTTTGTGTAAGTGAACAGACTCTTTAGCTTCACTTGGACTACATCTACCAGGCTAGCAGTGGACTCCCAAGGGGTCATTCCAATAGGACAGCTGATTTACTCCAGCACTGAGCTGTTTTTATACACATCATATGGGATTAACTGAGAACACTTAGATGAGGCTGGGACAGGATAGGCTGCAAAGTAATAATCTCTGGGGTCTTAAACTTCAGTGTGTTATAAAATATGGTTGTGTCCTGGATTCCAATTGATGAGTTACTGAGATAAGATGTCTTGAGACCAAGTGGATCTAATATAGGTTCCAGAGAAGAGAAAAGGATTATTTTTTTCCTGTGCATATCTGAGTCCCTCTAAAATGCATGATACATTACCTCTCACTTGCAGCTGCCTGTAACACTGTGTCTCTATTTCAAAATAATCAGTGTGTTTCCTGTTTCATCATATCACTGACATGTTCTTTAGACAGGATAAGCCACAGCGCTGTTTTTCTCTGCAGATCAGATCCGGGGATCTCACCAGCACAGACACTGCACTGAGCAAGCTGCTTCACTCTCACCATGCTCGACCTGGATGCTTGGCCCCACATTCCACAGAGTATCCTACTGCTGACCCTACTGCTGGGACTCACAGGTGAGTGTCCTAGGAGTAGGATCATCTCCCTGCCACTGGCCACAGCTGCTAATGAAATTCAAGGACTCCAGGTAACCACCAAACTGCCAGAGGAGAGAAGTTCACAATATAGTTTGGTTTCTATAGGCAAAGTCATAAGTGCTGCTCTGTTAGTCCAGACATGGACAAAATTCCTTCCAGTAGAATCACACTTATCACTGTAACTCTGAGGCACATCAGAGACAATGAGTCAATGAGTCAGTTCCAAAGCAGCTGATGGCCTGGCTCCAAGCTCAGCACTCTCTGCTCACTACCTGAGAGAGAGGCTGACATGCAGGCCAGTGACAGGGCCATGAGGGAAGTGTCTCTGGTGAGGCTCAGCCACCATTCCTTCTCACTTAGTTTCCTCATTCTGTCCTCCAGTTCTTCCTCATCTGACCTCAGTCTTCTCACTGAGTGCTGCTTCTTTGAGAGGCTGTACTATTATTTTCTCTTACCAGTGGCTGTGTTCTGTTGCTAGGGGTAACATGGCAATGTACCCCAGGCTGGAGGCCAAAACCATAGACATTCATTTCCTCACAGTTCTGGAAGCTGGAATCGAGTGATCAAGACATTTACTGAGCTGCTTTCTTCTATGATATCTCTCCTGTTGTAAACTGTGCCTTCTTGATCTGTCTTCATACACATGATCTTACCTAATCCTGTCTGTGTGGATCTTCTCATTTTCTTTAAACGAATCCAGTCACACTGGATTAAGATCCACCTGAATTATATTAATTGACATCTAACTCTTGAAACACCCCGTTTCACATTCTAAGGTACTGAGTTATGGCTTTAATATGTAGAAAATAAACAATTCATCTACAATGTTGTAGCCACATCGCGAGACCCCGAGAAAGACCACCACAGAGCCAATATCTGATGCAAAACACAAATGGATTTATTGATAACAAGCAAACCTTGGCATGGTCCGCATCCAACATCTCACACAGTGGGTGGAGAAGGGCAACCCTGAGCTCTCAGGGTAAAAGGTTTTCAAAAGGAAAAATCACAAGAAGGGTGGTATAAGCCTTGGAGTCATATGATTGGGTGAGGGTATGTAACCTTTGAATTTACTGGTTGGGGGTTACAATTATCATTTTGGGGCAGGCCTGGACAAGTCCCAGGTTCTGTCCTTGAGCTGCCATGGGGGCTGGTTAGCCTTGCACGTTCACATTGACCCATGCACATAGCTCTAAGTTGGTGAGGGTTCCCAGACAATAAACAACTGGCTGACCCTTGAGCAATGAGAGTACGTGCAGAAAGGGAGCTACTGCAAGGACTATGTCATAGTCCTTCCAGAAACTGCTTGCTCAAGTCTTAGGAAACTGAAATTGAGCCCTGATCTCTGAGAAAAGACTGAGCAGCCTGTTATGGAGTCTTCTTGGTCCTTTCAATTACATGTAGTCACACATTCCTGTTCTTCTTGATCTTCTCTAGGGAACTTTGTTTTCATTATTGTCTTGGTAAGCAGGAATATTGACACTCTGTGTGGTCCATTCTTATGAATCCCCAAGGCTGTTTATCCTCAGTTCCTTCTTTGTTCATGAGAAACATTTGATGATCTCAAGTCAGGGATTATCAGCCCTCATGCTCCACACTTTAATTAGGTGTTATGTTATCTAATGTCATAGAAGTTGAAGTTTTAAAATGTCCTAATCACATTCTCATTGCACCTGATACTATCACTAAGGTATGAGTTCTGATGATTTTATCAGTTCATGAAACTTTTTGTTTTTTATTTTTGTAAATTAATACATAATTAAATCAATTGCATCTCTTTTCTCTGCTCTCTTTCCCTTAATTCATGGTCTCTGTTTCTTTAAATGTCCCCCCTCACACACACACACACACACACACACACATACACACACACACACACACACACACACACACACACACACACATTCCTAAATATGCAAATAACAAATTGCTAAGTTCACATAATGTTATCCAAACAAGGACATCATCGATAAACATGATAAACATCAATAAACATTATAATATTAAAGGGTAATATATCTTTGTCACAGATTTGTGTGTCTTTGCTTTGTCTTTTTCTTAGTATTTTATCCATGTTTGCTATACTGCTGTCTTCCTACAGGCTCCAATTCAACAGAGCAGTCAAAAGACTGAAATTTCTAAACTGTGGTGTTTAGTTCAACTTCCGTTTTTATTGGTTGATTTGTCTCAGGAATTTACTTCGGTGTTTGGAAGATGTCTAGCACAAATTCGTGTGCTAAAGCTGTCATCCCCAGATAAAGGCACTACTGTGAGAGATGACTGAATATTTAGATGGTAAGGTGGAGATGAGCAACACTAACCCATTACACATTAGAAATATTTCTTCTTTTGAGCTGCTGATCCCAGGTATTTTTCAAATCAATAGGAAGATAATTTAGCAAGCTATAAGTATATCCAGTTGCCCATCCAAATCCAGAGCCAGATCTAGCTCCATGACACCATGCATATCATCCAGTGTCAGGGAAGGCACCATGGCTGAGCAAATCAACTGGAAAATTATACTTCAAAGTCAAGAACACTCACCATGTCTCAGATACTGTGCAAAGCACTCCATGGTTCTGTCTCATGTGGATGATCTGCTCTTAATACATTGCCATACACACAGAAAAAGAGGCAGAAGCACAAACAGCCCTAATGGTGATGTCTAGATCTGTTGCTTGGATGCTGCCTGACTGAAGTCACTGGATTCTATTTCTAATAAACTACCAGTTTAACATGTGTTTCAGCGAAGTGGGAAGATGTCACACTGAGCGAATCATAAGCAGGGAAGAGTTTGTTGGATACTGACTATGAGCTACATGCTGTTGTAGGAACACATGCTGTACTGGGGAATACAAGTGGCAGAATGGTCACCCATGTGGAGCTTAGACTCTACTGGGAAAAATGACAACAATTAAGAAAAAAACATGAAACTGATATTTTAAAAGGTGATATATGAACATATGTCCAATTATCCAAAGAAATAAGAAGGCTATTTGGGGAGTTAGAGATTGAAAGCAGGGGGTGTGTTTGGACATCACTGAAAAGAGGAAATTTGAGTAAAGACAAAAAGAAAATTTCAGCGTGTGGCACATGGCCCAGGATTCTAGAAGATGGACTTTGTGGCACATGGCAAAGACCCTAAGTAGAGCCTACCATTTTCATGGACCAAGCTTTCACTCCAGGTGAGTGGAAGGCAGTACAAGCTTGAAATGGAGAAGCACCATGGCCTGGCAAGTGATTTAAACTGAGTTTCCATGTAATGGTTGAACACCGACTCTCCAGGACAGATAGAAGAAGGTTGTTGCATGTCAGAAAATGAGAGAGGGTGGCTTGCACAGGACAGTGACAGGAGAGAAAGCAGGGAAAGGTCATATTTGGATACAGGCCGAAGTGGAGCCTATACAATATCCTGAAGGATCAGACTTGATGTGGGGGTGCAGACCCTTCTCGGCATAGGGCACCAGCACCTGCAAGAGGAAATGAGCTTCATGTGAAATCTATAGGCTGTGTCAGGAGTTTGCTCTTGAACATGTTCACTCTGAGAGGTTTACTTCACTCAGGGAGCCCCTCAAGTGCATCACTGGACAAACAACTTCAGAGTCAGAGTGTGGACATGTGTTCCATTTCTTCCTTCCAAGATTATTGATATTACTTGATTAACAAGTCAGCTTCCCTTCTCCCATCTTTCACAGACTTTAAAAGTCAAACCAGCTAAGTATCAAGGCACAACAGCCCAGCCCTATAGTGATATGTGGACCCTTGAGCAAGGGCGATTTGAAATATGATTTATGTACACGTCCATTGTATGTTCTTGAATTATTGACACCTTATAATCTTTGCTTAAAATTCTTTGCCAGGAATTTAATCAATATAATGTCTTCTGGATCTGTTGATAGAATTGTGTATTTTTTTAGAAGGCATCATGCAACCTTGTCTTCTTCAGTTTCCTGTGTTCTCCATTGAGATACATGCACCTGGTGATCATTTTTTCTGCTACACTGATGAAAAGGGCCTTACAGTAAGGACTCTTCCTTCTGAAAATGTGTTTTGGATCATCTGTTGTGGAATGCTAGCTTTATTTCCAATCTGGGCTTTTCAGCTGCAATTAATAACTTTGCCTGTAATGACTGAGAGACCTGCTTTCTACCCAGGGTACCAGAAGAGACATGCTTCTCAGGAGCAAGGGAAAGAAAAGTTTCTATATACTAATTTGACACACCATCTGTGGGTCATTTTCTTTTATTCTTCTTTAATGCTAATTCTCCTCTCCTAATTGTCTCCAATTTCTTAACTCTATTTCTCTGTTCTTATTCTCCTGCTTCTCCTCATGTAGCCTCAAAATTCTTCCCTTACATGAGGCTTGAAGCAATAATAAAAATTACAAGAGTTACCTCTCATTGGTCAAAAGCACATTCCTAGGGTAAGCAATTAGGAGCTGAGCCATTTACCATGCCAACACAAGGTTTCAAGCTTTCAGGACAAGAGGGAGGGTGCAGTGCCCAGTACGACAAACTCTGAGACATAACTCTTTATCAGCAGACTTGGCAAGTGAAGAACTGGTATCATATCTTAAGTAACTTTGTGTTAATAACCTTGGTTAGAATTGGCATAGTGTTTTATGCTGCCTAGCATTAATAACCTTGGTTAGAGATCTGTGACTTTGACCTTGTGTATCTCTGTAAAGTTTTTACTTATGATCCATTTACAGAAATATTCAGTCTAGTGTGAAACTCCTCTGAGGTTTCAAATCAGCAAAATGTGTGTCGCTTGCCTTGGACTGGGGAGAAACTATTATTTTCTAATATTAGTCCGAGCTAAAGGAACAAGGCAGGCTTTGAAGTGTCTACCATCTTTGTGTAACAACATTCTCCACAGCTTGTTACAGACTTCAAAGAAAACCGCAGCCCACAAATAATTCCCATTGGTGAAAACACCTGTGATGATACAGCAGAGGGGGTGGGAATGCCAGTGTGCAGGAATTCCAACAGTGGGAGGGATGGAACAGTAGCTACAGAGTTAATATCAGATGTTGGAAAGTGCCTTTGACTTTGCTAGCCCTGGGGGAACTGGGTGCCTGGCCCACCTGCACATGGCATAGCCAAAGCCATGAGCCCATACTCAAGACAGACAGAAGCAAAAGAAGAACCACAGTGAACCTGCTATATGTTTGATCAGAGCTTTAGCAGTGCAGCATACTAAGTAAGATAGGTCCCGGGGCAGAGTGGTGGCAGGTACAGCATGTCCACCAATTCCCAGTCTTCCCATTAACATAAAATTCAGATTGAAAGTCACATAAGCTTTGACAAAAGAGATTCAACATCCTCTACTTTTATTCTAGTATAACATGCTCTATTCTCCTCTTTGTGGAAACACTACTCTTTTTTTTTTTTTTTTTTTTTTCATCATTGGGCTACTTGACAGCCTGAAGGGTTTCTGTTATTGTTGTTCTTCTGGATATGTTGAATACTGAGGTTGCAACTGCTGTACTACTTTGCTGGGATTTCTGTGGGACTCACAGATGAGGATATGATGGACTGTCTGACCTTCCATAACCCAACCAGTATAAAGCCAGAAACACTTATGTTGCTTAGATAGTAAATAGCTACTCTAGCCTTTCTGGGGGATAGAACAGAGAAGATGGATGAAGTTTCTTCCAAGCAAAGCTGCTGTGCAGATTCCAGCTGGTCTCTCTAAAACAGCTAGATCCTAAAAGGAATGGATGCCTCCATTAGCTATGATAACCCACATCCATGCACACAGTTAGCTGAGATTCTCAAGTCCACTCTGTAAAGCAGATTCCACTGAAGCCAGGATACTTAGTTGAGTTTTCTGTGGTCTCTTCCAAGAAATATAAAGTTCTAGCCACCACCCTGTCCCTTGATGACTTCCTTCACTTGCCCATAGTACTTTGCCTCAGAGTGTAGCCGGCTACTGCTTTAGTTCCTTCTGAGAGATGAAGTGTGTCTTGGGCATGCACTAACGACCTTCAAATATCCCCACATTTACCATTTTGTCTTTATAGAATTAAATTTACCAAACTACTTTATGAATGTTAAAATAATATAAAATTGAAATATTTCATTTTAGTTTATTATTCATTATGCTAGAGCAACTACACTGATACAAAATTTTGCAGAGGAGTGGCTACCACATATATGTCCCAGTAGGCAAGCCTACTGGGAAAGCAAGCAATATGTACTGTTTCTATACTTAGAGTTTTGTACTCGTCTCAATGTTTTAGGATCCAGTGCTTAATAAAATTGGAAATTAACATTCTACTTTTTAAAAACTGAACTAAACCAGTTCACAAAATGTGAGAGTTGTTTCATTTATTCAACTTCTGTACATATATTAGTACAAAATCTGATTAGGTCTTTTAATTTTTTTGTTACAAAAATTTTAGTCTGTAAATATGATATGTATATTTAGTATTTCCAGTTGGAAAAAAATCATATAACATTGAGTAAATTAGTTGTATATTTTGTGTACACACCAATGTGAAAATATAAAATTACTTTGTAAGCTTACATAAACGTAACTTATTCCCATTATTTTTCCCTGTTCATTTTTTAATCAGGAAGTATTCTAAGACTATCCACATGTTTTCTAGATATGGTATTAGCTCATTACACAAGGTTTTAACTTCTCAAGGTTCCTTTTTGCTTCTGGATTAAGTTATCTATGGAAGCTGTCCTTCCTGGCAGCTCCTGATGTGTGTCCTTCCCTAAGTTTATTAATGAGAACCACTGAAGTGGAAGATTAGAGCCACCATTTTCCAACAGCTAAGTGGAAGCTGGGAGCTCATGATGCTTTATGAAATTTCAAAATTCACTATACTGCCAAACTTTGTTGTAGCTAGAGTTTTTCTGCCTGGCCCACAGTCAGGACAAATCTCTGTCACCCGCCAGTCCCACAGCCACTCAGACCCAAACAAGTAAACACAGAGACTTATATTGCTTACAAACTGTATGGCTGTGGCAGGCTTCTTGATAACTGTTCTTATATCTTAAATTAATCCATTTCTATAAATGATTCCTTGCCACGTGGCTTGTGGCTTACTGGCATCTTCACATGCTGCTTGTCATGGCGACAGCTGGCAGTGTCTTCCCCCTCCTTCCTGTTCTCTCAATTCTCCTCTCTGTTAGTCCTGCCTATACTTCTTGCCTGGCTACTGGCCAATCAGTGTTTTATTTATTGACCAATCAGAGCACATACAGACCATCCCACAGCACTTTATGTTGTCTTTTGTACCTGAGCCTTATCTATGTCATTCTTTATTTCAACCCAAGGGAAGCCATTACTATTTCTTGTGTGGTAGGTGTCATTATAATGAACTCAAGCTTTCGATTAAGAATAGCATGTCTTCAATGGAGTACTACTCAGCAGAGAAAAACAATGACATCATGAGTTTTGTAGGCAAATGGATGGAACTAGAAAAAATTATCCTGAGTGAGGTAACCCAGACTCAGAAAGACAAACATGGTATGTACTCACTCATAAGTAGGTACAAGATGTAAAGCAAAGGATAACCAGACGGCAACTCACAACTCCAGGGAGGCTACTTAGTAAAGAGGACCCTAAGAAAGACACATGGATCGCCCAATGACAGAGAAATGGATAAGATCTACATGAGCAAACTGTGTGTGTGGGGAGGGGTAATGGAGGGCAAGGGTCAGGGGAAAGAGAGCTTAGTGGAGGGGGAGGTCCCAGCTGGATTAGGAGCACAGTGGGAGAATAGGGATAGAGATACCATGATGAATGAAGACCCTAGGGGAATAGGAAGAAGCAGAGTGCTAGAGAGGTCCCCAGAAATCCACAAAGATATCTCCACTGTAGACTACTGGCAATGCTCAAGAGAGTGCCTGAGCTGACCTACTCTGGTGATTGGATGGCCAAACACCCTTGCTGTCATGATAGAACTCTCATCCAGTGTCTGATGGAAGCAGATGTAGAAATCCACAGCAGGGACCCAGGTGGAATTCCAGGAGTCCAGTTGGTGAGAGAGAGGAGGGATTGTATGAATGAAAGATATTGAGACCATGATTAGGAAAAGCACAGGGACAAATAGCCAAACTAGTGAAAACACATGAACTGTGAACCAATGGCTGAGGAATCCCCAAGAAACTGGACTAGGCCCTCTAGATAAGTGAGAGAGTTGATTAGCTTGAACTGTTTGGGAGGCCCACCAGCAGTAGAGCCAGGACCTGTCCTTGGTGCCTGGGCTGGCTTTTTTGGAGCCTGGTGCCAATGCTGGGACACTTTGCTCAGCCTTGGTATAGGGAGGAAGGGATGGACCTGCCTCAGTTGAGTCTACCAGGCTGGGCTGACTCCCCTGGGGAGACCTTGCCTTGAAGGAGGTGGGATTGGGGGAGCGCTGGATTGGGGGGGTTGCTGGGGGGTGAGGAGGGAGGGCGGGGGAATCCATGACTGATATGTGAAATTAAGTTAATTATAAAATAAAAATATTAAAAAAAAAAGAATAGCATGTCTTCTCTCCTTTATTGTTCCCAAAGTGTTGTCATGTGAGGAATCCTTGGTTTTATATAATTCTAGGTGTGTTTTTTCTTTAAGAACTATGAACACACACACTATCTCATTACCCCCGGAAGCTTCTGTTTCTGATAAGGACTGTGTTCATATCATTTTGATGTTGAAGAAGATGAGTCATGCTCCAGGCTGCTCTCAGCGTTCTCTGTTCCTCCTCTTTGTCTGTGGGACTCTAGTGTGTGCTGGTGTGGGCCTCTCTGAGTTTGAATTATTTCAGTGTGTTGGAATTATAGTTCTTACATTTTATCAAAACAAGAAGGTGTGAGACATTTTTTCCAAATTCTTCAGTTTCTTCTCTTCTCTCCTTGCCCCTGCATTGCTGAGTAATGTTACTCTATCCATTTCCATTATTTAGATTTTTATTTTGTAACCCCCTAAATCCTGTGTGGACGCTGTCTATTGAACTAATAAGTTTTGTAGTTCTCTACTCCCCAATTCCATTACATTCCTTCTTACAGTTTCTCTCCATTTATCTCCATATTTTGTTGTTCAGAGTCTTGACTTCCTTTAGTGAATTTCCATTTTTCATTGCATATCTCAAGTGCATGTTGCACAGTCTTGGTCCAGTAGTGTAGTACAGTGTAGCACAGTGCAGTCCTCCCAGATTACCAAAGTCCAGCAAAAATGGGTCAGAAGTGTCGGAGTCGTGGGTCTTAGAGTCACTGAGCAAACAGGGTGCTGTGATGGCAGACAGGTGACAAGGGACAGTGCCCTGGGTGACCACACCATGTGCAACAAACAAAGCCGGTCCTCCTGGAGAGTGGGGTCCTGTGACACCAAGGTAACTGCCTTGTCACTCCAAGTTAAAGTGAAACTTCTGATCCCCGAAGCACAAAATAAATGGTTCTGTTGTATCCAACCCCTAACTTTACAGCAATCTGTTACATCATCCTTAAAGTCAGTATAATGTTGGGGCTGGAGAGACGGTTCAGGGATTAAGAGCACTTCCTACTCTCCATAGGACACAGGTTCAATCCAGTAACCACATGGTGACTCACAGCCATCTTCAGTAACTTCAGTTCCAGGGAATCGGACACTCTCTTCTGGGTGCCTTGGGCACCAGGCATGCACAGAAGCAAAATACTCACACACATATAATTAATTAGTTAATTAATTTATGTAATTATTATATTTTAAAAACTGGTAATTTAAGCCAAGGTTTTATTTCTATAGTTAAGGTGCATGTTACTGCATATTGGGACCTATCTATGGTATTATCACTCTACCTGATAAAGCAACCATATCGAGAACTGGGGGCCTGACCCAGAGAAACTCGAAATAAAATGTACATCTCATTAACTATACAAAGCACTAAGTTCCCATCTCACTGTTCTAAAAGAGTCAGGTCAGCACATCCAATACAATTATTTAAGAAGTGCCATATGTCGCCGGGCGGTGGTGGCACACGCCTTTAATCCCAGCACTTGAGAGGCAGAGACAGGTGTATCTCTGTGAGTTCGAGGCCAGCCTGGGCTACCAAGTGAGTTTCAGGAAAAGGCACAAAGCTGCACAGAGAAACCCTGTCTCGAAAAACCAAAAAAAAAAAAAAAAAAAAAAAAAAAAGAAGTGCCATTTGCCATGTGCACAGAAAATGAAAACCAAACAGATACTGGATAAAACATGAGAATTCCAAAAAGAATTAGGGCTTTAATCAAAATACTGCAAAGTTCTCAGTGTCTCTGTGACTCAGTTTCCTTGTCGTTACATTCTTTTGATAAGAGGTCCAAATGAGGAGACCATGATCACATCATGCTGAGCTCCAGTAAGAAACAGTGTTTGATCACAACCTTGAAAAGCCTGTGGGTTCCCATCATGATGAGCACTGACTGATGTTTCCTGCAGGAGCAGATACACGGGAGCTGAAGGTGATTCAGCCTGAGAAATCAGTTTCTGTCGCTGCTGGAGACTCAGCCACTCTGAACTGCACTGTGACCTCCCTGCTCCCTGTGGGACCCATTCAGTGGTTCAGGGGTACAGGGCAGAGTCGGCACCTAATATATAGTTTCACAGGAGAGAAGTTCCCCAGAGTCACAAATGTTACAGATACTACAAAGAGAAGCAACTTGGACTTTTCCATCCGCATCAGTAAAGTCACACCTGCTGACTCTGGTACCTACTACTGTGTGAAGATGGACAGATTAGACTCTGACAAGGAGCGGTCTGGAGGAGGCACAGTGCTTTATGTGCTTGGTAAGTACTGCGTTATCCTCCTCATCCCCGATATCTCCAACAGGTCAAAATGTGCCCAAGATTCTGTGAGCAACAAGAAAGAAGCAAGTCTGCAAGTGACCCACCATGTACATAGGGTGACTTTACCCCAACTGTGGACCAAGGAAGCAGAGAAGGGAGAAGACATGCTCTTTGCTAGAGTTCCCCCTACTGGTAAATGGGGGTAAATCCATACCCTGGTCTGCCTAAACAGCAATGCTTACCTTTCTCAATCTGTCTCAGACTAGTGCCTCCATAAAACCCTGAGAGCTGACTGCCTTGTTCAGTGACAGAGTCAGACTTGGCCTACTGCCTCCAGAGTGTACTTCCCCTACTGATTAAGTCTTCTCTTTCTCCCCAATCAACCTGGGGCTGAGTGTATGCCAGCTTCCACTCTAGCTGTCAACAGAGATGGCAGTAAGCAGGTCAGCAGGGGCTCTTTACCCAAGATGTCTGTCTCCTCCTCCCAAGAGGAAAAACAAACCACAGCAGAAAGTAACAGAGCCAGGGCATGGTGGCTTGTTTTTCTCATTTCCTCTTCATCCACAGCACACTGGGAGCATTCACGATGTTCTCACATTCCCTGTGGAATCTCTCATCTGGTCTAGATGCTGGCACCAAGCTAGGCCTTTGCCTTAGATCTGTCTGAAAAAGTTTTGTGTCAGCTACCAACTCTCTCAGACACTGAAGGTTCTGAGCAATGTAGACTTATGTCTATGGGAGTCTCCAACTGGATGACCTCCAATCCCCAGCTAAGGCAACAGGACACTCACTTTGAATTTCTTGACAGAGGCCTGAAGTCTTCTTTCTAGGTCTAGATTCTGAGAATTTTTCAGCATGAAGGACAGTCACACTACCCAATCCAGTCTTTTTGAGATGTGAGCTCTGTGTTCCAGTGCCCTGACTGTGATCACGTAGTCAGTTGTTGCAGAGATCTGACATGGAACCCACATCTGACTCTATCTCCATTGAGAAGCCTGATGCATAAGAAATGCTGGGTTAGAATTGCTCAAACTCAGCCAGAATTTCCATTCATCATCAGCTCCCCAGGGTGTCAAAATGTTCCTCACCGTCAGATGCTAATAGTAATGATGGGAAAGCTACCCCAATGTCAGCCACACCCTCACTCCATGTCCCCTGTGAAAACAAAGCATCATATTTTAGCAGCTACAGACACACTAATTCAGATCCCAGATCAGGAATATTTCATTTGTTTCAATTTGTCACTACTCAAGTGGTGCCACAGTGGATGATCTCATAAAACCACAGTCCTGGCCGTAAGGCACACACCCTCTGGTCAGCGCCTGCTGAGTCTCAGGGTGAAGTAGTTTACAAAGATGTCACCCTTTGCTTAGCGGTGTGCAGCTGTAGCAAGTCTTCTGATAACCCCTTGATGGAGAGTGACAGGGAGAATGGCTTCATCCTAACTCAATAGATGTCACAAATAAGGACACTGAAATAATGCAATGCTTAGGCAACCCCAAACAGCAAGTGGCTCACATAGGCTGCAATCTATAGCCTTGCAGTGATTTTCATCTGCTTTGTCATTTGGCCTAAGGATGCACTTGATGAGAAAGTACATGTAAGGAGGAGAACAAAATACAATGTGCTATGTACTACATCTCCATTATATCATTTTCTCCCTAACCATGTGCTATTGGAGAGAGGTCACTTCTTCCCTTTAGACGTGAGCCTGAGGTTCATAGAACACACCTGACTTGTGAGCACATGAGGAAGAATCAAGAATTGACAAAAGCTTCCTGCCTCATAGACTAACACTGCATACATGGTATATATCCCACATAGCTTATTCCCTAAGCAGCACCCACAGAATGGAGCTGACTTCTATGCCCAGTCTTGAAAATATGGTCTGTCCATGGAAGAAGAAAAAAGGCTGGTTCTGCCAGAGCCTCGGCCTCTTACATAACATTAGAGGGACCAGCCTTGATTTTATACATCACAGGAGCTCAGGAGAGAGAAATACTAACATCGAGGACTATTTTCAGGAAATAGGCTCTCAGCACACCGAGCTCTATAGTCCACTTGCTTTAATTCCTCTGGTGTAACATCCTTTATACACGGCTTCAGTTCTGTTCTCATGTCTAGCTCCTTTCTTGCCTGATTTCTCTCTCTATTTAAATATTGCTCCCTCTAAGTTCAATCTTAATTCTCTCATCTTAATTCCTCCTCATCTAGATCCTTTTCAGCTTGTTCTTACCCAGCTAGTACTTCCCCTTCTGGCTCTTCTTCATCTTTCATCTCATTTCTCTAGTACTCTCTTGTAGCTCTTCATTCTAGTTCTTCCCCATCTCAGTTTGTTCCTCTCAAGTTCTTACCTGTCTAGTTCTTCCATTCTCTTTTCTCTTCTCCATCCCCCTGTGCCCAGGAGTCCCGGTTTATATACACTTACAAGCAGTAATCCCTTGGCAGTGCAAAGCCAGGCTTCCAGGGTCAAATGGAGAGGTGATAAGAATCATATAGAGGGGCAATAACCATTAATTATCATTAGCAACCCCAAAGGAAGTGACCAATGGGGAATGAATTAACTAAAGGCTAAATTCAGGAGAACATTTTATTGGGGTAGCTTACAGTTTCAGAGGTTTGACTCATTATCAACATGGAGCAACATGGCAGCACTCAGGCAGACATGGCTCTGGAGAATAAGCTGAGAGTCCCACATACTGACCCACAGGCAACAGGAAGTGAAATGTGTGTCATACTGAACACATTTTGAACATATTTTAAACTAAGGAGCCCATTCCCACAATTACACACTTCCTCAAACAAGGCCATACCCACTCCAACAAAGCCATATCTCCTAATAATACCCCTCCCTATGAGTTTATGGAGGCAAATTACATTCTGTCTACCACTTACCTCAAACCTATAGAGACATCAGGTTTGCTGGAGTTTAGAGAGCTTGACTTCAAATAACGCTTGTTTACAATCTTGATTTGATGGACATTAGAGAAGGGATCACATATGTAGAAATACAAATGTGAAATGATATTTTCAAATGCAGCCTGTTACACAAGCTAACTTCAGCACAAGGCATCTACACAGCACACTGCCTTCCTCTAACTACTCCATGCATATGTGTGTGTGCTTTCAACCAGGGACTGTTACTGTTTGCTCAACAGGCTCACACCTGTGTCTCTTATGATTAACAGGAAATGAACCACCTTTAGCTTCTTCTGCAGAGGGTAAGCACTGTTTTCAAACTAAGCTAAGTCCACCTGAAGCCCATTTAGAGATGGAGCTAGTGAGCTCTCAATGTGAAATTCAAACAGCACAGATGAGACCTACTAGCATGTGGTTAAGGAAAGAAAGCAAACAAATGGGGGAAGCAGGAAGCGCTCCAGCTTTGTGGTACCTCTGTGATGTCATTTATTGCCTGGGTTACTATAGATGGAAATCTACAA
Organism: Peromyscus maniculatus bairdii; assembly: GCF_049852395.1. NCBI lineage: Eukaryota > Metazoa > Chordata > Mammalia > Rodentia > Cricetidae > Peromyscus > Peromyscus maniculatus. Next base: position 22,128,426 of record NC_134853.1, read on the forward strand.
ATATTTCCCCTAGATTTGCAAGGTTTATGGAGGAAGCCTGCAGGAGAAGATGATAGAAAATATAAAATGCACTGGTAATTGCCTTCCTTTTCCCAGGCTAAGAATTTTACTTGGCTTTGCCCTTCCTCATTTACTAGTGGGGATCTTTGTTAAATTGTGGAGACAAAAGAGCAAGAGATACCACAGAAGGATCAGGACAAACCCTGCACCAAAACAAAAACTAAAACAAAAACAAAACAAAACAAAAGGAGGAGGATAAACAGTTAAGCTCTGTGTTTAGGACGTGGCTGTCACCTTGGAGTAGAGCAGGTCCATAGTGTGGCTGAAGCTCTGCTATTGATCCCAAGCACCACAGTAGACAATGACAATGAGGATAAGGTTCTAACATTTAAGAAAGTTCCTCACAATGTGATGTCATCAGTGGTAGCAATTACAATCACATCTTGTCTACATGCTGCTTTGACTTGTCCACTTTTGTAGCATGTAGACGAGAGGTGGGACCCCATACAGTGGCATGGACTAGACAAAGAGGGTGAAGGAAAGAGTATAAGTAAACTGCAAAAGCTCTGTGTTTGGTGTCCCCGGTTTTGACACCAAAATGTTAGTAAATTGATGGCTGAAACTGTGAGGAGACAATTCAAACCTAGAGGGCAAGGTATCCCGGATACCTCGGAGCTACTTAGGACAAGAGCTCTGCCCTGAAGGTGTCCCGGACACCTGAAGCTGTTTAGCACAGCTCTGATGGCTGAGACTGCAAAGAAACAGCCCAGCCTTGGAAAGAAAGGTTTTCTGACTTATCTGGAGAGTCAGGCCTGGAACTGCTTCAGCAAGGAAGGGTATCCTGACTTTTTGGGAAAGTCAGGGTATCCTGACTCTTTTGGAAGGTCAGGATATACCTGGTATGATGAGGGGTGGTTTCGCTGCAGGACACAGCAATCTTGCTCCTCTCCTGGAGAGCCACAATCTCTGGCTCAGTGTTACCAGCTCTTTCTCGCTCGGTCTACTATGGGAAATCCCAGCAAGATTCTTCTGTTCAGCTCCTCCTTGCTCAGTCCATTATGGGATGTCCCAGCAAGGTTCTTCTGTTCAGCTGTCAATGAAGGTCTTCACCCAATCCTCTTTTGAGAAAGAGGTTTATTTGGGAAGGAGAAGTCCAGGAGAGTAACTGCCTCTACTAGCATGGAGAGAACAGCTCACAACTGACCAGGCAGGGCAGTTTATATAGGATGTCTAGGGGGTGGAGTCAACTGTGATTGGTTAGTTTATTTTCTGCCCAGGGATTGGCCAGTTTTGTGAGCAAGGGGCAGAGATGGCCCTGATTTCAAGGCCAAACTGTGTTTCTTTTACTGGCCTTTCTTGGCTTTTTGACACTACCTCTAAGGCCAGGGCACATTTCTTTCACTGACTCTGATTCTAGGGGCCAAGAGTGTTATTTTGGTACTAGTCTCAGAGTTAGGGCATACTTCCTGGGTTCTGGGTTTGGGGATAAAGTGTTCACTTCTCTGGCTCTGGTCCCCAACACAGGCTGTCTTTCTTTCCCTAGTCCTGGGCCCTGGGGCCAGGATTCTACTGTCCTGCTCTGTGATTGGTTCATTTCACAAGTCAGTTGGACAGGGGCAGAGATGGCTCTGATCAGGTTAAACTGTGTTTCTCTCACTGGTCTTATCTGAGCCATCCTTCCCTAATTCTGGGCTCCAGGGTGATGGTGGGTTTCTCTAGCCAGCCCCTTTTCCCTACAAAGAGAGGTTTGGGGATTTTTGATGAAAAAAAGAGGAGGGATGCAGGAGTATCCTGGGAGCTGCTCTTAGGGTAAAAAGGCAAAAATGTATGTCAATTTTGAGTGGACATACTTTTCTAGTAAGGGAATAGGACATGAGAGAATGAGGAGAAAAAAACCTTGAAAGGAACAAATTAAGGGGGGGTCCTAGGGAGTGTCTGGAGGACTGGGTGTATATTCTGACTATGGGTGAGGGAGAGGGGTTAGCATGGAAAGAAGGAAAGAAATCAAACCAACTTTTCATATACCTTAAATTTTTTCTCAGACCCACAAATCACTTTCTCAAACCTTATGACTTAAACTCTCATATCTTCAGACCTTAACACATACACTGTCATAACTTAAACTTATCTTAGACCTACATACCTTGTAACATCCATTTTCCTTGTCCTATATAATTACTTTTCTGTTTCTCACAACCTTTAGAAACTCCAAATCTTTCCTAGTGTGAAACCTGTCAGCAAGGTAAAATGTATATATGAAATGGACTGAGTGTTTGTGTTGTTCAAGCTACAGTTAGCCATCAATGTCATTGGAGACCTGCGAAGAAAAATTTTGTATAGGAAGTACAATTTAAATGGCTTTTGTATTAATTGGTATGACAAACTGACTGGATACCTGAACAGTTACTCTAGGTTCCTGTATGACTGTTGGGGTCAGAGGTCACAGGGCAGCATCAGTCTTTGGCTACCAGGCCCAGAAGTCCAAGAGACTTTCCTGTGGAATAGGAACTTAAACGTGGCTAGCAACTAGTCTAGGCAAAGTGGGGCAATCAACTCCTTAGTGTCTTACTTGTCCACAGTTTGGACAGGCTCATATCATAGCAGCAGTCAATGTAAAGGGCAGTTTTTCATCCAGTAGCCAGCTTTGCTTCATTTAAAGCGAACTCCAGGTATGGGTTCTTGAGTGCCCCATCATCTTTTTTGGAGGCGATTAGGGATGCTTCCAGGAGCTGGCATGTCTCTCTATCATGCTTGTTTTATATGTCTGAGTTTAACCTGCAGGCAGTGTCAGGACAGGAAAGGGTTATTAAGTTGGGAAAGTAGCCAGGGCCTTGGCTGAGGGAGGTGTAAGGTAAGAAGGATCATGGAGTAATTAATCGTGGAGAACATGGCTTTAGGAAGAGAGGAGGGAGGAGGCAGTGGCTGTAGAGGTTCAACAGCAGAGGCTGAGCTGACAGGGGACACAGGAGAGCAAGTGTGGCAGGAGCCAGTGGCTGATACAGGGAATTTGGTTTCAGAACAAGAATGGAGCATCATGGGGCTGAGATGGTTTCTGGAGCTATGGCTGTAATGGGAAGGCTGGACTGTGGGAGATATTTTAAGGAGAACAGGGTAGAAAAACCAAACTTTTAGAAATGAAGTTTTGGGAGTGTAGAACAGAGTTAATGTACAAGAGATTTGGGACTCTGTTTTTGTGTAAGCTGCAGGAGGAGTTTCAGGACAGAAAAGGGTTAAACTGAGAAAGTGTCAGGAGGGAAGTATGGCTGGCCTTGACAGAGGAGGCTGGCTGGCATTAGAGTCAGTGACCAGGAGCTGGGGATGGGATGGGCAGGGATGGGCAGGGATGGGATGGGCAGGGATGGGATGGGCAGGGATGGCATCGGGGGCTGCAGCAGCCATGGGGGAGGCTGGTGGGTTTGTTTGGGTTACTGGTTGTTAAGGAGAGTTGGAGAGACTGACCAGCTGCTGGGCCCAGCAGAGTTGAGCAGGCAGGGCAGCCAAAGACCCTGTGGCAACTCAGGGAGGAAACCAGGCTACGAGAGGGAATCTAAAAGGACAGCAATCTGTGTCAAAGCAGAAGGAAAAAACAGGCCGCTGCTGTTAACAGTTGTAAGAGGCAGTGAAGATTTTTGTTAATAGGATGAAGTCCATAGCCATGGTGCTGGGTGGGGGACAGGTTATGGCCTGTGGTGGCAGCTGTTGGGGCCTGAGCAGTGTGACCCATGGCTCTGCTGCCTTGGGGAGAACAGGAAGAGTAGGGCACACAAGGCAGAAGTAGCTGGCTTGGCCTGCTGAGATTGCAGTCCATGGTAGCCTGATGGCATGGCTGTCACTTGGTCAGAACATGGCATGGGCTGGCTCTCAGAACTCTGCTGCTGTTACTGTGATCAAGCAGCAGGGTGAGGGGGATAAGGTGTGCAAAGGCCGACTATCAGTCCCAGGGTTCCTGCAGAACTGCGGCAGATGTTTGGAGGACCACAAAGTAGAACGAGAAAGTTTGCAACTGTGATTAGAAGAAAGCAGAGACAGTCAGGTCTGAGAAGTAGGCAGGGACAGGAGGAGGCATAGGAGTTCTCAGAGAGAGGAGGCAGAAGGCAGGGACAAGTGGAGACCTGAGAGGTCTCCAAGAGGGAAATGGGGGCTATCTCTTTATTTTGGGCCTTATGCCCATAGACTTGTAAAGGTTTTGATTTCTTTGGTCTTTAGGGAGCATAAGGGCTGCTTTTGAGTGTTAGGATGTATCAGTAATTTTGAGTTCATGTTGGAATTTTCAGTCAGGATGAAAAAAAAATGTATTCCCTTTGCTAATGATGACCTTGGGCCAGGGTCGAAGGCCTAGAACTTCCCCTGGTCTGGAACAGTCCTACAGAGACCTCAGAGAGAGAGGCATGACAAAGTCCATCACAAAGAGGGAGACAGTCCAGGAACGTTCAGACAGGACTTTTGGAGGGTTAGGAGAGGACACTGGATTCCAGTGACATGGCCGCCAAAAGGGACAGGAAAACTTCCAATCCAGCCAAAGTGAACAGAATGGGCCTATCTGCTGCCCAAGGGAGTCCACCATAACCAATGAAGTCTGTGCTGGGGTGCAGTCTCCTCAATCCCACAGGACAGAACAAGGACTCTGGACACTCCACAGCTGTCACCTGATAACCTGGGGATTATTTCGGACAGAAAGGGAGCAGGAATTTACCAGTCTGCCCCTGTTGGATTAGATCAGGCATCAGGAGGTCTGAATGTGTGAGAACTGTGTTGGTGCTGCTAAGGGATCCTGTAGACAGAATCCTGGGCTTTGGCACCAATGAAAGGAAAAGTATTGGCCTAGGACCCTCAAGACCAAGTTCTCAGCACTTTATTTGCCAAGATGACATAGGAGATTTATTTGTCCCAGAGGGACAGAGGGTAGGGATAAGGGGAAAGGGACATGAGACAGAGGAAGAGGGAGAAGGAGAAGGGAACCAAGGAAAGGGGACAGGGATATTTGTCCCAAAGAGACAAAGGACTGCCTCTGCATAGAAGGGAGACAGATGTAGCACATAGGAAAACTGCATTGTATAAGAGTAAAATTAGAAACTCCCTGTTAGGATGAGGCTTAATTTTAATTGAACATGTGAATGAGGTGAGTCAAAGAGGACTTCAGATTGCTCGATTTCAATACTTTGATAGCAAGACCTTGGAAGTCAGCCTTGGGAGGAGGAAGTGGCTAAATGAAGAAATAGACCTTCAGGGGATAGCTCCAGGAATGTAATCTGATGGTTTTTTATCAAGGCAGAGGGAACTGGGGAGAAGATCAAGGTCTGTCAGAGCCACATGCTCCAGTGGGCTAGTGTCCCTTCACTGTGAATAGAACTAAAGGACTCCAGGTAAACACCAGGAGTGACAAAGGAGAGAAGTTCAGAACACTGTTCATTTTCTAGAGGCAGTGTCCTGAGTACTGCTCTGTGAGTCCATCTGTTGCAACAGGTGACCAAAATATCCTGTCTGAAAATTATTAAAAAAATAATTACGTTTTTCTAATATTAAGGCTGACAGAATTACTTTCAGCAGAATCCCACTTAAATCAACATAACTCAGAGTCCTATCAGAGAATAAGTCAGTCCCAAAGCAGCTGATGGCTGGCTCCATGTTCACTCCCTGCTCACTTCCTGGCACACTGAGGCTGACATGCAGGCCAGTGACATGGCCAGAGGGAAGAGTCTCTGCAATGCTCAGCCACCATTCTCACTTATGTTCCTCATTCTGTCCTCTCTCCTCCAGTTCCTTCCTCATCTGACCACAGACTTCTCTACAAGTGCTGCTGCTTTGAGGGGCTGTACTATCATTTTGTCTTACCAGTGGCTGTGTTCTGTTTCTAGGGTTGCCATGGTAATGTACCCCAGGCTGGAGACCAATACAATAGACATTCATTTCCTCAGAGTTGTGGAGGCTGGAAACACAGGGTCAAGATGTCCACTGAGCCACTTTCTTCCACGGTGCCACTCCTGTTATAAATTATATCTTTTCCTTCCTTCTACACAGGATCTTACTTCAACCTGTCTCTGTGGTGTTAGTTATTTACCTGCGTTGTGTTCTTACCCTGCAAGGAAATGTCATGAAACACGACAGAATCTGCTTATAAGAGTTTATTAGAGTTAAAGGGACAGAGAGTGCTCAGGCCTGTGGGAAAGACACGTGCGTGGAGAAGAGGGAGAGCAGAGAAGAGAGAACCGGGAATATGGCTGGGGGCGTGGCCAGGTCAAGTCACTACTCCACGCGTGTGGGTAGATCACATGGTCACTTTGCGTGCTTACGTGGCCATGTAACATCACGGATCCTGGTTATGCAAGATGCCTTGACCCGGAAATGGCTATCTTGACCTGGAACTAGCTAGGCGGAGGTGTCCAGGTCCGTTGGGTATCCTGGTTACGAGAGACGCCCTGACCCGGAAATGCCTATCCTGACTGGAATTGGCTAGGCGGAAGTGTCCACCTGGTATATGCAACCGTGGGGGCATGTTGTGAACCCTTCATTCTGACTCTTTCCTTTTTAAAAAAAGAAAAAAATTGTGGGTGACTGGGTATGGGGGTGACGTTTCTCTCAAAGACTGCTTGCATCTGAATAGTGGGCATTGGTTGGTTCTTGGGGGGGATGAGGGGTATCTTGGGAAGTCCTGGGATGATGGTGGAGGTCCTGGAATGACGTTCTGCAATCTCCTCATTCTGCAGCTGTCCATCCGTGCTGTGGTTAGGGACCTCCCGTGCTGCTGCTGCTGGGGACCTTCTGTTTAACAAGATGCTGTTGACATAGAAAGAGCTTAGAGAGAAAGAATCATTATTTTATTTTGGAGTTGGCATTTGTCTGAGGTAGATTTGGCCTGCCCAGATAGAGGCATGTGACATTTACCTGAGGTAGATCTGGCCTTAGTACTCTGCTTAATTTCTATCTGAGACAAGCCTCATTAGAGGTAGTTCATTTAAGGCACCTGCTTTCCTTATTAGGTTAGCACTTAGGAAACACAGGTGATCAGTTGCTGAGTATTGAACAATGATAAATTGTTGTATTACATTATTCCTTACCGCCTGGATATTTTTGATGGTCCTTTTGCCTCCAGCTCTGTGTGGCCCTGGTTGGGAAAGGAGGGGGTGATACCTTATTCCTCTGGAACTGGTGACAAGGCAGTGGATCCTGATGTCCTCTGGAGCTTGAGAGTGAGAGGCCCTGTTTGTTTCACTGTATATGAAGAGAGATTTTTCTGGGATGGAGGTGAGATAAAAGGTTTTAGGTGAGACAGGTGGACCCAGTGAGGAAAGCCCTCAAGTTTAGCAGCTGTGGGAGTTACAAGAATTACTTTGAAGGGTCCCTGCCACTTAGGGGAAAGGGGTGAAGGGCGCTGGCCTGGAGGAAAGAGAAGAACCTGATCCCCAATGTGTATTGGAGATGGGCAAGGATTGTCACACGGCTGAGGCAGTGAACAGTCCGCATAGCTCCATAGAATAGACCTTAGGTGACATAAAAGAGGAGTTAACAGGCTATCTGGAACAGTTGGAGGCTTGGAAAAAAGACCTGGTGTTAGAACTGGCCTTCCATACATTAGTTCAAACAGAGAGATTGAAAGAGGCTTTTTAGGAAGAGCCCTGAGCCTGAGGAGAGCTAGAGGCAATAATCTTACCCAGTCAAGATGAAGTTCCTGTGACATCTTAGTAAGAATAGTTTTTAAAGACCAGTTGGTATGCTTCACCTTAGCTAGGAGATCCCTCCCCATTAAAGGTACAGGGCAACTTGGCACCACTAAGAATGTGTGTGTTAGAGGGATGCCTCTGAAAATACAATTGAGTGGTGTCTGATGAGGCAGGTAAGGCTGTCCTCTGTACCCGACAATAAAGGAGGTGGCATCCCAAGACTCCTAGGACTGAGTCAATGGCTCTGGTGTCCAGAAGGAAAGAAATGGATCGCTTCCCTGCTGCGTTCTGGGTTCCCTGACATGTCTGTAGCCAAGCCTAGGTCTGTTGGAGGTCTTAGCTTGATGTACCCATGCATCTTGGTGCCTGGGGGCAGTCAGCTGACTCTTTGTCTTTCTAGGCGGCACTTTTAACAAGGCTGTTGATGGCCTGGCAGGGCATTCGGTAGCCTGTGGCCTTTTCCTCATTTAAAACAGGGACCCAACAGCTTTTGGAAGTCAGCGAGTGCCAGCACTTGGCAATTTTGTTTTTGGGCTTTTATCTCTTTCCTGGCACACCTTAAATGCCACAGATGACTCTTTTGCCTGTGGGGTCAGGAGCCTTGCTCTCCAGATGCTTAAGTTTTAGTCAGGGAGGTCTGGGGAACAAGAGATAGATTTTCGTCCTTATCCTGAACTATTTACTGGGTTTAGGGCAGCCTTACAGAGGCCTGTCAGGAGACAGGTAATAAACCTATCTCTGGCTAGACAGCCACTCTGGGTGTTGTAGTCCCAGTGTGGTTCTCGGTCAGGAACTGCTTCAGCTCCTAGGCGATGTGAAAGCTTAGTTTGATGAATTTCGTCTGTATGAGTCCTAGCCTGCTCCCATAACCACCTGAGCTCCTCAGGAAGTCATGAAAGATGAGACTGTAAGATTGAGTTATATATTGAAACTGTTTAATAAAGGAAGCAGAATTAGACATATAAGAACCTAGCTTACTTTGTATCTGAGAGAGTTCTGTTAGAGAGAGAGGATGGAACATGAATTTTAATTATTGGTTCCTTAGCAAGATCTAGAGTCAGAGATTCCGTAGTCAGAGAATTCTTTGGTTTATGTATAGCTAGGAGCATATGAGCAGGAGAGAAGGAAACAAGAAGAGACAGTTTAGCATTGAGAAAGAAGAAAGCAACTCTTTCCATTTGCCTGAACGCCGACAGTGATCCTCTTATAAGAGTTTTATTAGAGATAAAGGGATAGAGAGTGCACAGGCCTGTGGGAGAGACACATGTGTGAAGAAGAGAGAGAGAAGAGAGGAGAGAGAGAACCGGGAATATGGCGCTCCGCTTTAAAACCGGCTGGGGGCGTGGCCAGGTCAAGTCACTACTCCACTCGTGTGCGTAGATCACATGGTCACATTGCACGCTTACGTGGCCATGTAACGTCACAGATCCTGGTTACATGAGACGCCTTGACCCGGAAATGGCTATCTTGACCTGGAACTGGCTAGGCGGAGGTGTCTAGGTCTGCCAGGTATTCTGGTTACGAGAGACGCCCTGACCCGGAAATGCCTATCCTGACTGGAATTGACTAGGCCGAAGTGTCCACCTGGTATATGCGACCGTGGGGGCATGTTGTGAACCCTTCATGTGGAACTTCTTCATTTATTAAAATTTAACCAGTCAGAGTGAGTTAAGGTTCACACTAATGACTCAATTGACCTTTACCCCTTTAAAGACCCTGTTTGAAATACAGTCACATTATGAGGTACTGTGGTCATAGCTCTGAAATATGGAGCATAAGCCACTTGTATATAACAGGTCCTCACGCTTCCCTGGTCTTTTTGATCCTCTCCAGGGAGCTTTCTTTCCCTTCTCATGGACACTTCTTATTGACACTCTGAGTGGTCCTTGCTTATGATTCCCAAAGGCTGTTTGTCTTCAGTTCCTTCTTAGTCCATGAGAAAAACTTGATAACTTCAGGTCAGGCTTAGCAGCCCTCAGGCCCCTCCCCGATGTGGTTAGGGGCTCTATTGTGACATCTAATAATAGAATTTGAACTTTAAAATGTGCTCACTATATTTTCACTGAACCTGATTCTAGCAGTAATTGATGAATCCTTCTGATGATTTTGGCACTTCCTGAAGCTTTTTATTTTTGATTTTATCAAAGTAATACATAGTTAGATTAATTATATCATTCCCTGCTTTCTCTGTTTTTTTTCTCCCCTACTTTGTTTCTTTAACTGTTCTCTCCCTTCCTCCCTCTCTCTCAATATATGTGTATATATATATATATATATATATATATATCTCCATGATATCTCTGGTTATCACTCTCTCTTTCAAACACACACACACACACACACACACACACACTTTTCTAAATATATAATTATAATTTTATCAGTCCATATACTGTTACCTGAACAAAAACAACACCAATACACATGATAACATTAAAGGGGAATATGTCACTGACAGACATTGTGTGCCTTTGCTCTGACATTTTAGTCATGATCCAGCCCTGACTTGCCTTATTATTGTCTTTCTACCATGATCGTCTGTCTTCCTACAGGCTCCAATACAACAGGATGGCCAGCAGATTAAAATTTCTAAACTGATATTTAGTGCAACTTCTGCTTTTATTGGTTGATTTATCTTAATAATTTACTTCAATATTGGGAAGTTGTCTAGCACAAATGTTGTACTTTGAGTCTGAAATATACTCAAAAATTCATATAATAATTTAGCCTTTGTTCCCAGCTGATGGTACTGTGAGAAATGATTGGGTGTTTAGAAGGTAAGGTGGACATGAGTCACATTGTTCCATCACACACTTTCTTCATAAGGAGGTTCTGCCTCCCCTGAGACCACAGCAATGGAGCCAGTCCACCCAGGATCCCTGAACTCTCTCAATCAATGAAACAGAGGACATATTTACTTCTTTGAACTGCTGGTTCCAGGTATTTTTTTCAAATCTATAGGTAGCTAATTTAGGAAGCTACAATTATCTCCAGATACACATCTGTATCTGCAGCTAGATGCAGCTCCATAATCTGTGCCCAGCTCCATGACACTGTGCAGATTATCCAATGTCAGCAAATGATCCATGACTCAGCAAATTAACCGAGAAATTACTTTTCAAAGTCATGAGCAGCCAGCATGTCCCAGATACTGTAGAAAGTACTCCAAGGTTCTAGCTCATATGGGCCTACATGTCAGGTTAATACTCATGTCACATTGCCACAGACAGAGAAAAAGAAGCAGAAGAACCAACAACTCTAATGGCAGTGTGGAAAGCTGTAGCTTGAATCCAGGCTGTCTGACTGAGGTCCTGGGATTAGCAGTCAGTGCCCCTAGAGAGTTTAATCTCCTCTTGAACTTTAGCCTGATGAAGTGAAGACAGGATCTATGGCTTTCTTCTCCTGGATTCTTCAGCTTACTCTTTTACATGCAAACAGCTTTCCTTTGGGAAGCTCATTCACATGGGAAACTGGTTTTCTATTTCTACATAAATTACCAATTTAAAATGGGATTCAGTGACAAGGGAAGATGTCACACTGAACAAATCATTCATAGGGAAGGGTTTGTTGAATACTGACTATGAACTAGAGGCTATTGACAAAAGAGATCCAACATCCTTCACTTTTACTCTTATGTACCATGCTGTGTTCTCCTCTTTGCTGAAACACTTTTCTCCTGCATCATTGTGGCATGTGACAGGCTTGAGTGTTGCTGTCATTATGGTTCTGCTGGGATAAGTTGAATGGTGAGGCTGGAACCCCTGTGCTAGTGCTCTGGGATTTTTGTGGACTCACAGACTAGGACTGACAACAACCTTACCTGTGTGAAGTCAGAAACACTTCCCTTACTTAGTACATAGCCACTGCAGCCTGGGCTCTGTGAATGGGACAGAGAAGGATGGAGAATCACCTAAGCAAAGTTGCTGTGCAGACTCCAGCTGGTCTCTCTAAATCAGCTAAAGCCTGTAATGACTGGATACTTCCATTAGCTATGATCACCCACATCAATGCACACAGTTAGCTGAGATTCTCATGTCCACTCTGCAAAGCAGATTCCACAGGTGCCAGGATACAAGGTTTAGTTTTCTGTGCTTTTGTCTCAGAAAGGCAGATTCTAGTTCCTCCTGATGATTTCCTTTCTTCTCCCATAGTTGGATACCTCAAAGTGCAGCTGGCTACAGCTTTGGTTTTTTGTGAGGGATTAGGTGGGTCCTGGGGACATGACATTGACTTTCACATCTCCCCATATTTACCATTTTACCTTTAGAGAATTAAATAGACAATTAAATTTATCAAAGTACTTTGTAAATGTCAAAAACATTAGTTCATTTTAGTTTCTATTCATTATGTAATATGCTAATAAGAAATATTGCAGAAGAACGGCTCCTACAAATGTGTCGTGTTTAAGCAAGCCTGCTAGAGAAGCAATCCATTCATACTGTTTCTATACTTTCTGTTTTATTTCTGTTTCAAAATTATAGGTCATGTTGCTTCATAAAAACTTAAGTTACAATTTTGTTTTTAAATACTCTATTAAATCAGTCTACAAAATTTTGAGAGTTGCTACATTTTTCAAATTCTGGAGATACCTTAGTAAAAGCTAAATAGGTCTTTTAATCTTTATGGCGTCTTCTAACCAAAATATTAGTCTATAAATTTATTATATAAATTCAGGATTTCCACTTGGACCAAATTATAAACTTTGACAAAATTATCTATATAATTGGTGTATATAACTATACCAAAATATAAATAACTATGTAGGCTCATATAAGCTAACCCATTCCCATTATTTTTCCCATATTTTATTTTTTAATCAGTAAGAATTCTAAGACTATCCACGTGTTTGCTAGAATCAGCATTATCTCATTATACAAGGTTTTAATTTCACAGACTTGCTTTATGATTTTGGTTTCAGTTATCCAGGGGAAGCAGATTTGCCATAACAGACAGTCTTGTTTGAGACCTAACTGTGACTGTGAAGCCTGAGCCCATCCCTAACCTTTCATAGCAGATCCAGGTATATGAACTTCCCTAAGGGTATTAATGAGAACTACAAGGTAGAATATTAGAGTCACCATTACCAAACAGCTAAGTGGAAACTGGGAGCTCAGGATGCTTTATGAAATTTTAAAATTCATGATATAGACAGAAGTTGTATTGTCTTTTAAACTAGGCCTTATTCTCTGGGATCCTTTATTTCAACACAAGGAAGTCCATTAATATTTTTTCCAGGGCAGATATCATTGTAATAAATTCAGATTTTTAACTAGAAAGAGCAGGTTTACTTCCTAGTGTTGGACCCATAGTTTGCCATGTGTGGAATCCTTGGTTTGACTTCAATTCTGGATGTATTATTTTCTTTTAGAACTGTGAATACACACACTATCTCATTGCCTCCTGGATGTTGACATTTCTGATATGAGCTGTGTTCACATCATTAACAGGATGAGATAAGTAATACTCCAGGCTGCTATCAGTGTTCTCTGTTACTCCACTTTTGTCTCTTGGATTCTAGTGTGCACTGGTGTGGGCCTCTCTGAGTTTATCTTATACTGAATTGGTTCAGTGTGTTGGAGTTATTGTTCTTACCTTATAATAAACCAGGAAGGTGTTAGACAACAGTTTTTTCCCCAATAATCTTGGCACTACACTCCAAATTCTTCAATTTCTTCTCTTAATTGTACCCCTGCAGTGCTGACTGAGCAATGTTACAGGATCCTTTCCCATGATTTGAGATATTTTTTGTAACCTGCTAAATCCTCTGTGGACCCTGCCCATTGGACTAAGTTATATACATCTCAACTCCTCAATGCCTTTTGGTTCAACCTCACAGTTTCTCTCCATTTCGTGTTATATTTTGCTATTCAGACTCTTCACTTTCTTTTAGTGCTTTTACTGACTTTCCTTTTTGCTCTTTTCATATCTCAAATGAATGTTGTACAGTCTTGGTCCATTAACATAGTATAGTGAGTGCAATACAGTGCACCTACCAGATCATCAACGTCCAGGTAAGAAGGCATCATCAGTGTCAGGGTTATGGGAAGACAGGTGACAAGGGAGAGCACGGCCAGGTGACCACACCATGTGCAAGGAAACAACAGGGCAGCCTGGAGGGTGGGGTGCTGTGACCCTGTGACAGTTGCCTTATTACAGTAAATTAGACCTTCTGACCTCAAAAGTGTGAAGTAAAACATTTCTCTTGTGTCAAACCACTAACCTTTTAGGAACCTGTTATATCATCATGGGGTTGGAGAGATGGTTCAGGGGTTAAGGCCACTTACTACTCATCCATGGGACCCAGGTTCAATTCTGAGCACCCACATGGTGACATAACTATATATAACTTCAGTTCCAAGGGTTGTGACACCCTATTCTAGCTTCCGTGACCCCTAGGCATGCATTTGGTGTTACAGATAATAATGGAAGCAAAATACCCACACACATAAAATTAATTAGCTAACTACTGTGATTATAACACATACTTTTAAGAACTGGTAACTTAAACAGAGGGTTTATTTCTCTAATCAGGCTATATCTTATTGCATATTGGGAGCTATCTATGGCCTTATCACTTCACCTGGTAAAGCAACACCATCGTGAACTGCAGGCCTGACTAGAGAATCTTGAAATCAAAAGTACACCTCATTAGTTATATCTAGCACTTACACTCATATCTAACTAGCTTTAAAGAGTCCCATGAATTACACCCAATACTATTACACAAGAAGGGCTCATGCCATGTGCACAGAAGGTGAAAACCAGCAGATACTGGATGAAGCATGAGAATTGCAAAGAGAACTGGGGCTTCAGTCAGAATCCTGCCGAGTTCTCAGTGTCTGGGATTCAGTTTCCTCCTGTGTGTTAATCCTGGTGTTCAGAGGCCCCGGGTGAGGAGAACTGTGATGATGTCATGCTAAGCTCTAGTAAAGTAGCAGTATATGATTATGAACTAGAAGAGCCTCTGGGTTCCCATCAGGATGAGTACTGACTGATGTTTCCTGCAGGAGGAGATATCAGGGAGAACCTGAAGGTGATTCAGCCTGAGAAATCAGTTTCTGTCTTTGCTGGAGCATCAGCCACTCTGAACTGCACTGTGACCTCCCTGTCCCCTGTGGGGCCCGTGAAGTGGTTCAAGGGTACAGGGCAGAGTCGATACCTAATATATAGTTTCACAGGAGAGAAGTTCCCCAGAGTCACATATGTTAAAGATCCCACAAAGAGAAACAACCTGGACTTTTCCATCCGCATCAGTAATGTCACACCTGCTGACGCTGGTACCTACTATTGTGTGAAGATCAATAGAGCAGACTCTGACAAGGAGATTCAGTCTGGGGGAGGCACCTATTTGAGTGTACTTGGTAAGTACTACATAGTCCTCATCCCTGATATTTGCAACAGGTTACAATGTGCCCAAGATTCTATGAGCACCAAGGAACAAGCAAGCCTGTAAGGGACTTTCATGTTCATAGGCTGACTTAACCCCAGCTGTGGACCAAGGAAGCAGAGGAGAGGAGAGGATATGCTATTTGCTAGAGGTGCCACTTTGTAGCTAGCGTTTTTCTCTCTGTGTCCTGCCAATCCCCAGCAGTCCCACAGCCCCCTTATAAACACACAGACTCTTATATCATTTAAACTATTTGGCCTAATGGCTCAGGCTTCTAGCTATCTAGTTCTTACATCTTAAATTAACCCATCTTTATAAATCTATACCATGCCTCATGGCTCGTGGCTTACCAGTATCTTACATGTTTGTACTTATGGTGGTGGCTGGCAGCATCTCCTCCCCAGTCTTCCTGTTCCCAGAATTCTCTTCTCTGCTTATCATACCTATATTTCCTGCCTGAATACTGGACAATCAGCATTTTATTTATAGAGCACTATCCACAGCATCACTTCTGGTACATAGGGGTACATCCATACCCTTGTCTGCCTCACAATACTTACCTTTCTTAAATTGTCCCAATCTAGTGGCTACATAAAGATAGCTGATGCCATGTTCAGTGACAGGGACAAACCTAGCCTACACCTCCAGAGTTTATTACCTCACCCAATTAAGTCTTCTCTTTCTGCCTGAACAACCTGGGCACAGTGTACACCAGGTTCCACTCTAGATGTCAAGTGAGATGGCAAGAAGCAGCCTAGCAGGAGCTCTTTTCTCAAGATGTGTGTCTCCTCCTCCCAAGAGGAAAAGCACATCAAGGCACAGAGTGGCAAGGCCAGAGCACAGTGTGCTTTTCTCATTTTCCTTCATCCACAGCACACTGAGATCCTTTGGTACATGCCCACATTCACTGTGGAATCTCTAACCCTTGGATTAGATGCTGGCACCAAGCAAGACCTTTGTCTTGGGTCTCTCTGGAAACATTTTATTTCTTACTTGCACAGGCACTGAATGGTCTGGGCAATGTTGGATTATGTCCTGGAAGGTGTCTTCATGAAGATGATCTCCAATCACCAGCAGAGGCATCAGGACATTCACTTTGAAACTTCCTAATAGAGACCTGAAGTCTTATTTCTTACTCTTGATTCTAGCATTTTTACAGCATGGACAGCCAGAATATCCAGCCCAACCCTATTTGAGATGTGAGCCCACTTTGCCAGTACTCTGTCCATGATCACATAGTCAGCTGGTGCTGGGATCTGGGCTTGAAACCACATCTGACTCCAGGCCAGCTCCTTGCTGCCCCAGCAAGAGACTCCATCTCCACATAGGAGCCTAGTGCACAAGAGATGCTAAGTCAGAATGTCTCTAACTCAGCCAGCATTTCCATTCATCGCCAGATCCCCAAGGTTTTCAGATGTTCTTCATAGTCAGATGCTAAGAGTAGTGATGGCCAAGCTACCCCAGTGTCAGCCATGTTAGAACTGAGAACTGTTCCCCTGTGTAAACAAAGCATCCTAGTGCAGCAGCTAGAGATGCACTGATTCAGATCCCAGATCATGAATGTTGCATTTGTTTCAATTTGTGTCACTAAAGCAGTGCTACAGTGGATGAACTTCTAGGGCCACAGTCCTGGCAATAAGTACATGCCTATAGTTGTTTTTTACTATTTAGGGTCCTGCCACCCAGCTCCCTAATAAAGACACAGAGACTTATTTTTACTTACAAATGCCTGGCCTCAGCTTAGCTTGTTTCTAGCCAGTTTTTCTAACTTAAATTATCCCATTTCTTTTTAACTACACTTTGCCTCTGTAATGTTTATCTTTTTTTCTATATATTTTTCTTTCCTTCTTACTCTAGAGCTGGCTGTGTCACTGTGCAGTTGGCCCCTGCTATCTTCGTCTCCTTCTCCTTTTCTCACTTTGCCTTTCTCTTTAGACTGGATTTTTCCTTATATTTATTGTCTCTTCCTGTTAGCCCCACTTATTTCTCTCTCCTGCCTAGCTACTGACCATTCAGTTCTTTCTTAGTCAATCAGATGTTTAAGACAGGCAAAGGAACACAGCTTTACAGAGTTAAACAAATGAAACAAAAGAATGAAACACACATTTGCATCATTAAGCAAATATTCCACAGCATAAATGACTGTAACACATCTTAAACCAATATTCCACAACACATGCCCTCTGGAGGAGGCCTTCAACATTTGAGGGTGAAATAGTTATAAGAATGTTACCATTTTCCTATTTGGTTGTGGTATAATTCCAATCCTTCAACAGAGGGAAACAAGAGGAGTGACTTTGTCCTGACACCACACGGGGCCTCACACTATATCCTCTCCCTGCTAGCACAGTATGTAGACTTGCTAAAATGAAGGAATTAAGTCATATAACATGCTTAGAGAAACTGCTGACATGGAGGAAATATTTCATCTTGTGAGCTTTGTTACTCAGAAACCATAAGACCTTAGGTTTTCACTTTCCCTCTCCAAGTCTTAGTTTACAGTTAAGTGGAGGTGAGGGTTGGTGGCTGTCAACATGGCTTCTCTTTTCTCTTTTGAATAATGTGGTAAACTGAGAGAAACCCTAGATCCATGTTCCTTTATTGGTCTGATATGGGTTTTAGCATCTGAAATATAGAATAACTCTAGAATGTTCTAATAAACAGCTTTAGTTTAAAATCCCCCAGATACATTTTCTGGAAACTGAACTTGTCTTTTCCAAGGACAATGTTCCTAGGATCATCCTAAATACCAGCAGTGAGGAGCTTCTCTGAATCCCACTAACTTTGTGACTGTACCTACAGATCAGATTCCACATTGAAGAGGAAATAATATTCCTTAAACCCTAATAGTTCATTCTAGATCAAAATATGGGTGGCCATGGCCCAGGAACACAGATATAGGTCACCTCAAAGGCCACTGTGGAAGAACTTTTATGGAATTTTTGTAGAAATAGAACAAAGAAAGTCATAAGTCAAGACATTTTTGCAATACATTGGTAGAAACATGGAAGAGATGGGTTATAACACAGAGGGGAACCCTGGTTGAGGCTTCATATGCTATCTGATGACATGCGTAGCATCAGGGTTGGTGGAAGCTAGTGGTCTGCTAAGTTAATATATTCTAAAGGAAATCTAATCTTCTGCTTGTACATTCTGAATTACTAACATATGCTCAAAAACTGTTATGTCAACTACAGAGGAAAGCAATGTATGGGTATTAAGAGAGCTGAATATGAGCCAAGATAATCTGGCTCTGCATGTTCAACATGTCAAACTCTTCAATTCATTGAATTTCAAAAAGCTAACAACCATCACAAAGTGTTCAGTTTGAAGGTTCAGATTCTTTGTAAGAATTTTTGTTTATATAAAAAAAGGTGCGATGTGGAATTGTGTATAAAATCTTATCCAATCTCTCTAGAAGGGAAACTTCTTGACCTATCAGCCAGGGGGTAACTTGAAATCTTTTTGCTCTATTGTCTGCTTCAAAGTATTGAAGCTGGGATAGGGCACAAATTAAAAATCCTCAGAGATTTGATATACTTGGGAATTCATAAATGGGCCAGTAAAGATCCCGGATGATAAACTCCTTGTATGCTCTCTAATGGTTCCTGTTACCACTTGATTTCCAGAACTGAAGACATCAGATACTGCTGAGGTCCTTGTAGCTGTGCTCCTTGGACCCAAACTGCTACTGGTAATTGGTGCCTTTGCCATCTACATGCACAAGAAGCAGAAGGCCTGACTGTAAGTTAGGTGGGATGTAGAGTGTAGTAGTTACTATTCTGTTGATGTGACAACACAACATGATGAAAGCAATTTATAGGAAAAAAAAAGGTTTATTTGGCTATGCTGTTCCAGAGTCATATGAGTCCATCAAACCTGAGAGGCATAAAGACAGATCAGGGAGCTAAGAGCTCACATCCTTGTGGAGAGCATGAAACAGAGAGAATAAACTGGAAGTGTCACAAGGCTTTTTAAATATGAAAGCTCACTGTAGCATGAATCTTAAAAGTTCTTATTAATAAAATCAAACCTGAGCCAGGTATTAGGGTGAACTGGTAGATCAAAGAACCAGAACAAGCCACAGCTACCTCACCTTGCCAGATCCTCAGCAGGTCTTGTTTCCTCAGACTGGAGGCCTCTGAGTCCTCATCCAGAATGGGTCTCAACTGAACTGCTGCTCAAAAGCCTGAATGCTTAACCAGGCCAAATGCTTAACCAGGCCAAATGCTTAACCAGGCCAAATGCTTAACCAACCAAAATGCTTCTAGTTTCTAGTCCTCACACCATATATATCTTTCTGCCTTCTACCATCACTCCCTGGGATTAAAGGCTCACTTCCTGGGATTAAAGGCATGTGTCACCATGCCTCGCTGTTTCCAATGTGGCCTTGAACTTAGAGATCCCAGATGGATTTCTGCCTCTAGATTGCTAGGATTAAAGGCTTGAGTGCCAACATTTTCTAGCCTGAGGATCTAGTGGCTTTTCTGTTCTCTGACCCCAGATAAGTTTATTAGGGTCCACAATATTTTGGGGAACAAAATACCACCACAGATCACCTCATGTGACATACTTTCTCTGGAAAGGCTGCACTACCCAAATCTCTCCAAAGAGTACCACCAACTGGGAACCATGCATTCAAATATCCTAGAATGTAGAGAATATTTCTTATTCAAACCACCAGGGGATTATCAGTCTTTGGACTAACAAATAAGGGGCAGGGGCAGTAGGAGGGCCAAGGCATTTGTGAAACAGTTTTACCATCTGTGGTGATGACATGTTGCTGAGGATCCTCAGGAATCCCTTGGAACCCTTTGAGACATCCCAAGCTCCCAGGAAGTATGTGTGTCCTTCAGGAAGCTTTCAGTCGAGGATTAACAAAATCATCCAAAGAGGCCTAAAAGAAGTGAAGGACATGGGCCCCAGGGAGGATGTGGTGTATTGTTAAGGTCACCACAGAAAGTAGAAAGCAAGGGTTCATGGGAAATAACAATCTACATTATAGACCAATTTTTAGAAGTTCCAAAGACCTGTATTAAGGAATGTTCCTGCTTTGTTCTCTCTGTGATCATGAAGAAGAAACTCAGAAAGACTATGACTCAGGGACTAGGCTTAGTCCTGGACCAGAGAAGAGCAGTATTCAGACATTGTAGCACTAAGGTACAATGTGTACATTATGAAAGGACTATTGAATGAGAAGAGATTCTCCTTAGCTCTTCCCTTCATTCTGCCATATCAGACCCTGATTATCTGATATCACCTTTTTTATAGGGTCTCAGACTACAAGAAGCTTGTGAGAAGCTGTGGAAGATTGCTCCAAATGCCTCCATTACAAGGACAACTCCAACTCAGAATTCCCTATTGTTCCCACATAAGCACTGATAGCTCACAGTTCAAATGCTGTAGTTATTGGATAATGTTCTTGGGGTTCTTAATCTCAGTAATAAAAGAATTTAAGGAAGAACTCAAGTGAAAGTTCAAATATAATCTATCAAGTTATGATGGAAATTTTCAAGTTCAGGCAAGTATACAACTGAGCAACCTCACAGAAGAGGAGAATGGAGAAGTAAAGGGAAAACATACTCATGCTGTTTAAGAAGATGTGGAGGTCAGACACATGGTGAACAAACTTGCGCATGGTGAAAAGGGGGCATTTAGAGAAAAAGTAAAGAAGCCTGAATTATCAGGAAAGGTATACTTAGATTCAGCCAGCATCTAAAATCCAAAAGAAAGAGACAGACAGAAAGAAAAAGCAAGTGTTGTTTAGTCTGATCTGGCCACACTGAGCTAGACAGACCCATCTCTACCTCAACATAGCATGTAGGCACTGCACTGGGTAGTGGTGATGGCTTTGCAGCTGGGATCCCACTGTCTCTGATCCCAGGGCAGGGGATGAGCAGATGCACAATCAATGGCACAGATTTTGGGAGTCATGTAAGCAATCTCGTTTATTAAACAAAGGGCTGAGGTATTTATGTGGGTGCTGTTTGGTGGGCTTTCCCTCTATGGCTACTGGGATCTTTCTTGATTTGTCCTTGGGTTTTACATCAGCAGTTGTCCTCTTGGGGGTCCAGTTTCAGGCTCCTCTGTATCAGGACAGTACTGTGCATGTCACAGCTCTTTGTTTGCTTAAGGTGTGCCAGGGTGCTTTTAGCCTTATCTGCCTCAGAGTAGAGAGAATTCTGGGAAGGAAATGTTCATTATATGAATCAATGGGAAATTTTTTTTTTTTGACACAGGGTCTATGTTATAGCCTTGAGAGTCTGTATATTGCTAAGTAGACAAGGCTGACCTTAAGCTCATCAAGATCTGCTTGTCTCTTCCTCCTGAGTCCTGAGATTGAATGTGTGCTACACCCTCATTCCTCTGTAGGAAAATTTATTCCTCCTGTCTCTTTAGTGTGGTTTAAGAGGGTCCATTGTCCTTGTGATTGACCCTGACCACCTGGAATGTTAGGTCTTCACCCATTCTACAGATTCTGTTCTCTTAACCATGAGTTTTCTTTAATGGGCCATTATACCTACTCTAATATCTTCCTGAAAAGGTAACCCTGAAACCATTTAGGAGTAAGATCAGGATCTGAGCCTCCAAACTTTTGTTATCTCTGGCCCAAGGCCATTTTGGGCTTCTAGACAAAGAAGAAACTAGTTGTTTCTTTGAGATCTGTTTGCCCTAAACATCTTGTTCACATTCAAACTCTTCTTTTTTTTAACTTAACACTTGATTGATTCTATGTTAATTTCATCACATCATATGCCCCATTCCTGCTCAATTCCCAGTCTCTCTATATCTATCCCTTTCCCCTGCAGCATCACCCCCCAAAAGAAAACTCTGCAAAATATTAATTAAGCACAGGCCCCCTGATCAGTATGGCCCCAGCAGCAGCATCACCCTCAGACATCCACATGGCCTCATCTCATGGCTTTAGGTAGTGGTAGGACCACAGACATCAACTTAGACCCTGGCTGCTCTAGAGCCACAGACCCAGACATGGCTCTTGGCAGCAACCTGGGCCTGGGCAATCATGGCCCTGTGTGGCAGCACAGGCTACTCAGATAGGCATGACCACCATGGCAGCACAGGACCCAGAGACCAACATGGCCATAGGTTGTAGCCTCAGGCCAGAAATGAATGTGGCCTTTGGTGACAACATGGGCCACACATACCAACACAGACCCTGGCTGTGGTAATACCATGAACCCAGACATGGTCCTTGGCAGCTGCCTGGGCCTGGATGTCACCAAGGTCCCAGATGGAATGGACTTCAGTGGATTCAGGGGCCAAAGACACCAACACATACCCTGCCTGAAGTAGGGCCACAGATCCAGATATGGCCCTACACCACAGCCTGGGCCTGGATGTCACCATGGTGCTGGGTAGCAGCACAAGTCACTCAGATCAGCATGACCCCAGTGGAAGCATGGTCCTTGGGCACCAAAATGTACAGTCTCCAGACATCCTTGTGGTCTTTGGTGGCAATATGGGTCATGGATGTCAACACAGATACTGGCTGCAGTAGGACCACAGGGTCCAGACATGGTCCTCAGCAGCATCCTGGGCCCCGAGTCACCTGGGTCCATGTACCAAGTGGGCCACCCACACCACCCAGTTCCTCATCACCTTTGATTCTTCACTGTGTCCCTTTTCACAGCACACTGACTGTCCTGCATCTCTTTCTCTCCCATTTCTCCATCAAATATATTCTCATCCAAGTGGTACCTCCTCATTTGGCACAGGTGAGTGTGCCTTCAGCCAGCCCAGACTGTGAGGAGACAGCCTGGGCTGTGAGTGGCTTTTACCCACATGAGTTTCATGGCATCAAATGGGCCTGTAGATGCCTCAGCCAGCCCAGACAGTCAGCCACTTACGCTTATCGCATGGTCTTCATCTGAGGTCTGGAAATTGTTCTGACCTCCCCCTGACAATGTGAAAAGTCCCTTTCTGAGTACACATGGGGATCTGGAATCATTGACACAGGCTGGCCCTCACTGCAACTTTCTGTCTCCTGCATTCCACTATAACCAAACTTCTAACCTCACTGATATTCTCTAATTTGCTACAACCTAATTTTATGAATAAAAATTGCTCTTTTTCCTATTTGACCAAGCATTCTCAGATAGCCTCCATCAAAAAAAAACTCAAAAATTAAAAATATGCTTTCTGAAGTCAATATAGTCTCTGTCACCTTTTTTTCTTATCCCTGCTGTTCATGATAGAAATGTTATGAAATTTCACAGTTTGAGTCATTTTGCTTTATCTTTCTTTACTTAGTCACACAAAATCATGAGTTTAAAATGAGCATGACTACTCTTTTTTTTTTATTATTATTATTATTATTATTATTATTTTACAACACCATTCAGTTCAACATAATAGCCACAGAATCCCCTGTTCTCCCCCTCTCGCCCATCCCTCCCCCCAGCCCACCCCCCATTCCCACCTCCTCCAGATCAAGGTCTCCCCCGAGGACCGGGGTTGACCTGGTAGACTCAGTCCAGGCAGGTCCATTCCCCCCTCCCAGACCGAGCCAAGTGTCCCTGCATAAGTCCCAGGATTCAAACAGCCAACTCATGCAATGAGTCCAGGACCTGGCACCAATGCACAGCTGCCTCCCAAACAGATCAAGCCAACTGACTGTCTCACCCGTTCAGGTGGCCTGATCCAGTTGGGGGCCCCTCAGCCTTTGGTTCATAGATCCTGTGCTTCCATTCATTTGGTTATTTGTACTCCTGGGCATATACCCAAGAAATGCTCAATCATACCACAAGAGCACTTGCTCAGCTATGTTCATATCAGCATTGTTTGTAATAGCCAAAACCTGGAAACAACCTAGATGCCCTTCAACTGAAGAATGGATAAATAAATTGTGGCACATATACACAATGGAATACTACTCAGCAGAGAAAAACAACGACATCACACGGTTTGCAGGCAAATGGATGGATCTAGAAAAAATCATCCTGAGTGAGGTAACCCAGACTCAGAAAGACAAATATGGTATGTACTCACTCATAGGAAGATGCTAGATGTGGAACAAGGATGACTAGACTGCTACTCACATCACCAGTGAGGCTACCTGGAAAACGGGACCCCCAAAAAAGACACGGAGAAATGGACAAGATCTACATGAATAGCCTGGTCATGAGTGGGAACAATGAAGGGCGACAGTCGAGGGAAAGAGTGGGAGATCCTAGCTGGATCAAGAAAAGAGAGGGAGAACAAGGAATAGGAGACCATGGTAAATGAAGACCACATGAGAAGGTGAGAAGGGGAGGAAGCAGAGAGCTAGGGAGGCCCACGGAGATCCACAAAGATACCCCCTCAAAAGACTGCTGGCAATGGTCGCGAGACGGCAGGAACTGACCTACTCTGGTGATGGGATGGCCAGACACCCAAATAGTGGTGCCATAAACCCCATCCAAGGACTGAGGAATCTGAAGGCAGACATCCACGGCTGGGCCCCTGGTGGAGCACTGGGAGTCTAATTAGTGAGTAAGAAGAGGATTTATATGAGCGAGAATTGTTGAAGCCAAGGTTGGATAGAGCATGACTACTCTTAAGATGAGAAATGTTTAAAATTTCTTTCTGAAAAGAGGAGAAAGTGCTGATTTGTAGTGTTTGTGACTTTCAATACTGTAAATAGTCTTATCAAGGTCAGACTCAAGTAACCAACTCCAGATACACAGCCATGAATCTTCCTCACAGACTGGGCCAAACAATACCTACTCACTACCACAGTGTGTCTACACTGTGAACATGGCTTACCTCCTCTAAGGTAAGGTAAGGTAAGGTCCCTCACCCTTAGCCACGGGATCAAGGGCAGGATCTACAGCATCTACCAGCTTCTATTTTAACTACCAGAATGTGTTGTCAAACCAATTAAATTTAGTGACTCCTCTGCCTCTTCCAATATATCTTAACAGTTCACTTTCTCTTTTTTTCTATCTCTGCTTAATGTCACTTTGTCACCAACTTTTCTCACAACGCACTCTACAAATGGGCACCAAAGAATCAATACATCTTTGAATTTGCTATGTATCTGGAAATAAGAATATCTTAGTTTCATTCACTGATGATGTGATCAAATACATCAGCAAAACAATTTTAAGGATGAAAGGTGGAGGTCTCCCAGGGATAATCAAGTGATGGCCAGGTTTGCTGCTGGATCTCTGGATGAAAGTTGGACAAATGAGGATACTTCTAGTGAGAGATTGGAAGAAATCTGTACACATAGATTTTCCTCTGTGAGATATAGTTTTCATAAAAGGTAGATTGCCATTCTAAATGAAACAATTCTACTTGTTGTTAAGGTTTCTGAAATTTTAGTGGTCATCTATTTTACCTTTTAATGTGGACAAAAAGAAACTAATTAATGAAGACGCTCAGATGCTTTGTGTGCATTAAAGTGAGATGAGAGGGTTTTCATTGTAAATGTAACACAATCTTGAATCACATGAAGGAGTCACATGGAGAGATTTTCAGGATCATATTGTCCTGTGGTCATGTTTGTGGGAAGACTGTCTTGATGACATTAGTTGATATGGGAAGATCCATCCCACTATGGGGGTCACCACCCCATACTTGGGTCCTGGAATGTATGAGAAGACTTTAGATAGTAGGCTGAGGTGTGCAGATGTGCATCCATTCTCTCTTTATACATTTGACTATGATATGACAAGCTGTTTCAAATGCCTGCCACCTTGAATTCCCTGCTGTTACAGATTGTAAGTTCGAATAGAGAGATAAAATGAACCCTTTCTCTGCTAAGTTATTTTTCTCGGGGTATTTTATCACAGCAACAGAATTAACCTGGGACAATAGGCAAAGCGGGTGATTTTATCAACTTGGGTGCACTAGAATTGACAAGTGAATTTTAACAGAGTGAGGTGGAGACATAAATGAATTGCCATTACATGAACAGCAATGAGCAAAAGCAACTTGTGAAGGAGAAGGTATATTTGACTTACAGCTCTATATTACAGTTCATCATCAAAGGAAGTCATGGCAAATATTCAGTGCAAAAGCTCAGAACTACAGGAACTGAAGCAAAGGTCAAGAAGAAATGCTGCTTACTGGCTTGCTATCCATCATTTGCTCAGCTTGCTTTCTTATATCAACCAGGAGTGGCACTGCCCACAGAGAGCTGGGCTCTATCACATCAATTATCAATCAAGAAAATGCAACACAGTCTCGTCTACAAGCAAATATTGTAAAGACTTTTTCATTTGAGATTCCTTCTTCCCAGATAACACTAGCTTGTGTCAAGTTGATATAAAAGTTATCCAACATATCTTGTAAAAATATAGAATTAGCCATTTGATATCATTTATTATAGAAGCTTTGAGTGCTGGTACCATGGCCTCTGACAGTTGCTATTGTTATTTGCTTGTTTATTGATTGGATAACCTTCTAAGTTGCTTACTGAATGTTATCCTTTCTAAACACACCAGCACTTAACATTCTTTTCCTTTCCTTTTTTTTTTTTTTTTTGAAACAGGGTTTCTCTGTGTAGCTTTGTGCCTTTCCTGGAACTCACATTGTAGACCAGGCTGGCCTCCAACTCACAGAGATCTGCCTGCCTCTGCCTCCTGAGTGCTGGGATTAAAGGCATGTGCCACCACCACCACCAACAACACCACCACCACCACTGCCACCACCACCTGGCAGCACTTTCTTTCTTGTTCTGTAATATTTGTTAGGAAGCTACAAATCTTTGTGGGACAATAGAGACTTATATCAATTAGGTTGACACAGAACCAGTGCATTTTTATTTTACTATTTATATATACTTGAAGTTGAAGCAGACATAGTCACAGTAAAGTCTGGGTTGTGTTACTTTTCTATTTACTCTCAAGCATGAAGTCTACTAACTCCTCTACTGTGATCATCTGCTCAGAGTGGACTTGTTCATTATTGTGATGGGAGTGGAGACTACATTCTGGACAGGTGTTTCTCATGCAGAACAGAGTTTGCATGCCATTGTGATTATGCCTCCTCCCAAGCCCAGGAAACTCTCAACTATCTTCCCCTCCCACTTTAACTCTATTCCTTCTAGTGTCAAATATAATTTCCTGTAGCAGTAACGCCCACATTATTACATGTTCACCAAGTCAGAGCGAGGGACTGAGGATGAAAAACAGAGACAAGACAGCAGGTCATTCAACTCAGCAGAATCCCGAATGCCGTTTATTGAAGGAGGGAGGAGGCCTTAAATACAGGCTTAGAGCACAGTGGGAGAACCCTGGAGGGAAGAAGTCACTACAGATGTTTTACATTCTTGCATCCTAGCTGTTTACACCAAATGCAGGATATACAAACAGGGAACCTCTAGTAAACTGAACAGATACAAAAAAAATTGAAATAACCTCCTGTATTCTATCAGACCACAATGCCTTAAAGTTAGAATTAAACAACAATGTAATCTACAGAAAGCCTACAATCTCATAGAAACTGAATAATGCTCAACTGAATCACCAATGGATCAAGGAAGAAATAAAAAAAGAAATTAAAGACTTCCTCAAATTCAATGAAAATGAATGTACAACATTCCCAAACTTATGGGACACTATGAAAGCAGTGCTAAGAAAATTCACAACACTAAATGCCAACCTAAAGAAGTTGGAGAAATCTCACACTAGTGACTTAACAGCACACATGAAAGCTCTAGAACAAAAAGAAACAAACTCACCCAGGAGGAATAGATGCCAGGAAATTATCAAATTGAGAGCTGAAATCAATAAAATAGAAACAAAGAGAACAATACAAAGAATCAATTAAATAGAGTTGGTTCTTTGAGAAAATCAACAAGATACACAAACCCTACCCTAACTAACCAAAAGGCAGAGAGAATATCCAAATTAACAAAATCAGAAATGAAAAGAGAAATATAACAACAGACAACAAGGAAATCCAGAATCACTGGGTCATACTTAAAAAACATGTACTCTACAAAATTGGAAAATCTAAAAGAAATGGACAATTTTCTGGATAGGTACCACATTCCAAAGTTAAATCAAGTACAGATAAGCAATTTAAATAGGCCTATAACCCCTAAGGAAATAGAAATAGTCATTAAAAGACTCCCAACCAAAAAAAAAAAAAAAAGCCCAGGACCAAATGGTTTCAGTGCACAATTCTAACAGAATATCCAAGAAGAGCTAAAACTAATACTCTTCAAATTGTTCTGCACAATAGAAACTGAAGGAACTTTGCCAAATTGTCTATTGGGCTACAGTGTCCCTGATACCCAAAACACACAAAGATGGAATAAGAAAAAGAATTATAGACTAATCTCCCTCATGAACATTGATGCAAAAATACTCAATAAAATACTGGCAAACTGAATCCAAGAACACATCAAAAAAATCATCTACTATGAACAAGCAAGCTTAATCCCAGAAATGCATGGATGGCTCAACAAATAAAAATCTGTCAATGTAGTACATCATATTGAAAGAAAAAAAAACGCATAATCATTTCATCAGATGCTGGAAAAGCCTTTGACAAAAATCTAATACTCCTTCATGACAAATGATTTGGAGAGATCAGGAATGCAAGGAACATATCTAAACATAACAAAGGCAATTTACAGCAAGCCGACAACCAACATCAAATTAAATGGAGAGAAACATAAAGCAATTCCACTAAAATAACGAATAAGACAATACTTACCAATCTCCCCATATGTATTCAATATAATACTTGAAGTTCTAGCTAGAGCAATAAGACAACAAAAGGAGATCAAGGGGATACAAATTAGGAAGGAAGAAGTCAAAGTTTTGCTTTTTGAAGATGATATGATAGTATGCATAAGTGACCCCAAAAATCCTAACAGGGAACTTCTACAGCTCATAAACACCTTCAGTAATGTGGCAGGATAGAAGATTAAGTAAAAAAAAAGATCAGTCGTTCTCCTATATACAAAGATAATGGGCTGAGAAAGAAATCAGAGAAACACCACTTTTTTACAATAGCCACAAATAATATAAAATACTTTGTGGTAACTCTAACTAAGCAAGTGAAAACCTAGAAAACAAGAACTTTAAGTCTTTGAAGAAAGAAATTGAAGAAAATATCAGAAAAAGGAAAGATCTCCCATGCTAATGGATAGGTAGAATCAACATAATAAAAATGGCAGTCTTACCAAAAGCAATCTACAGATCAGTGCAATCCCCATCAAAATCCCAACACAATTCTTCACAGACCAGAAAAGAACTATATTCACTTTCATATAGAAAAACAAAAAGTCCAAAATATCTAAAACAATCCTGTACAATAAAGCAACCACTGGAGGCATTACAATTCCTGACTTCAAGCTTGACTATAGGGCTATAGTAATGAAAACAACTTGGTGTAGGCATAAAAACTGACATGTGGACCAATGGAATCGAATAGAAAACCTTGATATTAATTCACACACCTATGAATACCTGATTTTTTATAAAGAATCCAAAACTCTACCATGGAAAAAAGAAAGCATCTTCAACAAATGGTGCTGGCATAACTGGATGTCAACATGTAGAAGATTACAAATAGATCCATATCTGTCACCGTGCACAAAACTTAAGTCCAAGTGGATCAAAGACCTCAACATAAATCCAGCTATACTAACCTGATGGAAGAGGAAGTAGGAAGTATCCTTGAATGCATTGGCACAGGAGACCACTTCTTAAACATAATACCAGTAGCACAGACACTGAAAGTAACATTAATAAATGGGATCTTATGAAACTGAGAAGCTTCTGTAAGGCAAAGGACATGGTCAATAAGACAAAATGGCAGCATACATAATGGGAAAAGGTCTTTACCAACCCCACATCTGACAGAGGGCTGATCTCTGAAATTTAAAAGAACTCATTAAACTACTCATATAAATACCAAACAATCCAATTTGAAAATGGGCTACAGAGCTAAACAGAGAATTCTCAACAGAAGAATCTCAAATGGCAGAAAGATATTTAAGGAATTGCTCAACATCCTTAGTAATCAAGAATATGCAAATCAAAATGACTTTGAGACACCATCTTACTCCTGTCTGAATTGCTAAGATCAAAAATACTGATAACAGCTTATGTTGGAGAGGATATGGAAGAAGGGGAACACTCCTACACTGTGGGAATGAAAACATGTACAGCTACTTTGAAAAATTAGTATGGAAGTTTCTCAGAAAATTGGGAATCAATCTACCTCAAGACCCAACGATACCACTCTTGGGCATAAACTCAAGGAATGCTCAATCATACCACAAAGACACATGCTCAACTATGTTCATAGCAGCATTACTCATAATAGCCAGAACCTGTAAACAACCTAGATGTCCCTCAACTCAAAAATGGTTAAAGAAAATCTTGTACATATACACAATGGAATATTACTCAGCTATAAACAACAACAACAACAACAACAAAACAATGGCCTCATGAAATTTGCAAGCAAATGGATAGAACTAGAAAATATCATCCCGAGTAAGGTAACCCAGACTCAGAAGGACAAAGATGGTATGTACTCACTCATAAGTGGATACTAGATGTAAAGGAAAGGATAACGACTACAACCCACAACTCCAGAGAAGCTAGCTAACAAGGAGAACCCTAAGAGGGACATATGGATCACTCTGAGCAGGGTAAATGGATGGGACCTCCTGAGTAAACTGGGTGGAAGTGGGGGCAATAGGGAGTAGGGGGTAGGGGATGGGAACATGAGAGAATGGAATGGTTAATTTGGAACAAGAATAGAGTGGGAGAGCAATGAAAGAGAAATCTTGATAGAAGGAGACATCATGGGGATAGAGAGAAACCCAGTTCTAGGAAAGTTCCCAGGAATCCACAAGGAAAACCACAGCTTAGACTACTAGCATTGGAGGAGAGGGTGCCTGAGCTGAACTACCCTGGTAATCAGATTGGTGATTACCCTAATTGTCATCATAGAACCTTTCTCCAGTAACTGATGGAAGCAGATGCAGAGATCCACAGCCAAGCATCAGGCCAAGCTCCAGGAGTCCAGTTTAAGAGAGAGAAGAGGGATTCTATGAGCAAGGTGAACTGAGATCATGATGGGGAAACCTATAGAGACAACAGAATCAAGCTAGTGGGAACTTGTGAACTTTAGGCCAATAGCTTTGGAGCATGCATGCGACTGGACTAGGTCCTCTGTATAAGTGAGACAGTTGTGTAGCTTAGTCTGTTTAAGGGGCCCCTGGCAGTTAGGATCAGAATCTTTCTGTGGTGCATGAACTGGCTTTTTGGAGCCCATTACCAGTGGTGAGACACCTTGCACAGCCTTGATGCCTGAGGAGGGGCTTGGAACTGTCTCAAGTGAATGCATCAGGCTTTTCTCACTCCCCATGGGAGGCCTTACCTTTTAGGAGGAGGGGATGGGGGATGGGATGGGTGGGAAGGCTGGGGGGAGCAGGAAGGGAGGAGAGAAGAGAGGGGATCTGTGGCGAGCTCCTCGGCCAGCAAGGAAGAACGACCACCACTCGAGGATTCTTCTCAGATCACACTTTATTGGAGCACCTCTTGATTAAGGGAGAGCTGGAGGTGAGGGGCCCCGAGGACTAAAATGCAGCTGCTTATATGGGGAATCAAGCAAACGTGCCGTACTGTGATTGGGTCCCGCCAGAATGCAATCACGGGGAGCCACGGGATAGGCTGAGGACATAGAGCCAATTACCATATATGCGCATGCACAGGCCTCGGGACACGTAGTCCTAGGAGCATAGCCAAATATGGAGTGTTTTACAACTGGGCTACCAGGAAGTCAGCGCCATCTTAGAATGGTGACTCCCTACATCTCTGCCCTCTTTATTAATTAAGCAGCAGGAGAGAGTATAGGTCTGATTTCTGCAACACAAGTATTTCATCCAATCAGGTCGCCACCTCATGATGTGTCGACCGACCGAAGATGAATAACACAGCCATTTCACCCAATCAGGTCCCCACCTCATGATGTGTTGACCAATCGAAGGTGAGTAACTGTGATAATTGTCCACATACCTTCCCAAGTGCAATGGACTAACCAGTCCTAAGGGTGCAAAGGCTATGTGAACCCATATGCAGTCAGACTTGATCTCCTTGAAGGAAGGAAAATGTCCTACACTTCAAGTGCAGTGCACAAGCCTGGCATCCTGTGCTCAATACAAGTAATATGTGAAAGCTGTCCACATACCTTCCCGAGTGCGATGGACTGCCAGTCCCAGGGGTGCAAAGGCTATGTGGATATTAGTTGTTCTTTAAGGCAGAAAGCCAGATTTGAGGGGAGGAGCCACACTCCAGAGCGGCTAATGCTTGAGTGATAATGACCTTGTCCTTTTTTGTACATGCTCGCAAACGGCAGACCAACCACAGACAAAACACGCATCCTCCAAGGCAGCATGCCAAAAATATACCCACCCCCACCCATTCTTTAAACAGGGAGAAGGTAGAAGCGATCCAGGAGGACAGTCCCTCTGCCATGCTGAGATCCACTCGTGTGGAGTTGATGGTCACCACTGCCACTCTGTTTTTCCAGTGTCTCTTCAAATTCTCCGGACCAATTTCCTATAAGATAACTGGACAATTGTTTAGACAAATTCGCTGCTCAGGAACCATTCTGAAATTGTACACTAGTGATACACAAACCAGGCATTCTCCACTCACAGCCCAATTGGGCCAGCTGTCAAAGGATGTCAACTTGTTCTTGTACCAAGTCAATGCGCTGGTTAAGCACCATAATGCCGCCTTTCAACTGTGCATTTAAAGAAGTCTGAGTATCCAGGGCTTGGGCCACTGCAGTAGACAAACTATTTAAAGTAGCGGCTGTTTGCACTGTGGTGGACATGGCTATGCCAGCAACAGTTGCGGCAGTTGCAGCAATGGAAATGGCAGCTATAACTGCTGCAGTTATACCAAAATCACTAAGCCTGGTTAATAATGTTAAAGTATAACTGGCTGTTACTCCATAGGCTCAAGCAGCCTCTACCAGATCTTTTAATTGATTATAAGGCACAGGTTCATGATATCCGTTGTTTGATTTCAGATTTTCAAAAACTGGAAATGCAGACGCTAACTGCGCCCAGGTGTCCCTTCTGATAAAATGACAACCTCCACCTGTTTGTAGATACGAAGGTGGTGCCGGGGATGGGTGTGGTCCCAAAGGCTCCATTGGTTCCACATTTACTCCAGCAGAAACATTATAAGGAGGAGGCTGCCGCCACCCATATCTCTTTCTCATATTCAGCCGTGGCTTTCTCTAAATTTTCCTCCTCATCTGAATCTAATTCATTATCAGATAAATCAGGTTTTGCAAATTCCTCTAATACTGGATATAAAGGGTTCCCTTTCTTTTCTGAATTTTCTTCCTTCTCTGGCTTATTTTCTTTAATTTCCTTTTCTCCATTCTTTTCTTTCTTCTTTTTAGGCCTACTTAGTTCTCCCCTTTAGAGTCTGATTCTGATAGACTATCCTGGTGTTTGCTTAATGCTTCGCGTCCCTCTCTAATAATCATAAGAAGGAACACGAAAGCAAACACAAGCGGATTAATCCCAGCAATCAGCATACCTGGAGAACTTACCGACGTCACCGCTCCGTGTGTTGAGTTCTGAATCCTCTTCGACCCCTCACCTGGTGTCCGAAGTTTCCTTCCCGGGTTTCGGCACCAGTTGCGGCGAGCTCCTCGGGCAGCGAGGAAGAATGACCACCACTCGAGGATTCTTCTCAGATCACACTTTATTGGAGCGACTCTTGATTAAGGGAGAGCGGGAGGTGAGGGGCCCCAAGGACTAAAATGCAGCTGCTTATGTGGGGAATCAAGCAAACTGTGATTCGGTCCCGCCAGAATGCAATCACAGGGAGCCACGGGATAGGCTGAGGACATGGAGTCAATTACCATATACGCGCATGCGCAGGCCTCGGGACACGTAGTCCTAGGAGCATAGCCAAATATGGAGTTGTTTACAGCTGGGCTACCAGGAAGTCAGCGCCATCTTAGAATGGCGGCTCCCTACAGGGATCTGTGGCTGGTATGTAAAATGAACAAAAAAATTTCTTAATAAAGAAAAAAATGCATGGACAATGTAGCTTCCAAAAAACAATGTGAAGAATACAGCTAATGTCTCCCTTCTACCCCTAATAAAACTTCCTTTCCCTTCCCTGCCCTTGGATACAAAAGTGACTAGGAACTGTGTGCTTATCACAGTGTGGCAAAAAAAGAAATGCTACAGGTATGGCATTAAATAAAACCTGTTCTTTCTGTCTGAGGCTAGTCTAATTGTCATATTTTTTCTTCCTACAAAACTCTTACTCATTTTTACATGATACAGATTCAAAATCTACAGATTTAATGTGCTTTTGTATCCTTAGATGGTGTCTTAGGGTTTCTATCACTGTGAAGACGCACTATAACCATGGCAACTCTTACAAGAAAAACATTTATTGGGAAGGCTCACTTACAGTTTCAGAGATTCAGTCCATTATCATCATTGAGCAGAGCATGGTCATATGCAGGCAGACATGGTGCTGGCTACATCATGATCTAAAGGTAACAGGAAGTGGACTGTCCATCACAATGAGGGAAACTGGAGCAAAAGAAACCTTAAAGCATGCCCCCACAGTTACAAACTTCCTCCAATAAGCTCACACCTACTTCATCAAGGCCGCACCTCCGAATAGTGCCCCTCTCTTTGGGGGCCATTCTCTTTCATACCAACACAGATGGGAAAAGTGACAGCCCTGGGGAATGCACCATGGTGGTGTCATCTCTAATGGCTCCTTCTAGTCTTTGATTTGCAGTACTGGAGACAACATCTCCTGCCACAGTCTCTGTAGCTCTTCTCCTTGGTCTCAGGATGCTGCTGGTGGTTGTTTTCTCTGCCATTTACATCTACAGGAAGCAGAAGTTCTGACTACAAGTTAGAAGAGGTGGAGGCTGGGCAATACAAGGATAGACAGAAACGAGGAAGAGTCAGCAAGAGGCTAAGTCACCTGTCACACAGTACTGGGATATCTGGTCTCTAAAGGGTGTGACAGGTTCCTAGAGATCCTCAAGAGTCAAAATGGAACTACTGAGAGGTTCCCCAAATCCAGGGAGATGAGTGTGATATCAAGCATCAGGAGAATTACCAGACCTGGAGAAGCAAAAGGACAAGGTACAAGGGGTGGTGTGAGTGATATTGGCATAGTTGCTTGCCTTTGAAGCCAACTTCACATTAGTAAATGTTAAGGGAACAATCTTTAGAGGTTTCCGGTAGCTTCTCTAAGGACTCTTTCCATTTGAGACCATGCTGTGAGCATAAAGAAAGCATATGGATCTGAATCCTGACACTTGGAGGAGGCTGTGTCACAATGGTCTGACGTGGTTTTCTCCTCCACTCAGAACATGAATACTCAGAGAAGTCAGCACCAGAAACTTAACTTCTGGAAGACGATTTGAAACTGATGAGAGGAGTGTTGCATAGGACAGGATTCCACTGTTATCTATCAGTCTCCTCTGCTGCCAGTGGACACTCTCAGCTTCTATAAGAAATAGGGTTTCGGCCTGGAAGAAGCATCTGATGAGAAGATTTTGTAGACTCTGTTTTTAACTGCTCCTCCTTCAGTGGTTGGCCTAGCACTCCTTGTTGCCCTTCTTCATGGGCCATAATGCCTCAGAGTTGGATATGCATCAGCTATATGAGGCAGAAACTCTAGGAAGCAGCTCTGAACCCTGACTTGCCTCTCTATACAAGTACCTTAGACTCCATTAAAATCTATCCAAGCTCCAATGTGATGAGTACATGAGTTATATGGGTATGATAAGTGTTGCCAGTTTTGTTGATCATGGTGAAAATATTGGGAGAGTTCAGAGAATTGGAATCATTTTCATTTCTCTTTCAGCTCTCTTCCACATACAGTGATGATTTTAAAATATTTGTGTCCACCCTTGACATGGTAACTTCAAATTTTGAGCCTATAGAGAATCAGTGTTGATTTGTAATGCTTACATTGCTCTGTCATGTAAATACTCTTCATTGTGGACAATTTCAGGCTATCAATAGTTTAAACTGAAGAACACAGACCTAACAATCTATTCCAGGCCAACTCAACCCCCACACACCACAGCATTATATCCATAGCTTTCCCAAGGCTCATCGCTTCTGAGCCTTCACTCCAGACATATCCACTTACAGTGTTGCCACTGTAACAACAATGCCTCAACAAGCTTGCATTTCAGAGAGCAGTATACTTAGAGAAATTGAATGAAGCAGAGTTATTTCTCTGCTTTTTCACATTTTGTCTGCAGAGCTCACTCTCTCCTTTCCCTCATGTCTTTATAAAATTTCAATCTAACAAATGTTCATTCCTCACCCCAGTATTAAATATATGCAGATAAGAAATCATGGTTGGTTCAGGAAAGAAAGCAGAGATATAATTACCTATCAGGAGTAAGGTTCATTAGGAGAAAGAACCATGAAGCTGTGTTATTACCTTAAGGTAGAAGGGAGGAGACTGAAACTGAAATATAGGTAGATGATAATTAGATGATACACACACACACACACACACACACACACACACACACACACACACACAGGGAGAGGAGGGATAGACATATAAATGATAAATCTCCAAAACAGCACAATTGTCTTAAAAAAAATGATGAGGTTTTCTTTTTGCACCAAGAAGAGCGCTTCATTCTGAACAAGAGAACTAGGGGGAAGGAGATAACCTCTGTGGGAAGGAAGGCAGTAGGGAGAACAGACTGGAAGAGCCTCCTCAGAGAAATCCCAAAAAAAAAAGAGCTACCTGACTTTTATGTTTTCAGATATTGTCAGGAAGCATTATACCATGTGACTTGGTTCAGGATAGCCTACATGACAAGGAGCATGGAGCAACCAAGGAATCAATGATATTTCTTATGCGGAAGGTCCAGGATTGAGCTAATGTTTCCCTTAGTCATGTTCACAAGTCTCCTCCTTTGTTTCTGATGGCAGCTGGTTTTGAAGAATTAGATTCCGTGAGAAATAAAAGCACAGAATTTGTATATAATAATAAAAGTAATAAATTTATTAAGAAAAGAGGGTCCAAATACAAACAAAAGAATTGTGAAGAGAATAGGTTCCCAAAGAATGAATGAAGAATTCCTTTGAGTTCAGTAGCTGAATACTGAAAGTTTCAGTCAAATCTGTTCCCTTGAAGACATTTTTGATATAGTGTTGAATCTTTTCAAGTTTGTGAACATAAAAGTATTCAACAAATTGTCACAACAATGTTAAGTTCCACACAGAGCTGGTTTGTGGAGCCAATGATGACCCAAACAAAAATTTGGTCTCAACTACTACAGTAGAGCTATGACGATGAGCAGAAAAAAAATGATGTCTCTGCAAGA
This sequence comes from Peromyscus maniculatus bairdii, assembly GCF_049852395.1. Taxonomy (NCBI): domain Eukaryota; kingdom Metazoa; phylum Chordata; class Mammalia; order Rodentia; family Cricetidae; genus Peromyscus; species Peromyscus maniculatus. The sequence continues at coordinate 22,165,812 of NC_134853.1, forward strand.
AATGTGGTCCACAAAGGTGTGAAGAAAGAAATATGTGGATCATATCAAATCTACAAGACATCATGATGGGGTTTGCTCTTCTCTTTCTCTTTCTTTCTTTTTAAACTTCTGTCCTTGACATAACATTGATATGTGACACAAAACAGGAATAGTATATCCAAAGTTAGAGTAATCAAGAGTACAAATTGTTGTAAATAGTAAAGAGTACAGATGAAAGAAGCAAGAAATATAAATAATATCAATAATAAAAATAACTTCTGTATGTGTCATAATCGTTCCTGAATCAGCCTGAATATGCTTTTCCTCTTTCTCCAGAGTCTTTTTAGACGTGCAGACTTGGTCCAAATAATGTTGCAGTTTAGTAGGCATATAGGCATATAAACAGAATGTTGGGTCCAGCAAAATGTCTCAGCAGCTTGAGCCACTTACCACAAACACTAATAACTTGGGTTTGCTTTTCAGGATTCACTTGTTAAAAGGAGAGAACTGTCTCCAACAAACTGTCCTCTGGCTTCCACAGATGCACTAAAGCACAAGTGTTTCCTTTCTGTTTCTCTTACAGGTGCATGTACACTGACATGTCCTGCTTTTTGGTCAGGTGATGTGGTTAAGAATTCAAAACTTTCTTTCAAGGTAATCACTTTGTAGATTGAGCCTTTTCTACAGAACTTAACACTTTAAACACAACTTTTTCAAATTGTAACATTTCTGCCATATGTGACTATTTTTGATGTGCACTTTCCCACTTCCTCTTTTTTAAGAATGTCATTTGCCTTATGATATGCCTTATAACAATTATAAAGCTGTAATTGGTCCTTTAGGCTTGTTACTTACTTGTGGTAATATGAAAAAAAAAATACACTGTAAGTATTCTACAAACTATAACCATGGCTGAGTCACTGGGTGATTCTGAAACACTGTAAAGATCACTGGTGGCTCTAATTTTTCTTCCTAGTGAGGAGGTTGGAGGAAGCTGACTATAAGTGTTAAGTTTTCCCTTGAAGGAAAAACAGATGGAGACAGAAACAGTGAGCTTCGTGGCATAGGCTGGTTACCTTCTTCTGGGTAAATTGGGATCTAGAAGAATCCTGAAGATAAAAATCTGTTAAAATAATTTCTTCCTCAAGATTGGCAACTAAAAATCTTGGATTTGAGGGGTAGAGAAATGGCTTGGCAGATGATATTCTACCAGAGGACTAAGGTTCAAATATTGGCACCCAAATGGCAGCTCAAATCTGTCTGTAATTCTAACCTCATGAGAGTCACAGTCATCTTCTGGCCTCTTTGAAAACTCTATGCATATGGTACACAGTTTAGACATTCACACACATAAAATAAAATCTCAAACAAAAATTTAAATCTGAGGTTCTGTAAGAAAAGAAATATCTCACCTATAACTCAGTAGTTTCAAGCACATTAATATTGATGGGGAATTTCAAGCACACAATAACTGGGGTTCAGATTCCAACATGGTTCAAACCCAGACAGAAGTAAAGCTTCTTTCTATCCTCACTCTGCCTAGACAAGCACAGACAACCATACTTGGAAAATCATGTACAACTATGGTCTCTGTACTTTGTCCCAAATGCATGCATCAATCTCAACTGATGCTACCAACTGTAAAGTATGCTACAACCAAGGGCTTTGGGTGATTGGCTGCCACTTCACATGATCAGTGAGAAGTAGAGGACATAGAATCTCAGTGGAGGCAATTGATCTCAGAAGTAAGAGGCAGTCCAGGGATGACACATAAGCTTGGACACAGGAGATTCAGAGATTGGCAGAAGACCACTTGTAAGCAACTAGTCCCATGAGGTAAGGTCCCTTCAAAATCAGTAATTGTTTTTCCTGTCTTTCCCTGGCACCATGAGTATCAATAATGACCTAAATGTTTTCAGGCATTTTATACCCATTATCTCATTAAAGTCTAACTAATGTTCAACAAGAAATATCTGATCCCTAATTAAGACAGGACAAATTAAGTCTGAGCAGGTGGCTGATCTTGGGCTAAGCCTTGGCTCACACTCTTTGTGGGTCAGAATATTCATTTATCCTTCCTCTCTCTCTCCAGTTCCTCTTGTACACAAGGGAGATGAATAGGTGCTTTCAGTGTTCAACAGAGGTGGGCATCAATGTGATGTTGTTTTCTATCCCCAAGAAAGTGTCTACCTTATTCTCCCCTTCAGCAGAAACAACAAAGTAAAACCTCCACAGTAAAGCAGATGATTATTGAAGTTCACTGAACTGCACTCCTAGAGAAATCAGCAAATTATGTTTTATTTGGTACAGACATATTTACTACTAAGTGTTCCATAAAAAAGCATTCATACTCTTTACTACTATATCAGTAGAAGATTGCAATAGAAATCATTTCAAGATCAGAGAGTATTCCATACCAGCATTAGGTTGACCTCATGAGCACTACTCTGGAATCAGTTGAGTATTTCTCCTTAAGAGAGAGATGGAAGAAGTCAGAAATCTACTACAACTTAGAATTCAGAGGTGAGTGTTTGAGGCACATCTTACTAAGCTTAAATTCCAATTGGTGAGTTACCAAGAGCTCAAGATGTAGTGAAGAACCATGTAGGACTAAGGTAGGCTCCAGAGAGAAAGGCCACTTCTTGCCACACTCATCTTAGTCCCTCTGAAAATCCACCATGAGGAACCCCTCCCCTCCAGGTGACTTCACTGCCTAGTTTCTGGTTCAAAACCACATATCCTGTGTTGATTTCCTCTAACAAAGCCACTCCATGCAGAGGGAGCCAAATCATCTTTTCTCTCCACAGAGCAGATTATGGAATCCAACCTATTGCAGTATTATTTTCATCTGGAGCACCAGCCCACAAATAATAACACGGAGACTTATTAACTATGAAATCTTTGCCTTAGCCTAACCCCAACTAGCACTTACTACTTAAACTAAAAACTAATTCTTATAACATATATTAACCTGTTTCTATTAACTACATTCTTCCATGAGGCTTTTACCTTTTCTCAGTGTGGCATATCCAACTTACTCTGAGTCTCCTGGAGAAATCCCCACACCTAGATTCTCCTTCTCTCTCTCCCCTCAGAAATCCTGCCTAACCTCTTCCTGCCTTGCTACTGACCATTCAGCTCTTTATTAAATCAGTCAGAAGATGCCTTGGCAAACACACATCTTCACAGTATACAAATGTTCTCCAACACTCATCAGCATAGACACTGGACAACAGACACCCTGAATCTCCATGATGCCAGACCCTGCCTCCCAGACCCAGACTCCTCACAGTATCCTGTTGCTGACCCTCCTGTCTGGCCTCACAGGTGTGCATATCCAGGGAGGAGAATCCTCTCTCCCTGTTTACAGCCAGCCTTGCTCACAGAATTCATGGCAAGCAGGGAAACACAGGAGCTTAGGCAGGAAGGAAGATTAATGTCTTGTCTGAGAGCCTAGAGCCAGAGTTCTCTGTGAGTCCTTCACCTGCAGGAAGGCACCTAAAGCCATTGCCAGATGCTTCAAACAACAATAATTTCCTTGTTTTTATAACATCCCAAGTTAAAAAACAAAACAATCTTCAGAGAATTGTATATAAATTTCTGAAACAATGAGGCTGGTACATCACCTAGAGGGCCAGGTTCTCACTTATAACATTGTTCCAATTACTTACACAGCACCCAATTCCAGCAGTACAAAATGAGCCCCCCTACACACACATACACACAAGGTTCTTAGCACTTCCCGCTTTTACCTTGGTGAATTTTCTCCACAGCTGTGTGATAGATGCCTGCTGTGGGATGGTCTGTATGTCAAATTGCTCTGATTGGTCAATAAATAAAACACTGATTGGCCAGTGGCCAGGCAGGAAGTAGGTGAGACAGGGAGAGAGGAGAATTCTGGGAAGCAGAAGGCTGAGGCAGATGGTCACTGCCAGCCGCCACCATGGCAAGCACCATGTGAAGACACCGGTAAGCCACAAGCCACATGGCAAGGTATAGATTTATGGAAATGGATTAATTTAAGCTGTAAGAACAGTTAGCAAGAAGCCTGCTACCGCCATACAGTTTGTAAGCAATATAAGTCTCTGTGTTTACTTGGTTGGGTCTGAGCGGCTGTGGGACTGGCGGGTGACAAAGATTTGTCCTGACTGTGGGCAAGGCTGGAAAATTCTAGATACAGATGCCCTTACTGATCTGATCCACAAGGAGAAACTGAAGCAGAGATAAGAATTTCTTGTCATCACTCACATTAGTACAAATGCAAGATTTAAACCTAAGCCAGCCACCTTGAGACTTGTGCTATCTTTCCTATTTTTACCTCCTTCCTTCCTTCCTTCCTTCCTTCCTTCCTTCCTTCCTTCCTTCCTTCCTTCCTTCCTTCCTTCCTTCCTTCATATCTCACCTCCTCTCTGAAGCTGGAGATTGAACTCACTGCCTCATAGGTACTAAATATGTACTCACCACTGAGTTATACCACCAGTGCAACTACAAGACCTTCTTTTTTTTCCTTTCCTTTTATTTTATTTTATTTTATTTTATTTTACAATACCATTCAGTTCTACATATCAGCCACGGATTCCCTTGTTCTCCCCCCTCTGCCCCCTCCCCTTCCCCCCAGCTCACCCCCCATTCCCACCTCCTCCAGGGCAAAGCCTCCCCCGAGGACTAAGATCAACCTGGTAGACTCAGTCCCAGCAAACACCTTTTTTAATCTTTTTTAAACCACATTTGGCCACCTGACTTCTAACTATAAATTAATCTCAGAAAGATGTAGAAAATGTTGGATGGCAGACGCCTCAGTGTGGGAGCCCGTTTTCGGGATCCTCGTGGTTTATCCAGCAGGTCTGCATAGAGAGGATGATTAGGACCATGGGCCTGAGTGCAGGTGTCTGAGATGGTCTGCACTTGACTGTGCTGGGGGGAAGTCTTTTGCTCCACCCCTTAGCATTTCTATGAATACCCTGAATCAGAGATAGGGCCGTTGGAATAGGTTCCAGGCCCTCTCAAGACTACCCTTTATTTTCTATCTGTTTATCTCCACAATAAATCCTTCTATCTAATATTTCCTGCTGCTCACACTCAAGAAAACTCTGGAGAGCTGTGGGGTTGTTGGTAAACGCCCCACACCTCAGGCTTCTCAATCTATGAGGAACAACCAAAAAAACTTCAAAGATGAAAATCAAATCCTGCCCAGCATTTGCTACCCACCAGATCCATGATCCCTGGAACAGATCTCAGAGAACTGGCTTCATTAATCTCCAAGGTGGATTTTCAGCCCCATCAAGTGAACAACCAAGATTAATCTCACATATCCACAGATAAAATTCAGAATTCTTATCCATGGTGTATCTGACACTCTCATTCTGCCAAGTATTTTCCTGAGATTCTTTTTATCTGAAAATGGCAATAAATCCTTCAAATAACATTCTCTATTACCCAGACAGAGCCTACTTCTACATATCTTGATTGAACATACACGTCTATTTTTGTTTATATATGAATAGTGGTACATACACAGAGATACATTTTTAAATGTCTTTCTCTACTGTTATATAAAATAATCCCTTAAAATACGTAGCATTCACATAAGACAGCAACTTCATTTTCCTTATAACCCAGTGTCGTCTCCCTGCTTCATTACTTGCAAACTCATACAGGAAGCAAACTTCTCTTTTGCTAAAATAAAATTTGTCTCAAACCCTGTCTTTTCACCTATGCCTTGGATTTCCCCCTTGTGTCCAGCAGATGAAAGAAGGAAATAAGGACTATGAATAGCAATGCTATAGTTGCTATCTGGGGTCCTCAATGGCCATGTGCTGTTGGCTTGGTCCTTAGAGTGGAATGATGTCAGATCTTGAAGGGGGAAAGGTACTGGTCTTAGTTGCCTGGAGGCACACACACTCTCAAAGGGGATTATGAGTCCCTGCTATCTCCTTTTCTCTTGCTTATGACTGAGCCATGCTTTGCTTTACCAATGTCTCTATCTGATGAACATCTCAGAGAACCCAAAGCTACAGGACTGCCAAGGGATTGAAGCCTCTAAATTGGGGAACTGAAATAAAACTTCTCTCTTTGCAAGTTGATTCATCTCAGGGATTTGCTTCTGTACTGGGGAGTTGCTCAACACAAAGATTATAATTCGAGTCTAGTGTACCCCAAAACTTATGTGTTAAGATTTGGTCCTGAGGCAGTGGCATGATTTTAGGAAGTGATCCAACGTTTAGGGGATAGGGCCTTAGTAGGAAAAGGGTGCATCTGCCTCTTTGGATGTGCCTATGAAGGTTCATGTTTCTCATCCATACCTTCATTTTTCTGCCATTATAGAAAGAACAACATCAATCTAACACATATTCTTACTGCAAGATGCTCTGATTCAGCAAGAGTCCACTCCAGACAAACCAAGTAAGTGTGGAAAGAAGCCTCTGAAACCAGGAGCCTAAAGTGTCAGTTCATTTTCAAATGTTTTTTCCCAAATATTTGCAACAGCATCAGAAATCCTGCATGATAACTAATCATTGTACTGACATCTGTATCCTATTCTTGTCCATCTAAGGTTTCACACCTATATCTAAATTTGGTTCCACACCCTGAACCCAGCTCCTTGTTTCTACAGATTATCCAGTGTTCATAGAAGGCACCGTTTTTTCAGGAAATCTGTTGAGCAACAATTTTTCAATTTCATAAACTCTCTGCATGTCAAAGAATGTAGGAAATACTCTTGGCTCTACCTCGTGTGAGCATATATCCCAGTTACTCCTGTCACAACCTGTGACAGATAGAGAAGGTGGGGGTGAGCAGAAGGAGGGGAGGGAGGGGGAACTTTGGTTGGTATGTAAAATGAAAAGAAAAACCCTTAAATACAAAAAGATGGTGAAAGAGAGAGAGAGAGAGAGAGAGAGAGAGAGAGAGGGAGGGAGGGAGGGAGGGAGGGAGAGAGGGAGGGAGGGAGGGAGGGAGGGAGGGAGAGAGAGAGAGAGAGAGAGAGAGAGAGAGAGAGAGAGAGAGAGAACAAAACAGAAGAAGCACAAAGAACTCCAAGGTCCCTCAATAGGAACTGATAGTTGTGCAAGGGATTAGCCATCACCCAGAGAGCTGGATCTTTCCCATGAGTTTTCTGCAGTGGCAGCCAATGTTTGTGGAAATGGGTAGAAAAGGAACAAGGGGTTTTGACTTTCCTCTCTGTCTATTCCACTTCCTCTTTATATGCAAATAGCTTCTCTTTCAGAATGCCATTTACTTGGGAAACTCAGTTTCTGTAAAATTCTACATAAATCTTTATTTTAAAATAGACATCAGTAATGAAGGGAAGTAGCACACAGAGCATGATGCAGATAATATTGGAGCTGAATTGAAACCTGTTAGATTGGTGAATAAAAGAGGCTGAGTCAGCCTGGCACATGCCTTCAATCCCCGCACATGGGAGGCAGAGGTAGGCAGATCACTGTGAGTTTGAGGCCAGCCTGATCTACTGAGTGAGTTCCAGGATAAGCTCCAAAGTTACACAAAGAAACCTTGACTTGAAAAAAAGACAAAAACAAAAACAAAAAACAACAAAAAAGATGCAGAGTCATTGCCTAGGTGGAGCTTTGCTTTTACTAAAGGAAACAACAGTAGTCTATGAAGAGGTAAACAAAATATAATCTAAAAGGTATTGTATATTACAGAAAAACATCTAATTGGCTGATAAAAGAAGACTCTGTGGGACAAGAAATTGAAAATAGGGTAGTGTAGGTAAGCAACTGAGAAGAGGAAATTTGAGCCAAAACTAACAGAAGGTTCTAGACTGAGCCATGTCGCCACACACGAGATGAATTTGTTGAAGGGCAGCAGAGGCATGTGCATGAGATCAGTCGTGAGATCAGAGCTCTCTGTTACATTCAAGATCAGAGCTCTCTGTTACATTCAAGAACCTGAACTTTCACTCTGAGTGAATAAAAGACACTCTGTGTAACAAAAAGTGTCATGACCTGATGTGAGTTTTAAATTCATTTTTTTTGGTAACCAATTGAACACAAGCTACTCAGAAAAGATAGGAAATTCTCACATATGTCGAGACAAGACAAAGAAGCTTGCACAAGAGAGTCATGGGAGGAACAAGTAAAAGAGGTCAGATATTGAATACAAGCTAAAGTAGAGTCAGGGATTTGAGGTGGGAGTAAGTCTTCAAGATTTGGGACTCGAACATCTGGAAGTAGAAACACACCTGACCTGAAATGTGCAGGAATAAGGATTGAGTTTGGATTTCACTTATGGACAGTTCACTGTGAATGTTGCCTTCCGTCAAGGAGCCTCAGGAGCACACAGCTGGACAAATTCACTGTAAGTGTAAAAGACTAGGCTCTATTTGCCTTGTAAAATCTTTTCAAATTCCTGTTTTAGTAATTCAGCTAACCACGTCTTGTCATACTTAAAAGTGTTTCCTTTATGATCTTTCATGTCCTTGTGTTTGGGTTATAGATGGTAAGAACTGCAATTTCCTATTCATGGATTTTCATTTGATGAATATCCAAACTTCTCCTGACTTTAAAACACAAACCATCTAATTGATGATTAGGATATGACAACTCCTACCTATAATGAATGGCATGTGCTCTCTTCAGTAGGTGCCTTTGTTCACACACATGATGAAGTGTTTGCATCTGAAATGCTCACGTATTGTGAAGGTATAATATGTTTTTTCCCTGAGGAGTAGCTGAGCATTAAAAATAATGCACAACTTAGCCATGGAGCCCTGAGAACCCGACTTGAGATTTGATCATTGTCTTTGACTTATATGCTTGCTGCTGGAATCCATGCCTGTATTTAAGGACTCATTATATATGAGGTAATGTTTTCACATTTTTCCACACTACCGGAAAGCTAGTAGTCTATTAGATAGTGACATAATCTGGGATATTACACACCTGAAGTTAAGTGACTGGATCAAAACTGGTCTTCTTGTCCCTTCAGCCACTAAATCATTTTCATTCAGTGGTAAGTTTTTTCAGTTTTCATGAGTTTGTAAGCTTTCTGTAGTTTCTGTTGTTGTGGATATCCAGCATTAGCCCATGGTGGTCTTAGAAGATGCCACATTTTATTTCAGTTTTCTTGTATCTGTAGACACTTGTTTTGTGTCTGAGTATGTGGTCAATTTTGGAGAAAGTTTCATCCAGTTTTGAGAATTATGTATACTCTTTTGTGTTTCGGTGATAGGTTCTGTAAATATCTGTTAGGATAATTTAGTTGATAATGTCAATTAGCAACGGCATTTATCTGTTTAGTTTTTGTCTGGATGACATGTCTGTTAGCAAGAGTTGGATACTGAAGTCTTCCACTATCAATGTGTGAGGGCCAATATATAATAAAATTGGGTTCCCTTGTGTTTGGGGCATAGATTGTAAGAATTGCAATTCTGTATCCATGGATTTTTCCTTTGATGAATATGTAATATTCTTCCCTATGTCTTCTGATTAGTTTTGTTTGAAGTTTTTTTTTTTTCTTTTAGCTTTTAAAATGCTTACACCAAGTTCCTTCTTAGATCTATTTACTTGGGATATGTTTTCCAATTCTTTTACCCTTCAAAAATGTTTATCCTTGGTGATAAATTTTGTTTCATAGATGCAATAGAAGGATGATTTCTATTTTGTTAGCCCTTTCTTTCTATTGGGAAATAGAGACTATTGATGTTGAGAGTTATCAATGACCAATGATTATTGAGTCCTATTATTTTGTTGCTATTGTTTCTCCCTATCTATCTGTATATCATCTATCTATCTATCTATCTATCTATCTATCTATCTATCTATCTATCTATCTATCTATCATCTATCTATCAATCATCTATCTATCATATGTCTATCTATCTATCATATGTCTATCTATCTAACATCTATCTAAAATCTTTCTATCTGTATCTCTCTTTGTGTCACTGTGTCTGTATCTCTCTCTCTTTCTCTCTCTCTCTCTCTCTCTCCTTCCTTTTGTGTGTATGTGTGTGTCTGTGTCTGTGTTTGTGTTTGTGTGTGTATCTGTGGGCTTCCCTCCTTTTGACTTTTATACTCTGAGATTATTGATTCCTTATGTTTTATGGGATATAGCTAACCACTTTAGGTTTGAGTTTTTCTTCTAGAATCTTCTGTAGGGCTGGATTTCTAGATCATTATTGCTTAAACTTGTTTTTAACCACAGAATGTCTTATCATTTCTATAGATTGTGATTGAAAGTTTTGCTGGATATAGTAATATGGGGTGACATTTGCAGTCTGTTAAAATCTATAGCACATCTGTCTAGGCCCTCTTGACTTTTAGAGTCTACAGTCAGAAAATCAGTGTAATTCTAATATGTCTGCTTTTATCTGTTACTTGATCATTTTCCCTTGTTGCTTTTAACATTCTATCTCACTTCTGTACATTTAGTGCTTTATTATATACCAAGGAGACTTTATATTGTGGTCCTGTCTAGTTGGTGTTCTGTCTGTTTCCTGTGCCTTCATAAGCATCATCTTCTTTAGGTTGTCTATGATTTTGTGAGTAATATTTTCTATGCCTTTAACCTGGGTTTCTTCTCCTTACTCTATTTTTATTATTCTCAGATTTTGTCTTTTCATAGTGTTGTAGATTTCCCAGATGTTTTGTGTAGGAGCATTTTACATTTAACCTTTTTTAAAGCTCCACCCATTCCTTTTATTATGTCTTCAGTGCATGAGATTCTCCCTCCCATTCTTTGTACTCTGTTGGTGAAGCTTGACACTGTGGTTCCTGTTCTAGTTTCTAAGTTTTCACTTCCAGATTTCTTTCAGTTTGGATTTTCTTTATTGATTCTATTTCCACTTTCAGATCTTGAATGGTTTTATTCATTTACCTCTATTGTTTGTGTTTTCATAAATATTTTTAAGGGATTTATTTGTTTCCCCATTAAAGACCTCTATCATATTCATACAGGTTGCCTTAAGGTCTTTTCTTGTAGTCAGCTATGTTGGAATATTCATGGCCTGTGGCTGTAGGGTTGCTGTGCTATAGTGGAAATACATTGTCCTGGATGTTACTGATTGTGTTTTCACCTGGCATCTAGGCATCTGGGATTGGGAAGATTATAATTCTAGGTCTTGATATCATGACCTATTTTGGGGGTGGGTCTTTTGTCTTTTGGATTGGTTTTGTTTGCTCTGTGGTCCCTAGGAGAATGTGGTGGCTGTGTGTTGCCTATAGAAAAATCTTCTGGGATCTTATAGGTGTAGGCACTGGAGGTTCAAAGTGAAATGTGTTTCTTGATGTTGGGACCTGAGGTATAGGAATGGGGAAGAAGCTGAGGGAGGTGGAGTGACTGCAAAAGAGGGAAGAGTTCATGTTGTTCCTTGAGAACCTGCTTAGCTAGTCACTTGGGTATCGATTCTAAAGAGCTGGGACTACGGTTACCATCCCTGCTTTCTAGTAGTTAATTTTGTCAGTACATTTGCATAGATCACAGTGTTCAGATATTTTGGAAACCATCATTCTGGATGTTTTTACAAAGATCAATTTTCATATTTTTTTGGTGTGTGATGTGTGTGTGTGTGTGTGTGTGTGTGTGTGTGTGTGTGTGTGTGTGACATGTGAGCACACATGCACACCTGAATGTGTGATTGCTGAAACTGGGCTGCATCTTCATCCAGGCCAAACTAGCTGGATTTTCCAGCCACCAAAATCTTGTGAGTCATTTTATTGAAAGAAATCTCACCTTTCTTCTGTGTAAATGTTAAAGGGAAAAAATGATTTCCATATGGCACATAGAAACACACAAACAAGATAATTCCTTTTGAAAAAAAAAGGGGGGGGAGGAATGCATCAAATTCCATACAGTGCTGCATTACAAAGAGGTGAACATGGATCATGTCTTTTAGCTTTGAAGTAGGTGGTGACTACATCTCATCCCATTGGTGGGAATTCAATCTAAGGCAGCTCACTAATGGCACAGGGGAAAGAAGGGGCTCAAGAAATATGAGTTCTTGCCAGGCTAAGTACCTTTTATTAAGAAAATTGCATTAAACATGTTCAAAGTAGAAGTGAAAAGAACAACAGACGTGGCTGATATCAAAATTATAAGAAAGCTTTTATATCTACAGCACATCCACAGAACAACTCACCCACATTTGCTTGCACAGTTCCCCAGATGAGGGCACAATTACTTGCTAAAGGTGCTCACCCCATCTATGGACAGTGCTGCCTTTCTCCTAGATCTAACTAACACAAAGCTGAAATGTACACAACATTAATACTTTTTCAGGTTATTCCTTCAGATGAATTTTGGCATCTCATGGCTCTTGGTCTCATGTTCATCTTCTTCAGTTTAATACCCTCAGTCTTCAGGAGTTGCTTCTAATACAAACCTACATCTTTTTGTTGTCATTTTTCTCTTTTTATTCTTCTGTTATACAATATATTTTAAATCACGGAGCATTTATAGATGTGATCTGACTGTGTCAGGGTAAAATAGAGCTACCATTTGCTTTATTCAAAATATTATTATTTTAGTCATTGTGTTGACTCTGATATATGCCAATAGCTGTGTCTTTAAAGTACAGGACACATTGTGCAACAACTGAAGCATTGGATGAGGAAATAATGCTAAATGCAAATTAGGTTACAGCAGAGACAGATCACAGTACATTTGTCCAGCACTTTATTCTAGAAGCAACAATCCTCAGGACTATAGAAGCAGAAATGCCCCAAGGAACTGGTGCTGATAAGCTAATCCTAGTCCTGAGCAATGATCCCTTGTAGCTAAAACCATCTAAAACCTGTCTTTTCTGCTTTCCAAGTACCCACGTGTGTTTGGAGAAAGAATGTGAAGAGTGACAGAAAGAAAGCTCATGAAAGTCTTGAAGAATTTCAGCCTCACTGGTTGGGGTGATTAATTGTCAAGTGAGTAAAACATGTTTCATATGGATAACTTTGCATGGGATCATAGAGTTTTCTTTTGAAAATATTACTTTCTAAACTTTTCAAAACATTAGTGAAGATATTTATCATCAGAATCTGTGTAAATCTGTAGACTTGAGAGCTGGGCTGGGGATAAGTAGGAATCGGGAGTGATCGACCCAGAGTGACTAGGAGTAATGGTGATGATGACTTAAGACAGAGGCAGAGTTCTGTGTCTGGCATGTCTCAGTAAAATCCTTCAGAGTGTTTCTTAGTTGTCAATTTATAAAGCTGGCTAACATTCACTGGATGCAATAATAAGAATGCATTACTTAGTCATATGTATGTAAATTGGCTATTATTTAACAGACCAAAGTGAGACTGCTTCAGTATGACTTTAAATTTATGGTGTAAGGTGGTTCCTTAGTCTTTTTTCCATTGGCTCTGGTTACATTTACTGCTTTCCACTTATACAACATCTACTAATAATTATTTTCACAAAGCATGTCACATGGTTGAGCCCATAAGTATTTGGCAGGTAACAGCACTTTTCTATAATGTTAACAAAAAATAATGAGTACTTGCCAAAAGGTAAAATAGCTTACTATCCTATGCAGCTTCTTTTATAAAGGTAATTCTGTATTGAAATTTTCACTGGGTAAACTTCTACCTTCCAGAGGATCCCTGGATCTCTGGACATCTTTGCCACTTAATTCATATCTTGATGACATTCCAACTTCCTATAATAGTTCATGTGCTGGCTACAATCTCATCCGACAGTTACTACTATTGATTTTAAGTGTTCATTTAACAGTAGCCCAATAGATCACACCAATTATTTGATTAGTAATGTATTGCTGCCGAACAAAGAGTTGTCAATAATGTAACTACGCTCAAAAATATGCAATGACTTCTCTCTCACATACAGGTAAGTGGTGTAATGTTTGGTTGACTTAGGATGAGATATAAAAGCCATAGTGGCATGCTCCTCATTAACAACCATGTAACAGGCTGACCATATAAATATATATTCTTCCCAGAATAGATACAAAGCACACACAGGCCGAAGTCACCATGCACATACATTTCACCACACTGCTTATGTCATATCTGACACCATCGTATTGGAAAGATTCGTGGTCTAGTCCTAATGTGACTCAAAATGGTTTTTAAAGTTTGGGCGCTTCTACAAGTCTGTTCTTCTAACATACCATCATATTCAAGAACAAGTATCTCACAGTATCCATTCCAGTCTTCGCAAGCATCTGTGCAGCCTTATTGATCTGTTTAGCCTTCCACCAAATGAGAGTAAAGTGATTTGTTAAAAGTCCTCACTGCCTTTCCTACTTCCATTGCCACTCTGTTGACAATACTTAGAGATTGCTGTTGAAAGCAAACATCAATAGGCTCAGGTGATGGTAAAAGTAAGAGTAGTTAACTAAACTGAAAGTGAGTAGAAAAATTTTATTATTCAAGACAGGTTCTCCATATGTACTCCTGGATGGCCTGGAACTCAGAGAGACCCACTTGCCTGTCTCTGAATGCTGCAGTTAAAGACATGTACCACCATACTTGGATTGAGTTCCTTTTTTTATTTTTATTTTTTTTTTATTCAATCCTGGCCCACCTGCCTCTAGTAGCATTGCCCACAGCAGGCCACACTCCCCATAACTAGCAATGGAGAAAATGCTGCACAGACGTGCCCATGGTCCAACATGAAGCAGGAAATCACTCAATCGAGGTTTCTCTTCTAAGGTGTCAATTTCACAGCCAATATTAACCATCACACGCACTGAAAACCACAGCAAACACTTCTTATACCAGGATTAGAGAGGAGAAGATTGGGTCTTGAAGTTTGCCTCTTTTATTCTGTTCCTAAACACCTATCAGTGGTCAGTGAGGGCACTTATCCTTTTTCCCTCCCTGTTTCCTAACTGCACACAGTGGGAATTGAATTATCTTCTTTTTATCTGGAATCAACTCTGAACATCATTGTGTCCATCTGTTCTCCTGGACTGAGGAAACAGTCCACACTGTTCCCTTCTCAGTGTGATATACATTTTCATCCTCCACAAAGTATACATTTAGTGAAGGGCTCCCACTGGCCCTCTTGACGACATTAGGTTGTTATGATACAATGCTCTAAAAAAGGTAACTTCAGAGAGCAAGGATTTATTTGGTTCCCATCTCCAACTTACTGTTCATCATTGCAGTGAATTCAAGGTGGTAAGAATTTGAAGCAGAGTGTGACATTATAGCCCAAGACAAGTGTGGGTTGCAATGATTTAGTGTGTGTATGTTAGTATTTAGCTTGCCCTCTCATTCTGTAGTCAAACATCCCCTGCTCAAGAAATTGTTTTGCCCAAAATTAAGACATGTTTTCCCAACTCATTTAACTAAAGACAAGCCCTTACTGACAGTCTAAGAAGAATTCTAATTCTAAACAATCTTTCACAGATACCTTGGAATCCTGCTTCATCTGTGTCAAGTTGACAATTACTACTAACCATTAACAGATTCTACTTGGTTTGTGTAGGTGAACAGACTCTTTAGCTTCACTTGGACTACATTTACCAGGCTAGCAGTGGACTCCGAAGGGGTCATTCCAATAGGACAGCTGATTTACTCCAGCACTGAGCTGTTTTTATACACATCATATGGGCTTAACTGAGAACACTTAGATGAGGCTGGGACAGTATAGGCTGCAAAGGAATAATCTCTGGGGTCTTAAACTTCAGTGTGTTATAAAATATGGTTGTGTCCTGGATTCCAATTGATGAGTTACTAAGATAAGATGTCTTGAGACCAAGTGGATCTAATATAGGTTCCAGAGAAGAGAAAGGATTATTTTTTTTCATGTGCATATCTGAGTCTCTCTAAAATGCATGATAAATTACCTCTCCCTTGCAGCTGCCTGCAACACTGTGTCTCTATTTCAAAATAATCAGTATGTTTCCTCTTTCATCATATCACTGACATGTTCTTTAGGCAGGATAAGCCACAGCACTGTTTTTCTCTGCAGATCAGATCCTGGGATCTCACCAGCACTGACACTGCACTGAGCAAGCTGCTTCACTCTCACCATGCTCGACCTGGGTGCTTGGCCCCACATTCCGCAGAGTATCCTACGCTGACCCTGCTGCTGTGACTCACAGGTGAGTGTCCTAGGAGTTGGAGCATCTCCCTGCCACTGGCCACAGCTGCTAATGAAAGTCAAGGACTCCAGGTAACCACCAAACTGCCACAGGAGAGATGATCACAATATTGTTTCCTATAGGCAAAGTCATAAGTGCTGCTCTGTGAGTCCAGACATGGACAAAATTTCTTCCAGTAGAATCACACTTAAGTCACTGTAACTCTGAGGCACATTGGAGTCAATGAGTCAGTTCCAAAGCAGCTGATGGCCTGGCTCCAAGCTCAGCACTCTCTGCTCACTTCCTGAGACAGAGGCTGACATGCAGGTCAGTGACATGGCCATGAGGGAAGTGTCTCTGGTGAGGCTCAGGTACCATTCCTTCTCACTTAGTTTCCTCATTCTGTCCCCCAGTTCCTTCCTCATCTGACCTCAGTCTTCTCTCTGAGTGCTGCTTCTTTGAGAGGCTGTACTATTATTTTGTCTCTCAGTGGCTGTGTTCTGTTGCTAGGGTGACATGGCAATGTACCCCAGGCTGGAGGTCAAAACCATAGACATTCATTTCCTCACAGTTCTGGAGGCTGGAATCGAGTGATCAACATGTCTACTGAGCTAATTTCTTCTGTGATGCCTCTCCTGTTGTAAATTGTGCCTTCTTGATCTGTCTTCATACATATGATCTTACCTCAACCTGTCTGTGTGGATCTTCTCATTTTCTTTAAATGAACCCAGTCACACTGGATTGAGATCCATCTGAGTGATCTTAATCAACCTTTACCTCTTTAAAGCCCTTGTTCCACATGATGAGATACTGTATTGTGGCGTTGATATGTAGAGTCTAAACAATTCATCTACAATGTTGTAGCCACATCGTGAGACCCCCAAGAAAGACCACCACAGAGCCAATATCTGATGCAAAACACAAAGGGATTTATTGATAACAAGCAAATCTGGGCTTGGTCTGCATCCAACATCTCACACAGCTGGTGAGGAAGAACAGCCCTGAGCTCTCAGGGTGAGAGTTTTTTAAAGGGAATAATCACAAGCAGGGTGGTACAAGCCTTGGAGTCATATGATTGGGTGAGGGTATGTAAACTTTGAATTTACCGGTTGGGGGTTACAATTATCATTTGGGGGCAGGCCTGGACAAGTCCCAGGTTCTGTGTTTGAGCTGCCATGGGGGCTGGCTGGTCTTGCACATTTACATTGACCCATGCACATAGCTCTAAGTTGGTGAGGGTTCCCAGACAATAAACAACTGGCTGACCCTTGAGCAATCAGAGTACGTGCAGAAAGGGAGCTACTGCAAGGACCTTGTCATAGTCCTCCCAGAAACTGCTTGCTCAAGTCTCAGGAAACTGAAATTGAGCCCTGATCTCTGAGAAAAGACTGAGCAGCCTGTTATGGAGTCTGCTTGGTCCGTTCAATAACATGTAGCCACACATTCCTGGTCTTCTTCACCTTCTCTAGGGAGCTTTCTTTTCATTATTCTCTTGGTAAGCAGGAATATTGACACTCTGTGTGGTCCATTCTTATGATTCCCCAAAGGCTGTTTATCCTCCGTTCCCCTTTGACCGGGAGGAACATTTGATGGCCTCAGGTCAGGGTTTATCAGGCCCCAGGCTCCACTCTTTAATTAGGTGTTATGTTATCTAATGTCATAGAAGTTGAAGTTTTAAAATGTCCTCATTACACTCTCATTATACCTGATACTATCACTAAGGTATGAGTTCTGATGATTTTACCACTTCCTGAAACTTTTTGTTTTTCATTTACTTAAATTAATACATAATTCAATCAATTGCATCTCTTTTCTCTGCTCTCTTTCTCTTACTTCATGGACTGACTTTGTTTCTTTAAATATCCATCCTCACACATACACACATGCATACATACACACACACACACACACACACACATACACACACACACACACTCCTAAATATATAAATAACAAATTGATAAGTCCAGATAATGTTATCCAAACAAGGACAACATCGATAAACATGATAAACATCAATAAACATTAAAATATTAAAGGGTAATATATCTTTGTCACAGATTTGTGTGTCTTTGCTTTGTCTTTTTCTTAGTATTTTATCCATGTCTGCTATACTGCTGTCTTCCTACAGGCTCCAATGCAACAGAGCAGTCAGAAGATTGAAATTTCTAACCTGTGGTGTTTAGTGCAACTTCTGTTTTTATTGGTTGATTTATCTCAGGATTTTACTTCAGTGTTTGGAAGATGTCTAGCACGAGTTCATGTGTTAAAGTTGTCATCCCCAGATAAAGGCACTACTGTGAGAGATGACTGAATATTTAGATGGTAAGGTGGAGATGAGCAACACTAACCAATTATACATTAGAAATATTTCTTCTTTTGAGCTGCTGATCCCAGGTATTTTTCAAATCAATAGGAAGATAATTTAGCAAGGTATAATTATATCCAGATGCCCATCTATATCCAGAGCCAGATCCAGCTCCATGACACCATGCATATCATCCAGTGTCAGGGAAGGCTCCATGGCTCAGCAAATCAACTGAAAAATTATACTTCAAATTCAGGCACACTTACCATGTCTCAGATACTGTGCAAAACACTCCACGGTTCTGCCTCTTGTGGATGATCTGCTCTTAACACATTGCCACAGACACAGAAAAAGAGGCAGAAGCACAAACAGCCCTAATGGTGATGTCTAGAGCTATTGCTTGGATGCTGCCTGACTGAAGTCACTGGATTCTATTTCTAATAAACTACCAGTTTAACATGTGTTTCAGTGGCATGGGAAGATGTCACACTGAGCGAATCATAAGCAGGGAAGAGTTTGTTAGATACTGACTATGAGCTACCTGCTGTTGTAGGAACACGTGCTGTACTGGGGAATACAAGTGGCAGAATGGTCACCCATGTGGAGCTTCGACTCTACTGGGGGAAATGACAACAATTAAGAAAAAAACATGAAACTGATATTTTAAAAAGTCATGTATGGCCAGGCGGTGGTGGTGCACGCCTTTAATCCCAGAACTCGGGAGGCAGAGCCAGGCAGATCTCTGTGAGTTCAAGGCCAGCCTGGGCTACCAAGTGAGCTCCAGGAAAGGCGCAAAGCTATGCAGAGAAACCCTGTCTCGAAAAACCAAAAAAAAAAAAAGTCATATATGAAAATATGTCCAATTATCCAAAGAAATAAGAAGGCTATTTGGGGAGTTAGAGATTGAAAGCAGGGGGTGTGGTTGGACATCACTGAAAAGAGGAAATTTGAGTAAAGACAAAAAGAAAATTTGAACATGTGCCACGTGGCCCAGGATTCTAGAAGATGGACTTTGTGGCACATGGCAAAGACCCTAAGTAGAGCCTACCGTGTTCATGGACCAAGCTTTCACTCCAGGTGAGTGGAAGGCAGTACAAACTTGAAATGGAGAAGCACCATGGTCTGGCAAGTGTTTAGAACTGAGTTTCCATGTAATGGTTGAACACCGACTCTCCAGGACAGATAGAAGAAGGTTGTTGCATGTCAGCAAATGAGAGAGGGTGGCTTGCACAGGACAGTGACAGGAGAGAAAACAGGAAAGGTCATATTTGGATACAGGCTAAAGTGGAGCCTATACAATATCCTGAAGGATCAGACTTGATGTGGGGGTGCAGACCCTTCTCGGCATAGGGCACCAGCATCTGCAAGAGGAAATGAGCTTCATGTCAAATCTATAGGCTGTGTCAGGAGTTTGCTCTTGAACATGTTCACCCTGAGATGTTTACTTCACTCAGGGAGCCCCTCAAGTGCATCACTGGACAAACAACTTCAGAATCACAGAGTGTGGGCATGTGTTCCAGTTCTTCCTTCCAAGATTATTTATGTTACTTGATTAACAAGTCAGCTTCTCTTCTCCCATCTTTCACAGACTTTAAAAGTCAAACCAGCTAAGTATCATGGCACAACAGCCCAGCCCTATAGTGATATGTGGACCCTTGAGCAAGGGCAATTTGAAATATGATTTATGTACACTTCCATTGTATGTTCTTGAATTATTAACACCTTATAATATTTGCTTAGAATTCTTTGCCAGGAATTTAATCAATATAATGCCTTCTGGATCTGTTGATAGAATTACATTGTTCTTTAGAAGGCATCATGCAGCCTTGTCTTCTTCAGGTTTCCTGTGTTCTCCATTGAGATACATGCACCTGGTGATCGTTTTTCCTGCTACACTGATGAAAAGGGCCTTACAGTAAGGACTCTTCCTTCTGAAAATGTGTTTTGGATCATCTGTTGTGGAATGCTAGCTTTATTTCCAATCTGGGCTTTTCAGCTGCAATTAATAACTTTGCCTGTAGGGACTAAGAGACCTGCTCCCTACCCAGGGTCCCAGAAGAGAAATGCTTCTCAGGAGCAAAGGAAAGAAAAGTTTCTATATACTAATTTGACACACCATCTGTGGGTCATTTTCTTTTATTCTTCTTTAATGTTAATTCTCCTCTCCTAATTGTCTCCAATTTCTTAACTCTATTTCTCTGTTCTTATTCTCCTGCTTCTCATCTAGCCTCAAAATTCTTCCCTTACATGAGGCCTGAAGCAATAATATATATTACAAGAGTTACCTCTCATTGGTCAAAAGTACATTCCTAAGGTAAGCGATAAGGAGGTGAGGCATTTACCATGGCAACACAAGGTTTCAAGGTTTCAGGACCAGAGGGAGGGTGCAGTGCCCAGTACGACAAACTCTGAGACATAACTCTTTATCAGCAGACTTGGCAAGTGAAGAACTGGTATCATATCTTAAGTATATTTGTGTTAATAACCTTGCTTAGAATTGGCATAGTGTTTTAGGCTGCCTAGCATTAAAAACCTTGGTTAGAGATCTGTGACTCTGACCTTGTGCATTTCCTTAAAGTTTTTACTTATGATCCATTTACAGAAACATTCAGTCTACTGTGAAACTGCTCTGAGGTTTCAAATCAGCAAAATGTGTGTTGCTTGTCTTGGACTGGGGAGAAATTGTTATTTTCTAATGTTAGTCAGAGCTAAAGGAACAAGGCAGGCTTTGACGTGTCTACCGTCTTTGTGTAACAACATTCTCCACAGCTTGTTACAGAGTTCAGTCAAAGAAAACCGCAGCCCACAAATAATTCCCATGGGTGAGAAGAACTGTGACGACACAGCAGAGGGGGTGGGAAGGCCAGTGTGCAGGAATTCCAACAGTGGGAGGGATGGTACAGTAGCTACAGCGTTAATATCAGATGTGGGAAAGTGCCTTTGACTTTGCTAGCCCTGGGAGAACTGGGTGCCTGGACCACCTGCCCATGGTACAGCCAAAGCCATGAGCCAATACTCAGGACAGACAGAAGCAAAAGAAGAACCACAGTGAACCTGCTATATGTTTGATCAGAGCTTTAGCAGTGCAGCATACTAAGTAAGATAGGTCCCGGGGCAGAGTGGTGGCAGGTACAGCATGTCCACCAATTCCCAGTCTTCCCATTAACATAAAACTCAGATTGAAAGTCACATAAGCTTTGAAAAAGGAGATCCAACATCCTCTACTTTTATTCTAGTATAACATGCTCTATTCTTCTCTTTGTGGAAACACTATTTTTTTTTTTTTTTGCATCATTGGGGTACTTGACAGCCTTAAAGGTTGCTGTTATTGTTGTTCTGCTGGATAAGTTGAATACTAAGGTTGCAACTGCTGTGCTAGTGTGCTGGGATTTCTGTGGGACTCACAGATGAGGATATGATGGACTGTCTGACCTTCCATAACCCAACCAGTATAAAGCCAGAAACACTTATGTTGCTTAGATAGTACATAGCTACTCTAGCCTTTCTGGGGGATAGAACAGAGAAGATGGATGAAGTTTTTTCCAAGCAAAGCTGTTGTGCAGATTCCAGCTGGTATCTCTAAAACAGCTAGATGCTAAAAGGACTGGATGCCTCCATTAGCTATGATAACCCACATCCATGCACACAGTTAGCTGAGATTATTAAGTCCACTCTGTAAAGCAGATTCCACTGTAGCCAGGATACTTAGTTGAGTTTTCTGTGGTCTCTTCCCAAAAATATAAAGTTCTAGCCTCCACCCTGTCCCTTGATGACTTCCTTCACTTGCCCATAGTACTTTGCCTCAGAGTGCAGCTGGCTACTGCTTTAGTTCTTTCTGAGAGATGAAGTGGATCTTGGACATGCACCAACGACCTTCAAATATCCCACATTTACCATTTTGTCTTTATAGAATTAAATTTACCAAACTATTTTATGAATGTTAAAATATTATAAAATTAAAATATTTCATTTTAGTTTATTATTCATTATGCTAGAGCAACTATACTAATACAAAATTTTGCAGAGGAGTGGCTACCACATATATGTCCCAGTAGGCAAGCCTACTGGGAAAGCAAGCCATATGTAGTGTTTCTATACTTCAAGTTTTGTACTCGTCTCAATGTTATAGGATCCAGTGCTTAATAAAATTGGAAATTAACATTCTGCTTTTTAAAAACTGAACTAAACCAGTTTACAAAATGTGAGAGTTGCTTCATTTATTCAACTTCTGTACATATATTAGTACAAAAGCTATTTAGGTCTTTTAATTTTTTGTTACAAAAATTTTAGTCTGTAATTTGATAATGTATATTTAGAATTTCCAGTTGGAAAAAATTATATAACATTGAGTAAATTAGTTGTATATTTTGTGCACACACCAATGTGAAAATATAAAATTACTTTGTAAGCTTACATAAACGTAACTCATTCCCATTATTTTTCCCTGCTCATTTTTTAATCTGGAAATATTCTAAGACTATCCACATGTTGTCAAGACATGGTCTTAGCTATTACACAAGGTTTTAACTTCTCAAGGCTCCTTTTTGCTTTTGGATTAAGTTATCTATGGAAGCTGTCCTTCCTGGCAGCTCCTGATGTGTGTCCTTCCCTAAGTTTATTAATGAGAACCACTGAAGTGGAAGATTAGAGCCACCATTTTCCAACAGTTAAGTGGAAGCTGGGTGCTCATGATGCTTTATGAAATTTCAAAATTCACTATATTGCCAAACTTTGTTGTAGCTAGAGTTTTTCTGCCTGGCCCACAGTCAGGACAAATCTCTGTCACCTGCCAGTCCCACAGCCACTCAGACCCAACCAAGTAAACACAGAGACTTACATTGCTTACAAACTATATGGCCATGGCAGGCTTCTTGCTAACTGTTCTTATAGCTTAAATTAATCCATTTCTATAAATCTATACCTTGCCACGTGGCTCGTGGCTTACCAGCATCTTGACATGCTGCTTGTCATGGCGACGGCTGGCAGTGTCTTCCCCCTCCTTCCTGTTCTCTCAATTCTCCTCTCTGTTAGTCCTGCCTATACTTCCTGCCTGGCTACTGGCCAATCAGTATTTTATTTTTATTTTTATTTTTTTTTTGGTTTTTCGAGACAGGGTTTCTCTATGTAGCTTTGCGCCTTTCCTGGGACTCACTTGCTAGTCCAGGCTGGCTTCAAACTCACAGAGATCCACCTGGCTCTGCCTCCCGAGTGCTGGGATTAAAGGCGTGCGCCACCACTGCCCGGAGCAGTGTTTTATTTATTGACCAATCAGAGCACATACAGACCATCCCACAGCACTTTATGTTGTGTTTTGTACCTGACCCTTATCTTTGTCATTCTTTATTTCAACCCAAATGAAGCCATTAGTATTTCTTGCATGGTAGATATCATTATGATGAACTTTCAAATAAGAATAGCATGTCTTCAATGGAGTACTACTCAGCAGATAAAAACAATGACATCATGAGGTTTTCAGGCAAATGGATGGAACTAGAAAAAATTATCCTGAGTGAGATAACCCAGACTCAGAAAGACAAACATGGTATGTACTCACTCATAAGTGGGTACCAGATGTAAAGCAAAGGATAACCAGACTGAAACTCATAACTCCAGGGAGGCTACTTCTTAAAGAGGACCCTAAGAAAGACACATGGATCGCCCAATGACAGAGAAATGGATAAGATCTACATGAGCAAACTGGGGGGGGGGGGGCGGGGGTAATGGAGGGCAAGGGTTAGGGGAAAGAGAGCTTAGTGGAGGGGGAGGTCCCAGCTGGATTAGGAGCACAGTGGGAGAATGGGGATAGAGATACCATGATGAATGAAGACCCTAGGGGAACAGGAAGAAGCAGAGTGCTAGAGAGGTCCCCAGAAATCCACAAAGATATCTCCACTGTAGACTACTGGTAATGGTTGAGAGAGTACCTGAGCTGACCTGCTCTGGTGATCATATGGCCTAACACCCTTGCTGTCATGATAGAACTCTCATCCAGTGTCTGATGGAAGCAGATGTAGAAATCCACAGCAGGGACCCAGGTGGAAGTCCAGGAGTCCAGCTGGTGAGAGAGAGGAGGGATTGTATGAGTGAAAGATATTGAGACCATGATTGGGAAAAGCACAGGGACAAATAGCCAAACCAGTGGAAACACATAAACTGTGAGCCAATGGCTGAGGAACCCCCAAGAAACTAGACCAGGCCCTCTAGATAAGTGAGACAGTTGATTAGCTTGAGCTGTTTGGGAGGCCCACAGGCAGTAGAGCCAGGACCTGTCCTTGGTGCCTGGGCTGGCTGTTTTGGAGCCTGGAGCCTACGCTGGGACACTTTGCTCAGCCTTGGTATAGGGAGGAGGGGATGGACCTGCCTCAGTTGAGTCTACCAGGCTGGGCTGACTCCCCAGGGGAGACCTTGCCTTGGAGGAGGTGGGTTGGGGGGGCTGGATTGGGGGGGATTGCTGGGGAGTGACAGGAGAGAGGACGGGGGAATCCATGACTGATATGTGAAATTAAGTTAATTATAAAATAAAAATATTAAAAGAAAAAAAGTATAGCATGTCTTCTCTCCTATATTGTTCCCAAAGTGTTGTCATGAGAGGAGTGCTTGGTTTTATTTAAATTCTGGGTGTGTTTTTTTCTTTAGGAACTGTGAACACACACTATTTCACTGCCCCTGGAAGCTTCCGTTTCTGATAAGGACTGTTTTCATATCATTTTGATGTTGAAAGAGATGAGTCGTGCTCCAGGCTGCTCTCAGTGTTCTCTGTTACTCCTCTTTGTCTGTTGGATTCCAGTGTGCACTGGTGTGGGCCTCTCTGAGTTTGAATTATTTCAGTGTGTTGGAATTATAGTTCTTATATTTTATCAAAACAAGAAGGTATGAGACATTTTTTCCAATAATCTTGTCTCTATACTCCAAATTCTTCAATTTATTCTCTTTATTCTCTCCTTGCCGCAGCATTGCTGAGTAATGTTACTCTATCCATTTCCATTACTTAGATTTTTATTTTGTAACCCCCTAAATCCTCTGTGGATGCTGTCTATTGAACTAATAAGTTTTGTAGTTCTCTACTCCCCAATTCCATTAGATTCCTTCTTACAGTCTCTCTCCATTTATCTTCATATATTGCTATTCAGAGTCTTGACTTCCTTTAGTGAATTTCCATTTGTTCATTGCATATTTCAAATGAATGTTGCACAGTCTTGGTCCAGTAGTGTAGTACAGTGCAGCACAGTGCAGTCCTCCCAGATTACCAAAGTCCAGCAAAAATGGGTCAGAAGTGTCGGAGTTGTGGGACTTAGAGTCACTGAACAAACAGGGTGCTGTGATGGGCAGACAGGTGACAAGGGACAGTACCCTTGGGTGACCACACCATATACAACAAACAAAGCCGGTCCTCCTGGAGAGTGGGGTCCTGTGACACCATGCTAACTGCCTTGTCACACCAAGTTAAAATGAAACTTCTGACCTCCAAAGCATGAAAGAAAACATTTCTGTTGTGTCCAACCCCTAACTTTACAGCAATCTGTTACATCATCCTTAAAGTCAGTATAATGCTGGGGCTGGAGAGACGGTCCAGGGATTAAGAGCACTTCCTACTCTTCCATAGGACACAGGTTCAATCCAATAGCCACATGGTGACTCACAACCATCTTCAGTAACTTCAGTTCCAGGGGATCTGACATTCTCTTCTGGGTGCCTTGGGCACCAGGCATGCACAGAAGCAAAATACTCACACACATATAATTAATTAATTAATTAATTAATTAATTAATTAATTAATTAATGTAATTATTATATTTTTAAAACTGGTAATTTAAGCCAAGGTTTTATTTCTATAATTAAGGTGCATGTTACTGCATATTGGGACCTATCTATGGTATTATCACTCTACCTGATAAAGAAACCATATCGAGAACTGGGGGCCTGACCCAGAGAAACTTGAAATAAAATGTACATCTTATTAACTATACAAAGCACTAAGTTCACATCTCACTGTTCTAAAAGAGTCAGGTCATCACATCCAATACAATTATTTAAGAAGTGCCATATGCCATGTGCACAAAAAATGAAAACCAAACAGATACTGGATAAAACATGAGTATTCCAAAAAGAATTAGGGCTTCAATCAAAATACTGCCAAGTTCTCAGTGTCTCTGTGGCTCAGTTTCCTTGTCGTTTCATTCTTTTGTTAAGAGGTCCAAGTAAGGAGACCATGATCACATCATGCTGAGCTCCAGTAAGAAACAGTGTTTGATCACAACCTTGAAAAGCCTGTGGGTTCCCATCATGATGAGCACTGATTGATGTTTCCTGCAGGAGCAGATACACGGGAGCTGAAGGTGATTCAGCCTGAGAAATCAGTTTCTGTTGCTGCTGGAGACTCAGCCACTCTGAACTGCACTGTGACCTCTCCGTCCCCTGTGGGGCCCATTCAGTGGTTCAGGGGTACAGGGCAGAGTCGGCACCTAATATATAGTTCCACAGGAGAGAAGTTCCCCAGAGTCACAGATGTTGCAGATACTACAAAGAGAAACAACCTGGACTTTTCCATGCGCATCAGTAGTGTCACACCTGCTGATGCTGGAACCTACTACTGTGTGAAGATCGACAGAACAGACTCTGACAGGGAGATTCCGTCTGGGGGAGGCACAGTGCTGAATGTGCTTGGTAAGTACTATGTTGTCCTCCTCATCCCTGATATCTCCAACAGGTCAAAATGTGCCCAAGATTCTGTGAGCAACAAGAAAGAACAAGTCTGCAAGTGACCGCCCATGTACATAGGGTGACTTTACCCCAGCTGTGGACCAAGGAAGCAGAGGAGGGGAGAGGACATGCTATTTGCTAGAGGTCCCCCTACTGGTAAATGGGGGTAAATCCATACCCTGGTCTGCCTGCATAGCAATGCTTACCTTTCTCAATCTATCTCAGGCTAGTGCCTTCATAAAACCCTGAGAGCTGACTGCCTTGTTCAGTGACAGAGTCAGACTTGGCCGACTGCCTCCAGAGTGTACTTCCCCTACTGATTAAGTCTTCTCTTTCTCCCCAATCAACCTGGGGCTGAGTGTATGCCAGCTTCCACTCTAGCTGTCAACAGAGATGGCAGTAAGCAGGCCAGCAGGGGCTCTTTACCGAAGATATCTGTCTCCTCCTTCCAAGAGGAAAAACAAACCACAGCAGAAAGTAACATGGCCAGGGCATGGTGGCTTGTTTTTTGCATTTCCTCTTCATGCACAGCACATTGCTAACATTCACAATGTGCTCACCTTCCCTGTGAAATCTCTCACCTAGTTTAGATGCTGGCACCAAGTTAGGCCTTTGCCTTAGATCTGTCTGAAAAAGTTTTGTGTCAGCTACCAACTCTCTCAGATACTGAAGGTTTTGAGCAATGTAGACTTATTATGTCTATGGGAGTCTCCAACTGGAAGACCTCCAATCCCCAGCTGAGGAAACAAGACACTCACTTTGAATTTCCTGACAGAGGCCTGAAGTCTTCTTTCTAGGTCTAGATTCTGAGAATTTTTCAGCATGAAAGACAGTCGAACTATCCAGTCCAGTCTTCTTTGAGACATGAGTCCTGTGTTCCAGTGCCCTGACTATGATCACATAGTCAGTCATTGCTGAGATCTGGCCTGGAACCCACATCTGACTCTATCTCCATTGAGAAGCCTGATGCATAAGAAATGCTGAGTCAGAATTGCTCAAACTCAGCCAGAATTCCCATTCATCATCAGCTCCCCAAGGTGTCAAAGTGTTCCTCACGGTCAGATGCTAATAGTAGTGATGGGAAAGCTACCCCAATGTCAGCCACACCCCAACTCCATGTCCCCTGTGTAAACAAATCATCATATTTTAGCAGCTACAGACACACTAATTCAGATCCCAGATCAGGAATATTTCATTTGTTTCAATTTGTCACTACTCAAGTGGTGCCACAGTGGATGATCTCACAAAACCATAGTACTGACCATAAGGCACACACCCTCTCGTCAGGGCCTGCTGAGTCTCAGGGTGAACTAGTTTACAAAGATATTACCCTTTGCTCACCCATGTGCAGCTGTAGCAAGACTTCTCAGAACCCCTCAATGGAGAGTGAAAGGGAGCGTGGCTTCATCTTAACTTGATAGATGTCACAAATAAGGACACTGAAGTAATGCAATGCCTAGGCAACCCCAACCAGCAAATGGCTCACATAGGCTGCAATCTATAGCCTTGCAGTGATGTTTCATCTGCTGTGTCATTTGGCCTAAGGATGCCCTCGATGAGAAAGTACATGTAAGGAGGGAACAAAGTACAATGTGCTATGTACTACATCTCCATTATATCATTTTCTCCCTAACCATGTGGTATTGGAGAGAGGTCACTTCTTCCCTTTAGAGGTGAGCCTGAGGTTCATAGAACACACCTGACTTGTGAGCACATGAGGAAGAATCAAGAATTGACCAAAACTTCCTGCCTCATAGACTAACACTGCATACATGGTATATATCCCACATAGCTTATTCCCTGAGCAGCAGCCACAGAATGGAGCTGACTTCTATGCCCAGTCTTGAAAATATGATCTGTCCATGGAAGAAGAAAAAAGGAACATTCTGCCAGAGCCTTGGGCCCCTAGAACAAGAACCTCTTTTCTGGAGCCACCTGGAACAGCAATTTGGCCTAGAATTACTCAAGTCGGGTTCTTAGAAAGGAGGCAGAGTCAGTGGCAGGGTTACAGAAGTGGGGACAGTTGCTTTGTTGTGGTAAATGAAAGTGAGGGCACAGGAAATGGCCTCTGAGACACAGCAGGGAAGTGGGGACAGAGTCTCTCTTTCAGCCTTGGTGTCCTCATCTGTGGCCTGGTGATGACCACAGACCCTTTAGTGATAAAGGATGACCCTGTGTATATGATGTGACACAGCAGCTCCCCCAAACCAGGTGTCATTATGGTTGTAAAACCTCGGGTAACTTACTCTAAAGTTGAAGCACAGTCGCCCTGTACAACGTATATACCTGTCCCCTCTTTGTGAGGGTGCTATGACTATCCAGAGTTGCTAAGAGACTGGTGCAAGAAGCCATGGGAGAGAAAACCTTGCTCTCTGTGTAGTCCTCAGTTTCCCTTTCTGTGAAGATGACAGCCATGTTCCATGGTCAATGTTATGAATGAATCCTAGATGGCGATGTCAGGGTCATTACAGGGCTTCAGTAGTGCAGTGGTCTGCAGGAGAGAGGACTGAGACTAAGTGTCTGCATAGGGTCAGGCCTATCACAGCAATACCCTCATCCCTGGTACCAATTTCTTTCTAAATTATGGTCACAATAGCCGTGAAGAAATACCATGGGCACAGAAACTCTTACAAAGGAAGACATTTCATTGAGGTGGCTTACAGTTTCAGAAGTTTGACTCAGTATCACCATGGAGCAGACATGGCAGCACTCAGGCAGACATGGTGCTGGAGAATAAGCTGAGAATCCCACATACTGACCCACAGGCAACAGGAAGTGAAATGTGTGTCATACTGAACGTATCTTGAATGTATTTGAACTAAGGAGCCCATCCCCACAATTACGTACTTTATGCAACAAGGCCATACCCACTTCAACAGAGCCACATCTCCTAATAATACCCCTCCCTATGAGCTTCTGGGGACAAATTACATTCAGTCTACCACTTACCTCAAACCTATAGAGACATCAGGTGTGCTAGAGTTTAGATAGCTTGACTTCAAATAACGTTTGTTTACAATCCTGATGTGATGGACATTAGAGAAGGGATCACATATGTAGAAATACAAATGTGAAATGATATTTTCAAATGCAGCCTGTTACACATGATAACTTCAGCACAAGGCATCTACACAACACACTACCTTCCTCCCACTACTCCACCCATACGTGTGCTTTCAACCAGAAATTGTTACTGTCTGTTCAACAGGCTCACTCTTGTGTCTCTTATGATTAACAGTTAGGAAATGAACTAACCACCTTTAGCTTCTTTTGCAGAGGGAAAGCACTGTTTTCAACCTCAAGCTAAGTCCACCTGAAACCCATTTAGAGATGCAGACTATTGAGCTCTCAATGTTAAATTCAGGCTTGGCACAGATGAGACCTACTAGCATGTAGGTCCAAAAGAAAGCAAGCAACTGGGGAAGCAGGAAGGGCTCCAGCTTTGTGGTACCTCTGTGATGTCATTTATTTCCTGGGTTACTATAGATGTGAATCTACAAATATTTCCCCTAGATTTGTTAGGTTTCCAGAGGAAGCCAACAGGAGCAGATCATAGAAAATATAAAATACACTGGTGAATGCCTTCCTTTGCTCAGGCTCAGAATTCTACCTAGCCTTGCCTTTCCTCATTTACTGGTGGGGATCTTTGCCAAACTCTGGAGACAAAAGAATCAAGAATACCCCAGAAGGACCAGGACTAACCCTGCCAAAACAAATCTCCAAAAAACAAAAAACAAAATGAGGAGGATAAACAGTAAAATTATGTGTCTGTCACCTTGAAGTAGAGCAGGTCCTCAGTATGGCTGAAGCTCTGGAATTGATCCAAAGCACCATAGGAAACAATGACAATGAGATTAATATCTATGAAGAGTCCTCACAATGTTATGTCAACAGTGGCAGCATCACAATCACATCCTTATCTACATGCTTCTTTGTAGCTAAACCATCTCTTCCTGTGGTGTCAAGCCCTGCAGGAAGAGTTATTCCTGGGAAGACAGTGAACTTCACATGTAAGTCCCATGGCTTCTTTCCTCGAAACATCACACTTAAGTGGTTCAAAGATGGAAATGAGCTCCCTCACTTCGGTACTGCTGTAGACCCCAAAGGAGAAAGCGTCTCCTACAATCTCTCCAGCACAGCCCAGGTGGTGCGGAGCCCTCAGGATGTCCACTCTCAAGTCATCTGCGAGGTGTCCCATGTCACCTTGCAAGGAGGCCCTCTCCGTGGGACTGCCAACTTGTCTGACACCATCCGAGGTAAATGACGCTGAATCCCAGCTCAAGCTCATAGCTGTTCAGAATGGTTTGGTCCATAGTTCCCAGAAAGCATTCATGCACATCATATGGCAGTGGGAATCATAGACTGTCATCAACACATTAAAACAATGTATTTATTTTAACAAAAGTAATTATACCAATACAGTTTATGAGCCATTTCACTCATTCCTGGTATTTTCATTCATTTTACTGTTGTTATAGCTTTCCAAGTGCACCTGAGCATTGTGCTTAGTAATTTCACAGATTATGACACTCACTGTGTGCGTCTTTGTGTCAGGAGCTGTGTTTAGGGGTTCTAATCTGACACAAATGCTCATCCTGTCCCCAGTATGAACTTAAAATGGAGATGGTTCCTCTGTACTCAGCCTCACTTCTGGCATCTGTCTGTCTAGGTTCTGTCTGTCTCAGCTTCTGCTCATGCTCTTTCAGTTCCACCCACTGTGGAGATCAGCCAGCACCAATCAGTGCTATGGAAGCAGATAAATGTCAGCTGCAAGGTGAGTAAGTTCTACCCTTTGAGAATACGACTGATTTGGTTAGAGAATGGAAATATATCCCGGACAGAAGATCCTTCTCCACGCACCGTCATCAAGGATGGAACCTCCAGCTGGACCAGCTGGCTCCTGGTGAACAGATGTGCTCATGAGGAGGACCTGGTACTCAGCTGCCTGGTGGAACATGATGGACAACCACCAGTCATGAAACATCACACTGTGATGCCCAGAGCACATCGCAGTGAGCAAGGTATTGGCACCATGTCTGGTGTGTCTCCACCCCAGCTTCTTGAATGTTTGTTAATTTTCCCTCTTTTTTTTGAATATCAAAGGCAGAATTTATGCTTACTGTATGATAATGTTAATATCTAAAACTAAGTAAAATGTTAACTTTAGCTTTCATCGCCAGCTTCTCACAGGTCTCACACATCTCTCCATTGATGTGTTGATATTCCAAGATATTAAATAAGGAAGACAGGAAGGCATCATCTTAGCCTAGCATTCTGTCTCTTGAATTCTTACCTACCATTTGATATATCCTCATGTTCATTTTCTTCCTTTTCAATATCTTCCCTGCCTCCATTCCATTTTACACTTTTCCATGAACATCTGGACCTCACTCAGTGTTCTATGCTACCTCCTGAGTATAATTATTACATGCTTCCTGAGGACCTGTTGTTTTAGTGTGGATCTGGACCCAGCTGACTGAGTGGTCATAACAGGGGCCTCATATCCTCCTTTTTTTTTTTTTTTTTTTTTTTTTTTTGTTATAAAGGACAGATATCTATGTATCCAGACGCTGGCTTACACTTAGTACATGCAGCTTTCAATTTGACTATGATCTCTTGCCCTTCATCAGTTGTTGCTGACTCTGCAGCTAGGGTCCCACTGTCTCTGATCGCAGGGTAGGGGGTGAATAGATACAGAACCAACGGCACAGGCTCTGGTAGATTGTAAGCAATCTCATTTATTAAACAAAGGACTGAGGTATTTATGTGTGTGCTTTTTGTCAGGCTCTGCTTCCAGCTGCCATGGTGTTTCCTGGTTGGCTCTGGGTCGTATGTCAGCAGTGGTCATCTTGGGAGTCTGGTTTCAGGGCCTTCTGGGTCAGGATACTACTGTGCATGTCAGAGCTCTTTGTTTGCCTAAGGCATGGCCCAGTGCTTTCGGCCTTATCTGCCTCAGTCAGTCACCCAATGAGTCATCAGTTTTACAGACATGGAATCTAGGGATGGTAAAGCAATAGGGATGTTGAGTTCTTGCCCTGAGACCATGTGATGTGGTCTAATGTAATGAAGGGAAATCTAAGGTCACTGAGAGGTAGGTCATCGAGAGTACATAAGGTCAAATTTCTAGTTAAGTATTTTCTCTTGACTTGTTAATATCCTAGGACTTAGG
Source organism: Peromyscus maniculatus bairdii (assembly GCF_049852395.1). NCBI lineage: Eukaryota > Metazoa > Chordata > Mammalia > Rodentia > Cricetidae > Peromyscus > Peromyscus maniculatus. Next base: position 22,198,977 of record NC_134853.1, read on the forward strand.
CAGAGTTAGATAGAGACCCCTTTACATGAATATGTATTATTTCCCCATCATAAAAAAAAAACCAAGAGTGGCCATCAACTCCTATGACTTTTTAAAAACATAGGTTTCTTATCATGAAGCTTTCATTGTGAGTTTTATCTGATGAATGAATAATCGGTCACCAAATATTTTTTATATTACCATTAAACAGTAAAGTTTAGAAAGTACCAGCTCCCTTAGAGTATGAATTATAAAGGTGCTGCATAATTATACCCCCTGATGGATCTGTGATGTGTGCTCAACACTTCTAAATACAATCCACAGTGGATGCTCAAGTAAATAAATAGTTACATTCAAATCCAATACCATCAACAAATTCAATGAATTCAAATTCCCAACAATTACTTTAAATGGTCTGTATTTTCAAAATTACTTTATAGACTTCCCTATGTGATACAAAATTAGGTTCTTCAAAAAGAAGCACCTTTCACAATTAGACCAGTAACAAATAAGTTTAGAACTCTTTGTCCATGTTTTCTGAGTTTTCATACTTCTGCTATAGAATGTATTAGATAATCATATTGTCCTTTTTAAGTCTAAGTGGATATGCAATTATAAAGTGATGTTCTTCTCTAGGTATTGATGTAGAAAACTTATCATATCTCTTTCATCAGTCTTTCTGGAAGATTTCTAATATTTTCTTTTTCCAAAAAAACTTCTTTACGTGGTCATATCTATTTTTCAGTTTCTATTTCATTAATTTTCTACTGTTCTCCCTTCAATATTATTATAAAAATTTATAGAAATAACTTATGGGTCATCAAATCATATAAATGAAATTGGAGTCTTGTCTTGGGATTCTTAGTGTCATTCACTTAAGAATGGAGTCAAAGGATAGGAAGCTCAATGAAGATTTAATTAGAGTATGAAAGTGAAAAATCCCTTTGGCAGGCAGGCTCTAAATCTCATCAGATTCCCAGAGGTTGATAATGTAGCAAAGAAAAGAAAACCAAAAAGTAGAAACAAATAAACAAAAACTGCCATGCTGTTCTAGCCAGCACAGAGTCCAGACACATGATGAACAACAGGTGGGGAGGGAGCGGTAGGAAATACTACTGCAGCCCATACATGGTACCAGAGAAAGATGGGGAAAAAGTAGGAGAAAAAGTTGTCCCTTCTTAAGGTGAAGCCTCAGAAAGGTGAACTTCACTGCAGCTCAGCTGGGAAGAACTGTACTGGGGGACGGAATGCTGGGAACAAAAAGAGCAGCACCTCATTAAAGGAACAATTAATTATTCCACCCCTTTATCGTGAGTTATATATAATTTGGCCTCCTACGGCCCAAGTTGAGATTCTATTCTTTTGACTTGAAGTTTACTTAGGCTTCTGTTGCTACTCTCAGGGTAGTATTTCCTTTATTCTCTTTGCTCCTGGTTTACTTTGGCCTTGTTAGGTTCCTTAAGGCTGGAGGCAAGTCACTTCAATGCTTGATGCAAAAAAAAAAAAAAATGACCTTTCTATGGTAACTATTGTCTGCTACTGTAATTTAAACAATTTTACCTCTACCACAAGCCCTGGGAACAATGACCATTAGTCCTCTGATCTTCAGTGCCAGACACTTCAATAATCAAATTCCAAATTCTCTTATTTGAGTGTATTATCTGTAGCTAGAGTTTTCCTGCCTTGCCCACAGTCAGGACAAATCTTTGTCACCCGCCAGTCCCACAGCCACTCAGACCCAACCAAGTAAACACAGAGACTTATATTGCTTACAAACTGTATGGCTGTGGCAGGCTTCTTGCTAACTGTTCTTATAGCTTAAATTAGTCCATTTCCATAAATCTATACCTTGCCATGTGACTGGTGGCTTACCGGCATCTTCACATGCTGCTTGTCATGGCGGCAGCTGGCAGTGTCTCTCTGCCTCAGCATTCTGCTTCCCAGAATTCTCCTCTCTCCTTGTCCAACCTACTTCCTGCCTGGCCACTGGCCAATCAGTGTTTTATTTATTGACCAATCAGAGCAGTTTGACATATAGACCATCCCACAGCAATTATCCCAATGACTTTTCCCTATCAGAATCCCATGGGAATCGCTTCTCAGCCTTTTGGCTAAGTCCAAGTGCAGGATCCCATGGAAGTATTCTATAGTGAATGTAGGAAGGCAGACCTAAACAGAACACTGTGATATAAACACAGATGTGAAAGAGCCTGTGTAACACAGGGAGCCATGGGATCATAGAGCAGGGACAACAAAAGACACAGCAACTCCTCAGAGAGCTGGAGCACGGGGTGGCCAGAGAATTTTTCAGGCTGAAGAGGAGGGAAGAGACAATAAAATTTCTATCTGTACTGTGCTGCATCAAGTTGGGTGTTTGCTTCTTCCTAAGGCCCCATCAAGACCATATTTAATTCTTGTTTGTTTTGTCTTCGTTGTTTGTTTGTTTGTGTTTTCAGGCAATGTTATAGTTTTATTTTAAACTCAGGCAAAGAAATGTGTTGTTTAAATTGCCATTCCAGGATACACAAGGGAAGTCAATTTAGGAACTCAAACATCACACCCACAGTCAAAAGCAGAGAGAAACAAATGCAACCTTACTATATGCTGTGTGCTCACCTAGCTTTCTTTACTATTCTTACACAGTGTGGAGCCCTGTGTCTAATGAAATGGTGCCACCCACACTCAGATTGGTGCTTACCATCTCAATTAACAGCCAAGACAATGCTCCACACACCCACCAACAGGTTAACCTTATCTACACAATTCCTTAGCTGAAATGCTCTTCCTAGAATTCTAGGTTGTAAGAAGTGGGCATTTAAAACTAACTGTTACAGACACTGTCTCAGGAAAACTGAGCTAATAAGAACTCACACTTCGGATCCTCTTGTTTCTACCTCCCTAGTGTTAGGTGCCACACCAACTCCAGTGTCGTCCGTGTGACATGAACAATTATGTCAATAATACCGGACGGGAGATACGTGTCCCACGGGACTAAGCTCCCTGGAGGTCCCTGGCAGAGTGCCCATGTTATGCCTCCTTCTCGAAGGAGACGTGCTTCACAGATCATGAGCTCTCTGGGCTATGGGTTCTGTACAACTGCTTTTCTGATAATGTTCTAATTAATCTATAAAACACAGCCAAAATTAATGAATGCTTGGGTTGTGAACTGTGGAGGAAAGGGGAAGCTGAACATGGACCTTATTTAGATATAGCAGAATGAACTATTCCTTAAAGACCTCAAGCCTCAAGCCGCTAGATAATAGAAAGTATAATAGTTCAGGCACTTCTAGGGAATGAACACTCACCCACTAGGAATCCTTTAGGAATCCCAACTAAAGTGATTTATGGCAGAAAACATTATCTCATAGGAGGCAGATAGTGGGTCCCTCTGTTGAGGAAGTTCAGCATGGAAAACTTAAGGACTACAGCAGAACCCTTTCCCCTTACAGGTGTAAAAGTACAAGTGTCCATATTCCAGCAGGTAAAAGGTTTTATATTAGAGGAGATATATGGTAAAGAACTGAAGAAATACTTAGGGAGGATCTGCAGCATCCAAATTGGCTAAATGGGTCATGAGAACCAGAAAAGTAAAAATGAATAATAAACTAGTGAGCGGCTGAGATAAAGATGAAGGGCACAGCTGCAAGAAGCCTACACAAGTCTAGGAACTGTACTAAGTTTGAAAAACACAGACTGCTCTTTGGGTCACAAAGTTCTTGTGAGTGAAAGGATATGTCTAGCGCTGATTAGTAACTGTGTGCTTGATGTTTTTTAAAGATGATGTAATTGAATTATTGCCAAGCTCTTGTTGTTCCTTGTATGACTTGATAGTTTTCTTTTCTGTATATAAACTACTGATTTGCAGAAGTAAAATTGCAGCAGATTCAAACCACTTTTGAGTGTGTTTGTTGTCTGTCTGTCAGTCGCCGAATCCTTGCCTTCCTGACTACCCAAGCCCTGATTCTCCTACGGTCATGGTACTCCCGGTGGGCCAGTCCGTGGCAGTTAGGCATTGGCTAAAAAACTGGTTGGCTGGTTGTTGTTGTTTTTCTGGGGACTGAACTTAGGAACCCAACCTAACCTTACATCTTAGGTAAACACTACAATTAATGCACAACCTAACCTGCCTGTTTCTGTCCCTAAAACCAAATTTTAATCTTTGATTAATTTCAAAATTAGTACTACTTCCTGAACAACAGAATATTTTTAGAAGACATCTACACTGGAGTGGACTTGGGCTGTGTGATGCCTGAGGCGCCAAACCCTGACATCTATTCTCATAGACTCAAGTATAGAATTTTTGTCCCTCATCTGCATGCTTTCAGCAAGTGGCTTGATCAGACTGTTGGCCATTTCAGCAGGCTCCCTTACCCCAAGAATCTGTATTGTTTCAGGAATCCTTTATCTAAACAAGGCACTCTGTTAAACTCTTCCTCTCAATGTATCATCTTCTTGTGCATGTCCTTTGCACAGCTATTCCTGGGTAATTGAGAGACTGAACTTGTCTTGTCTGCGGACAATGTTTCAGGGATCATCCTAAATACCAGCATTCAGGAGCTTCTCTGAATCCCACTAACTTTGTGACCAAACCTACAGATCAGATTCCACATTGAAGAGGAAATAATAATCCTTAAACCCCAATAATTCATTCTAGATCAAAATATGGGTAGCCATCGCCCAGGAACACAGGTATAGGTCACCTCAAAGGCCACTGTGGAAGAACGTCTATGGAATTTTTGTAGGAAGAGAACAAAGGAAGTCATAAGTCAAGACACTTTTGCAATACATTTGTGGGAACATGGAATGAAAGGCATACAACACAGAGAAGAACCCTGCTAGAGGTTTCAGATGCTATCAGATGGCATGTGAAGCATCAGGGTTGGTGGAAGCTAGTGGTCTGCTAAGTTAATACATTCTAAATGAAAACTAATCTTCTGCTTGTACCCTCTGAATTATTAACCTAATGGTCACAAAGCTGTTATGTTAAGTACAGAGGAAGGCAATGTATGGGTATTAAGAGAGCTGAATATGACCGAAGATAATCTGGCTCTGGACCTGAAACATGTCAAACTCTCCAATTCACTGAATTTCAAAAAGCCAATAATAATTACAAAAGGTTCAGTTTGAAGGTTCAGATTCTTTGTAAGAATTTTTGTTTATAAAACCAGGTGCTATGTGGCATTGAGCATAAAATCTTATCCAATCTCTCTAGAAGGGAACCTTCTTGACCTATCTCAGAGCCAGTGGGTAACTTGAAATCTCTTTGCTGTATCTTCTGCTTTGAAGCATTGAAGCTGGGATAGGGCACAGATTCAAACTCCTCAGAGATTTGATATACTTGAGATTCCATAAATGGGCCAGGTAAAGATCCCTGAGGATAAACTCCTTGTATGCTCTCTAATGGTTCCTCCTACCACTTGATTTCCAGAACCGAAGACATCAGATACTGCTGAGGTCCTTGTAGCTGTGCTCCTTGCACCCAAACTGCTACTGGTAATTGGTGCTGTTGCCATCTACATGCACAAGAAGCAGAAGGCCTGACTGTAAGTTAGGAGGGATGGAGGGTGTATTAGTTACTATTCTGTTGATGTGACAACACACCAAGATGAAAACAATTTATAGAAGAAAGGGTTTATTTGGCCATATTGTTCCAGAGTCATATGAGTCCATCAAACCTGAGAGGCATGAAGAAAGATCAGGGAGCTAAGAGCTCATATCCTTGTGGAGAGCATGAAACAGAGAGAATAAACTGGAAGTGTCACAAGGCTTTTTAAGATCAAAGCTCACCTCCTGTGACACACTTTCTCTGGAAAGGCTGCAGTGTCTAAACCTCTCCAAACAGTACCATCAACTGGGAACCATGCATTCAAATATCCTAAAATATACAGAATATTTCTTACTCAAACCACCAGGAGGTTATCAGTCTTTGAACTAACAAATAAGGGGCAGAGGCAGTAGGAGAGCCAAGGCATTTGTGAAACATTTTTTTCCATCTGTGGTGATAACATGTTGCTGAGGATCCTCAGGAATCCCTTATAAGCCTTTGAGACATCCCAAGCTCCCAGGAAGTATATGTGTCCTTCAGGAACCTTTCAGTTGAGGATCAACAAAGGCATCCAAAGAGGCCTAAAGGAAGTGAAGCACATGGGCCCTTGGGAGGATGTGAGATATTGCCTCAGTGCCCCTGTTAAAGGTCACCACAGAAAGTGGAGAGCAAGGGTTCATGGGAAACAGCAATCTACATTATGGACCAATTTTTAGAAGTTCCAAAGACCTGTAATAAGGGCTGTTTCTGCTTGGTCTCTTCATGATCATAAAGAATAGACTCAGAAAGACTGACTCAGGGACTAGGCTGAGATGACACTTTTGTGACATGGGCACCACATCCACTCAGGACATGAGGAGAGCAGTACCAGGGACATTGCAGCACTAAGGCACAATGTGTACATGATGAAAAAAACTATTGAATGAGAGGTGATTCTCCACAGCTCTTCTCTTCATTCTGCCATATCAGACAATGAGTATCTGATATCACCTTTCTTATAGGGTCGCAGACTACAAGAAGTTGGTGAGAAGCTGTGGAAGATTGCTCTGAATGCCTCCCTTACAAGGACAACTCCATCTTAGAATTTCCTATTGTTCCCCTATAAGCATTAATAGCTCACAGTTCTGATGTTGTTGTTATTGGATTCTATTCTTGGGATTCTTAATCTCATTAATAAAATAATTTAAGAATGAACTCAAGTGAAAGAATCTGCCAAGTTTTGAGGGAAAATTCAAAGCTCAGGAAAGCATACAACTCAGCAACTTCACAGAGGAGGAGAATGAAGGAATAAAGGGAAAACATACTCATGCTGTTTAAGAAGATGTGGAGGTCAGACACATGGTGAACAAACTTGCGCATGGTGAAAAGGGGGCATTTAGAGAAAAAGTAAGGAAGCCTAAATGATCAGAAAATGTATACTTAGATTCAGCCAGCATCCAAAATCCAAAAGAAAGAGACAGACAGAAAGAAAAGGCAAGGGTTGTTTAGTCTGATCTGGCCACACTGAGGTAGACAGACCCATCTGAACCTCAACCTAGCATGTAGGCACTGCACTGGGCAGTGGTGATGGCTTTGCAGCTGGGATCCCACTGTCTCTGATCCCAGGGCAGGGGATGAGCAGATGCAGAATCAATGGCACAGATTTTGGGAGTCATGTAAGCAATCTCGTTTATTAAACAAAGGGCTGAGGTATTTATGTGGGTGCTGTTTGGTGGGCTTTCTCTCTATGGCTACTGTGGCATTTCTTGATTTGTCCTTGGGTCTTATATCAGCAGTTGTCATCTTGAGGATCCAGTTTCAGGCTCCTCTAGGTCAGGACATTACTTCGCATGTCACAGCTCTTTGTTTGCTTAAGGTGTGGTGAGGTAATTTCAGCCTTACCTGCCTCAGTGTAGGGAGAATTCTGGGAAGGAAATGTTTAGTATATGAATTAAGGTGAAATTTTGTATTGTTTTGTTTTTTGACACAGGGTCTACTTTATAGCTTTGACAGTCTGTATATTGCTAAGTAGACGAGGTTGACCTTAAACTCAAGATCTGCTTGCCTCTGCCTCCTGAGTCCTCGGATTGAATGTGTGCTACACCCTCATACCTCGGTAGAAAAAATTTTTTTTCCTGTCTCTTTAGTGTGGTTTAAGAGGGTCCGTTGTCCTTGTGATTGAACCTGACCACCTAGAATGTTAGGTCTTCAACCAATCTACAGATTCTGTTCTCTTAACCATGAGTTTTCTTTAATGGGCCCTTAACCTACTCTAACATCTTCCTGAAAAGATAACCCTGAAAGCATTTACAAGTGAGATCAGGATCTGAGCCTCCAAACTTTTTTTGTTATCTCTGGCCCAAGGCCATTTTGGACTTCTAGACAAAGAAGAAACTAGTTGTATCTTTGAGGTCTGTTTGCCCTAAACATCCTCTTTAGTTTCAACCTCTTCTTTTTTTTTAAACATAATTCTTGATTGATTCTATGGGAATTTCATCACATCATATGCCCCATTCCCGCTCACTTTCCAGTCTCTCCATATCTGCCCCTTCCCCCTGCAGCATCCCCTCCCAAAAGAAAACTCTGTAAAATATTAAGCATAGGCCCCCAGATCAGTATGGTTCCAGCAGCAGCATTACCCTCAGACACCCACATGGCCTCATCTCATGGCTTTAGGTGATGGTAGGACCACAGACATCAACTTAGACCCTGGCTGCTCTACAGCCACAGACCCAGACATGGCTCTTGGCAGCAGCCTGGGCCTGGGCAACCATGGCCCTGTGTGGCAGCAAGGGCCACTCAGATAGGCATGGCCTCAATGGCAGCACAGGACCCAGAGACCAACATGGCCATAGGTTGTAGCCTAGAGCCAGAAATGAATGTGGCCTTTGGTCACAACATGGGCCCCACATACCAACACAGACCCTGGCTTTGGTAATACCATGAACCCAGACATGATTCTCAGCAGCAGTCTGGGCCCTGAGTCACTCTGGTCCCAGGTAGCAAGTAGGCAACCCACACCAGCCAGTTCCTCATCGCCTTTGATTCTTCATGTGCCTCTTTTCACAGCACATTGATTGTCCTGCATCTCTTTCTCTGCCATTTCTCTATCAAATATATTCTCTTCAAGGTGGTACCTCCTCATTGGGTACAAGGTGAGGGTGCCTTCAGCCAATCCATACTGTGAGGAAACAGGCTGGCCCATGGGTGTCATTTACCCACATGAGCTTCACAGCATCAAATGGACCTGTAGATGCCTCAGCCAGCCTAGATTGTCAACCACTTATTCTTATCACATGGTCTTCTTCTGAGGTCTGGAAATTGTTGAAATTGAAAAAATTGTGGAAATTGTTGACAATGTGAAGAGTCCCTTTCTGAGTACATCTGGGGATCTGGAATCATTGACACAGGTTGGCCCTCACTGTATACTTTCTTTCTCCTGCATTCCACTATAACCAAACTTCTAACCTCACTAATATTCTTTAATTTGCTACATCCTAATTTTATGAATAAAAATTGCTCTTTTTCCTGTTTGACCAAGCGTTTTCAGATAGCCTCCATCAAAAAAATTTAAAATATGCTTTCTAAAGTCAATATAGTCTCTGTCACCTTTTTTCTTATCCCTGCTATTCATGATAGAAATGCTGTGAAATTCAGAGTTTGAGTCATTTTGCTTTTTCTTTCTTCACTTAGTCACATGAAATGATGAGTTTAAAATGAGCATGACTACTCTTAAGATGTGAAATTTTTAAAATTTATGTCTGAAAAGAGGAGAAAGTGCTGATTTGTAGTGCTTGAGACATTCAATAATGTAAATAGTCTTATCGAGGTCAGACTCAAGTAACCAACTCCAGACACACAGCCATGAATCTTTCTCACAGACTGGGTCAAACTCACTCACTTTCTCACAGACTGAGCCAATACCTACTCACTACTACAGTGTGTCTACACTGTGAACATGGTTTACCTCCTCTGTCCCTCACCATTAGTCACAGGATCAAGGACAGAATCACCAGCATCTATCAGCTTCCATTTTAGCCACCAGAATATGTTGTCAAATCAATTAAATTTAGTGACACCTCTGCTTCTTCCAATATATTTTAATAGTTCATTTTCTCTCTTTTTTTCTATCTCTGCTCAATGTCACTTTGTCACCAACTTTTCTCATAAAACAATATATAAATTTGGGCAACAAAGAAGCAACACATCTGTGAATTTGCTATGTGTCTGGAAATAAGAATATCTTAGTTCTGTTCTGTAGCTAGAGTTTTCCTGCCTTGACCATAGTCAGGACTGTCACTCGCCAGTCCCACAGCCGCTCAGACCCAAGCAAGTAAACACAGAGACTTATATTGCCTACAAACTGTATGGCTGTAGCAGGCTTTTTGCTAACTGTTCTTACATCTTAAACTAGTCCATTTCTATAAATCTATACCTTGCCACGTGGCTCGTGGCTTACTGGGCTCTTCACATGCTGCTTGTCATGGCGGCGGCTGGCAGTGTCCCCCCCCCCACTTCCTGTTCTCTCAATTTTTCTCTCTGTTAGTCCAGCCTATACTTCCTGCCTGGTCACTGGCCAATCAGTGTTTCATTTATTGACCAATCAGAGCACATATTTGACATACAGACCATTTCACAGCACCGTTCACTGATGATGTGATCAAATACATCAGCAAAACAATTTTAAGGATGAAATGAGGAGGTCTCCCAGTGATAATCAAGTGATGGCCAGGTTTGCTGCTGGATCTCTGGATGAAAGTTGGATAAATGAGGATACTTCTAGTGAGAGATTGGAAGAAATCTGTACACATAGATTTTCCTCTGTGAGATATAGTTTTCATTAAAGGTAGATTGCCATTCTAAAAGAAACAATTCTACTTGTCAAGCTTTCTAAAATTTTGGTGGTAATCTATTTTATCCTTGAATGTAGACAAAAAGAAACTAATTAATGAAGAGGCTCAGATGCTTTGTGTGCATTATAAGTGAAACCAGAGGGTTTTCATTGTAAATGTAACACAATCTTGAATCACATGATGGAGTCATATGGAGAGATTTTCAGGATCAGATTGTCCTGTGGTCATGTTTGTGAGAAGACTGTCTTGATGACATTAGTTGATATGGGAAGATCCATGCCACTATGGGGGTCACCACCCCATACTTGGGTCCTGGAAGGTATGAAAAGATTGTAGAAAGTAGGCTGAGGTGTGCAGACATGCATCCATTCTTGCTTTCTGCATTTGACTGTGATAAGACAAGCTATTTCAAATGCCTGCCACCTTGAATCCCCTGCTGTTACAGATTGTAAGTTTGAATAGAGAGATAAAATGAACCCTTTCTCTGCTAAGTTGTTTTTCTCGGGTTATTTTATCACAGCAACAGAATTTAAACTGGGACAATAGGCAAAGCATGTGATTTTATTAACTCGGGTGCACTAGAATTGACAAGTGAATTTTAACAGAGTAAGGTGGAGACATAAATGAATTGTCATTGCATGAACAGCAATGAGCAAAAGGAACTTGTAAAGGAGAAGGTATATTTGACTTACAGCTCTATATTACAGTTCATCATCAAAGGAAGTCATGGCAAATATTCAGTGCAAAAGCTCAGAACTAGAGGAACTGAAGCAAAGGTCAAGGAGAAATGCTGCTTACTGGCTTGCTACCCATCATTTGCTCAGCTTGCTTTCTTATACCAACCAGGAGTGGCACTGCCCACAGAGAGCTGGGCCCTATCACATCAATTATCAATCAAGAAATTGCAATACAGTCTTGTCTACAAGCAAATATTGTAGAGACTTTTTCATTTGAGATTCCTTCTTCCCAGATAACACTAGCTTGTGTCAAGTTGATATAAAAGTTATCCAACATATCTTGTAAAAATATAGAATTAGCCATTTGATATCATTTATTATAGAAGCTTTGAGTGCTGGTGCCATGGCCTCTGACAGTTGCTATTGTTATTTGCTTGTTTATTGATTGGATAACCTTCTAAGTTGCTTACTGAATGCTATCCTTTCTAAACACACCAGCACTTACTTACTTACTTTCTTTCTTTCTTTTTTTTTTTTTTTTTGTTTGTTTTGTTTTTTGAGACAGGGTTTCTCTGTGTATGTTTGTGCCTTTCCTGGAAGTCACTTTGTAGACCAGGCTGGCCTCGAACTCACAGAGATCTGCCTGCCTCTGCCTCCCGAGTGTTGGGATTCAAGGCGTACACCACCACCACCTGGCAGCACTTTCTTTGTTGTGCCCAGATCGTGACCCCCAGAGAGAACACCAAAGAGGAGCATGCCAGAATGCAAAAGCAAGGTTTAATTCCAGATATCCAAAAGCAATACAAGCCTAGGCAGAGACTTTGTCCAATACATCCAATTCAGTGGAGGCTGGAGGAAGTGCCCACCTGTCTGCAAGCTCCATTTTTAAAGGGAAAAATCACAAGGTTACATCATTTAAGGGTACTAGTACGGGTACAATTCTGACTGGCTCGCTTCTACGGGCTTTCTAGAAATCATGGCTTAATCTTACTTCTAAGGGAGTGGTTGCCCACCACCATTTCTCATTGGCTGCCATCAGGTGGGGGCATTTCTGTGGTCAGTAACCTTGGAAACCAGGGAGAGGACATTCCATAGTCCGGCAGGCATTACCTCGTGACTACCTTGTGACTCTGTACTTTTACACTTCCTGGTTTATGGAATCTGGACTGACTTGTTTCAGTAACTATTGGCCTATTCCTAGAAGGAGAAATCTTAGGCCTTAGTTTTGGGGTTAAAAGCATTTTGGTCTTATTTCTAAGATGGCTCATTTTGGTCTCACACTTGTCCTGTAATATTTGTTAGGAAGCTACAAATCTTTGTGGGACAATGGACACTTATATCAATTAGGTTGACACAGAACCAGTACATTTTTATTTTACTAGTTTGTATATACTTGAAGTTGAAGCAGACATAGTCACAGTGAAATAAGTGTGGGTTGTACTACTTTTCTATTTACTCTCAAGCATGAAGCCTACTAACTCCTCTACCATGATCACCTATTCAGAGTGGACTTGTTTATTAGTGTCATGGGGGTGGAGACTACATTCTGGACAGATGTTTCTCATGCAGAACAGAGTTTGCATGCCATTGTGATTATGCCTACTCCCAAGCCCAGGAAACTCTCAACTATCTTTCCCTCCTACTTTAACTCTATTACTTCTAGTGACAAATATAATTTCCTGTAGCAGTAACACCTGCGTTACTATCTGTTCACCACATCAGAGTGTGGGACTGAGGATTAAAAACAGAGACAAAACAGCAGGTCATTCGACTCAGCAGAATGCTGAATGCCATTTATTGAAGGAGGGTGGAGGCCTTAAATACAGGCTTAGAGCACAGTGCGAGAACCCTGGAGGGTAGAAGACGCCACAGATGTTTTACATTCTTGCATCCTAGCTGTTTACACCAAATGCAGGATATACAAACAAGGAACCTCCAGTAACCTAAAAAGATAAAAAAAAAATTGAAATAACCTCCTGTATTCTATCAGACCACAATGCCTTAAAGTTAGAATTAAACATCAACATAAACTACAGAGAGCCTACAATCTCATAGAAAATGAATAATGCTCAACTGAATCACCAATGGATCAAGGAAGAAATAAAAAAAGAAATTAAAGACTTCCTAGAATTCAATGGAAGTAAATGTACAACATTCCCAAACTTATGAGACACTATGAAGCAGTGCTAAGAAGAAAAATCACAACACTAAATGCCCACCTAAAGAAGTTGGAGAAATCTCCAACTAGTGACATAACAGCACACCTGAAAGCTCTAGAACAAAAAGAAACAAACTCACCCAGGAGGAATAGATGCCAGGAAATTATCAAATTGAGAGTTGAAATCAATAAAATAGAAACAAAGAGAACAATACAAAGAATCAATTAAATAGAGTTGGTTCTTTGAGAAAATTAACAAGATAGACAAACCCTACCCTAACTAACCAAAAGGCAGAGAGAACATCCAAATTAACAAAATCAGAAATGAAAAGGGAACTATAACAACAGACAACAAGGAAATCCAGAGAATCTTCGGGTCATACTTAAAAAACCTGTACTCTACAAAATTGGAAAATCTAAAATAAACGGACAATTTTCTGGATAGGTACCACATTCCAAAGTTAAGTCAAGACCAGATAAACAATTTAAATAGACCTATAACCCCTAAGGAAATAGAAATTGTCACTAAAAGTCTCCAAACCAAAAACAAAAAACAAAACAAAACAACAACAAAAAAAATATCCCAGGGCCAAATGGTTTCAGTGCACAGTTCTAAGAGAATATCCAAGAAGAGCTAATACTAATACTCTTCAAATTGTTCTGCACAATAGAAACTGAACGAACTTTGCCAAACTCTTTCTATTGGCTACTATTACCCTGATACCCAAACCACACAAAGGTGCAACAAGAAAAAGAATTATAGACTAATCTCCCTCATGAACATTGATGCAAAAATACTCAATAAAATACTGGCAAAATGAATCCAAGAACACATCAAAAAATCAGGTACCATGAACAAGTAGGCTTCATCCCAGAAATGCATGGATGGCTCAACATATAAAAATCTGTCAATGTGATACACCATATTGAAAGAAAAAAAACACATAATCATTTCATCAGATGCTGAAAAAGCCTTTGACAAAAATCCAACATCCCTTCATGATAAAGGACTTTGAGAGATCAGGAATGCAAGGAACATATCTAAACATAACAAAGGCAATTTACACCAAGCTGACAACCAACATCAAATTAAATAGAGAGAAACACAAAGCAATTCCACAAAAATAATGAATAAGACAAGGCTTCCCACTCTCCACATATCTATTCAATATAATACTTGAAGTTCTAGCTAGAGCAATAAGACAACAAAAGGAGATCAAGGGGATACAAATTAGGAAGGAAGAAGTCAAACATTTGCTCTTCATATGGAAAAACAAAAAGTCCAGGATATCTAAAACAATCCTGTACAATAAAGCAACCTCCAGAGGCATTACAATTCCTGACTTCAAGCTTGACTATAGGGCTACAGTAATGAAAGCAACTTGGTGTAGGCATAAAAAACTGACATGTGGACCAATGGAATCAAATGGAATCGAAAGGAAAACCTTGATATTAATTCACACACCTATGAATACCTGATTTTTGATAAAGAAGCCAAAACTCTACCATGGAAAAAAGAAAGCATCTTCAACAAATGGTGCTGGCATAACTGGATGTCAACATGTAGAAGATTACAAATAGATCCATATCTGTCACCGTGAACACAACTTAAGTCCAAGTGGATCAAAAACCTCAACATAAATCCAGCTACACTGAACCTGATGGAAGAGGAAGTAGGAAGTATCCTTGAACGCATTGGCACAGGAGTCCACTTCTTAAATATAATACCAGTAGCACAGACACTGAAAGTAACATTAATAAATGGGATCTTATGAAACTGAGAAGCTTCTGTAAGGCAAAGGACATGGTCAATAAGACAAAATGGCAGTCTACATAATGGGAAAAGGTCTTACCAACCCCACTTCTGACAGAGGGCTGATCTCTGAAATTTAAAAGAACTCATTAAACTACTCATATAAATACCAAACAATCCAATTTGAAAATGGGCTACAGAGCTAAACAGAGAATTCTCAAGAGAAGAATCTCAAATGGCAGAAAGACATTTAAGGAAAGGCTAAACATCCTTAGTAATCAAGGAAATGCAAATCAAAATGACTCTAGAGATCCTCAAGAGTCAAAATGGAACTACTGAGAGGTTCCCCAAATCCAGGGAGATGAGTGTGATACCAAGCATCAGGAGAATTACCAGACCTGGAGAAGCAAAAGGACACAGGACAAGGGGTGGTGTGAGTGATATTGGCATGGTGGCTTGCCTTTGAAGCCAACTTCACCTTAGTAAACTTTAAGGGAACAATCTTTAGAGGTTTCAGGTGGCTTCTCTAAGGACTCTTTCCATTTGAGACACTGCTGTGAGCATAAAGAAAGCACATGGATCTGAATCCTGACACTTGGAGGAGGCTGTGTCACAATGGTCTGACATGGTCTTCTCCTCCACTCAGAACATGAATACTCAGAGAAGTCAGCACCAGAAACGTAACTTCTGGAAGACCATTTGAAACTGATGAGAGGAGTGTTGCATAGGACAGGATTCCAGTTATCTATCAGTCTCCTCCGCTGCCAGTGGACACTCTCAGCTTCTATAAGAAATAGTGTCACTTGGAGGGTTTCGGCCTGGAAGAAGCAGCTGATGAGAAGATTTTGTAGACTCTGTTTTTAACTGCTCCTCCTCCTTCAGAACAGTGGCTGGCCTAGCATTCCTTGTTGCCCCTCTTCATGGGCCATAATGCCTCAGAGTTGGGTCTGCTTTAGTTGTATGAGGCAGGAACTCTAGAAAGCAGCTCTGAACCCTGACTTGCTCTCTATACAAGTACCTTAGATTCCTCCATTAAAATCTACCCAAGCTCCAAAGTGATGAGTACATGAGTTATGTGGTTACCCTAAGTGTTACCAGTTTTGTTGATCATGGTGAAAATATTGGGAGAGCTCAGAGAATTTGAATCATTTTCATTTCTCTTTCAGCTCTCTTCCACATACAGTGATGATTTTAAAATATTTGTGTCCACCCTTGACATGGTAACTTCAAATTTTGAGCCTATGGAGAATCAGTGTTGATTTGTAAAGATTACATTGCTCTGTCATGTAAATACTCTTCATTGTGGACAATTTCAGGCTATCAACAGTTTAAACTGAAGAACACAGACCTAACAATCTATTCCAGGCCAACTCAACCCCCACACACCACAGCATTATATCCATAGCTTTCCCAAGGCTCATCACTTCTGAGCCTTCACTCCAGACATATCCACTTACAGTGTTGCCACTGTAACAACAATGCCTCAACAAGCGTGCATTTCAGAGAGCAGGATACTTAGAAAAATTGAATGAAGCAGAGTTACTTCTCTGCTTTTTCCCACTGTGTCTGCAGAGCTCACTCTCTCCTTTCCCTCATGTCTTTATAAAATTTCACTCAATCAAATGTTCATTCCTTACCCCAGTATTAAATATATGCAGATAAGAAATCATGGTTGGTTCAGGAAAGAAAGCAGAGATATAATTACCTATCAGGAGTAAGGTTCATTAGGAGAAAGAACCATGAAGCTGTGTTATTACCTTAAGGTAGAAGGGAGGAGACTGAAACTGAAATATAGGTAGATGATAATTAGATGATACACACACACACACACACACACACACACACACACACACACACACACACGGAGAGGAGGGATAGACATATAAATGATAAATCTCCAAAACAGCACAATTGTCTTAAAAAAAATGATGAGGTTTTCTTTTTGCACCAGGAAGAGAGCTTCATTCTGAACAAGAGAACTTGGGGGAAGAAGATAACCTCCGTGGAAAGGATGGCAGTAGGGAGAACAGACTGGAAGAGCCTCCTCAGAGAAATCCCAAAAAAAGAGCTACCTGACTTTTATATTTTCAGATATTGGCAGGAAGCATTACACCATGGGACTTGGTTCAGGATAGCCTACATGACAAGGAGCATGGAGCAACCAAGGAATCAATGATATTTCTTATGCGGAAGGTCCAGGATTGAGCTGATGTTTCCCTTAGTCATGTTCACAAGTCTCCTCCTTTGTTTCTGATGGCAGCTGCTTTTGAAGAATTTGATTCTGTGAGAAACAAAAGCACAGAATTTGTATATAATAAGAAAAGTAATAAATTTATTAAGAAAAGAGGGTCCAAATACAAACAAAAGAATTGTGAAGAGAATAGGTTCCCAAAGAATGAATGAAGAATTCCTTTGAGTTCAGTAGCCGAATACTGAAAGTTTCAGTCAAATCTGTTCCCTTGAAGACATTTTTGATACAGTGTTGAATCTTTTCAAGTTTGTGAACAGAAAAGTATTCAACAAATTGTCACAACAATGTTAGGTTCCACACAGAGCTGGTTTGTGGAGCCAATGATGACCCAAAAAAAAATTGGTTCTCAACTACTACAGTAGAGCTATGAGGATGAGCAGATAAAAATGATGTCTCTGCAAGAAATGCGGTCCACAAAGGTGTGAAGAAAGAAATATGTGGATCATATCAAATCTACAAGACATCATGATTTGGGTCTGCTCTTTTCTTTCTCTTTCTTTCTTTTTAAACTTCTGTCCTTGACATAGCATTGATATGTGACACAAAATAGGAATAGTATATCCAAAGTTAGAGTAATCAAGAGTACAAATTGTTGTAAATAGTAAAGAGTACAGATGAAAGAAGCAAGAAATATAAATAATATCAATAATGAAAATAATTTCTGTATGTGTCATCATCGTTCCTGAAACAGCCTGAATATGCTTTTCCTCTTTCTCCAGAGTCTTTTTAGACGTGCAGACTTGCTCCAACTAATGTTGCAATTTAGTAGGCATCTAGGCATATAAACAGAATGTTGGGTCCAGCAAAATGTCTCAGCAGCTTGAGCCACTTACCACAAACACTAATAACTTGGGTTTGCTTTTCAGGATTCACTTGTTAAAAGGAGAGAACTGTCTCCAACAAACTGTCCTCTGGCTTCCACAGATGCACTAAAGCACAAGTGCTTCCTTTCTGTTTCTCTTACAGGTGCATGTACACTGACATGTCCTGCTTTTTGGTCAGGTGATGTGGTTAAGAATTCAAAACTTGCTTTCAAGGCAATCACTTTGTAGATTGAGCCTTTTCTACAGAACTTAACACTTTAAACACAACTTTTTCAAATTGTAACATTTCTGCCATATGTGACTATTTTTGATGTGCACTTTCCCACTTCCTCTTTTTTAAGAATGTCATTTGCCTTATGATATGCCTTATAACAATTATAAAGCTGTAATTGATCCTTTAGGCTTGTTACTTACTTGTGGTAATATGAAAAAAATACACTGTAAGTATTCTACAAACTATAACCATGGCTGAGTCTCTGGGTGTTTCTGAAACACTGTAAAGATCATTGGTGGCTCTAATTTTTCTTCCTAGTGAGGAGGTTGGAGGAAGCTGACTATAAGTGTTAAGTTTTCACTTGAAGGAAAAACAGATGGAGACAGAAACAGTGAGCTTCGTGGCATAGGCTGGTTACCTTCTTCTGGGTAAATTGGGATCTAGAAGAATCCTGAAGATAAAAATCTGTTAAAATAATTTCTTCCTCAAGATTGGCAACTAAAAATCTTGGATTTGAGGGGTAGAGAAATGGCTTGGCAGATGATATTCTACCAGAGGACCAAAGTTCAATTATTGGCACCCAAATGGCAGCTCAAATCTGTCTGTAACTC
Source organism: Peromyscus maniculatus bairdii (assembly GCF_049852395.1). Classification (NCBI taxonomy): domain Eukaryota; kingdom Metazoa; phylum Chordata; class Mammalia; order Rodentia; family Cricetidae; genus Peromyscus; species Peromyscus maniculatus. Next base: position 22,217,821 of record NC_134853.1, read on the forward strand.
TAACCTCATGAGAGTCACAGTCATCTTCTGGCCTCTTTGAAAACTCTATGCATATGGTACACAGTTTAGACATTCACACACATAAAATAAAATCTCAAACAAAAATTTAATCTGAGGTTCTGTAAGAAAAGAAATATCTCACCTATAACTCAATAGTTTCAAGCACATCAATATTGATGGGGAATTTCAAGCACACAATAACTGGGGTTCAGATTCCAACATGGTTCAAACCCAGACAGAAGTAAAGCTTCTTTCTATCCTCACTCTGCAACAGAAGCCTAGACAAGCACAGACAACCATACTTGGAAAATCATGTACAACTATGGTCTCTGTACTTTGTCCCAAATGCATGCATCAATCTCAACTGATGCTACCAACTGTAAAGTATGCTACAACCAAGGGCTTTGGGTGATTGGCTGCCACTTCACATGATCAGTGAGAAGTAGAGGACATAGAATCTCAGTGGAGGCAATTGATCTCAGAAGTAAGAGGCAGTCCAGGGATGACACATAAGCTTGGACACAGGAGATTCAGAGATTGGCAGAAGACCACTTGTAAGCAACTAGTCCCATGAGGTAAGGTCCCTTCAAAATCAGTAATTGTTTTTCCTGTCTTTCCCTGGCACCATGAGTATCAATAATGACCTAAATGTTTTCAGGCATTTTATACCCATTATCTCATTAAAGTCTAACTAATGTTCAACAAGAAATATCTGATCCCTAATTAAGACAGGACAAATTAAGTCTGAGCAGGTGGCTGATCTTGGGCTAAGCCTTGGCTCACACTCTTTGTGGGTCAGAATATTCATTTATCCTTCCTCTCTCTCTCCAGTTCCTCTTGTACACAAGGGAGATGAATAGGTGCTTTCAGTGTTCAACAGAGGTGGGCATCAATGTGATGTTGTTTTCTATCCCCAAGAAAGTGTCTACCTTATTCTCCCCTTCAGCAGAAACAACAAAGTAAAACCTCCACAGTAAAGCAGATGATTATTGAAGTTCACTGAACTGCACTCCTAGAGAAATCAGCAAATTATGTTTTATTTGGTACAGACATATTTACTACTAAGTGTTCCATAAAAAAGCATTCATACTCTTTACTACTATATCAGTAGAAGATTGCAATAGAAATCATTTCAAGATCAGAGAGTATTCCATACCAGCATTAGGTTGACCTCATGAGCACTACTCTGGAATCAGTTGAGTATTTCTCCTTAAGAGAGAGATGGGCCGGGCGGTGGTGGCGCACGCCTTTAATCCCAGCACTCGGGAGGCAGAGGCAGGCGGATCTCTGTGAGTTCGAGGCCAGCCTGGGCTACCAAGTGAGTCCCAGGAAAGGTGCAAAGCTACACAGAGAAACCCTGTCTCGAAAAAAAAACCAAAAAAAAAAAAAAAAAAAAAAAAAAAAAAAAAAAAAAAAAAAAGAGAGAGATGGAAGAAGTCAGAAATCTACTACATCTTAGATTTCAGAGGTGAGTGTTTGAGGCACATCTTACTAAGCTTAAATTCCAGTTGGTGAGTTACGAAGAGCTCAAGATGTAATGAAGAACCATGTAGGACTAAGGTAGGCTCCAGAGACAAAGGCCTCTTCTTGCCACACTCATCTTAGTCCCTCTGAAAATCCACCATGAGGAACCCCTCCCCTTCAGGTGACTTCACTGCCTAGTTTCTGGTTCAAAACCACATATCCTGTGTTGATTTCCTCTAACAAAGCCACTCCATGCAGAGGGAGCCAAATCATCTTTTCTCTCCACAGAGCAGATTATGGAATCCAACCTATTGTAGTATTATTTTCATCTGGAGCACCAGCCCACAAATAATAACACGGAGACTTATTAACTATGAAATCTTTGCCTTAGCCTAACCCCAACTAGCACTTACTACTTAAACTAAAAACTAATTCTTATAACATATATTAACCTGTTTCTATTAACTACATTCTTCCATGAGGCTTTTACCTTTTCTCAGTGTGGCATATCCAACTTACTCTGAGTCTCCTGGAGAAATCCCCACACCTAGATTCTCCTTCTCTCTCTCCCCTCAGAAATCCTGCCTAACCTCTTCCTGCCTTGCTACTGACCATTCAGCTCTTTATCAAATCAGTCAGAAGATGCCTTGGCAAACACACATCTTCACAGTATACAAATGTTCTCCAACACTCATCAGCATAGACACTGGACAACAGACACCCTGAATCTCCATGATGCCAGACCCTGCCTCCCAGACCCAGACTCCTCACAGTATCCTGTTGCTGACCCTCCTGTCTGGCCTCACAGGTGTGCATGTCCAGGGAGTAGAATCCTCTCTCCCTGTTTACAGCCAGCCTTGCTCACAGAATTCATGGCAAGCAGGGAAACACAGGAGCTTAGGCAGGAAGGAAGATTAATGTCTTGTCTGAGAGCCTAGAGCCAGAGTTCTCTGTGAGTTCTTCACCTACAGGAAGACACCTAAAGCCATTGCCAGATGCTTCAAACAACAATAATTTCCTTGTTTTTATAACATCCCAAGTTAAAAAACAAAACAATCTTCAGAGAATTGTATATAAATTTCTGAAACAATGAGGCTGTTACATCACCTAGAGGGCCAGGTTCTCACTTATAACATTGTTCCAATTACTTACACAGCACCCAATTCCAGCAGTACAAAATGAGCCCCCCTACACACACATACACACAAGGTTCTTAGCACTTCCCGCTTTTACCTTGGTGAATTTTCTCCACAGCTGTGTGATAGATGCCTGCTGTGGGATGGTCTGTATGTCAAATTGCTCTGATTGGTCAATAAATAAAACACTGATTGGCCAGTGGCCAGGCAGGAAGTAGGTGAGACAGGGAGAGAGGAGAATTCTGGGAAGCAGAAGGCTGAGGCGGATGGTCACTGCCAGCCGCCACCATGGCAAGCACCATGTGAAGACACCAGTAAGCCACAAGCCACATGGCAAGGTATAGATTTATGGAAATGGATTAATTTAAGTTGTAAGAACAGTTAGCAAGAAGCCTTCTACCGCCATACAATTTGTAAGCAATATAAGTCTCTGTGTTTACTTGGTTGGGTCTGAGCGGGTGTGGTACTAGCGAGTGACAAAGATTTGTCCTGACTGTGGGCAAGGCTGGAAAATTCTAGCTAGAGATGCCCTTACTGATCTGATCCACAAGGAGAAACTGAAGCAGAGATAAGAATTTCTTGTCATCACTCACATTAGTACAAATGCAAGATTTAAACCTAAGCCAGCTACCTTGAGACTTGTGCTTTCTTTCCTATTTTTATTCCTTCCTTCCTTCCTTCCTTCCTTCCTTCCTTCCTTCCTTCCTTCCTTCCTTCCTTCCTTCCTTCATATCTCACCTCCTCTCTGAAGCTGGAGATTGAACTCACTGCCTCATAGGAACTAAATATGTACTCACCACTGAGTTATACCACCAGTGCAACTACAAGACCTTCTTTTTTTTCCTTTTATTTTATTTTACAATACCATTCAGTTCTACATATCAGCCATGGATTCCCTTGTTCTCCCCCCTCCTGCCTCCCCTCCCCTTCCCCCCAGCTCACCCCCCATTCCCATCTCCTCCAGGGCAAAGCCTCCCCTGAGGACTAAGTTCAACCTGGTAGACTCAGTCCCAGCAAAGACCTTCTTTTTTAATCTTTTCTAAACCACATTTGGCCACCTGACTTCTAACTATAAATTAATCTCAGAAAGATGTAGAAAATGTTGGATGGCAGACGCCTCAGTGTGGGAGCCCGTTTTCGGGATCCTCATGGTTTATCCAGCAGGTCTGCATAGAGAGGATGATTAGGACCATGCGCCTGAGTGCAGGTGTCTGAGATGGTCTGCACTTGACTGTGCTGGGGGGAGGTCTTTTGCTCCACCCCTTAGCATTTCTATAAATACCCTGAATCAGAGATAGTCAGGGCCGTTGGAATAGGTTCCAGACCCTCTCAAGACTACCCTTTATTTTCTATCTGTTTATCTCCACAATAAATCCTTCTATCTAATATTTCCTGCTGCTCACACTCAAGAAAACTCTGGGGAGCTGTGGGGTTGTTGGTAAATGCCCCACACCTCAGGCTTCTCAATCTATGAGGAACAACCAAAAAAACTTCAAAGATGAAAATCAAATCCTGCCCAGCATTTGCTACCCACCAGATCCATGATCCCTGGAACAGATCTCAGAGAACTGGCTTCATTAATCTCCAAGGTGGATTTTCAGCCCCATCAAGTGGACAACCAAGATTAATCTCACATATCCACAGATAAAATTCAGAATTCTTATCCATGGTGTATCTGACACTCTCATCTGCCAAGTATTTTCCTGAGATTCTTTTTATCTGAAAATGGCATTAAATCCTTCAAATAACATTCTCTGTTACCCAGACAGAGCCTACTTCTACATATCTTGATTGAACATACACGTCTATTTTTGTTTATATATGAATAGTGGTACATACACAGCGATACATTTTTAAATGTCTTTCTCTACTGTTATAGAAAATAATCCCTGAAAATACATAACATTCACATAAGACAGCAACTTCATTTTCCTTATAACCCAGTGTCGTCTCCCTGCTTCATTACTTGCAAACTCATACAGGAAGCAAACTTCTCTTTTGCTAAAATAAAATTTGTCTCAAACTCTGTCTTTTTACCTATGCCTTGGATTTCCCCCTTGTGTCCAGAAGATGAAAGAAGGAAATAAGGACTATGAGTAGCAATGCTATAGTTGCTATCTTGGGTCCTCAATGGCCATGTGCTGTTGGCTTGGTCCTTAGAGTGGAACGATGTCAGATCTTGAAGGGGGAAAGGTACTGGTCTTAGTTGCCTGGAGGCACACACACTCTCAAAGGGGATTATGAGTCCCTGCTATATCCTTTTCTCTTGCTTATGACTGAGCCATGCTTTGCTTTACCAATGTCTCTATCTGATGAACATCTCAGAGAACCCAAAGCTACAGGACTGCCAAGGGATTGAAGCCTCTAAATTGGGGAACTGAAATAAAACTGCTCTCTTTGCAAGTTGATTCATCTCAGGGATTTGCTTTGTACTGGGGAGTTGCTCAACACAAAGATTATAATTTGAGTCTAGTGTACCCCAAAACTTATGTGTTAAGATTTGGTCCTGAGGCAGTGGCATGATTTTAGGAAGTGATCCAACGTTTAGGGGATAGGGCCTTAGTAGGAAAAGGGTGCATCTGCCTCTTTGGATGTGCCTATGAAGGTTCATGTTTCTCATCCATACCTTCATTTTTCTGCCATTATAGAAAGAACAACATCAGTCTAACACATATTCTTACTGCAAGAGACTCTGATTCAGCATGAGTCCACTCCAGACAAACCAAGTAAGTGTGGAAAGAACCCTCTGAAACCAGGAGCCTAAAGTGTCAGTTCATTTTCAAATGTTTTTCCCAAATATTTGCAACAGCATCAGAAATCCTGCATGATAACTAATCATTGTACTGACATCTATATCCTATCCTTGTTCATCTAAGGTTTCACACCTACATCTAAATTTGGTTCCACACCCTGAACCCAGCTCCTTGTTTCTACAGATTATCCAGTGTTCATAGAAGGCACCGTGTTTCAGAAAATCTGTTGAGCAACAATTTTTCAATTTCATAAACTCTCTGCATGTCAAAGAATATAGGAAATACTCTTGGCTCTACCTCATGTGAGCATATATCCCAGTTACTCCTGTCACAACCTGTGACAGATAGAGAAGTTGGGGGTGAGCAGAAGGAGGGGAGGGAGGGGGAACTTTGGTTGGTATGTAAAATGAAAAGAAAAACCCTTAAATACAAAAAGATGATGAAAAAGAGAGAGAGAGAGAAAAAAAAAACGAAACAGAAGAAGCACAAAGAACTCCAAGGTCCCTCAATAGGAACTGATACTTGTGCAAGGGATTAGCCATCACCCAGAGAGCTGAATCTTAACCATGAGATTTCTGCAGTGACAGCCAATCTTTGTGGAAAAGGGTAGAACAGGAACAAGGGGTTTTGACATTCCTCTCCTGGCTATTCCACTTCCTCTTTACATGCAAATATCTTCCCTTTCAGAATACCATTTACTTGGGAAACTCAGTTTCTGTAGAATTCCACATAAATCTTCATTTTAAAATAGACATTGGTGATGCATGAGAGTAGCACACAGAGCATGATGCAGATAATATTGGAGCTGAATTGAAACCTGTTAGATTGGTGAATAAAAGAGGCCCAGTGGGCCTGGCAGTGGTGGCACATACCTTTAATCCCCACACATGGGAGGCAGAGGTAGGCAGATCACTGTGAGTTTGAGGCCAGCCTGATCTACTGAGTGAGTTCCAGGATAAGCTCCAAAGTTACACAAAGAAACCTTGACTTGAAAAAAGACAAAAACAACAACAAAAAAGATGCAGAGTCATTGCCTAGGTGGAACTTTGCTTTTACTAGAGGAAACAACAGTAGTCTATGAAGAGGTAAACAAAATATAATCTAAAAGGTAATGTATATTACAGAAAAACATCTAATTGGCTGATAAAAGAAGACTCTGTGGGACAAGAGATTGAAAATAGGGTAGTGTAGGTAAGCAACTGAGAAGAGGAAATTTGAGCCAAAACTAACAGAAGGTTCTAGACTGAGCCATGTGGCCACACAAGAGATGAATTTGTTGAAGGGCAGCAGAGGCATGGGCATGAGATCAGACATGAGATCAGAGCTCTCTGTTACATTCAAGATCAGAGCTCTCTGTTACATTCAAGAACCTAAACTTTCACTCTGAGTGAATAAAAGACACTCTGTGTAACAAAAAGTGTCATGACCTGATGTGAGTTTTAAATTCATTTTTTTTTTTTTTTTGGTAACCAATTAAACACAAGCTACTCAGAACAGATAGGAAATTCTCACATATGTCGAGACAAGACAAAGAAGCTTGCACAAGAGAGTCATGGGAGGAACAAGTAAAAGAGGTCAGATATTGAATACAAGCTAAAGTAGAGTCAGGGATTTGGGGTGGGAATAAGTCTTCAAGATTTGGGACTCGAACATCTGGAAGTAGAAACACACCTGACTTGAAACGTGCAGGAATAAGGATTGAGTTTGGATTTCACTTATGGACAGTTCACTGTGAATGTTGCCTTCCGTCAAGGAGCCTCAGGAGCACACAGCTGGACAAATTCACTGTAAGTGTAAAAGACTAGGCTCTATTTGCCTTGTAAAATCTTTTCAAATTCCTGTTTTAGTAATTCAGCTAACCACTACTTGTCATACATAAAAGTGTTTCCTTTATGATCTTTCATGTCCTTGTGTTTGGGTTATAGATGGTAAGAACTGCAATTTCCTATTCATGGATTTTCATTTGATGAATATCCAAACTTCTCCTGACTTTAAAACACAAACCATCTAATTGATGATTAGGATATGACAACTCCTACCTATAATGAATGGCATGTGCCCTCTTCAATAGGTGCCTTTGTTCACACATATGATGAAGTGTTTGCATCTGAAATGCTCACGTATTGTGAAGGTATAACATGTTTTTTCCCTGAGGAGTAGCTGAGCATTAAAAATAATGCACAACTTAGCCATGGAGCCCTGAGAACCCGACTTGAGATTTGATCATTGTCTTTGACTTATATGCTTGCTGCTGGAATCCATGCCTGTATTTAAGGACTCATTATATATGAGGTAATGTTTTCACATTTTTCCACACTACCGGAAAGCTAGTAGTCTATTAGATAGTGACATAATCTGGGACATTACACACCTGAAGTTAAGTGACTGGGCCAAAACTGGTCTTCTTGTCCCTTCAGCCACTAAATCATTTTCATTCAGTGGTAAGTTTTTTCAGTTTACATGAGTTTGTAAGCTTTCTGTAGTTTCTGTTGTTGTGGATATCCAGCAATAGCCCATGGTGGTCTTAGAAGATGCCACATTTTATTTCAGTTTTCTTATATCTGTAGACACTTGTTTTGTGTCTGAGTATGTGGTCAATTTTGGAGAAAGTTTCATCCAGTTTTGAGAATTATGTATACTCTTTTGTGTTTCGGTGATAGGTTCTGTAAATATCTGTTAGGATAATTTAGTTGATAATGTCAATTAGCAACGGCATTTATCTGTTTAGTTTTTGTCTGGATGACATGTCTGTTAGCAAGAGTTAGATACTGAAGTCTTCCAATATTAATGTGTGAGGGCCAATATATAATAAAATTGGGTTCCTTTGTGTTTGGGGCATAGATTGTAAGAATTGCAATTCTGTATCCATGGATTTTTCCTTTGATGAATATGTAATATTCTTCCCTATGTCTTCTGATTAGGTTTGTTTGAAGGTTTTTTTTTTCTTTTAGCTTTTAAAATGCTTACACCAAGTTCCTTCTTAGATCTATTTACTTGGGATATGTTTTCCAATTCTTTTACCCTTCGAAAATGTTTATCCTTGGTGATAAATTTTGTTTCATAGATGCAATAGAAGGATGATTTCTATTTTGTTAGCCCTTTCTTTCTATTGGGAAATAGAGACTATTGATGTTGAGAGTTATCAATGACCAATGATTATTGAGTCCTATTATTTTGTTGCTATTGTTTCTCCCTATCTATCTGTATATCATCTATCTATCTATCTATCTATCTATCTATCTATCTATCTATCTATCTATCTATCATCTATCTATCAATCATCTATCTATCTATCTATCATATGTCTATCTATCTATCATATGTCTATCTATCTAACATCTATCTAAAATCTTTCTATCTGTATCTCTCTTTGTGTCACTGTGTCTGTATCTCTCTCTCTTTCTCTCTCTCTCTCCTTCCTTTTGTGTGTATGTGTGTGTCTGTGTCTGTGTTTTTGTTTGTGTGTGTATCTGTGGGCTTCCCTCCTTTTGACTTTTATACTCTGAGATTATTTATTCCTTATGTTTGATTGGATATAGCTAACCACTTTAGGTTTGAGTTTTTCTTCTAGAGTCTTCTGTAGGGCTGGATTTCTAGATCATTATTGCTTAAACTTGTTTTTAACCACAGAATGTCTTATCATTTCTATAGATTGTGATTGAAAGTTTTGCTGGATATAGTAATATGGGGTGACATTTGCAGTCTGTTAAAATCTATAGCACATCTGTCTGGGCCCTCTTGACTTTTAGAGTCTATAGTCAGAAAATCGGTGTAATTCTAATATGTCTGCTTTTATCTCTTACTTGATCATTTTCCCTTGTTGCTTTTAACATTCTATCTCACTTCTGTACATTTAGTGCTTTATTATATACCAAGGAGACTTTATATTGTGGTCCTGTCTAGTTGGTGTTCTGTCTGTTTCCTGTGTCTTCATAAGCATCATCTTCTTTAGGTTGTCTATGATTTTGTGAGTAATATTTTCTATGCCTTTAACCTGGGTTTCTTCTCCTTACTCTATTTTTATTATTCTCAGATTTTGTCTTTTCATAGTGTTGTAGATTTCCCAGATGTTTTGTGTAGGAGCATTTTAGATTTAACCTTTTTTAAAGCTCCACCCATTCCTTTTATTATGTCTTCAGTGCATGAGATTCTCCCTCCCATTCTTTGTACTCTGTTGGTGAAGCTTGACACTGTGGTTCCTGTTCTAGTTTCTAAGTTTTCACTTCCAGATTTCTTTCAGTTTGGATTTTCTTTATTGATTCTATTTCCACTTTCAGATCTTGAATGGTTTTATTCATTTACCTCTATTGTTTGTGTTTTCATAAATATTTTTAAGGGATTTATTTGTTTCCCCATTAAAGACCTCTATCATATTCATACAGGTTGCTTTAAGGTCTTTTCTTGTAGTCAGCTATGTTGGAATATTCATGGCCTGTGACTGTAGGGTTGCTGTGCTCTAGTGGAAATACATTGTCCTGGATGTTACTGATTGTGTTTTCACCTGGCATCTAGGCATCTGGGATTGGGAAGATTATAATTCTAGGTCTTGATATCATGACCTATTTTGGGGGTGGGTCTTTTGTCTTTTGGATTGGTTTTGTTTGCTCTGTGGTCCCTAGGAGAATGTGGTGGCTGTGTGTTGCCTATAGAAAAATCTTCTGGGATCTTATAGGTGTAGGCACTGGAGGTTCAAAGTGAAATGTGTTTTTTGATGTTGGGACCTGAGGTATAGGAATGGGGAAGAAGCTGAGGGAGGTGGAGTGACTGCAAAAGAGGGAAGAGTTCATGTTGTTCCTTGAGAACCTGCTTAGCTAGTCACTTGGGTATGGATTCTAAAGAGCTGGGACTACAGTTACCATCCCTGCTTTCTAGTAGTTAATTTTGTCAGTCCATTTGCATAGGTCACAGTGTTCAGGTATTTTGGAAACCATCATTCTGGATGTTTTTACAAAGATCAATTTTCATATTTGTTTTGGTGTGTGATGTGTGTGTGTATGGGTGTGTGTGTGTGTGTGTGTGTGTGTGTGTGTGTGTGTGTGTGTGACATGTGAGCACACATGCACACCTGAATGTGTGATTGCTGAAACTGGGCTGCATCTTCATCCAGGCCAAACTAGCGGATTTTCCAGCCACCAAAATCTTGGGAGTCATTTATTGAAAGAAATCTCACCTTTCTTCTGTGTAAATGTTAAAGGGAAAAAATGATTTCCATATGGCACATAGAAACACACAAACAAGATAATTCCTTTTGAAAAAAAAGGGGGGGGGAGGAATGCATCAAATTCCAAACAGGGCTGCATTACAAAGAGGTGAACATGGATCATGTATTTTAGCTTTGAAGTAGGTGGTGACAACATCTCATCCTATTGGTGGGAATTCAATCTAAGGCAGCTCACTAATGGCACAGGGGAAAGAAGGGGTTCAAGAAATATGAGTTCTTGCCAGGCTAAGTACCTTTTATTAAGAAAATTGCATTAAACATGTTCAAAGTAGAAGTGAAAAGAACAACAGACGTGGCTGATATCAAAATTATAAGAAAGCTTTTATATCTACAGCACATCCACAGAACAACTCACCCACATTTGCTTGCATAGTTCCTCAGATGAGGACACAATTACTTGCTAAAGGTGCTCACCCCATCTTTGGACAGTGCTGCCTTTCTCCTAGATCTAACTAACACAAAGCTGCAATGTACACAACATTAATACTTTTTCAGGTTATTCCTTCAGATGAATTTTGGCATCTCATGGCTCTTGGTCTCATGTTCATCTTCTTCAGTTTAATACCCTCAGTCTTCAGGAGTTGCTTCTAATACAAACCTACATCTTTTTGTTGTCATTTTTCTCTTTTTATTCTTCTGTTATACAATACATTTTAAATCACGGAGCATTTATAGATGTGATCTGACTGTGTCAGGGTAAAATAGAGCTACCATTTGCTTTATTCAAAATATTATTATTTTAGTCATTGTGTTGACTCTGATATATGCCAATAGCTGTGTCTTTAAAGTACAGGACACAGCCGGGCGTGGTGGCGCACGCCTTTAATCCCAGCACTCGGGAGGCAGAGGCAGGCGGATCTCTGTGAGTTCGAGGCCAGCCTGGGCTACCAAGTGAGCTCCAGGAAAGGCGCAAAGCTACACAAGAGAAACCCTGTCTCGAAAAAACCAAAAAAAAAAAATAATAAAAAAAATAAAGTACAGGACACATTGTGCAACAACTGAAGCATTGGATGAGGAAATAATGCTAAATGCAAATTAGGTTACAGCAGAGACAGATCACAGTACATTTGTCCAGCACTTTATTCTAGAAGCAACAATCCTCAGGACTATAGAAGCAGAAATGCCCCAAGGAACTGGTGCTGATAAGCTAATCCTAGTCCTGAGCAATGATCCCTTGTAGCTAAAACCATCTAAAACCTGTCTTTTCTGCTTTCCAAGTACCCACGTGTGTTTGGAGAAAGAATATGAAGAGTGACAGAAAGAAAGCTCATGAAAGTCTTGAAGAATTTCAGCCTCACTGGTTGGGGTGATTAATTGTCAAGTGAGTAAAACATGTTTCATATGGATAACTTTGCATGGGATCATAGAGTTTTCTTTTGAAAATATTACTTTCTAAACTTTTCAAAACATAAGTGAAGATATTTATCATCAGACTCTGTGTAAATCTGTAGACTTGAGAGCTGGGCTGGGGATAAGTAGGAATCGGGAGTGATCGACCCAGAGTGACTAGGAGTAGTGGTGATGATGACTTAAGACAGAGGCAGAGTTCTGTGTCTGGCATGTCTCAGTAAAATCCTTCAGAGTGTTTCTTAGTTGTCAATTTATAAAGCTGGCTAACATTCACTGGATGCAATAATAAGAATGCATTACTTAGTCATATGTATGTAAATTGGCTATAATTTAACAGACCAAAGTGAGACTGCTTCAGTATGACTTTAAATTTATGGTGTAAGGTGGTTCCTTAGTCTTTTTTCCATTGGCTCTGATTACATTTACTGCTTTCCACTTATACAACATCTACTAATAATTATTTTCACAAAGCTCACATGGATGAGCCCATAAGTATTTGGCAGGTAACAGCACTTTTCTATAATGTTAACAAAAAATAATGAGTACTTGCCAAAAGGTAAAACAGCTTACTATCCTATGCAGCTTCTTTTATAAAGGTAATTCTGTATTGAAATTTTCACTGGGTAAACTTCTACCTTCCAGAGGATCCCTGGATCTCTGGACATCTTTGCCACTTAATTCATATCTTGATGACATTCCAACTTCCTATAATAGTTCATGTGCTGGCTACAATCTCATCCCACAGTTACTACTATAGTTTTTAAGTGTTCATTTAACAGTAGCCCAATAGATCACACCAATTATTTGATTTGTAATCTATTGCTGCCGAACAAAGAGTTGTCAATAATGTAACTACGCTCAAAAATATGCAATGACTTCTCTCTCACATACAGGTAAGTGGTGTAATGTTTGGTTGACTTAGGATGAGATATAAAAGCCATAGTGGCATGCTCCTCATTAAGAACCATGTAACAGGCTGAACATATAAATATATATTCTTCCCAGAATAGATACAAAGCACACACAGGCCGAAGTCACCATGTACATACATTTCACCACACTGCTTATGTCATATCTGACACCATGGTATTGGAAAGATTCGTGGTCTAGTCCTAATGTGACTCAAAAAGGTTTTCAAAGTTTGGGCGCTTCTACAAGTCTGTTCTTCTAACACACCATCATATTCAAGAACAAGTATCTCACAGTATCCATTCCAGTCTTCGCAAGGCATCTGTGCAGCCTTATTGATCTGTTTAGCCTTCCACCAAATGAGAGTAAAGTGTTTTGTTAAAAGTCCTCACTGCCTTTCCTACTTCCATTGACACTCTGTTGACAGTACTTAGAGATTGCTGTTGAAAGCAAACATCAATAGTCTCAGGTGATGGTAAAAGTAAGAGTAGTTAACTAAACTGAAAGTGAGTAGAAAAATTTTATTATTCAAGACAGGTTCTCCATATGTACTCCTGGATGGCCTGGAACTCAGAGAGACCCACTTGCCTGTCTCTGAATGCTGCAGTTAAAGACATGTACCACCATACTTGGATTGAGTTCCTTTTTTTATTTTTATTTTTTTTTATTCAATCCTGGCCCACCTGCCTCTAGTAGCATTGCCCACAGCAGGCCACACTCCCCATAACTAGCAATGGAGAAAATGCTGCACAGATGTGCCCATGGTCCAACATGAAGCAGGAAATCGCTCAACTGTGGTTTCTCTTCTCAGGTGTCAATTTCACAGCCAATATTAACCATCACACGCACTGAAAACCACAGCAAACACTTCTTATACCAGGATTAGAGAGGAGAAGATTGGGTCTTGAAGTTTGCCTCTTTTATTCTGTTCCTAAACACCTATCAGTGGTCAGTGAGGGCACTTATCCTTTTTCCCTCCCTGTTTCCTAACTGCACACAGTGGGAATTGAATTATCTTCTTTTTATCTGGAATCAACTCTGAACATCATTGTGTCCATCTGTTCTCCCTGACTGAGGAAACAGTCCACACTGTTCCCTTCTCAATGTGATATACACTTTCATCCTCCACAAAGTATACATTTATTGAAGGGCTCCCACTTGCCCTCTTGACGACATTATGGTGTTATGATACAATGCTCTAAAAAAGGTAACTTCAGAGAGCAAGGATTTATTTGGCTCCCATCTCCAACTTACTGTTCCTCATTGCAGTGAATTCAAGGTGGTAAGAATTTGAAACAGAGTGTGACATTATAGCCCAAGACAAGTGTGGGTTGCAATGATTTAGTGTGTGTATGTTAGTATTTAGCTTGCCCTCTCATTTTGTAGTCAAAGATCCCCTCCCTGCTCAAGAAATTGTTTTGCCCAAAATTAAGACATGTTTTTCCAACTCATTTAACTAAAGACAAGCCCTTACTGACAGTCTAAGAGGAATTCTAATTCTAAACAATCTTTCACAGATACCTTGGAATCCTGCTTCATCTGTGTCAGGTTGACAATTACTACTAACTATTAACAGATTCTACTTGGTTTGTGTAAGTGAACAGACTCTTTAGCTTCACTTGGACTACATCTACCAGGCTAGCAGTGGACTCCCAAGGGGTCATTCCAATAGGACAGCTGATTTACTCCAGCACTGAGCTGTTTTTATACACATCATATGGGCTTAACTGAGAACACTTAGATGAGGCTGGGACAGTATAGGCTGCAAAGGAATAATCTCTGGGGTCTTAAACTTCAGTGTGTTATAAAATATGGTTGTGTCCTGGATTCCAATTGATGAGTTACTAAGATAAGATGTCTTGAGACCAAGTGGATCTAATATAGGTTCCAGAGAAGAGAAAAGGATTATATTTTTCCTGTGCATATCTGAGTCCCTCTAAAATGCATGGTAAATTACCTCTCCCTTGCAGCTGCCTGTAACACTGTGTCTCTATTTCAAAATAATCAGTATGTTTCCTGTTTCATCATATCACTGACATGTTCTTTAGGCAGGATAAGCCACAGCGCTGTTTTTCTCTGCAGATCAGATCCTGGGATCTCACCAGCACTGACACTGCACTGAGCAAGCTGCTTCACTCTCACCATGCTCGACCTGGGTGCTTGGCCCCACATTCCGCAGAGTATCCTACTGCTGACCCTACTGCTGGGACTCACAGGTGAGTGTCCTAGGAGTAGGATCATCTCCCTGCCACTGGCCACAGCTGCTAATGAAAGTCAAGAACTCCAGGTAACCACCAAACTGCCACAGGAGAGAAGTTTACAATATTGTTTGGTTTCTATAGGCAGAGTCATAGTGCTGCTCTGTGAGTCCAGACATGGACAAAATTTCTTTCAGTAGAATCACACTTAAGTCACTGTAACTCTGAGGCACATCAGAGACAATGAGTCAGTTCCAAAGCAGCTGATGGCCTGGCTCCAAGCTCAGCAC
Organism: Peromyscus maniculatus bairdii; assembly: GCF_049852395.1. Classification (NCBI taxonomy): domain Eukaryota; kingdom Metazoa; phylum Chordata; class Mammalia; order Rodentia; family Cricetidae; genus Peromyscus; species Peromyscus maniculatus. The sequence goes on from NC_134853.1 coordinate 22,233,142, forward strand.
TCTCTGCTCACTACCTGAGAGAGAGGCTGACATGCAGGCCAGTGACAGGGCCATGAGGGAAGTGTCTCTAGTGAGGCTCAGCCACCATCCCTTCTCACTTAGTTTCCTCATTCTGTCCTCCAGTTCTTCTTCATCTGACCTCAGTCTTCTCAATGAGTGCTGCTTCTTTGAGAGGCTGTATTATTATTTTGTCTTACCAGTGGCTATGTTCTGTTGCTAGGGTTGACATGGCAAAGTACCCCAGGCTGGAGGCCAAAACCATAGACATTCATTTCCTCACAGTTCTGGAAGCTGGAATTGAGTGATCAAGACATCTACTGAGCTACATTCTTCTGTGATGTCTCTCCGGTTGTAAATTGTACCTTCTTGATCTGTCTTCATACACATGATCTTACCTAATCCTGTCTGTGTGGATCTTCTCATTTTCTTTAAACAAATTCAGTCACACTGGATTAAGATCCACCTGAATTATATTAATTGGCATTTAACTCTTGAAAGACCCCGTTTCACATTCTAAGGTACCGAGTTATGGCTTTGATATGTAGAGAATAAACAATTCATCTACAATGTTGTATCCACATCGCGAGACCCCGAGAAAGACCACCACAGAGCCAATATCTGATGCAAAACACAAAGGAATTTATTGATAACAAGCAAACCTGGGCTTGGTCCGCATCCAACATCTCACACAGTGGGTGGAGAAGGGCAACCCTGAGCTCTCAGGGTAAAAGGTTTTTAAAGGGAAAAATCACAAGCAGGGTGGTACAAGCCTTGGAGTCATATGATTGGGTGAGGGTATGTAACCTTTGAATTTACTGGTTGGGGGTTACAATTATCATTTTGGGGCTGGCCTGGACAAGTCCCAGGTTCTATGTTTGCGCTGCCATGGGGGCTGGCTGGTCTTGCACGTTCACATTGACCCATGCACATAGCTCTAAGTTGGTGAGGGTTCCCAGACAATAAACAACTGGCTGACCCTTGAGCAATCAGAGTACGTGCAGAAAGGGAGCTACTGCAAGGACTATGTCATAGTCCTCCCAGAAACTGCTTGCTCAAGTCTCAGGAAACTGAAATTGAGCCCTGATCTCTAAGAAAAGACTGAGCAGCCTGTTATGGAGTCTTCTTGGTCCTTTCAATTACATGTAGCCACACATTCCTGTTCTTCTTGATCTTCTCTAGGGAGCTTTGTTTTCATTATTTTCTTGGTAAGCAGAAATATTGACACTCTGTGTGGTCCATTCTTATAATTCCCCAAGGCTGTTTATCCTCAGTTTCTTCTTTGTCCATGAGAAACATTTGATGGCCTCCAGTCAGGGTTTATCAGCCTTCAGACTCCACACTTTAATTAGGTGTTATGTTATCTAATGTCATAGAAGTTGAAGTTTTAAAATGTCCTCATCACATTCTCATTGCACCTGATACAATCACTAAGGTATGAGTTCTGATGATTTTACCACTTCATGAAACTTTTTTTTTATTTTCTTAAATTAATACTTAATTCAATCAAATGCATCTCTTTTCTCTGCTCTCTTTCTCTTAATTCATGGACTCTGTTTCTTTAAATGTCCCTACACACACACACACACACACACACACACACACACACACACACACACACACACACACATACCCATTCTTAAATATGTAAATAACAAATTGCTAAGTTCACATAATGTTATCCAAACAAGGACAACATCGATAAAAATGATAAACATGATAATATTAAAGGGTAATATATCATTGGCAGAGATTTGTTTGTCTTTGCTTTGTCTTTTTCTTAGTATTTTATCCATGCTTTTCTATACTGCTGTCTTTCTACAGGCTGTATAGGCTGCAATGCAACAGAGCAGTCAGAAGATTGAATTTTTTTGTTGTTGTTGTTTTTTGTTTTTTGAGACAGGGTTTCTCTGTGTAGCTTTGTGCCTTTTCTGGATCTCCCTCTGTAGACCAGGCTGGCCTCGAACTCACAAAGATCTGCCTGCCTCTGTCTCCCAAGTGCTAGGATTAAAGGCGTGTGCCACCACCGCCCGGCAAGATTGAAATTTCTAAACTGTGGTGTTTAGTGCAACTTCCGTTTTTATTGGTTGATTTGTTTCAGGAATTTACTTTAGTGTTTGGAAGATGTCTAGCACAAATTCGTGTGCTAAAGCTGTCATCCCCAGATAAAGGCACTACTTTGAGAGATGACTGAATATTTAGATGGTAAGGTGGAGATGAGCAACACTAACTCATTACACATTAGAAATATTTCTTTTTTTGAGCTGCTGATCCCAGGTATTTTTCAAATCAATAGGAAGATAATTTAGCAAGCTATAAGCATTTCCAGTTGCCCATCCATATCCAGAGCCAGATCTAGCTCCATGACCCTATGCATATCATCCAGTGTCAGGGAAGCCTCCATGGCTCAGCAAATCAACTGAAAAATTATACTTCAAAATCAAGAACACTCACCATGTCTCAGATACTGTGCAAACACTCCATGGTTCTGTCTCATGTGGATGATCTGCTCTTAACACATTGCCACAGACACAGAAAAAGAGGCAGAAGCACAAACAGCCCTAATGACGATGTCTAGAGCTGTTGCTTGGATGCTGCCTGACTGAAGTCACTGGATTCTATTTCTAATAAACTACCAGTTTAAAATGGGATTCAGTGAAGTGGGAAGATGTCACACTCAGCAAATCATAAGCAGGGAAGAGTTTGTTGGATACTGACTATGAGCTACATGCTGTTGTAGGAACACATGCTGTACTAAGGAATACAAGTGGCAGAATGGTCACCCATGTGGAGCTTAGACTCTACAGGGGAAAATGACAACAATTAAGAAAAAAACATGAAACTGATATTTTAAAAGGTGATATATGAAAATATGTCCAATTATCCAAAGAAATAAGAAGGCTATTTGGGGAGTTAGAGATTGAAAGCAGGGGGTGTGGTTGGACATCACTGAAAAGAGGAAATTTGAGTAAAGACACAAAGAAAATTTGAGCGTGTGGCACATGGCCCAGGATTCTAGAAGATGGACTTTGTGGCACATGGCAAAGACCCTAAGTAGAGCCTACCGTGTTCATGGACCAAGTTTTCACTCCAGGTGAGTGGAAGGCAGTATAAACTTGAAATGGAGAAGCACCATGGCCTGGCAAGTGTTTAGAACTGACTTTGCATGTAATGGTTGAACACTGACTCTCCGGGACAGATAGAAGAAGATTGTTGCATGTCAGCAAATGAGAGAGGGTGGCTTGCACAGGACAGTGACAGGAGAGAAAGCAGGAAAGGTCATATTTGGATACAGGCTAAAGTGGAGCCTATACAATATCCTGAAGGATCAGACTTGATGTGGGGGTGCAGACCCTTCTCGGCATAGGGCACCAGCATCTGCAAGAGGAAATGAGCTTCATGTCAAATCTATAGGCTGTGTCAGGAGTTTGCTCTTGAACATGTTCACCCTGAGATGTTTACTTCACTCAGGGAGCCCCTCAAGTGCATCACTGGACAAACAACTTCAGAGTCAGAGTGTGGGCATGTGTTCCAGTTCTTCCTTCTAAGATTATTGATGTTACTTTATTAACAAGTCAGCTTCCCTTCTCCCATCTTTCAGACTTTAAAAGTAAAACCAGCTAAGTATCATGACATAATAACCCAGCCCTGTAGTGATATGTGGTCCCTTGAGGAAGGGCGATTTGAAATATGATTTATGTACATATCCATTGTATATTTTTGAATTATTATCACCTTATAATCTTTGCTTAGAATTCTTTGCTAGGAATTTAATTAATGTAATGAGCTTCTGGATCTGTTGCTAGAATTGCGTTGTTCTTTAGAAGGCATCATGTAGACTTGCCTTCTTCAGGTTTCCTGTGTTCTCCCTTGAGATACATGCACCTGGTGATCATTTGTCCAGCTGCACCAATGAAAAGGTCTTTATAGTAAGGACTCTTCCTTCTGAAGATGTGCCATATATTTTCTGTTGTGCAATGCCAGCTCTTTGTCCAATCTGGCATGGCAGTGTAGTATACCTGGACTTTTCAGCTGCATTTAATAACTTTGCCTGTAGCAACTAAGACACCTGCTCCCAGTCCCTACCCAGGGTTCCAGAAGAGAAATGCTTCTCAGTAGCAATGGAAAGAAAAGTTTCTATATACTAATTTCACACACTATCTGTGGGTCATTTTCTTTTATTCTTCTTTAATGCTAGTTCTCCTAATTGTCTCTAATTTCTTAGTCCTAATTCTCTGTTCTTATTCTCCTGCTTCTCCTCATCTAGCCTCAAAATTCTTCCCTTACAGGAGACTTGAACCAATAATAAAAATTACAAGTTACCTCTCATTGGTCAAAAGCACATTCCTAGGGTAAGCGATAAGGACCTGAGCCATTTACCATGGCAACACAAGGTTTAAAGTTTTCAGCACCATAGTGAGGGTACAGTACCCAGAATGACTAACTCTGAGACATAACTCTTTATCAGCAGACTTGGCAAGCAAAGAACTGGTATCTTATCTTCAGTAATTTTGTGTTAATAACCTTGCTTAGAATTGGCATAGTGTTTTAGGCTGCTTAGCATTAATAACCTTGGTTAGAGATCTGTGACTCTGACCTTGTGTATCTCTGTAAAGTTTTTAACTTATGATCCATTTACAGAAACATTCAGTCTACTGTGAAACTGCTCTGAGGTTTCAAATCAGCAAAATGTGTGTTGCTTGTTTTGGACTTGGGAGACATGTTATTTTCTAATGTTAGTCAGAGCTAAAGGAACAAGGCAGGCTTTGAAGTGTCTACCATCTTTGTGTAACAACATTCTCCACAGCTTGTTACAGAGTTCAGTCAAAGAAAACCGCAGCCCACAAATAATTCCCATGGGTGAGAACAACTGTGACGACATAGCAGAGGGGTTAGGAAGGCCAGTGTGCAGGAATTCCAACAGGGGGAGGGATGGAACAGTAGCTACAGCGTTAATATCAGATGGGGGAAAGTGCCTTTGACTTTGCTAGCCCTGGGAGAACTGGGTGCCTGAACCATCTGCCCATGGCACAGCCAAAGCCATGAGCCCATATACAGAACAGACAGAAGCAAAAGAAGAACCACAGTAAACTTGCTATATGTTTGATCAGAGCTTTAGCAGTGCAACATACTAAGATAGGTCCTGGGGCAGAGTGGTGGCAGGTACCGCATGTCCACCAATTCCCAGTCTTCCCATTAACATAAAACTCAGATTGAAGGTCACATAACCTTTGACAAATGAGACCCAACATCCTTCACTTTTATTCTAGTATAGCATGCTCTATTCTCCTCTTTGTGGAAACACATTTTTTTTTTGCATCATTGGGGCACTTGACAGCCTTAAGGGTTGCTGTTATTGTTGTTCTGCTAGATAAGTTGAATACTGAGGTTGCAACCGCTGTGCTAGTGTGCTGGGATTTCTGTAGGACTCACAGATGAGGATATCATGGACTGTCTGACCTTCCATAACTCAACCAGTATAATGCCAGAAACTCTTATGTTGCTTAGATAGTACATAGCTACTCTAGCCTTTCTGGGGGATAGAACAGAGAAGATGGATGAAGTTTCTTCCAAGCAAAGCTGCTGTGCAGATTTCAGCTGGTCTCTCTAAAACAGCTAAATCCTGGAAGGAATGGATGCCTCCATTAGCTATGATAACCCACATCTATGCAAACAGTTAGATGAGATTCTCAAGTCCACTCTGTAAAGCAGATTCCACAGTGGTCAGGCTATAGTTCAGTTTTCTGTGGTCTCAGGAACACAAGGAGCTAGCCACCACCCTGTCCCTTGATGACTTCCTTCACTTGCCCATAGTACTTTGCCTCAGAGTGCAGCTGGCTACTGCTTTAGTTCTTTCTGAGAGATGAAGTGGGTCTTGGGCATGCACCAGTGACCTTCAAATATCCCACATTTACCATTTTGTCTTTATAGAATTAAATTTAGCAAAATATTTTATGAATGTTAAAATATTATAAAACTAAAATATATCATTTTAGTTTATTATTCATTATGCTAGAACAACTATACTAATACGAAATTTTGCAGAGGAGTGGCTACCACATATATGTCCCAGTAGGCAAGCCTACTGGGAAAGCAAGCCATATGTACTGTTTCTATACGTAGAGTTTTGTACTCGTCTCAATGTTATAGGATCCAGTGCTTAATAAAATTAGAAATTAACATTCTGCTTTTAAAAACTGAACTAAACTAGTTCAAAAAATGTTAGAGTTGCTCCATTTATTCAACTTCTGTACATATATTAATACAAAATCTGATTAGGTCTTTTAAATTTTTTGTTACAAAAATTTTAGTCTGTAAATTTGATAATGTATATTTAGAATTTCCAGTTGGAAAAAATTATGTAACATTGACTAAATTAGTTACATATTTTGTGTACACACCAATGTGAAAATATAAATTACTTTGTAAGCTTACATAAATGTAACTTATTCCCATTATTTTTCCCCGTTCATTTTTTAATCAGAAATTATTCTAAGACTATCCACATGTTTTCTAGATATGGTATTAGCTATTACACAAGGTTTTAACTTCTCAAGGTTCCTTTTTGCTTTTGGATTAAGTTATCTAGGGAAGCTGTCCTTCCCGGCAGCTCCTGATGTGTGCCCTTCCCTAAGTCTATTAATGAGAACCACTGAAGTGGAAGATTAGAGCCACCATTTTCCAACAGCTAAGTGGAAGCTGGGAGCTCAGGATGCTTTATGAAATTTCAAAATTCACTATATTGCCAAACTTTGTTGTAGCTAGAGTTTTTCTGCCTGGCCAACAGTCAGGACAAATCTCTGTCACCTGCCAGTCCCACAGCCACTCAGACCCAACCAAGTAAACACAGAGACTTACATTGCTTACAAACTGAATGGCCATGGCAGGCTTCTTGCTAACTGTTCTTATATCTTAAATTAATCCATTTCTATAAATATATACCTTGCCATGTGGCTTGTGGCTTGGTTTTATTTAAATTCTGGGTGTGTTTTTTTCTTTAGGAACTGTGAACACACACTATTTCACTGCCCCTGGAAGCTTCCGTTTCTGATAAGGACTGTTTTCATATCATTTTGATGTTGAAAGAGATGAGTCGTGCTCCAGGCTGCTCTCAGTGTTCTCTGTTACTCCTCTTTGTCTGTTGGATTCCAGTGTGCACTGGTGTGGGCCTCTCTGAGTTTGAATTATTTCAGTGTGTTGGAATTATAGTTCTTATATTTTATCAAAACAAGAAGGTGTGAGACATTTTTTCCAATAATCTTGTCTCTATACTCCAAATTCTTCAATTTCTTCTCTTTATTCTCTCCTTGCCGCAGCATTGCTGAGTAATGTTACTCTATCCATTTCCATTACTTAGATTTTTATTTTGTAACCCCCTAAATCCTCTGTGGATGCTGTCTATTGAACTAATAAGTTTTGTAGTTCTCTACTCCCCAATTCCATTAGATTCCTTCTTACAGTCTCTCTCCATTTATCTTCATATATTGCTATTCAGAGTCTTGACTTCCTTTAGTGAATTTCCATTTGTTCATTGCATATTTCAAATGAATGTTGCACAGTCTTGGTCCAGTAGTGTAGTACAGTGCAGCACAGTGCAGTCCTCCCAGATTACCAAAGTCCAGCAAAAATGGGTCAGAAGTGTCAGAGTTGTGGGACTTAGAGTCACTGAGCAAACAGGGTGCTGTGATGGGCAGACAGGTGACAAGGGACAGTACCCTTGGGTGACCACACCATATACAACAAACAAAGCCGGTCCTCCTGGAGAGTGGGGTCCTGTGACACCATGCTAACTGCCTTGTCACACCAACTTAAAATGAAACTTCTGACCTCCAAAGCATGAAAGAAAATATTTCTGTTGTGTCAAACCCCTAACTTTATAGCAATCTGTTACATCATCCTTAAAGTCAGTATAATGTTGGGGCTGGAGAGACAGTTCAGGGATTAAGAGCACTTCCTACTATTCCATAGGACACAGATTCAATCCAGTAACCATATGGTGACTCACAACCATCTTCAGTAACTTCAGTTCCAGGGGATCTGACACTCTCTTCTAGGTTCCTTGGGCACCAGGCATGCACAGAAGCAAAATACTCACACACATATAATTAATTAGTTAATTAATTAATGTAATTATTGTATTTTAAAAACTGGTAATTTAAGCCAAGGTTTTATTTCTATAATTAAGGTGCATGTTACTGTATATTGGGACCTTTCTATGGTATTATCACTCTACCTGATAAAGAAACCATATGGAGAACTGGGGGCCTGACCCAGAGAAACTTGTAATAAAATGTACATCTCATTAACTATACAAAGCACTAAGTTCACATCTCACTGTTCTAAAAGAGTCAGGTCATCACATCCAATACAATTATTTAAGAAGTGCCATATGCCATGTGCACAGAAAATGAAAACCAAATAGATACTGGATAAAACATGAGAATTCAAAAAAGAATTAGGGCTTCAATAAAAATACTGCAAAGTTCTCAGTGTCTCTGTGACTCAGTTTCCTTGTCATTACATTCTTTTGTTAAGAGGTCCAAATGAGGAGACCATGATCACATCATGCTGAGCTCCAGTAAGAAACAGTGTTTGATCACAACCTTGAAAAGCCTGTGGGTTCTCATCAGGATGAGCACTAACTGATGTTTCCTGCTGGAGCAGATACACGGGAGCTGAAGGTGATCCAGCCTGAGAAATCAGTTTCTGTTGCTGCTGGAGACTCAGCCACTCTGAACTGCACTGTGACCTCCCTGCTCCCTGTGGGGCCCATTAAGTGGTTCAGGGGTACAGGGCAGAGTAGGCACCTAATATATAGTTTCACAGGAGGGAAGTTCCCTAGAGTCACAGATGTTGCAGATACTACAAAGAGAAACAACCTGGACTTTTCCATCCGCATCAGTAGTGTCACACCTGCTGATGCTGGAACCTACTACTGTGTGAAGATCGACAGAACAGACTCTGACAAGGAGCTTCGGTCTGGGGGAAGCACAGTGCTGAATGTGCTTGGTAAGTACTGCGTTGTCCTCCTCATCCCCGATATCTCCAACAGGTCAAAATGTGCCCAAGATTCTGTGAGCAACAAGAAAGAACAAGTCTGCAAGTGACCGCCTATGTACATAGGGTGACTTTACCCCAGCTGTGGACCAAGGAAGCAGAGGAGGGGAGAGGACATGCTATTTGCTAGAAGTCCCCCTTCTGGTAAATGGGGGTAAATCCATACCCTGGTCTGCCTGCATAGCAATGCTTACCTTTCTCAATCTGTCTCAGGCTAGTGCCTCCATAAAACCCTGAGAGCTGACTGCCTTGTTCAGTGACAGAGTCAGACTTGGCCGACTGCCTCCAGAGTGTACTTCCCCTACTGATTAAGTCTTCTCTTTCTCCCCAATCAACCTGGGGCTGAGTGTATGCCAGCTTCCACTCTAGCTGTCATCAGAGATGGCAGTAAGCAGGCCAGCAGGGGCTCTTTACCCAAGATGTCTGTCTCCTCCCAAGAGGAAAAACAAACCACAGCAGAAAGTAACATGGCCAGGGCATGGTGGCTTGTTTTTTGCATTTCCTCTTCATGCACAGCACATTGCTAACATTCACAATGTGCTCACCTTCCCTGTGAAATCTCTCACCTAGTTTAGATGCTGGCACCAAGTTAGGCCTTTGCCTTAGATCTGTCTGAAAAAGTTTTGTGTCAGCTACCAACTCTCTCAGATACTGAAGGTTTTGAGCAATGTAGACTTATTATGTCTATGGGAGTCTCCAACTGGAAGACCTCCAATCCCCAGCTGAGGAAACAAGACACTCACTTTGAATTTCCTGACAGAGGCCTGAAGTCTTCTTTCTAGGTCCAGATTCTGAGAATTTTTCAGCATGAAGGACAGTCACACTACCCAGTCCAGTCGTCTTTGAGATATGAGTCCTGTGTTCCAGTGCCCTGACTGTGATCACGTAGTCAGTCGTTGCTGAGATCTGGCCTGGAACCCACATCTGACTCTATCTCCATTGAGAAGCCTGATGCATAAGAAATGCTGAGTCAGAATTGCTCAAACTCAGCCAGAATTTCCATTCATCATCAGCTCCCCAAGGTGTCAAAATGTTCCTCACGGTCAGATGCTAATAGTAGTGATGGGAAAGCTACCCCAATGTCAGCCACACCCTCACTCCATGTCCCCTGTGTAAACAAAGCATCATATTTTAGCAGCTACAGACACAATAATTCAGATCCCAAATCAGGAATATTTCATGTGTTTCAATTTCTCACTACTGAAGTGGTGCCACAGTGGATGATCTCATAAAACCATAGTACTGACCATAAGGCACACACCCTCTGGTCAGCGCCTGCTGAGTCTCAGGGTGAACTAGTTTACAAAGATATCACCCCTTGCTCACCTGTGTGCAGCTGTAGCAAGACTTTTTAGAACCCCTCAATGGAGAGTGAAAGGGAGCTTGGCTTCATCTTAACTTGATAGATGTCACAAATAAGGACACTGAAGTAATGCAATGCCTAGGCAACCCCAACCAGCAAATGGCTCACATAGGCTGCAATCTATAGCCTTGCAGTGATGTTTCATCTGCTGTGTCATTTGGCCTAAGGATGCCTTCGATGAGAAAGTACATGTAAGGAGGGAACAAAGTACCATGTGCTATGTGCCACATCTCCATTATATCATTTTCTCCCTAACCATGTGGTATTGGAGAGAGGTCACTTCTTCCCTTTAGAGGTGAGCCTGAGGTTCATAGAACACACCTGACTTGTGAGCACATGAGGAAGAATCAAGAATTGACCAAAGCTTCCTGCCTCATAGACTAACACTGCATACATGGTATATATCCCACATTGCTTATTCCCTAAGCAGCAGCCACAGAATGGAGCTGACTTCTATGCCCAGTCTTGAAAATATGATCTGTCCATGGAAGAAGAACAAAGGAACGTTCTGCCAGAGCCTGGGGCCCCTAGAACAAGAACCTCTTTTCTGGAGCCACCTGGAATAGCAATTTGGCCTAGAATTCCTCAAGTTGGGTTCTTAGAAAGGAGGCAGAGTCAGTGGCAGGGTTACAGAAGTGGGGACAGTTGCTTTGTTGTGGTAAATGAAAGTGAGGGCACAGGAAATGGCCTCTGAGACACAGAGGGAAGTGGGAACAGAGTCTCTGTTTCAGCTTTGGTGTCCTCTTCTGTGGCCTGGTGATGACCACAGACCTTTAGAGATAAAGGCTGACCCTGTGTATATCATGTGACACAGCAGCTCCTCCAAACCAGGTGTCATTATGGTTGTAAAACCTCGGGTAACTTACTCTAAATTTGAAGCACAGTCTCCCTTCCTGTACAATGTATATACCTGTACCCTCTTTGTGAGGGTGCTATGACTATCCAGAGTTGCTACCAGACTGGCATCAAGAAGCCATGGGAGAGAAAACCTTGCTCTCTGTGTAGTCCTCAGTTTCCCTTTCTGTGAAGATGACAGCCATGTTCCATGGTCAATGTTATGAATGAATCCTAGATGGCGATGTCAGGGTCATTACAGGGCTTCAGTAGTGCAGTGGTCTGCAGGAGAGAGGACTAAGACTAAGTGTCTGCATATGGTCAGGCCTATCACAGCAATACCCCCATCCCTGGTACCAATTTCTTTCTAAATTATGGTTACAATAGCCGTGAAGAAACACCATGGGCACAGAAACTCTTACAAAGGAAGACATTTCATTGAGGTGGCTTACAGTTTCAGAGGTTTGACTCAGTATCACGATGGAGCAGACATGGCAGCACTCAGGCAGACATGGTGCTGGAGAATAAGCTGAGAGTCCCACATACTGACCCACAGGCAACAGGAAGTGAAATGTGTGTCATACTGAACGTATCTTGAATGTATTTGAACTAAGGAGCCCATCCCCACAATTACGCACTTCCTCCAACAAGGCCATACCCACTTCAACAGAGCCACATCTCCTAATAATACCCCTCCCTATGAGCTTCTGGGGACAAATTACATTCAGTCTACCACTTACCTCAAACCTATAGAGACATCAGGTGTGCTAGAGTTTAGATAGCTTGACTTCAAATAACGCTTGTTTACAATCCTGATGTGATGGACATTAAAGAAGGGATCACATATGTAGAAATACAAATGTGTAATGATATTTTCAAATGCAGCCTGTTACACATGATAACTTCAGCACAAGGCATCTACACAACACACTACCTTCCTCCCACTACTCCACCCATATGTGTGCTTTCAACCAGAGATTGTTACTGTCTGTTCAACAGGCTCACTCCTGTGTCTCTTATGATTAACAGTTAGGAAATGAACTAACCACCTTTAGCTTCTTTTGCAGAGGGAAAGCACTGTTTTCAACCTCAAGCTAAGTCCACCTGAAACCCATTTAGAGATGCAGACTCTTGAGCTCTCAATGTTAAATTCAGGCTTGGCACAGATGAGACCTACTAGCATGTAGGTCCAAAAGAAAGCAAGCAACCAGGGAAGCAGGAAGGGCTCCAGCTTTGTGGTACCTCTGTGACGTCATTTATTTCCTGGGTTACTATAGATGTGAATCTACAAATATTTCCCTTAGATTTGTTAGGTTTCCAGAGGAAGCCAACAGGAGCAGATCATAGAAAATATAAAATATACTGGTGAATGCCTTCCTTTGCTCAGGCTGAGAATTCTACCTAGCCTTGCCTTTCCTCATTTACTGGTGGGGATCTTTGCCAAACTCTGGAGATAAAAGAATAAAGAATACCCCAGAAGGACCAGGACTAACCCTGCCAAAACAAATCTCCAAAAAACAAAAAACAAAATGAGGAGGATAAACAGTAAAATTATGTGTCTGTCACCTTGAAATAGAGCAGGTCCCCAGTATGGCTGAAGCTCTGGAATTGATCCAAAGCACCATAGGAAACAATGACAATGAGATTAATATCTATGAAGGGTCCTCACAATGTTATGTCAACAATAGCGGCATCACAATCACATCCTTATCTACATGCTTCTTTGTAGCTAAACCGTCTCTTCCTGTGGTGTCGGGCCCTGCAGGAAGAGTTATTCCTGGGAAGACAGTGAACTTCACATGTAAGTCCCATGGCTTCTTTCCTCGAAACATCACACTTAAGTGGTTCAAAGATGGAAATGAGCTCCCTCACTTCGGAACTGCTGTAGACCCCAAAGGAGAAAGCGTCTCCTACAATCTCTCCAGCACAGCCCAGGTGGTGCTGAGCCCTCAGGATGTCCACTCTCAGATCATCTGTGAGGTGTCCCATGTCACCTTGCAAGGAGGCCCTCTCCGTGGGACTGCCAACTTGTCTGACACCATCCAAGGTAAATGACGCTGAATCCCAGCTCAAGCTCATAGCTGTTCAGAATGGTTTGGTCCATAGTTCCCAGCAAGCATTCATGCACACCATATGGCAGTGGGAATCATAGACTGTCATCAGCATGTTAAAACAATGTATTTATTTTAACAAAAGTAATTATACCTATACAATGTATGAGCCATTTCACTCATTCCTGGTATTTTCATTCATTTTACTGTTGTTATAGCTTTCCAAGTGCACCTGAGCATTGTGCTTATTAATTTCACAGATTATGACACTCACTGTGTGCATCTTTGTGTCAGGAGCTGTGTTTAGGGGTTCTACTCTGACACAAATGCTCATCCTGTCCCCAGTATGAACTTAAAATGGAGATGGTTCCTCTGTACTCAGCCTCACTTCTGGCGTCTGTCTGTCTAGGTTCTGTCTATCTCAGCTTCTGCTCATGCTTTTTCAGTTCCACCAACTGTGGAGATCAGCCAGCACCCATCAATGCTATGGAAGCAGATAAATGTCAGCTGCCAGGTGAGTAAGTTCTACCCTTTGAGAATACGACTGATTTGGTTAGAGAATGGAAATATATCCCGGACAGAAGATCCTTCTCCACGCACCGTCATCAAGGATGGAACCACCAGCTGGACCAGCTGGCTCCTGGTGAACAGATGTGCTCATGAGGAGGACCTGGTACTCAGCTGCCTGGTGGAACATGATGGACAACCACCAGTCATGAAACATCACACTGTGATGCCCAGAGCACATCGCAGTGAGCAAGGTATTGGCACCATGTCTGGTGTGTCTCCACCCCAGCTTCTTGAATGTTTGTTAATTTTCCCTCTTTTTTTGAATATCAAAGGCAGAATTTATGCTTACTGTATGATAATCTTAATATCTAAAACTAAGTAAAATGTTAAAGTTAGCTTTCATCGCCAGCTTCTCACAGGTCTCACACATCTCTCCATTGATGTGTTGATATTCCAAGATATTAAATAAGGAAGACAGGAACGCATCATCTTAGCCTAGCATTCTGTCTCTTGAATTCTTACCTACCATTTGATATATCCTCATGTTCATTTTCTTCCTTTTCAATATCTTCCCTGCCTCCATCCCATTTTACACTTTTCCATGAACATCTGGACCTCACTCAGTGTTCTATGCTACCTCTTGAGTGTAATTATAATAGGCTTCCTGAGGACCTGTTGTTTTAGTGTGGATCTGGACCCAGCTGACTGAGTGGTCATAACAGGGGCCTCATTTCCTCCTTTTTTTGTTATAAAGGACAGATATCTATGTATCCAGACGCTGGCTTACACTTAGTACATGCAGCTTTCAATTTGACTATGATTTCTTGCCCTTCATCAGTTGTTGCTGACTCTGTAGCTAGGGTCCCACTGTCTCTGATCCCGGGGTAGGGGGTGAATAGATGCAGAACCAATGGCACAGGCTCTGGTAGATTGTAAGCAATCTCATTTATTAAACAAAGAACTAAGGTATTTATGTGTGTGCTTTTTGTCAGGCTCTGCTTCCAGCTGCCATGGTGTTTCCTGGTTGGCTCTGGGTTGTATGTCAGCAGTGGTCATCTTGGGGGTCTGGTTTCAGGGCCTTCTGGGTCAGGATACTATTGCGCATGTCAGAGCTCTTTGTTGCCTAAGGCATGGCCCAGTGCTTTAGGCCTTATCTGCCTCAATCAGTCACCCAATGAGTCATCAGTTTTACAGACATGGAATCTAGGGATGGTAAAGCAATAGGGATGTTGAGTTCTTGCCCTGAGACCATGTGATGTGGTCTAATGTAATGAAGGGAAATCTAAGGTCCCTGAGAGGAAGGTCATCGAGAGTACATAAGGTCAAATTTCTAGTTAAGTGTTTTCCCTTGACTTGTTAATATCCTAGGACTTAGGCAGAGTTAGATAGAGACCCCTTTACATGAATATGTATTATTTCCCCATCATAAAAAAAAAAACCAAGAGTGGCCATCAACACCTATGACTTTTTAAAAACATAGGTTTCTTATCATGAAGCCTTCATTGTGAGCTTTATCTGATGAATGAATAATGGGTCACCAAATATTTTTTATATCACCATTAAACAGTAAAGTTTAGAAAGTGCCAGCTCCCTTAGAGTATGAACTATAAAGGTGCTGCATAATTATACCCCCTGATGGATCTGTGATGTGTGCTCAACACTTCTAAATACAATCCACAGTGGATGCTCAAGTAAATAAATAGTTACATTCAAATCCAATACCATCAACAAATTCAATGAAATTAACTGTAATTCCCAACAATTACTTTAAATGGACTGTATTTTCAAAATTACTTTATAGACTTCCCTATGTGATACAAAATTAGGTTCTTCAAAAAGAAGCACCTTTCACAATTAGACCAGTAACAAATAAGTTTAGAACTCTTTGTCCATGTTTTCTGAATTTTCATACTTCTGCTATAGAATGTATTAGATAATCATATTGTCCTTTTTAAGTCTAAGTGGATATGCAATTATAAAGTGATGTTCTTCTCTAGGTATTGATGTGGAAAACTTACCATATCTCTTTCATAAGTCTTTCTGGAAGATTTCTAATATTTTCTTTTTCCAAAAAACTTCTTTACATGGTCATATCTATTTTTCAGTTTCTATTTCATTAATTTTCTACTGTTCTCCCTTCAATATTATTATAAAAATTTGTGGAAATAACTTATGGGCCATCAAATGATATAAATGAAATTGGAGTCTTGTCTTGGGATTCTTAGTGTCAATCACTTAAGAATGGAGTCAAAGGATAGGAAGCTCAATGAAGATTTAATTAGAGTATGAAAGTGAAAAAATCCCTTAGGCAGGCAAGGTCAAAATCTCATCAGACTCCCAGAGACTGATAATGTAGAATAGAAAGGGGAAGCAAAAACAGAAACAAACAAACAAAAATTCCCATGATGTTCTAGCCAGCACAGAGTCCAGACACATGGTGAACAACAGGTGGGGAGGGAGCAGTAGGAAATCCTACTGCAGCCCATACATGGTACCAGAGAAAGATAGGGGAAAAGTGGGAGAAAAAGTTGTCCCTTCTTAAGGTGAAGCCTCAGAAAGGTGAACTTCACTGCAGCTCAGCTGGGAAGAACTGTCCTGGGGGAAGGAATGCTGGGAAGAAAAAGAGCAGCACCTCATTAAAGGAACAATTAATTATTCCACCCCTTTATCATGACTTATGTATAATTTGGCCTCCTACGGCCCAAGTTGAGATTCTATTCTTTTGACTTGAAGTTTACTTGGGCTTCTGTTGCTACTCTCAGGGTAGTATTTCCTTTATTCTCTTGCTCCTGGTTTACTTTGGCCTTGTTAGGTTCCTTAAGGCGGGAGGCAAGTCACTTCAATGCTTGATGCAAAAAAAAAAAAAATGACCTTTCTATGGTACCTATTGTCTGCTACTGTAATTTAAACAAATTTACCTCTACCACAAGCCCTGGGAACAATGACCATTAGTCCTCTGATCTTCAGTGCCAGACACTTCAATAATCAAATTCCAAATTCTCTTATTTGAGTGTATTATCTGTAGCTAGAGTTTTCCTGCCTTGCCCACAGTCAGGACAAATCTTTGTCACCCGCCAGTCCCACAGCCACTCAGACCCAACCAAGTAAACACAGAGACTTATATTGCTTACAAACTGTATGGCCATGGCAGGCTTCTTGCTAACTGTTCTTATAGCTTAAATTAGTCCATTTCCATAAATCTATACCTTGCCATGAGGCTGGTGGCTTACCGGCATCTTCACATGCTGCTTGTCATGGCGGCAGCTGGCAGTGTCTCTCTGCCTCAGCCTTCCGCTTCCCAGAATTCTCCTCTCTCCTTGTCCGACCTACTTCCTGCCTGGCCACTGGCCAATCAGTGTTTTATTTATTGACCAATCAGAGCAATTTGACATACAGACCATCCCACAGCAATTATCCCGATGACTTTTCCCTATCAGAATCCCATGGGAATCGCTTCTTGGCTAAGTCCAAGTGCAGGATCCCATGGAAGTATTCTATAGTGAATGTAGGAAGGTAGACCTAAACAGAACACTGTCATGTTAACACAGATATGAAAGAGCCTGTATAACACAGGGAGCCATGGGATCACAGTGCAGGGACAACAAAAGACACAACAACTCCTCAGAGAGCTGGAGCACGGGATGGCCAGAGAATTTTTCAGGCTGAAGAGGAGGGAAGAGACAATAGAATTTATATCTGTACTCCGCTGCATCAAGTTGGGTGTTTGCTTCTTCTGAAGGCACTATCAAGACCATTTTGATTCTTTTTTGTCTTGTCTTTGTTGTTGTTTGTTTGTGTTTTCAGGCAATGTTATAGTTTTATTTTAAACTCAGGCAAAGAAATGTATTCTTTAAATTGCCATTCCAGGATACACAAGGGAAGTCAATTTAGGAACTCAAACATCACACCCACAGTCAAAAGCAGAGAGAAACAAATGCAACCTTACTATATGCTGTGTGGTGCTCACCTAGCTTTCTTTACTATTCTTACATAGTGTGGAGCCCTGTGTCTAATGAAATGGTGCCACCCACACTCAGAGTGGTGCTTACCATCTCAATTAACAGCCAAGACAATGCTCCACACACCCACTAACAGGTTATCCTTATCTACACAATTCCTTAGCTGAAATGCTCTTCCTGGAATTCTAGGTTGTGAGAAGTGGGCATTTAAAACTAACTGTTACAGACACTGTCTCAGGAGAACTGAGCTAGTAAGAACTCACACTTCGGATCCTCTTGTTTCTACCTCCCTAGTGTTAGTATTACAGGCATTGGCTAAAAAACTGGTCGGCTGGTTGTTGTTGTTGTTTTTCTGGGGACTGAACTTAGGAACCCAACCTAACCTTACATCTTAGGTAAACACTACAATTAATGCACAACCTAACCTACCTGTTTCTGTTCCTAAAACCAAATTTTAATCTTTGATTAATTTCAAAATTAGTACTACTTCCTGAACAACAGAATATTTTTGGAGGACATCTACACTGGGGTGGACTTGGGCTGTATGATGCCTGAGGCACCAAACCCTGACATCTATTCTCATAGACTCAAGTATAGAATTTTTGTCCCTCATCTGCATGCTTTCAGCAAGTGGCTTGATCAGACTGTTGTCCATTTCAGCAGCCTCCCTTACCCCAAGAATCTGTATTGTTTCAGGATTCCTTTATCTAAACAAGGCACTCTGTTAAACTCTTCCTCTCAATGTATCATCTTCTTGTGCATGTCCTCTGCACAGCTATTCCTGGGTAATTGAGAGACTGAACTTGTCTTGTCTGAGGACAACATTCCAGGATCATCCTAAATACCAGCATTGAGGAGCTTCTCTGAATCCCACTAACTTTGTGACCATACCTACAGATCAGATTCCACATTGAAGAGGAAATAATAATCCTTAAACCCCAATAATTCATTCTAGATCAAAATATGGGTAGCCATCGCCCAGGAACACAGATATAGGTCACCTCAAAGGCCACTGTGGAAGAATGTCTATGGAATTTTTGTAGGAATAGAACAAAAGAAGTCATAAGTCAAGACACTTATGCAGTACATTTGTGGGAACATGGAATGAAAGGGGTATAACACAGAGAAGAACCCTGCTAGAGGTTTCAGATGCTATAAGATGGCATGTGAAGCATCAGGGTTGGTGGAAGTTAGTGGTCTGCTAAGTTAATACATTCTAAAAAAAACTAACCTTCTGCTTGTACCCTCTCAATTATTAACCTAATGGTCACAAAGCTGTTATGTTAAGTACAGAGGACGGCAATGTATGGGTATTAAGAGAGCTGAATATGACCCAAGATAATCTGGCTCTTGACCTGAAACGTCAAACTCTCCAATTCACTGAACTTCAAAAAAACCAATAATAATTACAAAAGGTTCAGTTTGAAGGTTCATATTCTTTGTAAGAATTTTTGTTTATAAAACCAGGTGCTACGTGGCATTGAGCATAAAATCTTATCCAACCTCTCTAGAAGGGAATCTTCTTGACCTATCTCAGAGCCAGTGGGTAAATCTTGAAATCTTTTGCTGTATCATCTGCTTTGAAGTATTGAAGTTGGAATAGAGCACAAATTCAAACTCCTCAGAGATTTGATGTACTTGGTATTCCATAAATGGGCCAGGTAAAGATCCCTGAGGATAAACTCCTTGTATGCTCTCTAATGGTTCCTCCTACCACTTGATTTCCAGAACTGAAGACATCAGATACTGCTGAGGTCCTTGTAGCTGTGCTCCTTGCACCCAAACTTCTACTGGTAATTGGTGCCATTGCCATCTACATGCACAAGAAGCAGAAGGCCTGACTGTAAGTTAGGAGGGATGGAGGGTGTATTAGTTACTATTCTGTTGATGTGACAACACAACATGGTGAAAACAATTTATAGAAGAAAGGGTTTATTTGGTCATACTGTTCCAGAGTCATATGAGTCCATCAAACCTGAGAGGCATGAAGAAAGATCAGGGAGCTAAGAGCTCACATCCTTGTGGAGAACATTAAACAGAGCAAATAAACTGGAAGTGTCACAAGGCTTTTTAAGATCAAAGCTCACCTCCTGTGACATACTTTCTCTGGAAAGGCTGCAGTGTCTAAACCTCTCCAAACAGTACCACCAACTGGGAAACATGCATTCAAATATTCTAGAATATACAGAATATTTCTTATTCAAACCACCAGGGGGTTATCAGTCTTTGGACTAACAAAGAAGGGGCAGGGGCAGTAGGAGGGCCAAGGCATTTGTGAAACAGTTTTTCCATCTGTGGTGATGACATGTTGCTGAGCATCCTCAGGAATCTCTTATAAGCCTTTGAGACATCCCAAGCTCCCAGGAAGTATGTGTGTCTTTCAGGAAGCTTTCAGTTGAGGATCAACAAAGGCATCCAAAGAGGCCTAAAGGAAGTGAAGCACATGGGCCCTTGGGAGGATGTGGGGTATTGGCCTCACTGCCCCTGTTAAAGGTCACCACAGAAAGTGGAGAGCAAGGGTTCATGGGAAACAGCAATCTACATTATGGACCAATTTTTAAAAGTTCCAAAACCTGTAATAAAGGCTGTTTCTGCTTTGGTCTCTCCATGATCATAAAGAATAGACTCAGAAAGACTGACTCAGGGACTAGGCTGAGATGACACTTTTGTGACATGGGCACCACATCCACTCAGGATGGGAGGAGAGCAGTACCAGGGACAATGAAGCACTAAGGTACAATGTGTACATGATGAAAGGAGTATTGAATGAGAGGTGATTCTCCACAGCTCTTCTCTTCATTCTGCCATATCAGACCAGGAGTATCTGACATCACCTTTCTTATAGGTGCTCAGACTACAAAAAGTTGGTGAGAAGCTGTGGAAGATTGCTCCAAATGCCTCCCTTACAAGGACAACTCCATCTTAGAATTCCCTATTGTTCCCCTATAAGCATTGATAGCTCACAGTTGTGATGCTGTTGTTATCGGATTCTATTCTTGGGGTTCTTAATATCATTAATAAAATAATTTAAGAATGAGCTCAAGTGAAATAATCTGCCAAGTTTTGAGGGAAAATTCCAAGTTCAGAAAAGCATACAACTCAACAACTTCACAGAGGAGGAGAATGAAGGAATAAAGGGAAAACATACTCATTCTGTTTAAGAAGACAAGGAGGTCAGACATATGGTGAAAAAACTTCCACATGGTGAAAAGTGGGCATTTAGAGAAAAAGTAAGGAAGCCTAAATGATCAGAAAATGTATACTTAGATTCAGCCAGCATCTAAAATCCAAAAGAAAGAGACAGACAGAAAGAAAAAGCAAGTGTTGTTTAGTCTGATCGGGCCACACTGAGGTAGACAGATCATCTGATCCTCAACATACCATTTAGGCACTGCACTGGGTAGTGTTGATGGCTTTGCAGCTGGGATCACACTGTCTCTGATCCCAGGGCAGGGGATGAGCAGACGCAGAATCAACAGCACACACTTTGGGAGGTATGTAAGCAGTCTCATTTATTAAACAAAGGGCTGAGGTATTTATGTGGGTGCTGTTTAGTGGGCTTTCCCTCTATGGCTATTGTGGCCTTTCTTGATTTGTCCTTGGGTTTTACATCAGCAGTTGTCATCTTGGGGGTCCAGTTTCAGGCTCCTCTAGGTCAGGACAGTACTGTGCATGTCACAGCTCTTTGTTTGCTTAAGGTGTGGTGAGGTAATTTCAGCCTTACCTGCCTCAGTGTAGGGAGAATTCTGGGAAGGAAATGTTTAGTATATGAATTAAGGTGAAATTTTGTATTGTTTTGTTTTTTGATACAGGGTCTACTTTATAGCGTTGACAGTCTGTATATTACTAAGTAGACAAGGTTGACCTTAAACACATCAAGATCTGCTTGCCTCTGCCTCCCGAGTCCTCGGATTGAATGTGTGCTACACCCTCATACCTCTGTAGAAAAAAATTTTTCTTCCTGTCTCTTTAGTGTGGTTTAAGAGGGTCCGTTGTCCTTGTGATTGAACCTGACCACCTAGAATGTTAGGTCTTCACCCAATCTACAGATATTGTTCTCTTAACCATGAGTTTTCTTTAATGGGCCCTTTATAGATGTAACCAACCGTCTTATCAAACAAGAAACACAGAAACAATGCAAAATAGAAAGCCGAGAGGTCAGAGCTAGAGCCAAAATCTCACCCTTCCGCCTGCGGTGTCCCAGCCTCCCGAATGAGGGAGCTCTTTCCTGTCTGTTCGTCTATTTAAAGTATTTTGTTCTGCCTTCTCATTGGTTGCAAACGCAAACACGTGACTGCCACATCACTGTCTGAATGCACAGCCCCCTAGGTCTTAAAGGCATATGTCTCCAATGCTGGCTATATCCCTGAACACACAGATATCTATGGGATTAAAGGCGTGTGCCACCACCGCCACACTCTTGCTATGGCTCTAATAGTTCTGACCCCCGGGAAACTTTATTTATTAACATACAATCAAAATAATATTTCAGTACAATTAGATTACAAACACATTTCTCCTTTTCTATTTTAATAAAAAGAAAAAAAGCAAAAGGTTATAACTAACAAAAGAAAAACTATATACAAAAGTACAATAACTATATACAATATATACAAGTAATAAATACCTAAACGGGTATTTGACAAATCAGAGAAAATAATTCCATTATCTATCCTATTTTGGTAATTCCAAGATGTATCTAATGCACTTTCTATCCTAATTAATTTTTCAACTATAAGTAACTAATCTTCAACCATAACTAACTAATCTTCAACTCCCTCAGAGACCCAAGAAGGAAATAATATTAGCTAACAAAAATAAAAAACAGGAAGTGCATGCAAGCAACTTCCAAAAAATTTGTGAGTTGACAGAAACAGCCAGCTGCCTGGGCAGTCACCTGAGGTTTCTCCGCAGTGTTGGGGCATCATCTTCAGCCTATAGGCTTAGTGTATCTGACAGACTCATTTGTGAAGTAGGATGTACACAAGGTCAACAGTTCAATCTCACATTGGGTGAGAGCAGTCCATGTACCAGAAACACCTGAATTCCACTAGTGTCCTGTCATGATTCAGGATTTTAATTTCTGAAAATTGTTGACAGTTTTTTAATTCAGCTGTCCATTCTTCTTGGCTGTGTATATATGGCTTCATCTCAGCATCCCCTTCTTCTTCACATCCCTCTATTAAATGCCAGTCTACTTTCGAGAGGCATGAACTTTCAGCTGCTGTTCCATTGCACAACAGAATCCATCGGCCCTCTGCCTGTTAAGCTGCCTTCGAAGAAAAGGGCACCATACCTTTTCTGGATGCGAAGGCCACTTCAGGGATGGGGCCATATTGTCCTGGCCTCAGAAGATGTCTTTTGATAAAGCCATAACCATACTTGTTTTGGTAAGAATCAGTAGTCCATTGTTTCGTGTTCTGTCTGTCAATTTTGTCCTGTTGATTTGAGGATACTTTGTTGTCCAGTGGCTAACTTTTGCCACAAGGAAAGTTGACTCCATATGCAGTTTCTTCAATGCCCATATTTTCTCTGAAGTAGATTAGTAATGCAAGGAGCTGACATGTCTCAAAAAAGAAAAATTTTCTAAGTTATTAAAACATTTTAAATGCCATATTCTGTAGATCTCTGAAGGGTTTGAAGATGACCTGTCTAAAACATCTCTGCTCAATTTTTAAAACATATCTAATATGACTACAAGTTCTATTGTAATGTCTAACTACTAACTTTCATTTCTTTATATCCTAGTAGTTGGTAATAATAACATTCAAGGATCAGAAATTTGTATTACATTGTTAAATGAATGGTATAAATACAATTAGAAACATACATATAACATTTTCTAACAATATCAGTTTCAAATTTGTATACAATATAAAACAATTCAATCCAATGTAAAGTATTAGTAATTGTCTTTTTCATTTCTTTCTTTCTTTCTTTCTTTCTCTCTCTCTCTCTCTCTCTCTCTCTCTCTCTCTCTCTCTCTCTCTCTCTCTCTCTCTCTTTAACAAGAACCTTAAATTTAATCTCCTTTGCTTAGCTTTTTTCTTAACCCTTGACAATAACTTGTAACCAGCCCCCCTAAATACTGAAAATTATCCCAGACCCAAAAACCATTAAAAAGACCAAAAAACCACCCACCCCACACCACCTCTTTGGGAATGTGGGCGTCGTAGTCTTAAAATTGCTTCCTGCTGGGTATGGGCGAAGTTTTCTTTATCATGAAAGAATGCTCTGAGCACCTTGTAGTTCAAAGCTGATCTGTGGATGATGTTTGTCAGCTTCATGATATCATTATTGTCCACGTAGAATTGTTGTTGTTGTGGGGCCCCATCTTCTTTCTGGAGACTTCAGTTGATGTTAGGCCTGGCCATGATTTCCTGCAGAAAACTGATAAGAGACTCGAACACAAAAACATATATATGCAGCTAGCCTTTTTTCTAGAATTAGTTAGTACTCTATGTGACCATTCATATCTTAACAAAGTTTAAAATGTATATATATATATATATATATTAATCTTGTAAATTTTGATATAAAATTTATACTTTAAGAAAAGTTTAAAGAATCAGAATAGAATCAAAAGAGTTGAGATTAGTAATAGAATAGTCACTTAATTAATTTTGCTTTTGTCCTGTACCATAGCAGAAGATGGCTCTTATTCTGGCATGATACAGGGAGTTTGCATTTTCCTTTTAACAACATGCTTGAGTTTAAAGAAGGAGAGAGCCATTCTCCAACTCCAAAGTCAGCTTTAAATTTTAATTGAACTGGGACTATTAGAAAACCAAGAGTGTTAAATCTTTAGAGAAAAGCAGAAACAAACATTTAGGAAGACATAAAAATTTTTTAGATAATATATACCCATACACCGTTTAACTCTGTTTCTTGGGATAGATGATTTGTCCCTTTTCTTCAGTTGTCTCATTTGTCCAATGTGTTTCAAATTACTTAACCTTCATTCTCCTAAAAGACAAAAGCAAAAACCTTTCCCCAAGACTAATTTTGGGGATGTTTCCTTTTGACAAGTTATTATCTGATTAAATAAAAAGGCATGTGTTATTGATACCAGTTAGTTTAAATTGGATGTTCATGCTGGTTGATGAACTATCACCTCCTCTAATTAAGAGGTCTCTCTTGTTCAAATCGAACTTTTATCAATTTTGATGGTACCCACAGCTTATCTTCTCCTGTAGAAACAAAAGCAAAACCTCGTCCCCAATGTAATACATACCCTGGTTTCCATTCTGAGGTCAGCACATCCTTAAAGTATATAGGCTGATTTAATTCTGTAGTTTTTTCTATTATCCAATGTCTCTCTGCAGCTGTTGTTCCTTTCTCATTGGCATTCAGAAAATTCAAAGTTAGAAGAGCATTATGCAGTCTATTTCTGGGGGTTTTTGTTACCCATTTCTGTTTATTTAGCATATCCTTTAGAGTTCTGTTTGATCTTTCTATAACTGCTTGACCTGTAGGATTATGTGGTATGCCTGTAATATGCTTTATATTGTAATAAGCAAAAAACTGTTTCATTTTAACAGAGACATATGATGGAGCATTGTCAGTTTTGATTTGTGCAGGTATACCCATGATGGCCATAACTTCTAGCAAATGAGTGATTACAGAATCAGCTTTTTCAGAACTCAAAGCAGTTGCCCATTGAAATCCTGAATAAGTATCTATAGTGTGGTGTACATGTTTCAATTTTCCAAATTCTGAAAAGTGAAACACGTCCATCTGCCAGATTTCATTTCTCTGAGTACCCTTTGGGTTACATCCTACTGGTAATGGCGTCTGATTGTAGAAGGAACAAGTAGGACATTTCTTTACTATTTCTTTGGCTTGTTGCCAGGTTATCGAAAAATCCTTTTTTAAACCTTTACTATTGACGTGATGCTTTTTATGAAATTCTGAGGCCTCCAGCACATTTCCTATCAATAATTTATCAATCTCATCATTGCCTTGTGCTAGAGGGCCTGGCAGACCAGTATGGGATCGAATGTGAGTTATATATAAAGGATGATTCCTTTTCCTGATTGTATCTTGTAATTGAATAAATAATGAAGTTAATTCTGAAGCATCATGAATAAATTCTGCAGTCTCAATATGTAACACCACTCTTTCAGCATACTGAGAGTCAGTTACTATGTTGAGAGGTTCTGAAAAATCCATTAATACCAACAGAATAGCATACAATTCTGATTTTTACACTGAATTATACGGACTTTGAACCACTTTACTTAAATTTTCTGATTTGTATCCTGCCTTTTTTTCTTTGTTGGCATCTGTATAAAATGTACGAACTCCAGATATGGGTTTTTGCCGTAAATTTCGAGGCAAGATCCAATCAGCTCTCTTTATAAGATCAATTCTATTGCTTTTGGGATATTTGCTGTTAATTTCTCCCAAAAAATTAATGCAAGCTCTTTTCCAAGGTTCACTTTCTGTCCATAATTTTTCAATGTCCTCCTTAGTTAATGGTACGACAATTTCTGCTGGGTCTATGCGTGCTAATTGACAAAGTCTCAATTTTCCTTTGTAAATCAAGTCAGAGATTTTTTTCCACATAAGTTTTTAATTTTTTATTTGGTTTATTTGGTAAAAATATCCATTCCAATATAATATCTTCCCTCTGCATTAATATTCCAGTAGGAGAACGCCTAGAAGGTAAAATAACCAAAATGCAATCCAGCTTTGGATCAATACGATCCACGTGTCCTTCATGCACTTTCTTTTCTACCAAGGCTAATTCTTTCTCAGCTTCAGGTGCTAATTTTCTTGGACTATTTAAGTCCTTGTCACCTTCTAAGATTTTGAACAAATTAGTCAGTTCATCATTTTTTACCCCAACAATAGTTCGTAGATGAGAAATGTCTCCAAATAATCTTTGAAAGTCATTAAGAGTCTGTAGTCTATCTCTCCGAATTTGCACCTTTTGGGGTCTAATTTTTTGTAGCTCTATTTTATATCCTAAATAATTAATAGAATCTCCTCTTTGTATCTTTTCAGGAGGAATTTGTAATCCCCGCAAAGCAAAATTTTCTTTACTTCTTCAAATATTATTTCTAAAGTATCTGCATTTGAGTCAGCTAGTAAAATATCGTCCATATAATGATAAATTATAGATTTAGGAAATTTTTTACGTATCACTTCCAATGGCTGTTGTACAAAGTATTGGCACAGAGTTGGGCTATTCAACATTCCCTGAGGGAGGACCCTCCATTGAAATCTTTTAACCGGTTGAGAATTATTATAAGTAGGCACTGTAAAAGCAAATCTTTCTTTGTCTTTTTCTTGTAAGGGTATTGAAAAGAAACAGTCTTTTAAATCAATAACTATGAGAGGCCATCCTTTTGGTAACAGAGTAGGCAAAGGCATCCCAGATTGTAGAGAGCCCATTGGCTGAATTACTTTATTAATTGCTCTAAGGTCTGTCACCATTCTCCATTTACCAGATTTCTTTTTAACAACAAAAACAGGAGAATTCCAGGGGCTACTTGATTCTTCAATATGCTGAGCATTTAACTGTTCTTCTACCAGCTCTTCTAAAGCCTGGAGTTTCTCTGTTGTTAAAGGCCATTGTTGGACCCATACAGGCTTGTCTGTTAACCATTTTAAAGGTAGAGCTATTGGTGTCTTTGGAAGATCATCAGTTATTGTGCCCTTTTCTTGTATAATATGGATGGCTGGTGACCACTCATTAGAATAATATCTTCTAATATTTCTCTCAGTAACATGTGTTAGGTTATGATTTGATTCTGAGATTGGAGGGATGTTAATCTGAGTATCCCATTGTTGCAACAAGTCTCGACCCCACAGGTTCATAGTTATGTTAGCCACATATGGTTTTAATTTTCCTCTCTGTCCTTCTGGACCTATACATTTGAGCCATCTTGCACTCTGTTTCACCTGAGATAATGTCCCAGTTCCTAACAGTTGAACGTTTACCTCCTGAAGAGGCCAAGTTGCATGCCAAAATTCTGGTGCAATTATGGTAACGTCCGCACCTGTGTCAACCAGACCAGACAACAAAACACCATTTATTTTTATCGTTAATTTTGGTCTTTGTTCATTAATAGAAGTTTGCCAAAAAATTTTCTTTATGTTTTCTCCTGAATTTTCTATTCTTTCTGTTTCATCAACCTGACCAGCATGATTTATTCCAATAGACATTTGGTTATTTAATCGCTCTCCAGAGCAGGGATTTCCTCTATGGCTGCAGGAAAGGTTTGAACTGGATTTGCACTGGAGGCCTGCGCGAGGCCCCTCTGGGAGTTTCCCAAAGACTGAGGCAAAGGATTACCCTGTCTGTCCTTTGTTGATCTACATTCGTTGGTCCAGTGTTTTCCCTTACCACACCTTCTGCATACTCCAGAAGGAAGGGGCATTCTGTTGCCATTGTTCCTTGAATAAACATTGCTTCTAGGAATGATCTGTTTACAGTCCCTCTTAAAATGTCCTTGCTTTCCACACCCAAAACATCTAACATTCCTCAAACCTTTTGAAATTACTTCTCCTACCCACGTATCATCATGCTCATCAGCTTCAACATTAATTGTTTCTCTAATCCAATCTTCCATAGGTGCAGATCTTGCCCTTAATGACCTGATTATTCTTTTGCATGCTGCATTCGCATTCTCAAAGGCCAAAGATTCAATTATTGCCTTACCAGTTTCTGAATCCGAGACCATTCTCTTTACTGCTGAAGCCAGTCTTTGTAAAAAATCTGTAAAAGACTCTTTTGGGCCTTGCCTCACCTTTGTAAATGACTCAGATTTTTTTCCTGGTTCCTCAACTCTGTCCCATGCATTCAAGGCTGCCGTTCGACATAAAATTAGGGTTTGGACATCATATAAACATTGTGTTTGTGCTGAAGCATATTGGCCTTCGCCCATAAGCTGATCCTGGCAAACTTGTATTCCTTTATCCCTCCATTGTTTTTCTATGTTTTTAGCCTCCTCCTTAAACCAAGTCAGAAATTGAAGTCTCTGGCTGGGTTCCAGAACACCTTGTGCAAGGTCCCGCCAGTCCTGTGGTATTATCCTATTATATGTTGACCAAGAGTTTAACATTTGCTTTACATATGGGGAATGCATGCCATAAGATACTATTGCCTCCTTAAACCTTTTTAAATCCAACATTTCAATTGGAGCCCAATTATTTTGTGTAGCCATCATTTGATCAGGCATCTGCTGTACAGTTACAGGAATAAATTAAGGGTGACTGTGTGAAAACAGGCTTTCTTTCTACAACCTTATGATCCAAGCTTGAACCAACTTCACTGTTAATTTCTTCTGTCTGAATTTTTACAGGTTTAACAGGTTTTTCTAAAGCTGTTATCCTGGTACTTAAATCAACTATCTTTTTAAATAGTAAAATGAGAATAAGCATGGTGATAAACTGCATAATTTGATCAACATTAATCTTCTCATATAGTTGTTCCATTGTCAGACTGCCTAAAATTTCAAACAAAACCCAATTTTCTTCCAATGTATACAGGAAACCCATTTTTTTAAATGTGGAAAAAAAATTGTCTTTTAAATAGTTTCCTTTATGACTTACCAAATCTGCGTAGAACAGTAGAAATCTGAGGGGATTTTCAAAACAGCCACCTAGTGTCCCAGGTGTAAATCCAAAGAGAAAGAGAGAGAAAGAGAGAGAAGAGAGAGAGAGAGAGAGAGAGAGAGAGAGAGAGAGAGAGAGAGAGAGAACAAGAAAGCGTAGCTGGCTAAAGTTTAAATGCAGCCACGTGTTCCCTTTTGTGCCTAGTCAAGGCTTGGGAATGGCTTCCTTAAACTCCGACCACGTGCGTTGGCTTTACAGGCAGGGCCCTGTTTGGCAGGGCAGGTCTGAGTTGTTCGTAGCACCGGCTTTAAGCAAGCTGCTCACAGACCTAGGCCGGGACTAGAAGCTGCCGCTCGGACTAGGAAGCCGGCAGCTCGGACTCGGAAGCCGGAAGCTTGGACTAGGAAGCCGACAGCTTGGACTAGGAAGCCGGAAGCTCAGACTAGGAAGCCGGCTGCCCGGTATGCCGCCCTTGCGGGACAGCGGACCTGCCGCCAAGCCAAGCGGTCTTTAATGGATTCTTGTCACGTTGGGTGCCAGATATAGATGTAACCAACCGTCTTATCAAACAAGAAACACAGAAACAATGCAAAATAGAAAGCTGAGAGGTCAGAGCTCAGAGCCAAAATCTCACCCTTCCGCCTGCGGTGTCCCAGCCTCCCGAATGAGGGAGCTCTTTCCTGTCTGTTCGTCTATTTAAAGTATTTTGTTCTGCCTTCTCATTGGTTGCAAACCCAAACATATGACTGCCTCGTCACTGTCTGAATGCACAGCCCCCTAGCTCTTAAAGGCATATGTCTCCAATGCTGGCTATATCCCTGAACACACAGATATCTATGGGATTAAAGGCGTGTGCCACCACCGCCACACTCTTGCTATGGCTCTAATAGCTCTGACCCCCGGGAAACTTTATTTATTAACATACAATGAAAATAATATTTCAGTACAATTAGATTACCACCACAGCCCTTATACCTACTCTAACATCTTCCTGAAAAGATAACCCTGAAAGCATTTACAAGTGAGATTAGGATCTGAGCCTCCAAACTATTTTGTTATCTCTGGCCCAAGGCCATTTTGGGCTTCTAGACAAAGAAGAAACTAGTTGTATCTTTGAGGTCTGTTTGCCCTAAACATCTTGTTCACATTCAAACTCTTCTTTTTTTTTTTTTTTAACATAAATCTTGATTGATTCTATGGGAATTTCATTACATCATATGCCTCATTCCTGCTCACTTTCCAGTCTCTCCATATCTGCCCCTTTCCCTTGCAGCATCCCCTCCCAAAAGAAAACTCTGTAAAATATTAAGCATAGGCGCCCAGATCAGTATGGTTCCAGCAGCAGCATTACCCTCAGACACCCACATGGCCTCATCTCATGGCTTTAGGTGGTGGTAGGACCACAGACATCAACTTAGACCCTGGCTGCTCTAGAGCCACAGACCCAGACATGGCTCTTGGCAGCAGCCTGGGCCTGGGCAACCATGGCCCTGTGTGGCAGCAAGGGCCACTCAGATAGGCATGGCCACCATGGCAGCACAGGACCCAGAGACCAACATGGCCATAGGTTGTAGCCTAGAGCCAGAAATGAATGTGGCCTTTGGTGACAAATGGGCCACACATACCAACACAGACCCTGGCTGTGGTAATACCATGAACCCAGACATGGTCCTCAGCAGCAGTCTGGGCCCTGAGTCACCCTGGTCCCAGGTAGCAAGTGGGCAACCCACACCAGCCAGTTCCTCATAGCCTTTGATTCTTCACTGTGCCTCTTTTCACAGCACATTGATTGTCCTGCATCTCTTTCTCTGCCATTTCTCCATCAAATATATTCTCATCAAGGTGGTACCTCCTCATTGGGTACAAGGTGAGGGTGCCTTCAGCCAATCCATACTGTGAGGAAACAGGCTGGCCCATGGGTGTCATTTACCCACATGAGCTTCACAGTATCAAATGGACCTGTAGATGCCTCAGCCAGCCTACACTGTCAACCACTTATTCTTATCACATGGTCTTCATCTCGGGTCTGGAAATTGTTCTGATCTCCTCCTGACAATATGAAGAGTCCCTTTCTGTGTACATCTGGGGATCTGGAATCATTGACACAGGTTGGCCCTCACTGTAACTTTCTTTCCCCTGGATTCTACTATAACCAAACCTCTAACCTCACTGATATTCTCTAATTTGCTACATGCTAATTTTATGAATAAAAATTGTTCTTTTTCCTGTTTGACCAAGCATTCTCAGATAGCCTCCATCAAAAAAAAATTAAAAATATGCTTTCTGAATTCAATATAGTCTCTGTCACCTTTTTACTTATCTCTGCTGTTCATGATAGAAATGTTATGAAATTTCAGAGTTTGAGTCATTTTGCTTTATCTTTCTTCACTTAGTCACACAAAATGAGTTTTAAATGAGCATGACTACTCTTAAGATGAGAAACGTTTAAAATTTGTGGCTGAAAAGAGGAGAAAGTGCTGATTTGTAGTGCTTGTGGCATTCAATATTGTAAATAGTCTTATCAAGGTCAGACTCAAGTAACCAACTCCAGATACACAGCCATGTATCTTTCTCACAGACTGGGCCAATACCTACTCACTACTACAGTTTGTCTACATTGTGAAATGGCTCACCTCCTCTGTCCCTCACCTTTAGCCACAGGATCAAAAACAGAATCTCCAGCATCTACCAGCTTCCATTTTAGCTACCAGAATGTGTTGTCAAATCAATTAAATTTAGTGACACCTCTGCTTCTTCCAATATACTTTAATAGTTCATTTTCTCTCTTTCCTATTTCTGCTCAATGTCACTTTGTCACCAACTTTTCTCACAACACAATATATAAATTTGGGCAACAAAGAAGCAACACATCTGTGAATTTGCTATGTGTCTGGAAATAAGAATACTTTAGTTCCATTCTGTAGCTAGAGTTTTCCTGCCTTGCCCACAGTCAGGACAAATCTTTGTCACTCGCCAGTCCCAGAGCCGCTCAGACCCAACCAAGTAAACACAGAGACTTATATTGCCTACAAACTGTATAGCCATAGCAGGCTTTTGGCTAACTGTTCTTACATCTTAAATTAATCCATTTCTATAAATCTATACCTTGTCATGTGCCTCGTGGCTTACCAGCATCTTCACATGCTGCTTGTCATGGCGGCGGCTGGCAGTGTCCTCCCCCACACCTTCCTGTTCTCTCAATTCTCCTCTCTGTTAGTCCAGCCTATACTTCCTGCCTGGTCACTGGCCAATCAGTGTTTTATTTATTGACCAATCAGAGCACATATTTGACATACAGACCATTCCACAGCACCGTTCACTGAAGATGTGATCAAATACATCAGCAAAACAATTTTAAGGATGAAATGAGGAGGTCTCCTAGTGATAATCAAGTGATGGCCAGGTTTGCTGCTGGATCTCTGGATGAAAGTTGGATAAATGAGGATACTTATAGTGAGAGACTGGAAGAAATCTGTACACATAGATTTTCCTCTGTGAGATACAATTTTCATAAAAGGTAGATTGGTATTTTAAATGAAATAATTCTACTTGTCAAGCTTTTTAAAAGCTTTAGTGGTCATCTATTTTACCTTTGAATGTGGACAAAAAGAAACTAATTAATGAAGACCCTCAGATGCTTTGTGTGCATTATAAGTGAGATGAGAGGGTTTTCATTGTAAATGTGACATGATCTTGAGTCATATGAAAGAGTCATATGGAGTCATTTTCAGGATCAGATTGCCCTGTGGTCATGTCTGTGGAGACTGTCTTGATGACATTAGTTGATATAGGAAGATCCATCCCAATATGGGGGTCACCACCCCATACTTGGTTCCTGGAAGGTATGAGAAGATTGTAGAAAGTAGGCTGAGGTGTGCAGACATGCATCCATTCTCTCTTTCTGCATTTGACTGTGATAAGACACGCTGTTTCAAATGCCTGCCACATTGAATTTCCTGCTGTTACAGATTGTAAGTTTGAGTAGAAAGATAAAATGAACCCTTTCTCTGCTAAGTTGTTTTTCTCAAGGTATTTTATCACAGCAACAGAATTTAAACTGGGACAATAGGCAAAGCATGTGATTTTATTAACTCAGGTGCACTAGAATTGACAAGTGATTTTAACAGAGTAAGGTGGAGACATAAATGAATTGTCATTACATGAACAGCAATGAGCAAAAGCAACTTGTGAAGGAGAAGGTATATTTGACTTATAGCTCTATATTACAGTTCATCATCAAAGGAAGTCATGGCAAATATTCAGTGCAAAAGCTCAGAACTACAGGAACTGAAGCAAAGGTCAAGAAGAAATGCTGCTTACTGGCTTGCTACCCATCATTTGCTCAGCTTGCTTTCTTATACCAACCAGGAGTGGCACTGCCCACAGAGAGCTAGGCTCTATCACATCAATTATCAATCAAGAAAATGTAATACAGTCTTGTCTACAAGCAAATGTTGTAGAGACTTTTTCATTTGAGATTCCTTCTTCCCAGATAACACTAGCTTGTGTCAAGTTGATATAAAAGTTATCCAACATATCTTGTAAAAATATAGAATTAGCCATCTGAGATCATTTATTCTAGAGGCTTGGAGTCCTGGTGCCATGGGCTCTGACAGTTGCTATTGTTATTTGCTTGTTTATTGATTGGATAACCTTCTAAGTTGACTACTGAATGCTATCCTTTCTAAACACAGCAGCATTTACTTTCTTTTTCTTTTCTTTTTTTTTTTTGAGACAGGGTTTCTCTGTGTATGTTTGCGCCTTTCCTGGAAGTCACTTTGTAGACCAGGCTGGACTCGAACTCACAGAGATCTGCCTGCCTCTGCCTCCCGAGTGTTGGGATTCAAGGCGTACACCACCACCACCATCACCACCACCCCCAACCCCGGCAGCACTTTCTTTCTTTGTTGTGCCAAGATCATGACCCCCAGAGAGACCACCAAAGAAGAGCATGCCGAAATGCAAAAGCAAGGTTTAAATCCGGATATCCAAAAGCAATACAAGCCTAGGCAGGGACTTTGTGCAATACATCCAATGCAGTGGAGGCTGGAGGAAGTGCCCACCTGTCTGCAAGCTCAGTTTTTAAAGGGAAAAATCACAAGGTTACATAATTTAGGGGTGCTAGTAAGGGTACAATTCTGACTAGCTCCCTTCTAGGGGCTTTCTAGAAATCATGGCTTAATCTTACTTCTAAGGGAGTGGTTGCCCACCACCATTTCTCATTGGCTGCCATCAGGTGGGGGCATTTCTGTGGTCAGTTAGCCTGGAAACCAGGGAGGGGACATTCCATAGTCCGGAAGGCTTTACATCGTGACTGCCTTGTGACTCTGTACTTTTACACTTCCTGGTTTCTGGAATCTGGACTGATTTGTTTCAGTAACTATTGGCCTATTCCTAGGAGGAGAAATCTTAGGCCTTAGTTTTTGGGTAAAATCATTTTGGTCTTATTTCTAAGATGGCTCATTTTGGTCTCACACTTTCCCTGTAATATTTGTCAGGAAGCTACAAATCTTTGTGGGACAATAGACACTTATATCAATTAGGTTGACACAGAACCCATGCATTTTTATTTTACTAGTTTGTATATATTTGAAGTTGAAGCAGACATAGTCACAGTGAAGTAAGTCTGGGTTGTACTACTTTTCTATTTACTCTCAAGCACGAAGCCTACTAACTCCTCTACTGTGATCACCTATTCAGAGTGGACTTGTTTATTAGTGTCATGGGGGTGGAGACTACATTCTGGACAGATGTTTCTCATGCAGAACAGAGTTTGCATGCCATTGTGATTATGCCTCCTCCCAAGCCCAGGAAACTCTCAACTATCTTTCCTTCCCACTTTAACTCTATTATTTCCAGTAACAAATATAATTTCCTGTAGCAGTAACACCTGTGTTACTATCTATTCACCACATCAGAGCGAGGGCCTGGGGATTAAAAACAGAGACAAGACAGCAGGTCATTCGACTCAGCAGAATGCCAAATGCCGTTTATTGAAGGAGGGAGGAAGCCTTAATTACAGGCTTAGAGCACAGTGCGAGAACCCTGGAGGGTAGAAGTCGCTACAGATGTTTTATATTCTTGCATCCTAGCTGTTTACACCAAATGCAGGATATACAAACAAGGAACCTTCAGTAACCTGAACAGATACAAAAAAATTGAAATAACCTCCTGTATTCTATCAGACCACAATGCCTTAAAGTTAGAATTAAACATCAACATAAACTACAGAGAGCCTACAATCTCATAGAAACTGAATAATGCTCAACTGAATCACCAGTGGATCAAGGAAGAAATAAAAAAAGAAGTTAAAGACTATAGATGTAACTAACTGTCTTATTAAATAAGAAACACAGAAACAATGTAAAAGAGAAAGCCGAGAGGTCAGAGCTCAGAGCTAAAATCTCACCCTTCCTCCTGCTGTCCCAGCTTCACGAAAGAGACCTACTTCCTGTCTGTTCGTTTTTTTTATAGTATGTTGTTCTGCCTTCTCATTGGTTGTAAACCCAAACACATGAATGCCTCGTCACTGTCTGAATGTACAGCCCCCTAGGTCTTAAAGGCATATGTCTCCAGTGCTGGCTATATCCCTGAACACACAGAGATCTATGGGATTAAAGGCGTGTGCCACCACCGCCACACTCTTGCTATGGCTCTAATAGCTCTGACCCCCGGGAAACTTTATTTATTAACATACAATCAAAATAATATTTCAGTACAATTAGATTACAAACACATTTCCCCTTTTCTATTTTAATAAAAAGAAAAAAAGCAAAAGGTTATAACTAACAAAAGAAAAACTACATACAAAAGTACAATAACTATATACAATATATACAAGTAATAAATACCTAAACGGGTATTTGACAAATCAGAGAAAATAATTCCATTATCTATCCTATTTTGGTAATTCCAAGATGTATCTAATGTATTTTCTATCCTAATTAATTTTCAACTATAACTAACTAATCTTCAACCATAACTAACTAATCTTCAACTCCCTCAGAGACCCAAGAAGGGAATAATTAGCTAACAAAAATAAAAAACAGGAAGTGCATGCAAGCAACTTCCAAAAAATTTGTGAGTTGACAGAAACAGCCAGCTGCCTGGGCAGTCACCTGAGGTTTCTCCGCAGTGTTGGGGCATCATCTTCAGCCTATAGGCTTAGTGTATCTGACTGACTCATTTGTGAAGTAGGATGTACACAAGGTCAATAGTTCAACCTCACATTGGGTGAGAGCAGTTCACATACCAGAAACACCTGAATTCCACTAGTGTCCTGTCATGATTCAGGATTTTAAATTCTGGAAATTGTTGACAGTTTTTTAATTCAGCTGTCCATTCTTCTTGGCTGTGTATATATGGCTTCATCTCAGCATCCCCTTCTTCTCCACATCCCTCTATTAAATGCCAGTCTACTTTCGAGAGGCATTAGCTTTCAGCTGCTGTTCCATTGCACAACAGAATCCATCGGCCCTCTGCCTGTTAAGCTGCCTTCGAAGAAAAGGGCACCGTACCTTTTCTGGATGCGAAGGCCACTTCAGGGATGGGGCCATATTGTCCTGGCCTCAGAAGATGCCTTTTGATAAACCCATAACCACACTTGTTTTGGCAAGAATCAGTAGTCCATTTTTTCGTGTTCTGTCTGTCAATTTTGTCCTGTTGATTTGAGGATACTTTGTTGTCCAGTGGCTAACTTTTGCCACAATGAAAGTTGACTCCATATGCAGTTTCTTCAATGCCCATATTTTCTCTGAAGTAGATTAGTACTGCCAGGAGCCGACATGTCTCAAAAAAGAAAAATTTTCTAAGTTATTAAAACATTTTAAATGCCATATTCTATAGATCTCTGAAGGGTTTGAAGATGACCTGTCTAAAATACATCTGCTCAATTTTTAAAACATATCTAATATGACTACAAGTTCTATTGTAATGTCTAACTACTAACTTTCATTTCTTTATATCCTAGTAGTTGGTAATAATAACATTAAAGGATCAGAAATTTGTATTACATTGTTAAATGAATGGTATAAATACAATTAGAAATATACATATAGCATTTTCTAACAATATCAATTTCAAATTTGTATACAATATAAAACAATTCAATCCAATGTAAAGTATTAGTAATTGTCTTTTTCTTTTCTTTCTTTCTTTCTTTTTTTTTAAACAAGAACCTTAAATCTAATCTCCTTTGCTTAGCCTTTTTCTTAACCCTTGACAATAACTTGTAACCAACCCCCCTAAATACTGAAAATTTTCCCAGACCCAAAACCCGTTCAAAAGACCAAAAAAACCACCCGCCCCACACCACCTCTTTGGGAATGTGGGCGTCGTATTCTTAAAATTGCTTCCTGCTGTGTATGGGCGAAGTTTTCTTTATCCTGAAAGAAAAATTTTAGGTTAATTGTCAAATTCTAGGAGAGGTAACTATATCCTTCATTATCCAGTCTGTGTATAATGCCAAAGTTCAGGGTTTATCTCAAGTCCTTATTCAAGTAGTCTTTGAGACTGGATCATCTCAGCTAGTCATCTCAAAATTGCTCTGAGCACCTTGTAGTTCAAAGCTGATCTGTGGATGATGTTTGTCAGCTTAATGATATTATTATTGTCCACGTGGAATTGTTGTTGTTGTGGGGCCCCATCTTCTTTCTGGAGACTTCAGTTGATGTTAGGCCTGGCCATGATTTCCTGCAGAAAACTGATAAGAGACTCGAACACAAAAACATATATATGCAGCTAGCCTTTTTTCTAGAATTAGTTAGTACTCTATGTGACCATTCATATCTTAACAAAGTTTAAAATGTATATATATATTAATCTTGTAAATTTTGATATAAAATTTATACTTTAAGAAAAGTTTAAAGAATCAGAATAGAATCAAAAGAGTTGAGATTAGTAATAGAATAGTCCCTTAATTAATTTGGCTTTTGTCCTGTACCATAGCAGAAGAGGGCTCTTTTATTCTGGCATGATACAGGGAGTTTGCATTTTCCTTTTAACAACATGCTTGAGTTTAAAGAAGGAGAGAGCCATTCTCCAACTCCAAAGACAGCTTTAAATTTTAATTGAACTGGGACTATTAGAAAACCAAGAGTGTTAAATCTTTAGAGAAAAGCAGAAACAAATATTTAGGAAGACACAAAAATTTTTTAGATAATATATACCCATACACCGTTTCACTCTGTTTCTTGAATTGATGATTTGTCCCTTTTCTTCAGTTGTCTCATTTGTCCAGTGTTCTTCAGATTCCTTAACCTTCATTCTCCTAAAAAACAAAAACAAAAACCTTTCCCCAAGACTAATTTTGGGGATGTTTCCTTTTGACAAGTTATTATCTGATTAAATGAAAAGGCATGTGTTATTGATACAAGTTAGTTTAAATTGGATGTTCATGCTGGTTGATGAACTATCACCTCCTCAATTAAGAGGTCTCTCTTGTTCAAATAGAACCTTTATCAATTTTGATGGTACCCACAGCTTATCTTCTCCTGTAGAAACAAAAGCAAAACCTCGTCCCCAATGTATTACATACCCTGGTTTCCATTCTGAGGTCAGCACATCCTTAAAGGATATAGGCTGATTTAATTCTGTAGTTTTTTCTATTATCCAATGTCTCTCTGCAGCTGTTGTTCCTTTCTCATTGGCATTCAGAAAATTCAAAGTTAGAAGAGCATTATGCAGTCTATTTCTGGGGGGTTTTGTTACCCATTTCTGTTTATTTAGTATATCCTTTAGAGTTCTGTTTGATCTTTCTGTAACTGCTTGACCTGTAGGATTATGTGGTATGCCTGTAATATGCTTTATATTGTAATAAGCAAAAAACTGTTTCATTTTAACAGAGACATATGATGGAGCATTGTCAGTTTTGATTTGTGCAGGTATACCCATGATGGCCATAACTTCTAGCAAATGAGTGATTACAGAATCAGCTTTTTCAGAACTCAAAGCAGTTGCCCATTGAAATCCTGAATAAGTATCTATAGTGTGGTGTACATATTTCAATTTTCCAAATTCTGAAAAGTGAAACATGTCCATCTGCCAGATTTCATTTCTCTGAGTACCCTTTGGGTTACATCCTGCTGGTAATGGCGTTTGATTGTAGAAGGAACAAGTAGGACATTTCTTTACTATTTCTTTGGCTTGTTGCCAGGTTATCGAAAAATCCTTTTTTAAACCTTTACTATTGACGTGATGCTTTTTTATGAAATTCTGAGGCCTCCAGCACATTTCCTATCAATAATTTATCAATCTCATCATTGCCTTGTG
This sequence comes from Peromyscus maniculatus bairdii, assembly GCF_049852395.1. Taxonomy (NCBI): domain Eukaryota; kingdom Metazoa; phylum Chordata; class Mammalia; order Rodentia; family Cricetidae; genus Peromyscus; species Peromyscus maniculatus. The sequence continues at coordinate 22,272,747 of NC_134853.1, forward strand.
CTAGAGGGCCTGGCAGACCAGTATGGGATCGAATGTGAGTTATATATAAAGGATGATTCCTTTTCCTGATTGTATCTTGTAATTGAATAAATAGTGAAGTTAATTCTGAAGCATCATGGATAAATTCTGCAGTCTCAATATGTAACACCACTCTTTCAGCATACTGAGAGTCAGTTACTATGTTGAGAGGTTCTGAAAAATCCATTAATACCAACAAAATAGCATACAATTCTGATTTTTGAACTGAATTATACGGACTTTGAACCACTTTACTTAAATTTTCTGATTTGTAACCTGTCTTTCCTTCTTTGTTGGCATCTGTATAAAATGTACGAACTCCAGATATGGGTTTTTGCCGTACAATTCGAGGCAAGATCCAATCAGCTCTCTTTATAAGATCAACTCTATTGCTTTTGGGATATTTGCTGTTAATTTCTCCCAAAAAATTACTGCAAGCTCTTTGTCAAGGCTCACTTTCTGTCCATAATTTTTCAATGTCCTCCTTAGTTAATGGTACGACAATTTCTGCTGGGTCTATGCCTGCTAATTGACGAAGTCTCAATTTTCCTTTGTAAATCAAGTCAGAGATTTTTTCCACATAAGTTTTTAATTTTTTATTTGGTTTACTTGGTAAAACTATCCATTCCAATATAATATCTTCCCTCTGCATTAATATTCCAGTAGGAGAACGCCTAGAAGGTAAAATAACCAAAATGCAATCCAGCTTTGGATCAATACGATACACGTGTCCTTCATGCACTTTCTTTTCTACCAAGGCTAATTCTTTCTCAGCTTCAGGTGATAATTCTCTTGGATTATTTAAGTCCTTGTCACCTTCTAAGATTTTGAACAAATTAGTCAGTTCATCATTTTTTACCCCAACAATAGTTCGTAGATGAGAAATATCTCCAAATAATCTTTGAAAGTCATTAAGAGTCTGTAGTCTATCTCTCCAAATTTGCACCTTTTGGGGTCTAATTTTTTGTAGCTCTATTTTATATCCTAAATAATTAATAGAATCTCCTCTTTGTATCTTTTCAGGAGCAATTTGTAATCCCCAGCAAGGCAAAATTTTCTTTACTTCTTCAAACATTATTTCTAAAGTATCTGCATTTGAGTCAGCTAGTAAAATATCGTCCATATAATGATAAATTATAGATTTAGGAAACTTTTTAGGTATCACTTCCAATGGCTTTTGTACAAAATATTGGCACAGAGTTGAGCAATTCAACATTCCCTGAGGGAGGACCCTCCATTGAAATCTTTTAACCGGTTGAGAATTATTATAAGTAGGCACTGTAAAAGCAAATCTTTCTTTGTCTTTTTCTTGTAAGGGTATTGAAAAGAAACAGTCTTTTAAATCAATAACTATGAGAGGCCATCCTTTTGGTAACAGAGTAGGCAAAGGCATCCCAGATTGTAGAGAGCCCATTGGCTGAATTACTTTGTTAATTGCTCTAAGGTCTGTTACCATTCTCCATTTACCAGATTTCTTTTTAATAACAAATACAGGAGAATTCCAATGGCTGGTTGATTCTTCAATATGCTGAGCATTTAACTGTTCTTCTACCAGCTCTTCTAAAGCCTGGAGTTTCTCTGTTGTTAAAGGCCATTGCTGGACCCATACAGGCTTGTCTGTTAACCATTTTAAAGGTAGAGCTATTGGTGTCTTTGGAAGATCATCAGTTATTGTGCCCTGTTCTTGTATAATATGGATGGCTGGTGACCACTCATTAGAACAATATCTTCTAATATTTCTCTCAGTAACATGTGCTAGTTTATGATTTGTTTCTGAGATTGGAGGGATGTTAATCTGAGTATTTCATTGTTGCAACAAGTCTCGACCCCACATGTTCATAGTTATGTTAGCCACATATGGTTTTAATTTTCCTCTCTGTCCTTCTGGACCTATACATTCGAGCCATCTTGCACTCTGTTTCACCTGAGATAATGTCCCAATTCCTAACAGTTGAACGTTTACCTCATGAAGAGGCCAAGTTGCATGCCAAAATTCTGGTGCAATTATGGTAACGTCTGCACCTGTGTCTACCAGACCAGACAACAAAACACCATTTATTTTTATCGTTAATTTTGGTCTTTGTTCATTAATAGAAGTTTGCCAAAAAATTTTCTTTATGTGTTCTCCTGAATTTTCTATTCTCTCTGTTTCATCATCCTGACCAGCATGATTTATTCCAATAGGCATTTGGTTACTTAATCACTCTCCAGAGCAGGCATTTCCTCTATTGCTGCAGGAAAGGTTTGAACTGGATTTGCACTGGGGGCCTGCGCGAGGCCCCTCTGGGATTTTCCCGAAGACTGAGGCAAAGGATTACCCTGTCTGTCCTTTGTTGATCTACATTCGTTGGTCCAGTGTTTTCCCTTTCCACACCTTCTGCATACTCCAGAAGGAAGGGGCATTCTGTTGCCATTGTTCCTTGAAGAAACATTGTTTCTGGGAATGACCTGTCTACAGTCCCTTTTCAAATGTCCTTGCTTTCCACATCCAAAACATCTAACACTCCTCAAACCTTTTGAAATTACTTCTCCTACCCATGTATCATCATGCTCATCAGCTTCAACATTAATTGTTTCTCTAATCCAATCTTCCATAGGTGCAGATCTTGCCCTTTATGGCCTGATTATTCTTTTGCATGCTGCATTCGCATTCTCAAAGGCCAAAGATTCATTTATTGCCTTACCAGCTTCTGAATCCGAGACCATTCTCTTTACTGCTGAAGCCAGTCTTTGTAAAAAATCTGTAAAAGACTCTTTTGGGCCTTGCATCACCTTTGTAAATGACTCAGATTTTTTTCCTGGTTCCTCAACTCTGTCCCATGCATTCAAGGCTGCCGTTCGACATAAAATTAGGGTTTGGACATCATATAAACATTGTGTTTGTGCTGAAGCATATTGGCCTTCGCCCATAAGCTGATCCTGGCAAACTTGTATTCCTTTATCCCTCCATTGTTTTTCTATGTTTTTAGCCTCCTCCTTAAACCAAGTCAGAAATTGAAGTCTCTGGCTGGGTTCCAGAACACCTTGTGCAAGGTCCCGCCAGTCCTGTGGTACTATCCTATTATATGTTGACCAAGTGTTTAACATTTGCTTTACATATGGGGAATGCATGCCATAAGATACTATTGCCTCCTTAAACCTTTTTAAATCCAACATTTCAATTGGAGCCCAAGTATTTTGTGTAGCCATTTGATCAGGCATCTGCTGTACAGTTACAGGATAAATTAAGGATGACTGTGTGAAAACAGGCTTTCTTTCTGCAACCTTATGATCCCGACTTGAAACAACTTCACTGTTAATTTCTTCTGTCTGAATTTTTACAGGTTTAACAAGTTCTTCTAAAGCTGTTATCCTGGCACTTAAATTGACTATCTTTTTAAATATTAAAATGTGGATTATTATAGTGATAAGGTGCATAATTCCGCCAATACTAATATTATATAGTTGTTCCATTATCAGACTGCCTAAAATTTCAAACAAAAACCAATTTTCTTCCAATGTACACATAAAACCCATTTGTTTTTTAATGTAGAGAAAATTCTCTTTTAGATAGTTTCCTTTAAAATATCTGATATGTTATGACTTACCAAATCTGTGCAGAACAGTAGAAATCAAAGGGGATTTTCAAAGCAGCCACCTAGTGTCCCAGGTGTAAATCCAGAGAGAGAGAGAGAGAGAGAAAGAGAGAGAGAGAGAGAGAGAGAGAGAGAGGAAAGAGAGAACGCACAAGAAAGCATAGCTGGCTAAAGCTTAAATCCAGCCACGTGTTCCCTCTTGTGCCGAGTCAAGGCTTGGGTCTGGCTTCCTTAAGCTCCGACCACATGCATTGGCTTTACAGGCAGGGCCCTGTTTGGCAGGGCAGGTCTGAGTTGTTTGTAGCACAGGCTTTAAGCAAGCTGCTCACAGACCTAGGCCCAGGCTAGAAGCTGCCACCCGGACTAGGAAGCCGGCAGCTCAAACTAGGAAGCCGGCAGCTCGGACTAGGACGCTGGCAGCTCAGACTAGGACGCCGGAAGCTCGGACTAGGACGCCGGATGCTTCCTGCCGCTTCCTCCACCGCTGCTGCCCTTGTGGGAAAGCGGAGAGCTGCCGTCAAGCCAAGCGGTTTTTAATGGATTCTTGTCACGTTGGGCGCCAGTTATAGATGTAACTAATTGTCTTATTAAATAAGAAACACAGAAACAATGTAAAAGAGAAAGCCGAGATGTCAGAGCTAGAGCTAAAATCTCACCCTTCCTCCTGCTGTCCCAGCTTCACGAAAGAGACCTACTTCCTGTCTGTTCATTTTTTTATAGTATGTTGTTCTGCCTTCTCATTGGTTGTAAACCCAAACACATGACTGCCTCGTCACTGTCTGAATGTACAGCCCCCTAGGTCTTAAAGGCATATGTCTCCAATGCTGGCTATATCCCTGAACACACAGAGATCTATGGGATTAAAGGCGTGTGCCACCACCGCCACACTCTTGCTATGGCTCTAATAGCTCTGACCCCCGGACAACTTTATTTATTAACATACAATCAAAATAATATTTCAGTACAATTAGATTACCACCACAAAAGACTTCCTCGAATTCAATGGAAATAAATATACAACATTCCCAAACTTATGGGACACTATGAAGCAGTGCTAAGAAGAAAATTCATAGCACTAAATGCCCACCTAAAGAAGTAGGAGAAATTTCCCACTAGTGACATAAAAACACACCAAAAGAAACAAACTCACCCAGGAGGAATAGATGCCAGGAAATTATCAAATTGAGAGCTGAAATCAATAAAATAGAAACAAAGAGAACAATGCAAAGAATCAATTAAATAGAGTTGGTTCTTTGAGAAAATCAACAAGACAGACAAACCCTACCCTAACTAACCAAAAGGCAGAGAGAACATCCAAATTAACAAAATCAGAAATGAAAAGGGAAATATAACAACAGACAACAAGGAAATCCAGAGAATCATCGGGTCATACTTAAAAAACCTGTACTCTACAAAATTGGAAAATCTAAAAGAAATGGACAATTTTCTGGATAGGTACCACATTCCAAAGGTAAATCAATACCAGATAAACAATTTAAGTAGACCTATAACCCCTAAGGAAATAGAAATTGTCACTAAAAGTCTCTAAACCAAAAAAACCCCAGGGCCAAATGGTTTCAGTGCACAGTTCTAACAGAATATCCTAGAAGAGCTAATACTAATACTCTTCAAATTGTTCTGCACAATAGAAACTGAAGGAACTTTGCCAAACTCTTTCTATTGGCTACAATTACCCTGATACCCAAACCACACAAAGATGCAACAAGAAAAAGAATTATAGACTAATTTCCCTCATGAACATTGATGCAAAAATACTCGATAAAATACTGGCAAAATGAATCCAAGAACACATCAACAAAATCATGTACCATGAACAAGTAGGCTTCATCCCAGAAATGCATGGATGGTTTAACAAATAAAAATCTGTCAATGTGATACACCTTATTGAAAGAAAAAAAACGCATAATCATTTCATCAAATGCTGAAAAAGCCTTTGACAAAAATCCAACACCCCTTCATGAAAAAGGACTTTGAGAGATCAGGAAGGCAAGGAACATATCTAAACATAACAAAGGCAATTTACAGCAAGCCTACAACCAACATCAAATTAAATGGAGAGAAACACAAAGCAATTCCACAAAAATAATGAATAAGACAAAGCTTCCCACTCTCCCCATATCTATTCAATATAATACTTGAAGTTCTAGCTAGAGCAATAAGACAACAAAAGGAGATCAAGGGGATACAAATTAGGAGGGAAGAAGTCAAACATTTGCTCTTCATATGGAAAAACAAAAAGTCCAGGATATCTAAAACAATCCTGTACAATAAAGCAACCTCTGGAGGCATTAAGATTCCTGACTTCAAGCTTGACTATAGGACTATAGTAATGAAAACAACTTGGTATAGGCATAAAAACTGACATGTGGACCAATGGAATCGAATGGAAAACCTTGATATTAATTCACACACCTATGAATACCTGATTTTTGATAAAGAAGCCAAAACTCTACCACGAAAAAAAGAAAACATCTTCAACAAATGGTGCTGGCATAACTGGATGTCAACATGCAGAAGATTACAAATAGATCCATATCTGTCACCGTGCACAAAACTTAAGTCCAAGTGGATCAAAGACCTCAACATAAATCCAGCTACACTGAACCTGATGGAAGAGGAAGTAGGAAGTATCCTTGAGCACATTGGCACAGGAGACCACTTCTTAAATATAATACCAGTAGCACAGACACTAAAAGTAACATTAATAAATGGGATCTTATGAAACTGAGAAGCTTCTGTAAGGCAAAGGACATGGTCAATAAGACAAAATGGCAGCATACATAATGGGAAAAGATCTTTACCAACCCCACATCTGACAGAGGGCTGATCTCTGAAATTTAAAAGAACTCATTAAACTACTCATATAAATACCAAACAATCCAATTAGAAAATGGGCTATAGAGCTAAACAGAGAATTTTCCACAGAAGAATCTCAAATAGCAGAAAGACATTTAAGGTATTGCTCAACATCCTTAGTAATCAAGGAAATGCAAATCAAAATGACTTTGAGACACCATCTTACTCCTGTCTGAATTGCTAAGATCAAAAATACTGATAACAGCTTATGTTGAAGAGGACATGGAAGAAGCGGAACACTCCTATACTGTGGGAATGAAAACATGTACAGCTACTTTGAAAAATTAGTATGGCAGTTTCTCGGAAAATTGGGAATCAGTCTACCTCAAGACCCAATGATACCACTCTTGGGCATAAACTCAAGGAATGCTCAATCATACCACAAGGACACATGCTCAACTATGTTCATAGCAGCATTATTCATAATAGCCAGAACCTGTAAACAACATAGATGTCCCTCAACTGAAGAATGGTTAAAGAAAATCTTGTACATATACACAATGGAATATTACTCAGCTACAAACAACAACAACAACAACAAAAAACAATGACCTCATGAAATTTGCAGACAAATGGATAGAACTAGAAAATATCATCCTGAGTGAGGTAACCCAGATTCAGAAGGATAAAGATGGTATGTACTCACTCATAAGTAGATACTAGTTGTAAAGCAAAGGATAACGACCACAACCCACAACTCCAGAGAAGCTAGCTAACAAGGAGAACCCTAAGAGGGACACAAGGATCACTCTGAGAAGGTTAAATGGATTGGACCTCCTGAGTAAACTGGGGGTGAGTGGGGGCAATTGGGGGTAGGGGGTAGGGGATGGGAACATCAGAGAATAGAATGGTTAAATTGGAACAAGGATAGAGTGGGAGAGCAATGAAAGAGAAATCTTGATAGAAGGAGACATCATGGGGATAGAGAGAAACCCAGTTCTAGGAAAGTTCCCAAGAATCCACAAGGAAAACCACAGCTTAGACTACTAGCAATGGAGGAGAGGGTGCCTGAGCTCAACTACCCTGGTAATCAGATTGGTGAATACCCTAATTGTCATCATAGAGCCTTTCTTCAGTAACTGATGGAAGCAGATGCAGAGATCCACAGCCAAGCATCAGGCCAAGCTCCAGGAGTCCAGTTTAAGAGAGAGAAGAGGGATTCTATGAGCAAGGTGAACTGAGATCATGATGGGGAAACCTATAGAGACAACAGAATCAAGCTAGTGGGAACTCGTGAACTTTAGGCCAATAGCTGTGGAGCATGCATGCGACTGGACTAGGACCTCTGTATAAGTGAGACAGTTGTGTAGCTAAGTATGTTTAAGAGGCCCCTGGCAGTAGGATCTGGATCTTTCCGTGGTGCATGAATTGACTTTATGGAGCCCATTACCAGTGGTGGGACACCTTGCACAGCCTTGATGCCTGAGGAGGGGCTTGGAACTGTCTCAAGTGAATGTATCAGGCTTTTCTCCCCATGGGAGGCCTTACCTTTTAGAAAGAGGGGATGTGGGATGGGATGGGTGGAAAGGCTGGGGGAAGCAGGAGTGAGGAGAGATGAGAGGGGATCTGTGGCTGGTATGCAAAATGAACCAAAAAAAATCTTAATAAAGAAAAAATGCGTGGACAATGTAGCTTCCAAAAACAATTTAAAGAATACAGCTAATGTCTCCCTTCTACCCCTAATAAAACCTCCTTTCCCTTCCCTGCCCTTGGATGCAAAAGTGACTAGGAACTGTGTGCTTATCACAGTGTGGCAAAAAAAAGAAATGCTACATGTGTGGTATTAAATAAATCCTGTTCTTTCTGTCTGAGGCTAGTCTAAAATGTCATAATTTTTCTTCCTACAAAATTCTTACTCATTTTTACATGATACAGATTCAAAATCTACAGATTTAATGTGCTTTTGTATCCTTAGATGGTGTCTTAGGGTTTCTATCACTGTGAAGAGGCATGGTAACCATGGCAACTCTTATAAGGAAAACATTTATTGGGGTGGCTTACTTACAGTTTCAGAGATTCAGTTCATTATCATCATTGAGCAGAGCATGGTCATATGCAGGCAGACATGGTGCTGGCTACATCATGATCTAAAGGTAACAGGAAGACTATACATCACAATGAGGGAAGCGAGCAAAAGAAACCTCAAAGCATGCCCCCACAGTTACAAACTTCCTCCAATAAACTCACACTTACTTCATCAAGGCTGGACCTCCTAATAGTGCCCCTCTCTTTGGGGGCCATTCTCTTTCATACCAACAGAGATGGGAAAAGTGACAGCCCTGGGGAATGCACCATGGTGGTGTCTTCTCTAAAGGCTCCTTCTAGTCCTTGATTTGCAGTACTGGAGACATCATCTCCTGCCACAGTCTCTGTAGCTCTTCTCCTTGGTCTCAGGATGCTGCTGGTGGTTGTTTTCTCTGCCATTTACATCTACAGGAAGCAGAAGTTCTGACGACAAGTTAGAAGAGGAGGAGGCTGGGTAGTACAAGGATAGACAGAAAAGGGGAAGAGTCAGCAAGAGGCTAAGTCACCTGTCACACAGTACTGGGATATCTGGTCTCTAAAGGGTGTGACAGGTTCCTAGAGATCCTCAAGAGTCAAAATGGAACTACTGAGAGGTTCCCCAAATCCAGGGAGATGAGTGTGATATCAAGCATCAGGAGAATTACCAGACCTGGAGAAGCAAAAGGACAAGGGACAAAGGGACAAGGGGTGGTGTGAGTGATATTGGCATGGTTGCGTGCCTTTAAAGCCAACTTCACCTTAGTAAACGTTAAGGGAACAAACTTTAGAGGTTTCAGGTGGGCTTCTCTAAGGACTCTTTCCATTTGAGACACTGCTGTGAGCATAAAGAAAGCACGTGGATCTGAATCCTGACTCTTGGAGGAGGCTGTGTCACAATGGTCTGACATGGTCTTCTCCTCCACTCAGAACATGAATACTCAGAGAAATCAGCACCAGAAACGTATCTTCCAGAAGACCATTTGAAACTGATGAGAGGAGTGTTGCATAGGACGGGATTCCACAGTTATCTATCAGTCTCCTCCACTGCCAGTGGACACTCTCAGCTTCTATATGAAATAGTGCCACTTGGAGGGTTTCGGCCTGGAAGAAGCAGCTGATGAGAAGATTTTTGTAGACTCTGTTTTTAGCTGCTCCTCCTCCTTCAGAACAGTGGCTGGCCTAGCATTCCTTGTGGCCCCTCTTCATGGACCATAATGCCTCAGAGTTGGGTCTGCATTAGCTGTATGAGGCAGGAACTCTAGAAAGCAGCTCTGAACCCTGACTTGCTCTCTATACAAGTACCTTAGATTCTGCCATTAAAACCTACCCAAGCTCCAATGTGATGAGTACATGAGTTATGTGGTTACCTAAAGTGTTGCCAGTTTTGTTGATCATGGTGAAAATATTGGGAGAGTTCAGAGAATTCAATCATTTTCATTTCTCTTTCAGCTCTCTTCCACATACAGTGATGATTTTAAAATATTTGTGTCCACCCTTGACATGGTAACTTCAAATTTTGAGCCTACAGCGAATCAGTGTTGATTTGTAATGCTTACATTGCTCTGTCATGTAAATACTCTTCATTGTGGACAATTTCAGGCTATCAACAGTTTAAACTGAAGAACACAGACCTAACAATCTATTCCAGGCCAACTCAACCCCCACACACCACAGCATTATATCCATAGCTTTCCCAAGGCTCATCGCTTCTGAGCCTTCACTCCAGACATATCCACTTACAGTGTTGCCACTGTAACAACAATGCCTCAACAAGCTTGCATTTCAGAGAGCAGTATACTTAGAAAAATTGCATGAAGCAGAGTTACTTCTCTGCTTTTTCCCATTGTGTCTGCAGAGCTCACTCTCTCCTTTCCCTCATGTCTTTATAAAATTTCACTCTATCAAATGTTCATTCCTCATCCCAGTATTAAATATATGCAAATAAGAAATCATGGTTGGTTCAGGAAAGAAAGCAGAGATATAATTACCTATCAGGAATAAGGTTCATTAGGAGAAAGAACCATGAAGCTGTGTTATTACCTTAAGGTAGAAGGGAGGAGACTGAAACTGAAATATAGGTAGATGATAATTAAATGATAGACACACACAGAGGGGGGTAGGAGGGATAGAGATATAAATGATAAATTTCCAAAACAGTACCACTGTCTTAAAAAGAAAGATGAGGCTTTCTTTTTGCACCTTGAAGAGAGCTTCATTCTGAACAAGAGAACTTGGGGGAAGGAGATAACCTCTGTGGGAAGGATGGCAGCAGGGAGAACAGACTGGAAGAGCATCCTCAGAGAAATCCCCCAAAAAAGAGCTACCTGACTTTTATGTTTTCAGATATTGGCAGGAAGCATTACACCATGTGACTTGGTTCAGGATAGCCTACATGACAAGGAGCATGGGGCAACCAAAGAATCAATGATATTTCTTATGCAGAAAGTCCAGGATTGAACTGGTTTCCCTTAGTCATGTTCACAAGTCTCCTTCTTTGTTTCTGGTGGCAGCTGGTTTTGAAGAATTAGATTCCGTGAGAAATAAAAGCACAGAATTTGTATATAATAATAAAAGTAATAAATTTATTAAGAAAAGAGTGTCCAAAAGCAAACAAAAGAATCATGGAGAGGATTGGTCCCCAAAGAATGAATGAAGAATTCCTTTGAGTTCAGGAGCTGAATAGAGAGAGTTTCTGTCAAATCTGTTCCCTTGAAGACATTTTTGATACAGTGTTGAATCTTTTCAAGTTTGTGAACATAGAAGTATTCAACAGATTGTCACAACAATGTTAGGTTACACACAGAGCTGACTAATGAATCCTGGTTTGTGGAGCCAATGAGGACCCAAACCAAAGTTTGTTCTCAACCAGTTACAGTAGAGCTATGAGGATGAGCATACAAGAATGATGCCTTTGCAAAAAATGTGGTCCACAAAGGTGTGAAGAAAGAAATATGTGGATCATATCAAATCTACAAGACATGATGATCTGGGTCTGCTCTTTTCTTTTTCTCTTTCTTTCTTTTTATCCTTCTGTCCTTGACATAGCATTGATATGTGACACAAAACAGGAATAGTATATCCAAAGTTAGAGCAATCAAGAATCCAAAAGTTGTAAATAGTGCAGATGAAAGAAGCAAGAAATATAAATAATAAAAATAACTTCTGTATGTGCCATCATCTTTCCTGAATCAGCCTGAATATGCTTTTCCTCTTTCTCCAGAGTCTTTTTAGATGTGCAGACTTGCTCCAAATAATGTTGCAGTTTAGTAGGCAAATAGGCATATAAACAGAATGTTGGGTCCAGCAAAATGTCTCAGGAGCTTAGCCACTTACCACAAACACTAATAACTTGGGTTTGCTTTTCAGGATTCACATGGTAAAAGGAGAGAACCATCTCCAACAAGCTGTCCTCTGACCTCCACAGATGCTCCATAGACAAGTGCTTCCTTTCTCTTTCTCTTACAGGTGCATGTACACTGACATGTCCTGCTTTCAGGTCAGGTGATGTGGTTAAGAATTCAAAACTTGCTTTCAAGGCAATCACTTTGTAGTTTGAGCCTTTTCTACAGAACTTAACACTTTAAACACAACTTTTTCAAATTGTAACATTTCTGCCATATGTGACTGTTTCTGGTGTGCACTTTCCCACTTCCTCTTTTTTAAGAATGTCTTATGCCTTATAACAATTATAAAGCTGTAATTGGTTTTTTAGGCTTGTTACTTACTTGCTGTGGTAATATGAAAAAAATACGCCATAAGTATTCTACAAACTATAACCATGGCTCAGTCTCTGGGTGATCTTGGAACCCTGTAAAGATCACTGGTGGCTCTAATTTTTCTTCCCAGTGCAGAGGTTGGAGGAAGCTGACCATAAGTGTTGGGTTTTCCCTGGAAGGAAAAACAGATGGAGACAGACACAGTGAGCTCCGTGGCATAGGCTGGTTACCTTCTCCTAGGTAAATTGGGATCTAGAAGAATCCTGAAGATAAAAATCTGTTAAAATAGTTTCTTCCTCAAGATTGGCAACTAAAAAATCTTGGATTTGAGGGGTAGAGAAATGGCTTGGCAGGTGATATTCTACCAGAGGACTAAGGTTCAAATATTGGCACCCAAATGGCAGCTCAAATCTGTCTGTAACTCTAACCTCATGAGAGTCACAGTCGTCTTCTGGCCTCTTTGAGAACTGTATGCATATGGTACACAGTTAAGACACTCATGCACATAAAATAAAAATAAATAAAATCTCAAACAAAAACTTAAATCTGGGGTTCTGTAAGAAAAGAAACATCCCATCTATAACTGAATAGTTTCAGGCACATCAATATGGATGGGGAATTTCAAACACACCATGACAGGGGTTCAGATTCCAACATGGCCAAACCCAGACAGAAGTAAACCTCTTTCTATCCTCACTCTGCAACAAAAACCAAGACAAGCACAGACAACCATACTCGGAAAATCATGTACACCTATGATCACTGTACTTTATCCCAAATGCATGCATCACTCTCAAGTGATGCTACCAAGTGTAAACTATGCAACATCCAAGGGCCTTGGGTGAATGACTGCCACTTCACATGATCTGTGAGGAGTAAAGGACATAAAATCTCAGTGGAGGCAATTGATCTCAGAAGTAAGAGGCAGTCCAGGGATGACACATAAGCTTGGACACAGGAGGTTCAGAGAGTGGCAGAAGACCACTTGTAAGCAACTAGTCCCGTGAGGTAAGGTCCCTTCAAAAAACAGTAATTGTTTTTCCTGTCTTTCCCTGACACCATGAGTATCAATAATGACCTAAACATTTTCAGGCATTTTATACCCATTATCTCATTAAAGTATCACTGAAGTTCAACAAGAAATATCTAATCTCTAATTAAGAAAGGAAAAATAAAGTCTGAGCAGGTGGCTGACCTTGGGCTAAGCCTTGGCTCACACTCTTTGTGGGTCAGAATATTCATTTATCCTTCCTCTCTCTCTCCAGTTCCTCTTGTACACAAGGGAGATGAATAGGTGCTTTCAGTGTTCAACAGAGGTGGTCATCAATGTGATGGTGTCTTCCATCCCCAAGAAAGTGTCTACCTTATTCTCCCCTTCAGCATAAACAACAAAGTAAAACCTCCACAGTTAAGTAGATGATTATTGAAGTTCACTGAACTGCTCTCCTAGAGAAATCAGGAAATTATGTTTTGTTTGGTACAGACATATTTACTACTAAGGGTTCCATAAAAAAGCATTCATAATGTTTACTTTGATATCAGTAGAAGATTGCAATAGGAATCATTTCAAGATGAGAGAGTATTCCATACCAGCGTTAGGTTGACCTCACGAGCACTACTCTGGAATCAGTTGAGTATTTCTACTTAAGAGAGAGATGGAAGAAGTCAGAAATCTACTGCATCTTAGATTTCAGAGTTGAATGTTTGAGGCACATCTTACTAAGCTTAGATCCCAGTTGGTGAATCACCAAGAATTAAGATGTAATGAAGAACCATGTAGGACTAAGGTAGGCTCCAGAGAGAAAGGCCTCTTCTTGCCACACTCATCTTAGTTCCTCTGAAAATCCACCGTGAGGAACCCCTCCCCTCCAGGTGACTTCACTGCCTAGTTTCTGGTTCCAAACCACATATCCTGTGTTGATTTCCTCTAACAAAGCCACTTCATGCAGAGGGAGCCAAATCATCTTTTCTCTCCACAGAGCAGATTATGGAATCCAAACTATTGTAGTATTATTTTCATCTGGTGCACTAGCCCACAAATGGAGACTTATTAACTATGAAATCTTTGCCTTAGCCTAACCCCAACTAGCACTTACAACTTAAACTGTAAACCCAACTACCTCTTATAACATATATTAACCTGTTTCTATTAACTACATTCTGCCGTGAGGCTTTTACCTTTTCTCAGTGTGGCATATCCAACTTACTCTGAGTCTCCTGTAGAAATCCCCACACATAGATTCTCCTTCTCCTCCCTTTCCCCTCAGGAATCCTGCCTAACCTCTTCCTGCCTTGCTACTGACCATTCAGCCCTTTATTAAATGAATCAGAAGGTGCCTTGGCAAAGACACATCTTCACAGTATACAAATATTTTGCAACACTCATCAGCATAGACACTAGACAGCAGACACCCTAAATCTCCATGATGCCAGACCCTGCCTCCCAGACCCAGACTCCTCACAGTATCCTGTTGCTGACCCTCCTGTTGGGCCTCTCATGTGTGTATGTCCAAGGAGTAGAATCCTCTCTCTCTGTGTCCAGCCAGCCTTGCTCACAGAATTCATGGGAAGCAGGTAGACATAGGAGCTTAGGCAGGAAGGAAGATTAATGTCTTGTCTGAGAGCCTAGAGCCAGAGTTTGCTGTGAGTCCTTCACCTGCAGGAAGGTACCAGAAGCAACTGCCAGATTCTTCAAACAACAATAATTTCCTTATGTTTGTTTAACATCCCAAGTTAAAAAACAAAACAATCTTCAGAGAATTGTATATAAATTTCTGAAACAATGAGGCTGTTACATCACCTCGAGGGCCAGGGTCTTGCTTTTAACATTATTCCAATTACTTACACAGCATCCAATTCCAGCAGCACAAGATGAGACGGCCCCCTTACACACACATACACACAAGGTTCTTAGCAATTCCTGCTTTTAACTTGGTGAATTTTCTCCACAGCTGTGTGATAGATGCTCTTCCTGAACTGATCCACAAGGAGAAACTGAAGCACAGGTAAGAATTTCTTGTCATCACTCACATTAGTACAAATGCAAGATTTAAACCTAAGCCAGACACCTTGAGACTTGTGCTTTCCTTCCTATTTTTGCCTCCTTCCTTCCTTCATATCTCATCTCCTTTCTGGAGCTGGGGATTGAATTCACTGCCCCATAGGGACTAAATATATACTCATCACTGAGTTATACCACCGGTGCAACTACCAGACCTAATTTCTTCTTTTTTAATCTTTTTTAAAACCACATGTGGCCACCTGACTTCTAACTCTAAATTAATCTCAGAAAGATGCAGAAAATGCAGTGAGCGCAGACCCCTCATTATTCTCAGTCTATGAGGAACAACCAAAAAAACTTCTTCAGAGAGGAAGGCCAAATGCTGTCCCATATTTCCTGCCCACCAGGTCGGTAATCTCTGGAACAGATCTCAGAGAACTGGCTTCACTAATCTCCAAGGTGGATTTTCAGCCCCATCAAGCAGACAACCAAGATCAATGTCACATATCCACAGATAAAATTCAGAATTCTTGTCCATGGTGTATTTGACACTCTCATTCTGCCAAGTATTTTCCTGAGATATTTTTATCTAAAAATGGCAATAAATCCTTCAAATAACATTCTCTATTACCAAGACAGAGCCTACTTCTACATATCTTGATTGTACATACACGTCTTTTTTTTCTTTATGTATGAGTAGTGGTGCATACACAGAGATACATGTTTAAATGTCTTTCTCTGTTGTTATATAAAATAATCCTTTAAACTACATAACACTCACACAGGACAGCAACTTCATTTTCCTTATAACCCAGTGTCGTCTCCCTGCTTCATTACATGCAAACTCATACAGGAAGCAAACTTCTCTTTTGCTAAATCAAATTTGTGTCAAACCCTCTCTGTCCACCTATGCCTTGGATTTCCCCCTTGTGTCCAGCGGATGAAAGAAGGAAATAAGGACTAAGAGTAGCAATGCTATAGCTACTATCTGGGGTCCTCAACGGCCATGTGCTGTTGGCTTGGTCCTCAGAATGGAATGATGTCAGATCTTGAAGTGGGAAAGGTACTGGTCTTAGTTGCCTGGAGGCACACACACTCTCAAAGGGAATTGTGAGTCCCTGCTCTCTCCTTTTCTCTTGCTTATGACCGAGCCATGCTTTGCCTTACCACTGTCTCTATCTGATGAGCATCTTCTCAGAGACTTCCAAAGCTACAGGACTACCAAGGGATTGAAGCCTCAAAAGTGGGGAAATGTAATAAAACTTCTCTCTTTGCTAGTTGATTCATCTCGGGGATTTGCTTCTGTACTGGGGAGTTGCTCAACTCAAAGGTTATAATTCGAGTCTAGTGTACCCCAAAACTCATGTGTTAAGGCTTGGTCCTGTTATGATGGCACAATTTTAGAAAGTGATCCAAAGTTTAAGTGATAGGACCTTAGTAGAAAAAGTGTGCCTCTTTGGACATGCCTTTGAAGACTGCAGGTTTCTCATCCATTCTTTCCTATTTCTGCCATTATGGAATGAGCAACATCAATGCATCACATATTCTTACTGTAAGATGCTCTGCTTTGGCATGAGTCCTGCAGAGGAGCCAAGTGACTGTGGACAGAATCCACTGGAACCAGGAACCTAAAGAGTCAGTTCATTTTCAAATGTTTTCTCTCAAGTATTTACAGTAGCAACAGAAATCCTACACAATAACCGATCATTACACTGACATCTGTATTATCCTTATCCATCTAAGTCAACAGGCCTACATCTAATTCTGGTTCCACACTCTGTACCCAGCTTCTTGTTTCTACACATTGTCCAGTGTTCACAGAAGCCATTATGTTTTAGGAAATCTGTTGAGCAACAATGTTTCAATTTCATAAACTCTCTGCATGTCAAAGAGTGTTGGAAATACTTTCGGCTCTACCTCATGTGAGCATATATCCCAGTTACTCCTGTCACAGATAAAGAAACCGAAGCACAAAGAACTTCAAGTTCCCTCAATGACAACTGATAGAACTGTGCATAGGATTAGTCACCACTCTTCTCAGAGAGTTGGACCTCTCCCCTGAGCTTTCTGCAGTGACAGCCCATGTGTGTGGAAAAGAGTGGAACAGGAACAAGAGGTTTTGACTTTCCTCTCCTGGCTATTCCACTTCCTCTTTTTATGCAAAAGCTTCCCTTTCAGAATGCCATTTACTTGGGAAACTCAGTTTCTGTCGATTTCCACATAAATCTTCAGTTTAAAATGGACATCAGAGACCTGGGCACGTAGAAGACACCCACAGGCCTGTGTGACACAACACAGCTCCCAGTGCCACTATCACAAATAAGAAGTGATGGAGATGCAGCAAAGACGGAGTAGTGAAGTGATTTTTTGGTTTTGTTGTTGTTTTAGGCTTTTTATTGATTCTTTGTGGATTTCACATCATGCATCCTGATCCCACTCATCTCCCCATCCCATCATATCTGCCCTCTACCCTTGCAACATCCCCCAAATAAAATAAAATTTAAAAGAAAAAAAAACAAAAAAGTGAACAAACATACAAAACAACAGCAAAAAGTCTGTAGTGTGACACAGTAAGTCACACAGTGTACCCTGTAGTCCATACATCTTTACTTGTAAGTGTTCATTGTAATGACTCATTGGTCTGGTTTGAGGCCTCTGGTTTCTGCTATACCCTCGTTACTGGGTTCTCACTGAGACTCCTCTTGGATATACTGTTATTGCCCTGTGCCATGGAGATCCTGCAACATTGGGTCTGCATGTCTAGCTCCTTCACATGCCCCAACAGTTCATAGATGAGGTGGATGTTGGGGTGGGCCAACTCATAGCCCTGATTCTGGTCTTGCGTGGTAGCTGGGTTGGTCAGCCTGACAGTTTTCCTTTATCAACACCAGCAGGGTGATCTCTCTAGCATTCCCAGGGCTTGCTCACCCACTGCTGCAGGTAGCAAGGAGTGTGTGTGTTTGGGGGTCAGTTCTCCTGCTCTCATGCCCTCAGGGCAGGCTCACCCACACCCACCCCACCAGGGCCAGCTCTACTGTTTTGCCCAGGCCAGATGCAGGGACCACTCTCCCAAGTGCTGCAGTTGGTGAGGTTCAGGGCCAACTCTCCCACCTGCTACATTCGACAAGTGGAGGTGGGGGGGCACTCATCATCCCCTCATCCATGCAACCACATGGCAAACGAGGGGGGCAGGGTCCACTCTCGAATGTGCTGCAGTTGGTGAGGGGCAGGACCGGCTCTCCCACTCTTGTGATCTCAGGGCCAGCTCTCTCACCTGCCACAGGCAGCAAGGGGTGGATGATGGAGGAGGGCATCTCTCCCTCGTCCACTGCACCATATGGCAGATGAGGGGTGGTGCCATATTTTTCACACACATTCACAGGGCCAGCTCACCTGTGCCCCTGTTGACAGGGTCAGCTCTATTATGTTGCCCAGGCAAGGGGCAAGGCCTTCACTCCTGAGTGCTGCAGCTGGTGAGGGACAGAGTCAGCTCTTCCACTCTCGTGACCCGGTGACCAGCTCTTATGCCTGCAGTAGGTGGTGAGGTGAGGGGACATCACCACTGAATGACAGCCAGGTAGTGGGTTAGCTCTACTGCTCTCATGCCTTCAGGACTGGCTTACCACCCACCCCTTCCCACCAACAGGGTCAGCTCTACTGTGCTGCGCAGTCAAGGTTCAGGACCCACTCTCTTGAATGCTGAAGTTGGTGAGAGGCAGGGCCATTTCTCCCCAGTACTGCAGCCTGTGAGGGACAGGGCCAACTCAGTGCAGCCCTATCCTCACTGTCTTTGGTAGTAACAGAAGCCGCAGACATCAACACAGACAGAGGCTGCAGCAGGGCCACAGACCCAGACGTGGCCTTTGTCAGCAGCCCAGGCCAGGACATCAGCATGGCCCGAGTGCTCAGATCTGTGTGGCCCTGGCAGCAGCATGGCCCTCAGACACTACCATGGCCCTAGGTGGTGGCCTATACACCAGTGTTCCATGTGGTCCTTGGTGGCAACATGACCATGGATATCAACATAGACTCTGGCATGACCATTATTGTAGCAACTAGTTGAACACAGGCTACTCAGAAAAGATAGAAGAGTCTCACTTATGTCCAGAAAAGGCAGGGAAGCGTGCACAAGACAGTAGGGGGAGAGAAAGTAAAAGAGGTCAGATATTAGATACAAGCTGAAACAGAGTCAATGATTTAGAGTGGGAGTGAAGACTTCAAGATTTGGAACTCTGACATTGGGAAGCAGAAACATACCTAACCTAAAACCTGCAGGAATAAGGGTTGAATCTGAAATTCACTTTTGGATCTGTTCACTACTTAAATCTAAAATTTAAGTACTAAGATACCAGAATACATATAACACAATACAAGATAAAATGGTTCTAATTGGCTTTTGCACTAACAAAATACAACAGTAGAAACTTGGAACAAACTACTTCCCAAATTTTCATCAATGTAGTGATTCAAGTTGTTGTTATAACTCAGACTCTCACTGAACACTGTTACACTCTTGAGTACATAAACAAAATACAGAAAAAGAATTTCAGATGCACTTTCTGTTAACTTGCCTCAATTTTTCGAATCTGTAGCATCGATTCCTCATCAATACTTTTGATTGGCATAGATGTCTAAACACAATGTATAATAAGTGATGTTTTTGGAACTTAGAAATTGTTTGGGAAGTGGAACTTTATAAACCTCAGTTAAAACAATGGGATTGTGGTTAATTACCTGAGACCATGTTTGTGTCCCTGGGCCATCCTGCCACCAGGGCCATACTGATTTGGTGCTGCCACCAGGGCCATACTGATTTGGTGCTGCCACCAGGGCCATACTGATTTGGTGCTGCCACCAGGGCCATACTGATTTGGTGCTGCCACCAGGGCCATACTGATTTGGTGCTGTCACCAGGGCCATACTGATTTGGTGCTGTCACCAGGGTCATATTAATTTGGTCCTGCCACCAGGACCCTGATGACAACTGGTTGAGCTGCTGCTGAGGCCCATATTTGGGTCTGTGGTCCTGTTGCAGCTGGGGGTCTGTGAGTTTGAGGCCAGAGTTAGGGAAGGGTGTGTAATGTAGGCACAGATGCACAATGTGATCTTAGGAAGGAAGTGAAGGAAAGACTCTCTCAAATGCACGCACATGACAAGAAGTAAGGCTTCCTGGGGGGTGTAGTGCTTTTGGCCCTGCCCAATGGCCTAGTGAAACCAAATTTAGATTTCAACTTCTAAAATCAAGAAACAATAAATTTATGTTGTGCAAAGGCACTAAATTAATAGTGATTTATCACATCAGCATTGGGAATTTAAAGTAAAGATACGATGAGAAAAAAATCCTATCAACTTAAGCCAATATTCTGTTTTTTTAAATTAAGGAGAGTGTCATTAAAACTGTCTAAAGCTCTGTGTGTCATTATCACCCCAAGGGACAAAGCAAAGCCCACCATGAGCTGTGAGACTTTGGGGGACAAAGAAGCCGACTCTTGCAATCAAATACAAGTCCCAATAACTATCGAGAATTTCTCAGTGTTCCAAAGAAGTGACTACATTATACCCATTGCCATGATATGAGAAGTGCCACGAACCATACCAACAGAAAATGCAGGGGAACAAAAATATGGCTGAGCCAAATGATGCAAACCAGGTCTACCATGTTCTAAACTGGTCTGTGATTTAATTTCCTCATCTGCGCTATGTGCCTGTGTTTAGAGGTCCAAGTGAGGTGAACTGGGAACACTTGCATGGCTGAGCTCTAGTAAGGAACAGTGTTTGATCCCAAACTTAAGGAGCCTGTGGGTTCCCATCAGGATGAGCACCAACTGATGTTTCCTGCAGGAGCAGCTACACGGGAGCTGAAGGTGATTCAGCCTGAGAAATCAGTTTCTGTCTCTGCTGGAGCCTCAGCCACTCTGAACTGCACTGTGACCTCCCTGCTCCCTGTGGGGCCCAAGAAGTTTTTGTAGGGTTGTAGGACACAGTTGTGAGGCAATATATATGTTCACAGGAGAATGATTCCCCAGAGTCACAAATATTTCAAATGTCAGAACTATGAAAAATAAAAAACCTGGACTTCTCCATCCACATCAGTAATGTCACATTTGATGATGCTGGTACCTACTAACGTGTGACGTTTGAGAAAGATCACTCTGACACAGAAGTCAGTCTGGAGGAAGCACCGAGATGCCTGTGTATGGTGAGTATAGCATTACCCCCTTTCCCTAATGTGAATATGGCCTTTCTGTGAGTGACAGCTAAGAAGCAGGTGTTACAGTGGTGCCAACACTGAAGATCTGACATCACTTCAGCTACGGACCAAGGAAGCTGAAGAATGCAAAGACATGCCATCTGTTGAAATTCTACAACTACATTCCCCTTATCTACCTGCTCCATAGCCCTCATCTTTCTCAATCTGCCTCGTCTCTCTAACTATACAGATGAGGACTCTAACATGTCAGTGATTTGGCCAGTGACTAGGGGAGACAAGGATGCCGCCTCCAGGTACTTCTTCTGTTCCACGGCTGAGTTTTCTGTTTATTCCCCCAACACTGAGGACCTGTTATGTGCCAGGCTCCATTCTGGAATCTATGGAGATGTCGGGGAGACCCACACTGGAGCTCTTCCCCCTGAGGGTTGTCTCCTCCCTCCCATCAGGATCAGCATATCAGGATGGAAAGGGAAGCAGGGACATGTCTTCCACATTTCCCCTTTAACCACAGCATAAGAAGATTCCTAGCATGGTCAGGTTCCTTGTCTGATCACTTAGTGGTGGTAGAAAGGCTATCACTCTTCTATCAAGGACCAGTTCTCACAGACTCTGAAGTCTCTGAATAAGACTTCATCCCTGTGAGATATGTAATTACCTTAGGTATAGCAAGTCATTCACTTTAGATTTTCTGACATAGGCCTTGATTCTTCTACATCCTTATTCTGGGATGGTCAACACACAAGGGAGATCTAACCACCCAGAACAACTCTTTGACAAGTATGAGAGCCTTGTTTACATGCACAGGGTCATCCCCACAGACACAGAACCAGTTAGCGCTGGGTATGACCTCAGACCTGACCCCCTATTGGTATCTTGCTGTGCCAGCAAGAGACATTAGCTGCACTAAAATAAAAAGATCCTGGGAGCTGCTGAAACACAGCTCTTTGAATCTAGCCACCACCCAGTTCCACTTTAACCTCAATTTCCCAGGGGTTTAGGATACTCCTAAAAATCAGTCCAGTAGTGATTAGAAAACCTGAATCAGTCTTACTTTTGTAGGAAGTAGCTCATCAGTATTGGAGAATTTATTAAGGCAACTTCACGTAGTTAAAAAAGGAGGTTTCTTTTGGTTGGTAACTTACAGCTAGTAAATGGGTTGGTTACAGGATCCGGGAGAGGTGAGGTGCAGCCCAGCTGGGGTCTCTGGAGAACTGCGACCAGTCTATCATCCAACATCGAGGATCACCAGCAGCCAGGAGCACTGGCACATCAGGATCTTGGGTCTTAAGGGCTCTCGTCTGGGCCCCGCCTCAGGGGCCAGTCATAGGTAGACGTGACAGTTACCGGAAGCCTCACTGGGGGTTGTACTTCCAGGTCAAAGCTGGAGCAGCTACCCACTACACCTCAGTATGAGCTGTGTCATTCAGAGGCCACATGACTTTAAACCTTTCACTTTTCCTCTCTAAACCTCAGGTATCAATAGGGTTGGGATGGGGTTGGTGCCAACCCTAGGAAAGTGGTCCTGAGGTGTATAAGAAAGCAGGCTTAGCATGCCATAAAGAGCAAGCTAGTAAGCAGCACCCCTCCATAGCCTCTTCTTCAGTCCCTGCTTTCAGGTTCCTGCCCTGAGTTCCTGCCTTGGCTTCCCTCAGTGATGGACTTATAATTTATAAGGTTAAATAACCATTTCCTCACCAAGTTACTTTTGGTCATGATGTTTTATCTCAGCAATAGACACCTCAACTAAGACAGTGACATACATTTTAGCAGGGCCTTTCTGTCTTAGACAGGTCTTCAAAGAACAGTGGGCAGCAAATCCTCTTTCCAGCTTGAAGGACTCTGCCTCTTCTCCCTCCCCAGAGTTCCTAGCTATTTGTACAGATGACCTCTGGAAGAAACACCTCTAATTTTCTTTGAAAGTCATTATTCAATCTCAGGTCCTGGAGGGGATCACTAAGAATAAGGAGGTTGTCACCATATCCATCATGACTTCTTCTCCATCTTATTTAGAGTTTTTACAAGAGTGCCAGGAATGAGGAGATGTTTCACAATGTCTCCATACAGCATTTGCAGTATCTTCTGCTGCCCAAAGCACAGATGAGAACTCCCAGAACTAGTAACTGCAGTGATAGTTGGTGCTTGTTAAGCACTTAAAATGTGCCAGGTGATGTGCTTTGCCGTCAAGCTCATCTGCTAGGGTAATGCTTCTGTGCAGTTCTAACAAAGGGGACACAGAGGCACAGAAGATAAATAGACACATATTCATCTGAAGAGAACATTTCCTCGATTTCCATCTGCAAACACTTTGCACAGGCTGGCAAGCTTGCAGAGGATGCCCTCAATGACAGTTCAGACAAACTATCAGACAGGTTATAATTTCCTTACTCTACCTTGGACTGGAATTTCATGTGGGCCAGCTGGTCCTCACTGTCTGCTGGGCAAGTGTGCTCACATCTGCAGACACATAACTTAGAACATCACTGGAGGAGGACAGAACTCTCCCTGCAACTTTACCAGATGAGCAGTAAATGGTTGGGCACATAGTTCAATGAAAGAATAAGGCTAAACATGGCTGAAGCCCTGGCATTAATTCCAAGTACCACAATAGATGATGATAATAATGATGGTAACTAGGAAGGTTCTTTGCTGTGTTACTTGTCATCAGTAGTGGCCATCACAATTATGTTATATTCTCTTTTGTAGTCAAACCATTTCCTTCTGTGCTATGTGAACCAGCCACCAGGGCCATGCCTGAGCAGACAGTGACCTTCACTTGCAGGTCTTAAGATTTCTTTCTACTGAACATTACTCTGAAATGTTTCAAAGTGAAGAATGAACTCTCTCACTCCCATACCATTGTGGTGCCTACAGAAGACTGCTTCTCTTTTACTGTCTCCAGCATCGACTGGGTGGTGCTGGACTCTGGAATTGCATACTCTCAGATCATCTGTGATGTGGTCGATGTCTCTTTGCAAACAGGTCTTCTTCTTGGGACTGCCAATTTGTGTGACACTATCCAAGGTACATGTCCCTGGGTTTCAGTTCAATCTGACATCTGGCCACCAACTTACTCTTCCCTGAGCCTAGAATAGATTGAAACTCATCTGCCCACAGGTAGTATGTATTTACCATAGTTCCCAGTGGATTTTCAAACCCTTAATACAGAAGGGATCATATGCTATAATCATCATTTTAAGACGAGTTTTTATTTCCAATTTTGCCAGTAGAAATAATTATACAGATTATGAACCAGCACCCCCACAATGCCTATTGTTTTTCATTTACTTTGTTATGGTTATTGTTCTCCCACTGCAGCCATGAATATGATTATTGAATTCACTCACTCTGACCCTCATACCACCACTCCCTGATCACTTTCTGTGTGCTGAGAGATACGCTTAGTCAATCCACACCAACATAAACCATCAGTTTTGTCCTTAGGATGCTCTTGACATGGGGAGTACATCTTTACAACACTAGACCCTTCTCTGGATTTTATGTACCTCAAGGTCATAGATTCTGCTTCTACTATCTCAGTTCCACAGACATTGGAGATCATCCAATAGCCAACAATGACATGGAGTCTGATGTCCTTGCCAGGTTGTCACTAAGCCTTCAGTTGATGTAGTGAGAGAAAGGAAATATGTTCCAGAGAGAAGCAGCTTCTACATTCATAGTAAACAAGGATGGAACCTACAATGGGACCAGTTGGCTCTTGGTGAACAGATCTGCCTGTGAGGAAGACATGGTACTCACCTGCCTGGTGGAGCATGACAGAGAGTCACCTGTTGTTAAAAGCCATACTTTGGTGGTGGTTGTACACTACAAAGATCAGGATATTAACACCATGGTGAGGCCTCTGCTCAGTTGCTTTTGTGTTTGCAGATTTTACCTATTTTTTTTTAAAATATAGGTAGCATTCATACTTATTGTAGCATGATCCTGAAGTTTATAAAAATTAGAATCTTTGAGTTAGCTTTCCTCCCCATCTTCCCATATCCTTGCAGTAATACAGATGAGAGTCTCATCCATTTCTGCAGTACTGTGTTGACATAGATACTAAAGAAGGAGGAAATGAAGGAAGACCATCTTGTCTTAGCACTCTGCCTCTTGCCCTATTTTGTTATTGTTCATTCTAAAAGGCCTATATTACTTCATAAAGCAAGACGCTCCGGACTCTAGAGAAGGTCTTCTAATTCTATTCAGGGAGGTTAGTGGGAGACAGCTTGCACATGAATTTTACTCCTTCTGTGTAGTATTTTCTGAGTTAGAAACATTCACTTCTATTGCCTGTTAGTGCTGTGTTCACAATGGGAAAAGGGGCCTCTTGGAGCCCTTGAAAAACCAGGCAGTTCAGAAGCCAGATGGTGTGCTTCCTTCTTTAATGTCCAGGGAGGAGAAAGATTCTCATGTCTCTTACATCTATCCCAAATAGCCCTGTGTTATAAACATTCTTCCTTTACCAAGTCACCATTCATGATTCACTGTAAGGAAGGAGGCCTATATTAGGGCTTTCCAGAGCAAGACTCTCAGAACCTTAGGCTGGGTTCTAGATCCACAAAAAGAGAAGTTAGTGGGAGACAATTCACACATCTAGCACAAGTACTTTCTGAGTTAGACATATTCATTTTGCTCCCCATAAATGTTATATACATAGCTGAATAAAAAGCGTATTGTAGCCTTTGAAAAGCTAAGTAGCTCTGAAGACAATAAGTCTCCTTTGACAACTTGAAGATTCTCATGTCTCTTGCCTTCTTTACCTATCAGTTGTTACATTCTCCTCCCTTGTGTTTATCTTCCTTCTTAATTTTTTTTTACTACCAGCATCTTCTGGTATCTTCTGGGTATAATTACAAAAGGCCTTTTGAGGACTTGGAGTTTTATTATGGATCAGGTGCTCAGCTGATGGTGAGTGTTTATAACAGGAGACTCCTTGTATCCAACTTTGTTATAATGGACTTAAAAAACAAAAACATGCAAGCACATAGATCTTACTGCACATTTACTACATACAAATTTTAGTTTGCTGTGATCTTTTGCTCTTTGTGAACCACCTTGTCAGTCAGTAATTTTACAGACAGGGAAACTAGGGGTGAGGAAGAAATAGGTATGTTGAGTTCTTGCCCTGAGACCATGGGATCTAGTCTAATGTAATGAAAGGAAATCTAATTTCCCTGGGAAGAGGGCCATCCTTGGCTCATAAGGCAAATTGGCTAGTGAAATAAGAGCTTCTCCTTGTTTTTTCATTGTCCTAGAAGCAAGACTTAGATAGAAAACCACTTGGATAAGTAAATATGTTTTATTTGCCTCTCATGGAGCATAACGGATAGTTCTCAACTACCAGGGACTTTAAAAATTCCAGATTCCTTGCAGCATAGCCTAAACTGTGGACCTCATCTGCTGGTGAACACTATGTCACCCACTTATCTCTATGCATGCCAATTAAAAGAGTAGAGATTAGAAAGCATGGTCTCTCTTAGAGTAAGAGCTATGCAGATGCTGCATAATTATACCCACCGATTGCTCTGTCCTGTGTGCTCATCCACTGCAAAGGAAGTCCACATTAGATGCTCAAATACGTAAAGACATTTTCATTCAAAACAAATACCATCACCACATTCAATGAAAGTAACCACATTTCCCAACAACAAAGTCAAATGGAACAACATTCAAATTTTTCAAAGTTATTTTATAGGTTTTTGTGTGTACCAAAATCAGCCTTAATCCATCCTTAAATCCTTATCATATCTTGTTAACGTCTGTGTACCTTAAGAAATTTTCCCCAATATGTTAAAATGGTGAAATAAACTTCCCTTAAAGTCTAGGAACAGTCACACTACTCATTTCATGTTGAGCCTATTCTAGATGGTACTTTTAAATGAACTTTTGCCCCTTTTATCTGACATTTCAGATATCTTCTGCAGAGCTTCTCAGAATATCCTTTTTTGTCCTTTGTATGTCTAGAGTTTATGGTGATGCTTCTGTTTCAGTATAGACATATACAAAGTGCAGTTTCTCTTTTACTCTGTCATTCTTTCCCATAGATTTCTGAAATTTGGTGATATTCTCCAAAGACAGACTGTTCCCTGTCTATACTGACTCGTTTTCTGTTGCTTTGTTTTCTCTTGTTTTCTTTTTTATATTATTTCACTTATTCTGTTGCTCAAGGTTTATTTTTGTCTGCTTATTTTTCTAGAGTAGGAGGGAATTCATTTCCATGCTTGACATTGAGTTACCTTCCTACAGATAGCTTGCTTGCTACAGGTTTAATTTAAACAATTACACATTATTAAAAAAAAAAAAAAAACAGTGCCTGTCTTGAGGCCAGTGACTATTAGTGCCAGGATCTTAATGGCCAGACAGCTCAGCAATTAGTTTTCAAATCTCATTTTAGACTCTGCTCTTAAGACTACTCTTCCAGGCCAGTCCACCCAGGAAGCGCACTCTGGGATGTAGAATACAGGGTCTTTCTATAATGTTATCAGTGTCCACACCAGCAGAGCAGCAAGCCTGCAAGAGGGGGTTGTGACCACAGTTAGGGGCAGCAAAAGACAAAGCAACTCTTCAGGGAGCTGGAGCATGGAATGGCCATTCAAACTGAGGAGCAGTGCAGAGAAAGAGTTGTGGGGAGAGACTAGAATTTACACTCTCAACTCAGGCACAAAATATTAGGTTTCCACTTCTTCCTAAAGACTCATCAACACTATTTCTGTTCCTGTTTATTTGATTAGTTAGTTTCTAAGACCATATCTCATGAAGCCCAGGTAATCTTGGACTCAGTACTACATAGTAGTGGGGGGTATAAGTTACACTAAGGATGACCTTGAACATCTGATCTTGATTTTACATCCTAAGTGTTGAGATTATAGGCATAAACTACAAAACTTGCTGACATGGCTCTGGAACTGAAACCTAGGGTCACATGCATGCTAGGCACACTCTTACTAAAGTGAATTATCTTACTCCCAGTTCCAGAAAATCGAGGCCTACCTAGGATGCCTTTATCCCATACGGGGTAGCCTTGCAACTATCTCTCCATTAACCATTCTGACTTATGGGCATGTCCTGGTCACAACTGTTCCATTAGGCTCTGAGAGGCTGGACTTTTCTAATGGACCCAATCTCAGAGATGATCCAAAAGGACACTAGTGGATCTTATTAACTGTGGCCCTCCATAAACTTTCAAGGCTTCACTTTCCCTAACATTGTGGAAGTACTAATCTCTTACCCACAGGATTGTGAGGATCAGACAAAAAACCAAGTGTCACATATTCCTGGGCATAGATTCTCACCTTAGATCTGAGGGAGAAAAAGAAATCTCTTTGCTATGACCTTGCTTTGAGCAAGGGCAGCCAGTACAGGCATAGAGTAAAATCATCAGAGCTTTCATGAGCTGTGGGAGTTAATTTCGTCATTTTAACACATTGAAGCAGATCTCTTGAGGTACAGAGACTTTCACAAGAAAATATGATATGTATTTAAGGATGGATTAAACCTAATTTTGGTACACACAAAAGCCTATAAAATAATTGTGAAAAGATTTGAATATTGTTCCCATTTGACATCAATGTTAGGAATTATGGTTAATTTCATTGAATGTGTGATGGTATTGTTTTTTAATGAAAATGTTCTTACTCATCAGATGGGGCACAAATAACCTCTAGTAAGTAGATCCATAGTACTCACATGCCTTCATACACATATCATAAACACACATGCACGTGTGCGCATGCACACACACACACACACACACACACACACACACACACACACACAGGGAAGAGGCATACATGCATGCATAGAGTAGGAGAACAGGAAGGAAGAAGAAATTAAACTGAATAATTACTCTTTTTAAAAAGAGTTCATCAAGAGTCACCAAACAACACAAAAAGGTATACATCATGTCAATCATGCTTCCTCTGTAACAACAAACCTGGTTATGAGAAAAACATCAGAGAGATTGGAATAGAGAGCTTAAGGGCACACATCTAGCAGGTATCACGTGGAATGCAGGACTGGATCTCAAAATAGAACAAGGATATTAAATAGAGACAAAGGAAGGCTATATGAAGTGTGCACTTTGATTAATCATGATGTGTCACTAATTTTAACAAATGGGTCCAAAAAATGTAAGGTATTAGCCACAGAGAAAATTATAGAACTACTTGGGAACTCTCTCTCTTAGGTTTTGTGGGGTTTGTGTATGTGTGTGTGTGTGTGTGTGTGTGTGTGTGTGTGTGTGTGTGTGTGTGTTATTTGTTTGTTTTTATTATTATAAATTTAAAGCTTGTTCTGTCACTTCCCTCTGTCTCTTGAACTCCTGTGAAGAAAAAAGAAAGAAGATGGGTGAAGATATGTTACTGCTTCCAGATTTCACTTGGTCTCTGAAGTGAGAGCTCCAGGTCTTCTGTTACTGAGTTACTAGGATCAGAGCCTTGCTGAGGCACCCCTAACAAGTCAGCTTGGCTACCTGTTCTCAATAACCCTATTAAAGGGAGAAATTAATAATGAAAAGAGGAAAAATTGTTGAATGTGACCCTCCTCAGTCTAAGTCCATCTGTGGGGTCCTGGCAGTGGGTTTGGAGAACAGAGTCAGAGTTGTGCACAGCTAAGCATTCCCAGTCCATTTGTGGTCCTGCCCATCATTGGCCCAGTACTGTCTCAGTTTGCAAGTTTCTTTCCTGAAAACAATGCCTGGCTGGCTTTTCCCTCTCAGCCTGATTCCTGGGGAAATTCTGATTTATTGATGTCTGTTGCTTCAATAGTCTGGCAGATGAAAAAGGGTCTAAGTGTCTCTAGCATATCTTTACTCCTGTTGGGACAGTTATTCCTCCTCATTCTTTGGTTAAATGTCTTGATTTTGAGGTGAAAAATGTCCATGCATGAAACAATTACAAACAGAATACAAGAAGGACAAAGGTTAGTACACATTTAGTGTCAAATAATTATGCATTTCTGCATTGCCTCTTGGCTTTAGTTACTTTTATAAGCAACACCATTCTGTTGTTGGTTTGAAACAGGGCCATTCTCTGTACCCTTGAACTAATCATCTTTCTGTTTCAGCCTCCCAAGTGCTGGGATTATAACCATATATAATATATACCCCAAGGCTACCATGCTCATGGGACTTCATTTCAGTTTTAACAATTTCCCCCTTATCTCTGAACAATATTTTCTGATGACATGACTAAGTAACCATTTGGTTATTGGATCTCAGTTGTCTCTCATCTCAGAGATGGGATCCATTCTAGTTGATCTGATTTAGTCACATGTTAGAGGGATAAATGCCAGGTACCAAGGAGATAATGCTTTCTGACAGGCCAGTAAGGCAGACTCCGTCTTGGTGACTGACCACAGGCCAATGGTGGACATAGCCTGCTCTGTCCTTCACGCCTAGGTGGCTTGCAGAGATATTTTGTCTTTTGTTATTGATAGTTGTGGTGTTAAGATGTTCCTGCAGTTTATGATGGAAAGCTGAGCACATAAACTGTGGAATGGAGACAAACCTGTGCTTGGAGTGTCCTCTAGTGTTCAAATAATATTAACAAGGAACTTCAGAAAATCCAGATATGAGATGTCGTTTTATGATGAAATTAGAGAGATATAAGATGAGACATAAGGAACCATTTCTGGGAAGGTGGACATTTTAAACATTCTAAGAAAAATCATATTATGAATACTTAATAAATATCTAGTCATTCAATGTACAATGCTGTAAACTAACAAGATTTAAGAATTTCTAGGGAACTCTAACCTTATCTGTTGAACAAAATAAGTGCCAGAAACTGACCAAATAGTAACAAATATGAGTGAGCACTCAGAAGAAGTGTTTATTTTATTTTTTATTGAAAATAAATTTCAACCAGTATTCTCTGAATATAGCTTCTCTTCCTTGTCTCCTCCAAGATCTGCTTCTCCTCTCTGCCTTCTCTTTCTCTCTAGAAAACAAATAACAGTAATCTTAAAAAAAGAATAAAACAAACACACAAACAGAGGGGGGAGAAAGAAAACCACAAGAAACACATCCACGTGCAGGGACACAAACCCCCTAAAAATTAATAATGGATAAGCAAAAGACAAGTAAGGATTTTAAAAAAAGATCAAACAAGGAACTTTAAGACAAAATGTCTCCAAAAGTATCACTGAGTTTACTTTGTGTTGGCCATATACTGCTGGGTACTGATAAGTGTGGTTTGTATGCCCTGTGTGACTCCATTGAAGAAATCTAATTTTTCCTTTGTGAGCAGTTGTCAATTGGAAATAGCTTCAGAAAAATAATTTAAAACAGCTGTTATTATGAAATTTAATGAACATCAAGAAGACACAAATAAATAGTATTTTATGAGAGATATTTAACATCAATAAAAGCAATTTCAAAATATCAAACTCTTATAAATGCACTAAGTGAAATTTTAAGAGATGTGATAAAGATATTAGTAACAGATCAAACCAAAGAATTAAATAGCTCAAAGGCAGACCACCACAAAATAAGATGGAGAAAAAAAAGATAATGAAAAGGAATGAAAAAAGTTTATACACATATTGGCACAGCATTAAAAGAACACAGATCTGGTTTATTGGGATTAAAGAAGAACCTGAAAATGCCAAAAAGACAGAAAGATTATTCAAAGAGATAAGAACAGAAAATTTCTTAATCTAAAGAAAAATATAAATATCCAGGTAGAGGAAGATCTAAGGTCACAAATCAGCTTCAACTTATCTAGTCTACCTCAAGATATGCTCAAACTCCCGAAGATTAATTACTCCAGAGGATTCTCAAGCTGCAACCTAAAATAAACAGTATGTAAGAGTTCCTCCTTTCCCAACAACAAGTCTTATGTGTGGAAACCTTACAAATCAGGAGAGAATAGAATGAGATTTTCATAGTTCTGGAATAATGGGCTGGGGGTTGGAGGAAGCCTGAAAAGCATTTGAAGGGAAATCTCTGGAGGCAAGAGAGTAATGCAAGCTGACTTCTCTCCCAACAGTGCTGGCGCAAGAAAAAGACAGAAATATGAAATGAAGGAGTGAGGCAAACTGAAAGTCTGACCCAGACATGAAATGGAAAGGAAGATGCTGAGGAATGAATGTTTATGATCCTCCAATTCTATGTTAAATCCTAATGTCTAATGGTCATAGGACAGGTGGTTAGGGCAGAGCCCTCATGAATAAGGTTAGTGATGACCTTATAGAAGAGGCCCAGGAGAGCTGCCTGGCCTTCTGCTACATGAGCACACCGAGGGAAGGCTCCCTGTGTGAACCAGAAGGCAGCTCCTCCCACACACTAGATGCACTGCTGCCTCGATCTTAGACCTCCCAGCTTCTGAAACTGTAAAACACAATTTTTTATTGTTTATAAGCTATTTGGTCTATGTTTCCTTATATTGCTCCAAAAAAGTTTTAAGACAAAGATATACTTAGGATAGGAAGGTATGAGAGGAGTTGCCAAAACTGACTTTGGGCCTTCTGGCTTAACTAATTGGGTAGATGAAGTTGTCCCATGCAGGTGGGAGAGCAAGATGGAGAGGCAAGCAGAAGTCCTCTGCAGATGATAAGTGGATGTTTATGACCTGCCCGCTGTTATTCAGACACCAGTGCTTTGTGCCCAGCAATCAAGTCCTATCTCTGACGCCCCCCCCCTCCACCCCTCAGGGAGTTGAGAGCAGTAGAGTAACCGAGTGTCTCTGGGCCCAGAAGTGAAGAGTTGGAGATTGAGAGGCGCAGGACACAACCATACATGCCAGTGTTTCCGCACAGAAGGAAGGAGACACATCCTTGGTGAGACTGTTTTTCCTGTTCCTCCTCTCCTTCACCCTGAAGTTGGTCCCAGACATGAACAGCAGCAAAGGCTCCCCGCCTCGACACCACGATTTTTGGGTGCAGATGAACGGGCTAAGGCTTACGCCCAGCCCATCAGGCCTCCTGCATCTGCTAGAACTGAAAACATTCTCTCCTTCCCAGAGTGTAGTTTCTCACTTGCCCAAAACAATGTTTTCTATAAGGAGAGTCTCCAGAGCCAGGAGGCCTCAGCAGCAGTATGCCTCTGGAAAGGGAAGACAAGGCTCTAGGCCCTGAGATCTCAATTCCAGGATCTCTCCACCTTACTCCAGCTGTGTAGTCCACTTGAGCCCAGGTGTCAGACAGGACCACCAGGCTGAATATATTCTCTTCTGTGATAGAACCTACCCCCAGTTTCTGGAATGAAGACTGGCTACTGGTCTTCTTGACATGGAGCTGGTGAGAGAGCAGAGCCTAAACTCTAAGTCTTCCAGGGCTTCTGCAAGCTCCCTAATCCCCTTATGTAAGGAACTTCCAAGCATATGTTTGATTATCATTTCACAGTCAAGAAACAGAGAATGTTGCAATAACAATTTTATCTTCCCAGCATAGTCACTTCCCCTTACACCACAGGAGACAAAGCATTGACTGTCTCTATGGAGCACAGAATCTGGGCCCTCCTCAGGCACTCTGAGCACATACTTGTACCTAGTAACTTCAAGTTACATAGCAGATTCATTTAGAAAAAAAACAAAAACAAAAACAAGTAATGAAAGTATTGATGACATCAATTAAATGACAAAATTTTTATAATCTAATCATTTCTAAGTTGTTTTAGACATAAATTTGCTGTGAGCAATAGAGCAAAAATATCTTTGACAGTGTCAAAATGTTACTTCATCATCCAAAAATTGTGCAACTGCTTTATTATTTTAATGAAACACTGTAGTTGGTTGAAAAGCAGAAGTTTTAACTCATAGCTAACTCGATGAATTGCAAAAGACAATTTGATACCAGTGTAACTAAATTTTATTTTAATTAATAATGCTCAAGAGAAATATATTATCATAAGAGTAAATATGTACTTCACAAAAGTTAAAGTCAAGTCAGAAACAAAGCCTCATTCCCTCAATCCTAACACTTAAGAGATTTAGGCAGGATTTGCAAAAAGCAAACAAACAAACAAAACCCCCCATAAACTAAAATTATATGAAAAACCATAAAAAATGTTGTATTGACAAAGAAATTCTACTAAAAGCATTATACCAGAAAGGGGAGCAGCAGCCAGGACGTCAGAGGAGATGCTGAGGAGCCCCAAGGTCATCCCAAGAGGATGCTTACTAACGGCAGTGAGAAAGGCCTCATGGAAGGTTGACGGGTGAACCGTGCCAATACCAGATACAAACGCCTCCCTGACTTAAATTCCAAAGACAACTGTCAAACAAAAAGTGGAAGGAGTTGGTATGATTAAAAAAAAAATACAAACCCTTGAGAGGTTTTGCCACAAATGGGAGTAAGTAGGTAATGTATTAGTAGAGGAAAGAAAAATGGCCAAGTAGAATGAATGTCTGATGAGAAAAATCTCAAGATTGTGTGCTGTTGTATCCTCTGAAAAAATCTGTTCAGGTCTTTACTCCAGCAGCTGAGACTGTGATCTTGTTGGGAATTAGAGCTGTGTCCAAAAGCTTCACGAAAACTAAGTAAGTGAGGAACTGATTAGTTGACTCCCAGTTTCAGAGAGATTATCACATGATGCTTGGCCCTGTGTGCTTGAGCAGAATATCCTGTCAGCAGGAGTATGTGGCTGAAGACAGCTGCTCACATCACAGAAAGCAGAGTCACCAAGAAATGACTAAAGATAATATCCCTCTCCACAAGGCCTTACTCCTAGTGACCTACCTAGTCTATCCAGGGCCTACTTCCCAAAGTCTCTAGAACCAGCTAAAATATCACCACCAGCTGGGTTCCAAGTATTAAAAATGTGAGCTAGTGAAGGAAATTTCAGACTCGCACAATAATAAAGGCCTGAATCATTCAGTGACTTTCATACACAAAGTAAAGCCAGAAACAAGTATATGTATAGAAGAGAATGTTCCGTGAAGACAGGCAGGTGTTGGAGTGATTAATCTGTAATCTGAAAGATGCCAGAGAGTGCCAACAATCACCTGATGCTAGAAGCGTGTAACCTGCTTAGGAGCCTCCAAAGGAGCCACTATGGCTAACACCTTGTTTTTAGACTTCTAGGTTTCAGACATATGAAACAGTACATTTTAGTTTCAAGGCTTGTCATACTTGGTTGCAGAAGCCTTGGAAACAGACACACACATGCATGGCTGTACTCACGTGCACACAGATGGAAATGATCCAGTAGAAAGCAAAATGACGGCGATTCAAATGTAGAGATAATGTGTTTGATGAAAGAAGAAAGGGTCGTTAAACAAATGAGATCACTTGCTTCACACTGACCCAAAAAGATACATGTGGACTATGGTAAGAAGCCCCAAAGGAAAGAAAACAACACTTCCAAAGTCGAGGAGGAGGTGAAAAGAAAAAAAGCTGAAGTTTGCACTCACGAAGTTGATGTGACTATAAAAATAATAGATTTATGGAGTGCATATTTGTACTAAGGAAATTGTAACGTATTTCACACATTTTGACATTTAACCACTTTATGTCCACAGTGGCAACAATGGTCCAGGCCTCACATCACTGGATATACCATATGAGGTTATTATTGAGAGATGTTTTCAAATTTCTGTAATTTGGATGGTTGTTTTGTGATCAGCTGAGCTACTGTTTGTTATTGACTTTCCAACCTCAGCATTGTGATTTTTCAGAGTTTAGTGTGCTGCACATGATGGATTCACTCCTAAGTCTTCTTTTATATATTCTTCTCATGACATTTTTTTCCCCTCTGCTTGTAAGATTGAGACTTTCTCTTTGAATAGCATTCCTTTATGCATGTTCTGTAGCTCTGGTCCTTTGGTCTTGGGATGCTTTTGTTTGTACTTGTCTTGGACTGTCTTATTTCCCTGTCAAATTTTAAGAGTAGGTTTTCTGGATATAGCAATTTTGGTTGGTAGTTACGTAAATGCAGCGCCTGAAACACATCATTCCATGCTTTCCTTGATTTTAGGGTTTCTGATGAAAGAGTTGATGCTGTTCTGATGTTTCAGTTTTTGTAGGGAAGTTGGCATTTTTATATTACAGTTTTTAATTCTGTGTCTTTGTTTTGAATTTTGGATAACTTGGCTAGAATACGTTAGGAAGAGATTCTTGTCTGCTCCTGTCTGTGATTCCAAATGCCTCTGGTGTTTAGCTGTCTACTTTCTCTGGACTTGGGGAATTTCCCCCTAGAATTTTGTTGAGTAGAATCTATATGGCTGTGTGTTTATCTAAGCTTTTTTTATTCCAGATCTTAGGAGCTGCTGACAATTGGTGGTTGTGGGAGATGGAGAGTCCATTTTTTTTCAGGGATGTAAACGCTGGTATGCTACCCATGTTCCAGCAGATGGTTACCACACTTATGCACACATGTAGCACAAAGTGGATTCGCTGCTTTGAGAAACAGAATACATAAAATTGGGAGTGGAAAGCGGTTGGGAAGAAAGAAGGTGGATTAAAAGGGATTAGAGAGAGATAGATTTTATCAAAGCATATTGTATGGGTGTATGAAATTCTCAAACAATAAAACTGTAGTCATCCCCCTGTAAAGTATTTCAGAAACATCTAAGCTGCTGAGAACCATGCTACTGATTTGGGCTGTGTGTTTATACTCCATGTCTTCTAATTTGTTACAATGTTTCACCCCGTATATCCTTAGAAACAGTTATTTCTGTTGACTGATATAATAATCTGGAGGTTGAAATATCAATCTTTGGTTATTTTAATTTGGATTATTGCTTAACATTTGACATCTAGGGCAATATGCACACATAAAAGTGGCAAATATGTCACTGAACATGTCAGTTGTAGGAGTGACAAGGCCACAGAACTGATCACTTACTTGGTTTGTCAAGTATGATTTTAGTTATTTATATTTTTGGTTGTGAGCCTAACCTTTAACGGCTGAGCCATCTCTCCAGCCCGATTTTAGTTATTTAACACTCTCTGAATTTGGCCTAATCTCATGAAGACTTTTAATACACAATTTAAAATAAATTATATTGTTTTAATAAAAGAAAGATGAATTTATTTATGTGTGTGTGCAAGCTCATGACACAGCACATATGCAAAGGTCAATAAACAGCTTGCAGGAGCCAGTTCCTTCCACCACATAGGTCCCAGTGATCCAACTCAGGTATTCAGGCTTGGCAGAAGGTTCTGAAACCTAACATGTGAACTAATGTACAGTTGCATGAGATCTAGGGGACACATCCATGTATCTGAAGTTTTCCTGTGTCCCACCTGGTCCACAGCCACTCAGACCCAAGTAAGCCCACAGAGGCTTATATTAATTAAAACTGCTTAGCCATTAACACAGGCTTACTACTGACTAGCTCTTACACTTAAACTCAGCCCACTTCTGTTAATCTATATATCACCACATGTTCTGTGGCTTTACCTGTGTGTCATTACATGCTGCTCCCTGGATGGCAGGCTGGTGTCTCCTGACTCAGCCTTCCTTTTCCCAGAATTCTATTCTTCTGCTGGCCCTGCCTATACTTTCTGCCGGGCTACTGACCAATCAGTGTTTTATTAAACCAGTGTACAAGGGTGTTATCCCACAGCACATCCACCAGAGCTTCTGCTGTAGGAAGTTCCTACAAACTGGTGATAAGTACTCAGAATCTGATTCTCTCTGGCCACTGTACCTCCTGTTACGTTTTGTCTCTTTTGGAGGTTCTGAGGGAGAATTTACCTGCTCCCAACCTCTGTCCTTGCTTCCATTTGTTGCTAGAAAACTTTGGTATCATTTGGTTGGTGGCTTGGAGGTCTTGTGACCTTCAGATTTCTGCCTCCATCTTCAGTTGACCTTGAAGGCTGTGTATCCTTGTGCTCCTTTGCCCTTTTTTTTTCTCTCAGTGTAGAGATCACACCCAGGTCTGTGTGCATGCTTAGGCAATTATTCTACCACTGAACTACATATCCAGCTTTCTTTTCTACTTTT
The DNA here is from genome assembly GCF_049852395.1 of Peromyscus maniculatus bairdii. Taxonomy (NCBI): domain Eukaryota; kingdom Metazoa; phylum Chordata; class Mammalia; order Rodentia; family Cricetidae; genus Peromyscus; species Peromyscus maniculatus. Next base: position 22,311,037 of record NC_134853.1, read on the forward strand.
GATAAAGATTCTTACCATTAAATTTAGGGGGCACCCTAATTCAAGATGATTTTATCTGTAGATCATTACCTTTACCACATTTGGAGGAAAAAATCATTCCCAATGATGACACAGGTTCAATTTGGACATATCTTTCAGGGATCATAATGCAAGTGTATTTTCTGTGACCATAGAAACTGTGACACAGTTTAAGTCAGAAAGAGGTCAGTGTCACAGTTCACTATGGCAGAAAGGATGTGGCTGAGCAGCTTAGTTCATGGCAGCAGGGACATGTGACAGAGACTGTTCACATCATTGCATACTGTGAAGCAGAAAGCCATGCTGGATCCTGGGGCCTGACTATGTTAGAAACTCAGGTGTAGCTATCTACTTCAGGCAGCTAGAACTGCATACCAAAGACACCACAGGCCTCCAAAATATCAGCTGAGGAACAAACATTCAAGCTATGAGTTGGCTGGGGTCTCCAGATTCAAATCATAATAGTAATTATTTCCGATGAAAATTGTCACCTATGGTTTGTGTATCTGGAGAAAATACTTGATACCTTATTTTAGAATTGGCTTCTCAAATCATTGTCTTCCTTGTTTTGTTGTCTTTGGTATTGGCTTGGGGAATCCCGTTTCAATGTTTCATGAAATATTACTTTTATTATTAACTAACAGATTTCTTTAGAAGAATATATAAAATGGTCACAATTCTATAGCTATTCCATGGCTTATTACTTTTCTATTGCTGTGATAAGAAATGGTGGACAAGCCGACCTATAGAAGAAAGTGTATTTGGGTATTATAGTTTCAGAGGGTTACTCCATGACCATCATGGTGAGGAGCCAGGCAACAGGCAGAGACAGGCATGCTGCTGGAGCAATAGCTGATAGAATATATCTGCTCCACAAGCAGGAGGCAGAGAGAATTAAGTGGAAATGGCATGGACTTCTGAAACCACAAAGCCCACCCCTAGAAACACACCTCCTCCAACAAGACTACACCTCCTAGTCCTTCCCAAACATATGAGTTTATGGGGGCCATTCTCTAAAGAAAGTCAGTGTTTAGACATTAGATTGCATTCTCCAAATTTACCAGTAGATGGTAGAGTGGTGTCAAAATTCCAAATTTTTGCTCTGGGCTCCCAGCAATGCTGAGAGCTATGTCTAATTAACTGTTAATTAGAACTGCTGTGATTCTCAACCTTCCTTCTACAACAGCTTAATACAGTTCCTCATGCTGTGGTGACCCTCAGCCATAAAATTATTTCATTGCTACTTCATAACTATAATTTCGCTACTATTAACAATTGTAATATAAATAATGATTACTCAGAATCCTGATATGCAGAATATCTGATGTGCCACCCCTGTGGAGGTCATGACCCACAGGTTGATAACCACTGAGAACTGCCAAAATCTTTTTATTACAAACAGCTTAAAGGATGGAGAGATGGCTCAGCCATTAAGAGTGCTTGCTGCTGTTTAATTATAAGACCAGAATTCAGATTTGAACACCCACATTGGGCAGCTCACAGCATTGTAATTCCCAATTCAAAGATCCAATTCCTTCTTCTGGCTTATGCCAGCACCTGTGAACACACACACACACACACACACACACACACACACACACACACACATCGTTTTTTAAATTGATTGACATCCTTGGGTCACAAACTTTGGCTGCTCTCTGTACCCTGGGTATCACTAGTGACAACAGTTAACACTGTCTGTCAGGATCCTGGAGGCTGTTTATTTAGGTTCTCCCTTGCCAATCACAGCCTTTCTGGCACTCACAGATTTTAGTTTCATTTCCTTTTTACTGTAGATTTAAAGCAAATATATCAATTACAAATTTTCCAAACTAGCGGTAAAATGAAAGTAAACCGTTGCCTCCCACATGACTTCCTACTTTTCTCTAGAAGTAATTGCTGGTTTTGATCAGATTCTTAACCAGCCTTTCAAGTTTCTGAGCACATGTCATAATGCAGTACTCCTCTACATCTTTTTTTTTTTCATTTAAAGCAATGATCTTTCATACAATTTAACATACAGATTTATTCTATCAGTTTAACATCTGCATAAATGGTAGCCATTTTCCTAGATGTAGCACTTTTGTGAGACCTTGTTTATGTTGATTAATTTATTATTTATGTTACATAAGTAATAATGTCTTACAGATTTTTGCATTAATTTATAGAAATGTGCACTATGAAGTTAAGAGACAAAGCATTACTAATTTAATGGACACCACTGCCAACCTGACCGCCATCTCTAGGACTGGCACCAACAAGTGTCTAGTAATCTGCAAAGTCCCACCATCTGTATTGTCCAAGATGTATTTTTTTTTTCGATCTGGTAGCTTAAAATGCTATCACAGCCCATCAGTGGCTCAGTGGGCGAAGATACTGACTGCCAAGCCTGCGACTGATGCTTGCTTCATGTGGTGGAGGACAGTCTCCACTAATTGTCCCCTCACTTTCATATACACTGTGACACACATGCCCACACACAGACACACAAGAGAAAAAAAACGTACGGCTTAGTTATTTTAATTTTATGTTATATATTTGCATAAAATCACACATTTTATGCACTTATTAGCCATCTGTATTTTTGTGAACTGCTTGTCAAAACATTTGCTAGTTTTGATACTATTTGACTAATTTATGTGTTCTCTCTATATTAAAGGAATTAACCCATAGTCTAGTGTAGAAGATGCATACAGCATTACTTTTCTGTTTGTTTGTTTTTGTTTGGTTTTTTGCTTTTTGTTTTTTCTAATTTGTTGTATTTTTCAGACAGGGTTTTTTTTTTTTTTTTGTGTGTGTGTGTGTAGCCCTGGCTGTCCTTTGTGTAGACCAGGCTGGCTTCGAATTCAGACATCCTTCTGCCTTTACCTCCTGAGTGCTGGGATTAAAGGCATGCAACACCACTACACAGAATTACATTTTTAAAAGAAATTATTTTATGTTCCTTATAGGCGTGTGTGAGATTGTTCCATCAGCTCCTATGGTTTTACATAGTTCAGTGATTCCTACACACAACCCATCTCCCAGATCGTGTACAGGTCTTTTAACAGGGAGATTGATATGGAATTACCAAATCCTAAAAGTAAATTAATCATCCAAGAAAAACAAAAAGAAAAAAATGGCATATGCCTCCTACTAAAAGCTTAATGCTCCAACAGTGACTTAATAAAAAGTTACCTTTCACTGTTGATGTATGAATATTCTGGTACATAGCTGTAATTTTTTTTTATCACAGCACTATAGTGAGATACAAAAGTAAAAACAAGTTAGAAAGCAAGGAAACATTGCTGGAGACACAGTGGTACAGTATGCATGGCATATGCAAGTCAAAAACCATAAGAATATAAAAGTACTTATGGCATTATTTATTTATTCATTTCTATACAGCACAGAGACAGTTATTTCATGTGTATCTATATGTATCTATATCTCACTTAGATAAGATGTAAAGAGCCTGACAGAGGGTGTTAACATGACTTTGTTGATATAGTCAGTCATCTACCATCCTATTTCCATAATAACAGTAATATTAAGGAGTGAATTATTAATCAGCTATGCTTATCCATCCATAGAAGTGGTCAACAGATGAAAATCATAATATTTCAGTCTATGAATCTTTTTGAAGATTTTAATTTTAATTATGTTATGTGGCACACTTTTAGGGTACATGCAATACTGAAAGCACCTTCCCTAAAACTGGAGTTCCATGCAGATTGTGAGCTACTTGACATGAATGCTAAGAACCAGACTCAGGCCCTCTGCATAAGCAGTGGACTTTCTTAACCACTGGGCCATCCCTCCAGTCTACATAATTTTCTAAGAATTTAGAAAAAAATGTATCACAGCACTTATATCACATATCACACCATATGCAGCTTTAGCTAAAGAATTACTTTGGAATTTATACCTTTTAACTTTATTCTAATTTAGTTTTTAAGGTAGCATATAGAAGATAGCGTTTTTATATACAGCAATCTTAGTTAACAATTATTTACTTTCATGGCATGAAATGTAGCAGCCCATGTCCTGTCTTCTAAGGTTGTTGATGTGTGGTCAATAGTATTGAAACATCTACATTCTTAGTGAGTTGGGATTTTCCCTGACAGCTCTTAACACTGTGTCCTTACTTGATACTTTTGACATGTTGGCTATAATAGTTCATGGAGAGATTTTTGCAAGTGATTGCCTATTTCTTGACCTAGATTTGGGCCATTTTCTGCTATAATGCTATTGCTTTACATTGTGTAATGTTTTAGATTTTAATCTCAGCTTTTTATACCCTGTGAAACTTTAGGTTTAGTCTCTTTGGCATACTTACAGATTTTTTTTAAAGTAAGATGCTTCTTGTGGATTTATCAGAGAAAATGATGTCATTGTTTTTCTTTTTTTTTAATATTCTATTGTATGAATAAGCCACATTTTATTTCTCTCCAGTATTTGATAGCTATTTGAGTTGTTTTAACTTTCTTACTATTAGCAACACACTGCTGTAAACTTTCATATACATGTTTCATAGGTGCACATTTTCAATAGTTTGAGGATATATTCCTAAGGGTAGAATTGTTGAGTAACAGAGTAACAATGTTTTGCATTTTGACCAACCACCAAACTGTTTTGCCAAAGTGGCACACCATTTTACAATCTCACTAAATCCTTGTTTTTAAGGCTCTGATTTTTGTACAAAAGCATTCAATCATTCTGTTAGACCAAACCAGGAAAGGTAAGCTATAGTTCAGAGCTGTTCTATTCCATTTACTATGCAAAGCCATTCTTGGCATTTGCAACTCTCAGCCCTTTTGAGTATTCTTGCAGTGTTCAACTTTTCCTCCACCACTTTTTTTTTCTTCTTTTTTTCTGGTTTATTTCTATCTATTACAAATGCATAAAAAATCCTCCATCAACGCTGCTGTTAGCAGCAGAACCTTGAGAAATATACCTTTGGTTTGCCTCAGAAAAGGAACACATATTGCACTGTAAAGTTTATAAAATTGGCGCAAAACATTGTGATAATGTTACAATACCAGTTTTAAGAGTTCAGTGACTAATGGGGAGCCGATGGGATACATGCAGAACTGTGAAAGCGATCTCACTTAGCCAGCTGTACGCGTAGACTGTAAATCTACATTCAGATCATTTCTGAACTAAGACTATCATCTCAGTTTATCTGTTGAGGTCAACCAGGAAACCCTAGAATATACCTTGATTTTTGCAAAAAACAAAATAGGGGTAGGGGTTTCTTCAGCATTTCAGTCCACGAGTAACAGTATCCTAACAGGCAAAGTGTTCTCTCACTGTCAACATAGAATGAACTGCTGCTGGAGGTCAACTTGGGTTTTAATTTGCATTAGCACTTACATGCATAGTAGTCCAAGTTGTTGACCTCATGACTTTAAAAAGTAACTCTAAAAAAGTAAAATGGCCCTTCTTGGGAGACTAAAGAAAGACATCCAGCCACAGTTGTAAAAAAGTCTCATCAAAACAATATATCCTTTTATGAATTACGCCTCAATTAAAAAAAAAAGTAGCCCCAAATAAGAAGCAGCTCTGAAAAAGAAAATATAACTTAAATTTGAAAAAAAACAAGGTGAATACAGGTTCAAAAATAATTAAGATACATTTTCTTAAGGCTACCTAGAATTAGGCTTTAAAGAATTCTACCATTTCAAGTTTACCACTAGTTACTAGATACCTATTTACAAACAAGATGTTCACTTTTTTTGTTCCTTTATCAAGAGAAAAATCTACCTTCAGACTATGAGGGTGGTGATGGGGAGGGACTAGAAAACAAGATTCAGACAATCCCATGCAAATATCACATTTTTCAAATGGAAGAACTCCAAACTGCACTAGAAGTTCCAATCACTAAGACACTTTCCATTGAAATGATTTAAGTACAACTACATGGCACTAAGGTTTAGGCCTAATATAGGCCTGACAACCAAGTCCTTGTTTTCTGGAAGAAAGGCCTCAAAAGTCCCACTCAATTCCACATAACAATACTTCAAAGATCAATTAGGTTTTCCTTTCCTTAATATTTTTGTTTTTGACTTCTAATCTTAAAGACTAGATTAAAACTTAGCTCATTTCCCAGAAGGTATTGCTTCCCTTTGCTCTATGAAAGAGTCCACCAAGACCTCTTCCTCAAAACCATCTAGCCCCCAGCCTCCAGTCTGTACTTGTGATGCATCTTTCTCAACATCTTGAAAAGGTAATGTAGATAAAATATGCTCATAAACATTAAAACTAGTTGTTAGAAAGACGTAACTAGCTTTATAATTTAAGTTTATAAAACATAAACACTTGCAGCTTGATCTGCACTGACAATGATTGTCGAAGCCTAGCATTCAACATTTACAAATTCTCATTCACACACACAAAACACACTATTATCACACAACTTGTGCCTTGAGAGAATCTTCTGCTTTTTAAATCTTTGGCCTCCCAGTCAATCCCAAGTTCAACCAACTTTAACTAAAACTTCACTCAGAATTTCACCAAGCTTTTCACCCACACATTAATGCTTGTTGTATGTTTCATCAACTGTCAAAATCTGAAGCCTGCTCAGAGATCGCCAGGTAAAAGAAAATAAATGAAATACACAGAGGTTATTTCAAAACAGAACATGACCATCATCTAAAAAAAAAGTCACGATTCCCGATTGGGATCATCTTTTGTTTCCCACGTTGGACTATTTCACACTCCGGCATTGGCCAAAGGACACGAGAGCTGGTTCTGGAGCATACAGTTTCTCACACAGGTGTCCCCAGAGGAACACCAGAGACAAAGTCACGTGAGGCCTCTCCCGTACAGAGACTGTCTCACAGGGGCAGTGAGGGAGGACACCCACTAGTTTGTGGAGATCCCTGAGAGAGTATGATTCTTAAAATCTGGACTGTACATAATTCACATCAGCCCTGTTCAGGTACTTACTGAAAGAAAGATGTAGCTGTTTGCCAGAACTCAGCACTCCACTCTAGATCTCTGCTGCCTTAGTCTCCGTCGGGGATTTCCAAGTTCTGGTAGTTACCTGGACCACTTAGGCATTGCCACAAGACGTCTTCTCTTTTGAAACATCCTTTTTCTCTAGATATTAGGATAGCTACACCAGCTTGTTTCTTAGGTCCATTTGCTTGGAAAGCCTTTTCCCAGCCCTTTACTCGGAGGTAGTGTCTATCTTTGAAGTTAAGGTGTGTTTCTTGTATGCAGCAGATGGATGGGTTCTGTTTTCTTATCCATTCTGTTAGCCTATGTCTTTTTATAGGTGAGTTGAGACTATTGATATTGATGAATATTAATGACCAGTGATTGTTAATTCCTGTTATTTTTTGTGGTTGTGTTGTGTTGTCCTTCTGTGGTGTATGTTGTTGTGGGATTATCTATTGCTTGACTTTTCATGGATGTGTTTAGCTTCTTTGGGTTGAATTTTCCCTTCTAGTGCTTTCTGTAGGGCTGTGTTTGTAGACAGGTATTGATTAAATCTGGTTTTATCCTGGAATATTTTGTTTACTCCGCCTATGGTGATTAAGAGTTTTGCTGGGTATAATAGTCTGGGTTGGCATCCGTGGTCTCTTAGTGTCTGCATGAGATTTGTCCATGATCTTCTAGCTTTCATAGTCTCTATTGAATAGTCTGGTGTTATTGTGATGGATTTACCTTTATATGTTACTTGGTCTTTTTCCTTTGCAGCTCTTAATATTTTTTCTTTGTTCTGTGTGTTTAGTGTTTTGATTATTATATGACGAGGGGACTTTTTTTTTGGATCCAGCCTATTCGGTGTTCTGTAAGCTTCTTGTATCTTCATAGGTATTTCTTTCTTTAGGTTAGGAAAGTTTTCTTCTATGATTTTGTTGAATATATTTTCTGTGCCTTTGAGTTGGTATTCTTCTCCTTCTTCTATCCCTATTATTCTTAGGTTTGGTCTTTTCATGGTGTCCCAAATTTCCTGGACGTTTTGTGTTATGACTTTTTTGTCTTTAGTGTTTTCTTTGACTGATGAATCTATTTTCTCTATCGTGTCTTCAGTGTCAGAGATTCTCTGTTCCATCTCTTGCAATCGGTTGGTTATGCTTGTTTCTGTAGTTCCTGTTTGTTTTGTCAGGATTTCTATTTCCAGCATTCCCTCAGCATGTGTTTTCTTTATTGTCTCAAATTCATTTTTCAGATCTTGGAATGTTTCTTTCATCTGTTTAATTGCTTTTTCTTGGCTTGATTTGATTTCTTCCCATTTTTTGTTCGTTTTTTCTTCCATTTCTTTAAGGGAGTTTTTTATTTCCTCTTTAATGTAGTTTTTCATTTCCTCTTTAAGGGAAGATGTTATTTCCTCTTTAAGAGAGTTTTTCATTTCCTCTTTAAGGAAAGTTTTTATTTCCTCTTTAAGGTAGTTTTTCATTTCCTCTTTAAGGAAAGTTTTTATTTCCTCATTGAGGGAATGTTTTATTTCTTCTTTAAGGGCCTCTATCATCTTTTTAAAGTCATTTTTAGGGTTGATTTCTTCTGTTTCTTCTGTTATGGTATGTTTAGGTCTTGCAGGTGTAGAATCACTAGGTTCTGATGTTGCCATATAGGTCTTTATGTTCTTGCCTGTATTTTTGCACTGGCGTCTACTCATCTTTTCCTCTGTGCGGTGCAGGTGGTGTCTGTGTCTGAGAGTGCCTCTCTTGTTCTAATTTTTAGTCTTGGTTTAGTAGTGGTTCTTGGTTAAATTGGTGCTATTTGGCTGTTTCTTCAGGGACAGCTGATTTCAGTCGGTGAATTATATACTTATGATTCTGGTGATCTGGTTTAGTGGCTGGGTAGCGCTTCTTCTGTGTTCCCAGGTCACGTTTTGTTCATTTGTCAACTCCTCAGCTGATCTTGTTTCTTCAGACTTCAAACTGTAGGCATCTGAATCCTCTCCCAGATGGGTTTCAGCTGAGCAGGGTAGTCTCACCAACACCTCCAAGTTGTTGGGTTTCACAGGATCAGCAGTTGGGCCCTGGGTTGTCCCCAGACAGAGTGCCCAGATTCGTTCTGGTTCTGACCCACGGAGATAGCCTCTTCCCCAGGTGTTGGGGCTAGGGGTGTCCCAGTTCCAAGCTGCGTCCGCTCCTCTCCGTCCCCGTGCCTGTCTACTTCTGTGGACCGCCGCCGGGCCTGAATGTCTCTGTCGGCAGCTGCCGCAGGGCCCGTCCACCTTCGTCTGCTTATCTCTGCTGCAGGGCCTGTCCACCTCTGTGGGCCGCCGCTGGGCCTGAATGCCTCTGCCAGCTGCCGCTGGGCCTAAATGTCCCTGTCGGCCGCTGCCGCCGGCCCGTCTACCTCCGCGGGCCGCTGCCACAGGCCTACCTGCGTCTGCTTGTTTCCGCCATCTTCTGTTCATTCGTCATTGTTTTTCTAGTAATTATGTTATTATTTGTTCTTTTCCTCATTAAACTTTTGCTGGCTTATTCTACTGGAATATGATAGATTCTTTCCATTCCCTGTGGTTTATTTATTTGTCTCATGAAATTTCTTCTTTCCTATGCTTTCATGATTGAAACTCTTTCTTCCTCTTCTGTAAATTATATTCTTCATTTTCTGCCATGCCCCTTTTCTCTATTTTTTTACATGTGTCTGAATGTATTGTTGCCTTTAATTTGTCCTGCATCCCTGATATTACTTCTCGTTAGATCTTGTCTGTTCATGATACCTTCCAATACTTTTTTTTTGAATTTTATTGTTAGTGGAACGGAAGGAGGACAATTCTAAGTGTTGGCTCTCTCTTTTCACCTTTATATGGGCTTATGCTGGTTACTATTTTGGCAACTGAACACAAACTGAGTCATTTTGGAAGAAGGAGCCTCGATGGAGAAAATGCTTCCATCAAGTTGTCCTATAGGCAAATATGTGGGGAGTTTTTTTAAATTATAAACCACTGATGTGAGAGGTGCCAGCTTCATTGTGGGTGGTGCCATCGCTGAGCAGGTGATCCCTGGTGACATAAGTAAACAGGCTGAGCAGGGGGAACAAACCAATAAGCTGCACTCCTCCATGGTGTCTTCTTTAGTTCCTGACTCCAGGTTCCTGTCATGAGTTCCCACTTTAAGCCTTCTTAACTATATGGACTATAATTTCTAAGCTGAAACAATTATGATGGCTAGTTTCATGTCATCTTGACACAGCTAGCATGATTTCAGAAGAGTGTACTTCAATAGAGAAAATGTCCCCACTAGATTGCTCTGTAAGGAAGCCGTGTTACATTTTCCTGATGGATGATTGATTTGGAAGGGTTCTAGGACACTGTGAGCAATGCCATCCCTGAGCTAGTGGTCCTCGGTTCTATAAGAAAGCAGGCTGAGCAAGTCATGAGGAACAAGCCAGTAAGCAACACTCCTCCACTACTGCATCAGGAACCTGTCTCTAGGTTCCTGCTCTATTTCAATTCCTGTCCTGTCTTCCCTCAGGGATGGACTGTACTGTGGAACTATACACTGAAATAAACTCTTTCCTCTCCAAGATAGTAAAAGTCAACTTTATGAAGATAATAGATGTCTTTAAAGAGGAAATAAAAAAATCCCTTAAAGAAATTGAGGTAACAATAAACAAAATATTGGAGAAAATCAACAAATCCCTTAAAGAATGCCAAGCTAAGAAAAAAAAAACAGGTGAAGGAAATTGTTCAAGACCTAAAAATCAAAATAGAAGCAATAAAGAAGCTCACAAACTAAGGGAATTCTGGAAATAGAAAATCTGGGTAAGTAAACAGGAAGTACAGATGAAAGCATCACCACAAAATAAGAGAGATTAAGAATCTCTTGCATTGAAGATATGATAAAATAAGTAGGTTCATTGGTCAAAAACAACCTTAAATCTAAAAGAATAATAACATAAAACATTCAGGAAATCTGGGATACTATGAAAGACCAAACCTAAGAGTAATAGGAATAGAAAAAGGAGAAGAATCCCAGCTCAAAAATCAAGAAAATATATTTAACAAGATCGTAGAAGAAAAATTTCCTAACTTGACATGCCTATAAAGGTAATGAAACTTACAGAACATCAAATGCTTGGACTAGAAAAGGAAGTATCCTTGCCATATAATATTAAAAACACTAAATTTACAGAATAAAGAAAGAATATTAAACAGCTGCAAAGAAAAAGACCAAGTAACATATAAAGCCAGACCCATTGGAATTATGCCCAACTTCTCAACTGAAACTCTAAAAGCCAGAAAGGCCTGAACAGAAGTCTGGTTGACTCTAAGAGACCACAGATGCTAGCCCAAACTACTATACCCAACAGAACTCTCAATCACCATAGATGGACAAAACAAGATATTTCTTGACAAAGTCAAATGTAAACAATATCTACAAATCCAGCCCTACAGAAGGTACTATAAGGAAAATTCTAACCCAAAGAGTTTAACCATTCTCACAAAAACACAAGCAATAAACAACCTCACAACAGCAAAACGCAAAGGAAGGAAACACACACACACACACACACACACACACACACACACACACACACACACCAAAAACACCCCAACAACAAAATAACAGGAAATTAACAATATGTGCTAGTTAATCTCTCAATATCAATGGACTCAATTCCCCAATAAAAATATACAAGCTAATCAGAATGGATATAGAAACATGATCCATCGTTACGCTGCATACAAGACACACCTCAACATCAAATATAGATATTACCTCAGAGTAAAGGATTGTTAAAAGATTTTCCAAGCAAATGGACCTAAAAAGCAAGCTGGTGTAGATATTTGAATATCTGACAAAAAAGGACTTCAAGCCAAAATTAATCAAAGAAATTGAAAAGGACATTTCATATTCATCAAAGGAAAAATTCACCAAGATGGCATTAAAATTTTTAACATCTATGCCCCAAATGCAAGGGCATACACATTTGTAAAAGAAACATTACTAAGCTTAAATCATGCACCAAATGTCACACGTTAATAGTGGAAAACTTCAATATACCACTCTCACCAATGGACAGGTCATCTAAACAGAGAAATAATGGAATGATGTTATGAATCAAATGGACCTAACAGATATCTATGGAACATTTCACCCAAACATAAAAGAACATATTTTCTTCTTAGTACCTCATAGAACATTCTCCAAAATTGACCACATATTCTATCACAAAGCAAGTCACAGCAGATACAAGAAAATTTAAATAAGCCTCTGTATCCTATCATACAATCATGGATTAGAGCTGGATATCAAGAACAACAGACACAACAGAAAGCCTACAAACTCGTGGAGATTGAACATCTCTCAAGTGCATTACCAGTGGGTCAAGGAGGAAAGTTCAGAGCACTAAGTGCCTATATAAAGAATTGTGAGAGATCTAGCCACTTAAGAGCACACCAGAAAGATCTAGAACAAAAGGAAGCAAGCACACCCAAGAAGAGTAGATGGCAGAAATTAATTAAACTCAGGGCTGAAATCAATAAAATAGAAACAAAAAGAGCAACACAAATAATCAATGAAACAGCATGCTGGGTTTTTTGTTGTTGTTGTTGTTTGTTTTTTTTTTTTTAGAAATCAACAATATAGAAAAAACACTTATCCAAACTAACTAAAAGACAAAGAGAGAATATCCAAATTAACAAAATCAGAAACAAAAAGGGGGACATAACAACAGACACTGAGGAAATCCAGAGAACCAATGGGTCATACTCCAAAAACCTGTACTCCACAAAATTGGAAAATCTAAAGGAATTTACTATTTTTTTGATAGATACCACTTAGCAAAATTGTATCAAGAGCAGATAAATAATTTAAATAAACATATAATCCTTAAAGAAATAAAAGTAGTCACTAAATAATCCCACTCAATAAAGGCCCAGGGCTAGATGATTTTAGCACAGGATTGTACCAGACTTTCAAAGAAGAGCTAATACCAATACTTTTCAAATTATTCCACAAAATAAAAACAGAAGGAACATTACTAAATTCCTTCTATGAGGCCACATTCACCCTGATACCCAAACCACACAAAGACTCAACAAAAAAAAGAGAATTACAGACAATTTTTCTCATGAATATTGGTGTAAAATTACTAAATAAAATACTTTCAGACTGAAACCAAGAACATATCAAAAAAATCATCCACCATGATCAAGTAGGCTTCATCCCAGAGATGCAGAGATGGTTCAATATACAAAAATCTGTCAATGTAATCCACAATATAAACAAACTGAAAGTAAAAAAACCCACATGATCATCTCATTAGATGCTGAAAAAACCTTTGACAAAAACCAACACTGTTTCATGATAATAGAGAGGTCAAGGATACAACGGACATGCCTAAATATAATCAAGACAATTTAAAACAAGGTATAGCCAACATCAAATTCTATAGAATAAAACTTAAAGCAATTCCACTAAAATCAAGAACAAGACAAGGCTGTCCACTCTCTCCATATCTACTAAATGTGGTACTTGAAGTTGTAGCTAGAGTAATAAAACAATTAAAGGAGATCAAAGGAATATAATTTAGAAAGGAACAGGTCAAAGTATCAATATTTGCAGATGATATGATAGTATACATAAGGGATCCAAAAATTCTACCAGGGAATTCCTACAGCTGATAAACACCTTCAGGGAAGTAGCTGGATACAAAATTAACTAAAAAAATCAGTAGCCCTCTTATATACAAATGAAAAATGTGTTGAGAAAGAAAGGGAAACAATACCCTTCACAATAGCCAAAAAATAATATAAAATATCTTTTGGTAAATCAAACCAAGCAAGTGAAAGAACTATATGATAAAAACCTCAAATCTTTGAAGAAGGAAGTTGGAGAAGATATTAGAGGATGGGTTCTTCCATGCTCATGGATCAATAGGATTAACATAGTAAAAATGGCCAGGCTACCAAAAGTAATCTACAGATTCAATGCAATCCCCATCATAATTCTAACACAACTCTTTAAAGACTTTGAAAGAACAATACTCAACTTCATATGGAAAAAAAACTCAGGAGAGCTAAAATAATCCTATACAATAAAAGAACTTCCAGAGTTGTCCCCATCCCTGATTTTAAGCTGTACTACAGAGCTGTAATAATAAAAAAACATGTGGTATAAAAACAGACACATTCATCAGTGGGATTGAATTGAAGACCCAGATATAAACCCACAAGACTATGGATACCTGACTTAATAAAGAAATCAGAAATACACAAAGAAAAAAAAGAAAGCATCTTTAACAAATGGTGCTGTTCTAACTGGATGTCAGTATGTAGAAGGATGCAAAGAGATCTATCTATATCTATCACTCCGCACAAAACACAAGTCCAAGTAGATCAAAGACCTCAACATAAAACTAGATACACTGAACCTGATGGAAGAGAAAGTGGGGAACAGCATGAACACATTTGCACAAGAGACAACTTTCCTGAACAGAACAACAATAGCACAGGCACTAAGACCAACAATTAATAAATGGGAACTCCTGAAACTGAAAAGTTTCTGCATGCCAAAAGCTATCACCAACAAGACAAACTAACAGCCCACAGAATGGGACAGACTTTCACCAACTCCACACCTGAGAGAGGGCTAATATCCAAAATATATAAAGAACTCAAGAAACTAGACATCAACAAACAAAATAATCCAATTTAAAAAATGGGATACAGATCTAAACAGTGAAGTCTCAACAGAGGAAACCAAAATGGCTGAGAAACACTTAAAGAAATTTCAACATCCTTAGCCATCAGGGAAATGCAAATCAAAACAACTCTGAGAAACCATCATATACCTGTCAGAATGGCTAAGATCAGAAACAAGGGATAACTTATGCTGAGCAGGATGTGGATCAAGGGGAACATTCATCCGTTGACGGTAGGAATGCAAACTTGTACAGCCATTTTGGAAATCAATATGGTGATTTCTCAGAAAATTGGGGATAGATGTACCTCAAGATGCTGCTATACCACTCCTGGACATACACACAAAGGATGCTCCATCCCATCACAAGGACACTTGCTCAGCTATGTTCATAGCAACTTTATTCATAAGAACCAGAAACTAGAAACAACCTAGATGTTTCTCAACAGAAAAAATGGATAAAGAAAATTTACAATTACACAATGGAGTATTACTCAGCTGTTAAAAACAACGATATCATGAAATTTGCAGGCAAATGGATGGAACTAGAAAAAAATCATCCTGAGTGAGGTAACCCCGAACCAGACAGACAAACATGGTGTGTATTCACTTATAAGTGGATATTAGCTGTAAAGTAAAATATAATCTTGCTATGGTACACAGACCCAGAGAGGCTAAATAACAAGGAGGGATTAAGGTGGGACACAAGGATTACTCCTGGAAAAAGGTAATAGAACAGATTTCATGGATAGACTGCGGGAAGGTGGGGATGGGAACAGGAGGGACCAAATGGGGGGAGGGGGAGAAAATACTGCGAGAAAGGATTGGAATTAGGCAGCGTTTAGGATGTGAGGTGGAAACTCCATGGAATCTATGAGAGTCAAGACTCCTAGTAATGGGGAACACAGAGCCCAAACTGGCCATTTCTATAACCAGGCAAGGCCTCAGGAAGAAGGATTGGGACACCAACCCAATCACAAACCCTTCAGGCTACAGTTTGTCCTGCCTATGGAGTGTGCTGGAACCAGAGCCTAGCAGACTCCTCATCAGAGACACTTGATTCAGTAACTGGTAGGAGCATATGCAGAGTCACACAGCCAAACACTAGGCAAAGTTCAAGGAGTCCTACAGAGGAGGGGGAAGAAGAATCAGAGGAACCAGAGGAGACAGGGACACTATAAGAGTAGGGCCCACAGAATCGACTGACTGGGACTCATGAGGGCTTGCAGAAATTAGGGAGCCTGTAGGGGTATGACCTAGGTTCTCTACATTTATGTTATGGCTGAGTAGCTTAGTGTTCTTGTGGGATTTCTAACAGTGGGAGTGGAGGCTGTCTCTGACTCTTTTTCCTACTTGTGGGACCCTTTTCCTCCTATTGGGTTGCCTCATCCAGCCTTGATATGGTAGGTGCCTGGTATTATTGTAGCATATTATGTCATGTTTGGTTGATTCCCTGGGAGGCCTGCTCTTTTCTGAAATCAGACAGAAACAGGGTGGATTTGGGGGAGAGGGAAAGTGTGGGGGTACTGGGGGAGTGGAGGATGGGGAAACTGTGGTCAGGATGTAATATATAAGAGAAGAATTTTTTAAAGCCTCTTTAGCAATATAGCAAACGAAAAAGGTAAATTTCATTCCAAAGTTTGACCTACAAATGATGAGTATTTTACACACACCTATGCAGCATGTTGCTGTTAGCAAATTCCCATATCACATTCACTGAAGCTGGACAAACTGAAGCAACAGACCATAAAAGAACTACATCATTACCAGATACGATTTGCCACTCTAGTAGCACATAGAGTCCCTGTGACCCAGAGAATGAACCAGAGTGGAAAGTGGAAGAGGCTGGGCAATCATCCACTTTCCCTTCTCTTTCAATATTTAATCTGGACTCAGTCAGCCTTCAGCATACCTCCACAGTCACAGAGAGGAGACTAACAGGAAGGGCCAGCTGGCAAAGCCACCTACTACAGGGCATTTCCTCAAACACTCAGGGCTGGACTCTCCTACTGTGCTGTCTACAAATGGAAATCAGCACACAGATCTGTGACACAGCACAGTTTGCACAAAAATCTATCTGATATCTCATGTACTTCATCGGCCAGTATTGACTGCATTTGCCTACGCTTTAAGTACATGGGAGTAATTCACTGTGGCTCTTGTGAAAGTGGATACAAACAGGTTATTGCTTCACACCTAAGTCTTTTCGGATAAGCACATAACATATACTTAGAAAAAAATTATACTTTTGAATTTATATCCTCCAAAAAAATAAACATTGACAAAATTGATTGCTTATACATATCACTATAATTATTGAGATGCCGTGGACGGCATATAAGATGCCTGATGTGCTGCCAGCAGAGATTGGAGAAAAGGGGACCCAAGATTGTGGACCATCAACCCTCTGTGCATTCCCCTCTGGATCTTCTGCTTAGCATGCCTCTAGAGGGCCAAGGCAGAAATGCCTATGTGTCCCAAGGTCATGCTTTATGGAGTACACATGTCATGTTCTCCTCCATACAATTACTTCTCATAATGCTAGTCTTTTTCTTCTATCTGATCTTCATGTTCTGTGTTTCTAGATCAATGGTGATTACTGTGATACAGGAAAGGAGTGAAGTAAATTTCACAGGAAATTTTACAGAGATGATCACCCAGGCTGGGGTTAAGGCAGTTATACGGTTCAGTTTCTGAGGATATTCCAAGAGCATTGTGTAAAACTTGAGACCCTAAGGGGTATTGGCTGAAGACTGTGGATAGAGTAACATATAGATGGGATGACAAACTAAAAGTGTAGAAACCTAGAATAGAAAATAGAAAAGAAAATAGTGGCCTCCACCAAGAAAGGGAGATGGCAACTTTAATTCAGATTTTTTTTATTCCTCCTGAAGGAGTGTGAAGATAATGTGACAATTGATGGAATGATTACTACAAGCTTTATTGGGTTCCTAGATTGAAAAGAGCTGCCAGGAAAGGTGAACTTCCTTTCATGGAAGCTCTGAAAATTGGATCAGGTCTTCTTTGGAATTGTTGGGATAAAGAAGGACAAAAGTCACTGATTTGCAGGGATAGATTTCTTGTTTGAGGTCATTGTGGCCCACCAGTCATGGGGCTTGGTGTTTACAGAGGGCTGAGGAGAAACTTAGGCAGCTGCAGGGGTCTTGAGGTCGGAGCAGGCTGTGTGAGAAGGAAATGACTGTCTGGTACATTAACCACTGTTCTTATTTTTACCTTTTTTGCAAAATTGCATGTTGGGTCAAGTTCTTTGACCTTTGGGTCAAGTTCTCAGAAGAGTGTATAATCATTAATAATAAAAATAGACTATGCTTGCTTTGGTGTTAAGTCTGGGATAGTTCCTGTGTTTAGTAAAAGATGATGAAGAATATATTGGTGATTTTCTAAGAATAACCTTTGGAATCATGAGAATATTCTGTGTTGGGTGACTTCCCCTTTCCTTTCTGTTCCCCCTTTACTTATGATAATAAAAGACTGAGGTTACCAGGGCAAAAGCAGAAGCTACGGAAGCTAGAGAAGCTAAAGAAGCTGTAGCAGAGAAGTTACTCAGCAACTGCAGAAGCCCGACGCGACCTGTCAGCTTGCACGAGCACTGTCTCTGAGTTGTTACTGCGCCTTCCAAGTATCCCGTCCTTCAGACTCCTGAAACTGCTGAGGCTGGTCCCTGGCATTGAGACAATTCCAAGTAGTTTATCTGGTAATCAAGAGAGGTTTATTTTGGGGGTAACTTACAACCAATAACGGGTCGGTTACAGGATCTGGGAGAGATGAGGTACAGTCCAGCCTCCAGGATCACAAGGGATCAAGAAAGCAAGAGAGAGCCAAGCTCTACACACCTCGGGTCTTAAGGGGTCTCCTCTCGGCCATGCCCCAGGGGCAGGCCATAGACAGGTGTGGCAGTTACTTGTTGTCACACTAGAGGCAGTGTTTCAAGGTCAAGGCCGGAACAGCTACCCACTACATATACATTTGTCTCTAAAGCACAATTTCTAACAAGTCTGTGTTTTTAAAGTTGTATGTCACAGGAAAGATAAGATTACAATCTACTGTCTTTGTCCTTGGACCAGGAAAAATCAGACTATATAGAAAAGTGTCACACAATTTAATTTTAGAATGCTATTAACCTAGAACTTGAATAACTAAATGCAAGTGAAGTCTATTTGTTTAGATAAATGAGCTATTAAATATTTATTGCAAAAATACAGGTTTTTGCAATAAATATTTATTGCATAAAATAAATGGATGCATTTGTTAACTACTTAAACATGGAAGTCTAGACAATGCACAGCTGGGGCTAACACATGACTTGCCCTCAGATTTTGTCTAGACATCGATGTGACCCTGGATCCAGACACATTTATCTGGGATCAAGACTATTTAGATGAAGGTTAAGTCAGACATCTGGAAGATAACATTAAGGACAAGCAACTGAATCTGTCTGGAGACAACAGAAAATCTGTGCAGCAGGGCTTATGGAGAGCTCATTAAAATGTCGACAAATGAATGTACATTAAAAGTGCATTTTCAGAAAATAAGGTAACCCAGTACACTGGAAAAAATTACTCAGCCACAGCTTATTATTCAAACATGAGTTATAAATTACAGACATCCTGAGCCATAGAGAACAATCAGAGAGTACCCATGAGTCAGTGTCATATTACATATTAGAAAAGGGAAGGCAGGCAAAGGAAAAAAATGAACTTCTATTTTATTTCTACCTTCTCAATTACAAAGCTATTTTATCTACACTTAATAAACTAAAATTAAACTAACAGCTAATACACTTGCATGAATGAATTCTAAAAATTAATGAAAACTGAGTATGTCCAAATTTTTCAAACGCTAGTACTATAAAACCAAACAAACTATAGGACTACACATTGAATCAAGTTCCTACTTGGAACCAACTATAACCTGCAGACATCATCATCGGGGCAGCTGTTGGTATTCCGGGTCAGGTGCAGTTCCCCACTGATGTGGTATGACTGTGAGATGTCTCCACCAGGCTCAGTGTTTGAACACTTGGCCCCAGGTGATGATGTGATGACCCGTTAAAGACGGAATCTTTAAGAGGTGAGGGTTGGTTGGTGGAAGTATGGCACTAGGAACAGATCTTGGGAGGCAATTCCTGCTTCTGGTACTGGCCTGAGCCCTCTACTTTCTAGATAGCCAAGAAGCTGCATGAGAAGCCCCCACAGCCACAGGTCCTTAGCTGTCTATCTGCTGTGCTATCCCTGCCATAAGGGACTGCTTCTCCCAAGACAGTGAGCCAAAATAAACCTTTTCCACCAAGTTGTATTTTGTCACAGAATGATAAAAATAACTAACACATGCATAGGTTCTCCTCCCAGGCTTGATGGTGCCCACACTTTGCTTCAAAATTTGCCCCCATTGGTTTTTCTCAGCAGTCTCAGGACAACACTGCCCTTGGCCAGCCTGTTAACACATAAAAAGGCTTAACTGAGGTGAGTGGATCTGAAATGCACAGTGAGTCTAGACACAAACAACTCTGAAACCTTTGCATCTCTAGTTCCTTTAAAAAAAAATCATGATCCTCATATTGCTATTCAGAGCAAATCAAGTCAAATACTGCAGGATGGTTTTGGAAGGATAAAATATTCCACACAGTTTTGTTATTACTGTTTTGTTACTATGAAATTCTCAGTTTAATTCTCTCACCAGTCTTTTGTGGGCACATTGATTTGATTTAGAGAAATGGGATAGAAAGATGATTGAAGGAGTTGGGAATGCAGCTCAGTGGTAGAATACACACAAAGCATGCTCTGGTCCCTAGATTTGATCATCTGCACCGAAAACAAAGCAGAGCCACAGAGCAATGGGAAACTACGCATTAATTCTCAAACCAGTTAGTTGGATTTATTCATGATAAACGTGTGTCCTCAGGAAAGCAAGGAAGTCTACATATAGATGGACCAAGTGCAGTTGCCTCTAATTGTTTCTAATTCTCATGTAAGCCTCTCTGATTACCCAAATGCAAATCACTCACAGAACCTGAGTTGTTATAGGGACCCCATCTGTGGTAGAACAAAGATGACAGAGAACACCTGTCGAACACTTTCATCATTTACAACAGAGCAGTGAGCCATGTTGTGGGGCATCTATAAAATACCTGTTTATCATTTTACCCTCATCTTCTCCGATTTTAAAAGTGTCCTGTTCTATGTATAAAAATAGGCTCTAGGAAATTCAGGCAAAAATAAAAATTTCTGTTGTTTTATATAATCTAAGAAGAAGAAGAATAAACTTTTCTTCAAACAAAAACTGTAAATTACTATGTTTCAGGCAGATGTATATGACCATAATTCGATAATCACTTTGTTTTTCCTATGCAGCATACTGTCATCTAGGGATTGTTTTCAGATATACTTCAAAAACACCATTTACACATAGCAACTTTGATCAAATAGCTTTAGTTTAGTTTTCATATACAGGAAGTGGTGGCTGCTGGGTAATCCAGAGCCAGGACAGAGACTCCGAAGCCTAGCTTTCGGAACCTGCCTCCTTAATTTGTAGCCCTCACCTCTTTGGACAGCAGATGACTCTCATTACTTTCAGACACTGTTAGCAATATCCAGGATGGAAGGAGCCACGGAACTAAGGTCAAAGACTAACTAATTGCAGGTGGTGTTTACACTAAGGCCTGTGGGTTTTTTCATGCATTTCATCATCACAAAGCCTTGTCACTTAGCAACCTGTATTTGCAGTGGAGTTAGGGAACAAAAGTCTTTGTCTTGTTTTGGCTAGAAATATCCCCAAATCTAAATTTTGATAGAAAAGAAGTTTATCTTGGTACTCCCTTGTGATAAAAATTTTTCTTCATTTTGCAAAATAAATAGTTTTTAAAAGCACCTTGGAGAATGTGCAAAAATAAATAAATAAATAAATAAATGGCCTATAGACTGCAACCCACAACTCCAGAGAGGCTAGCTAACAGGGAAAGACCCTAGGAGGGACACATGGATGACCCTGTGAAGGAGAAGTAAATGAGATCTACATGAGTGGACTGGGGGGGTGGGGTGGCAGAGAGTGAGGAGTAGGGGATGAGAACATAGGGAAATGGGAGGGTCAAGCTGGAACGGGGACAGAGTGGGAGGACAGGGAGGAAGATACCATGATAGATGAGGACACCATGGGAATTGGAAGAAGCAGGGCGCTGGGGAGGCTCTCAAGAATCCACAAGGCTGACCCCACCTTGGTTTGCTGGCAGTGGTCCAGAGGGTGCCTGGACTGGTCTACTCTAGTGACCAGCCTAGCAAACAACCTAGCTGTCATCACAGAGCCTTTGTCCAGTGACTGATGGAGGCAGATACAGAGATCCAAGGCCAGGCACCAGGCTGAGTTCTGGGAACCTAATTGATGAGAGAGAGGAGAGATACTGCACGTGAGGGACATTGAGATCATGATGGGAGGATGTGCAGAGATGACGGACCACACTAGTGGAAACCCATGAACTGTAGACTGGTGGCTGTGGAGCCCTCATGAGCCTGGACTAAGATTTCTGGATACAGAAGATGGTTGTTTGGCTCGGACTGTTTGGGGGACACCCAGGCAGGGGGATTGGGATCTGTCCCTCGTCTATGGGCAGGCTTCTAGAACCCGGTGCCTGTGGTGTGACACTTAGCACAGCCTTGGTGCAGTGGGAAGGGACTTGGACCTGCCTAGGCTCAGTGTGCTGGGCTCTGCTGACTCCCATGGGAGACCTCGATTTGGGGGATGTGGGGATGTGGAGTGGTTTGGGAAAGAGGGCTGGGGGGTGGGAGGATGCAGGAGGGGGAATCTCTGGGTAGTATGTGTAGTGAGTAGAAAATTTCTTAATAAAGAAAAATGAAAGAAAAAATAAATGCATGGCCTAAAGACAAACCAAGTTCTCAATTTAAGTGCCTAAGTTATTACATTGCAATATTCTGCTTCAAAAAAAATTAAAATTAAAATATAAAAGTCAGTACAAAAGCAATCTAGATAGTCTCAAATATTCTAGATGCAAACCTGTGACTTGGAGGATTATAATTAATGTTATAATTTGCTAATAGAGAATTATTGAAATATAAGGTAATTATTGGTAGATTTTGAGTTTTTAGGAAAGCTCAAATATCTATTCTTTCAAATGTATATTTTTACTCAAGTCTTTGAACTAAAAGCTCTGAAAGTAGCTTTTTTTCCTCAAATTACCAAGTTTTATTAATAATTCCTACTGGTAATCCCAACACTGAGGCAGAAGAAGCACAAGTTTGAGACCAGCCCAAGATACGTAGTACGACTCTGCCTCAAAAAATAGATATTTTTCCTGGTGCTGATACTCTGGCTCAGGTTTTCCTTCCTATTTTAATGTATGGGCACAGTTGTTACACAATGTGACTCAAGACTTTATGATTAAATTTATGAAATACACCAAAAGGGACACAAAACTCCGTTGTTGGTTGTTTTTGCTCCTTTGGGGAGCCTGCCACCCAGCTCCCAAATAAATCATATATGAAGGCTTACTCTTAATTATAAATGACTGGCTTTAGTTTGGCTTGTTTCTTGCCAGCTTTTCTTAAATTAACCCATCTGCCTTTTGCCTCTGGGTTTTTTCCTTTTCTCACTTCTATATAACTTACTTTTTACTCTTACTCCATGGCTGGCTGTGTGGCTGTGTGGCTGTGTGGCTGTGTGGCTGTGTGGCTGTGTGGCTGTGTGGCTGTGTGGCTGTGTGGCTGTGTGGCCGAGTGGCTGTGTGGCTGTGTGGCTGGCTTCTAGCATCCTCCTCTCCTAGTTCTCTTGCTCCTTCTTCTTTTCCTCCCAGATTTCTCCTTCTATTTATTCTCTCTGCCTGCCAGCCCCACCTATCCTTTCTCCTGCCTCATTATTGGCAATTCAACGCCTAGATCATCAGGTGTTTTAGACAGGCAAAGTAACACAGCTTCACAGAGTTAAACAAATGCAACATAAAAGAATGCAACACATCTTTGCATCATTAAACAAATGGTCTTCAGGATAAACAAATGAAACACATCTTAAAATCATGTTCTACAACAAAATCCTTCATGGCTTTGTTAACAACAATCAAGGCAAACAGCATTCCTCCTCATCTCAGACAGCTGGAGTTTCTCTCTGTCATCCTGTCATGTATGTTTCTTTCCCCACCTCACCCCCTTCTTTCCCAATTGACAAAGCAGATGTTAAATTGTGTTTCACCTTTTTCAAAGCTGAGACAAACTTTACCATATCAGGTTACAACTGTTCCATCTATTTGGGGTTTGTAAAAGGTGGAACGGAAAATTGAATCCATATTGACATACTATAGGTGACAGATCATTACAATATTAGAACTCAACAATTTTATGGAAGGCTCCTAAAGAGGACTTTTTTTAATGAAAGTTTTTATCATGAAGAATAAGGTACTTCTATTTCTTTTCATTATTATTAGTTCATTTTTAATTATGTACATGTGGAGGGGGCAAATGTGTATATGTGAGAGCAGGTACCTGTGAAGGCCAGCAGAGGGCATCAGATCCCCCGGAGTTGTAATGCACATTATGGTGAGTCATGCAATGCAGGTCTGGAAACCTAACTTGGGTCTCTCCAGCACTTTCATTTCTTTATCAAGCAGAAAAATGCTGTAACTTAATTATTTACTTATTTGAGACAGGGTCTCATTATGTAGTTCTGACTGGAACTCACAGAGAACTGCTTGCCTCTGAATCCTGAGTGCTATACCTGGCCAAAACACTGTAGTTTAAAGAAGACTTGGCAGTGTTTACATTTTTTGAGTACTTACTGTAAGATGAATTATTAAAGGGTCTTATTAATAAAAACCTGGAGCCAGATATTTGGGTTAAAACTGATAGATCAGAGGAATAGGGCAAGCCACAGACAACCTTACCTCACTGACACCTCAGTCTCCAAAGAGACCTACTTCCTGTATACCCATGCCTATATGCCTTTCTATTCTACCATCTCATTTCCTTTCTCCACCCAGCTACATCACTTCCTCTTTCTGCCCAGCTCTGTCACTTCCTGTCTGTCTGTACAAACCTCCATACCTTTATGGTTAACTAGTGTTGGAATTTATGGTGTATGCCACCACGCCTGGCTCTGTTCTCACAGAGATCCAGATGGATCTCTGCCTCCCAAATGCTAGGATTAAAGGCATGTGCTACCATTGCCTGACTTCTATGTTTAATACAATGGCTGGCTTTTTTCCTCTGATCCTTGGATAAGCTTTATTAGGGTATACAATACATTGCAGGGCACAACATATCACCACAACTTACCACTTATTGAAGCACCAGAAATTTAAAAAGAGTTCTTCATGTTCTCCAGGTTCAAGGAGTGACCAAAATAAGCAGGTTAACTTTTGGACCCTAAGTAAACAGTTTATTCACTGTTTTATACATAACATGCATTGAGAACTAGTTCGTTTAACAGAAGTCTCAGAGGCCTTGATTTAAAAAAAAAAAAAAAAAAAAAGATAGACCTACTATTCAGCCCAGATGCTTCTAGGCCTCTAAAGCTGCCCTGCCAATAGTTCTCAACTCCCTGGATTGCCCTGATAATAACAGAAAGTACATATTTGTCCAGGAAGTGGGCAGCATGGCTGATTTTCTACTTCCATCATCAACATCTAAAGATAACATCTACACCATCAAAATGAAGCCTACCACCACCATTGTTCCCTGAGGAAACACTCAGTGCTTGGGACTAGGCTTAAGGATTTACATGCACTCAATTTTAGCTCAGTTAGATGAGATGGAGAAAGTGATCAAGCAGAAAGTGAAGACCATTTTGTGAGAGAATTTATACCCATGAAAATGTTTCCATAAATATCTCTTAAAATAAAAAAAAATGTTATTAGAAACTACTGAGCATCACATTTCTAGGTGTTTAGGTACTAAACCATAGGAAGGGAAACTAAATTATAGGAATTATGGCTAAGCAGACCTAATTAAATATGCTATAATATTCATTAGCAGAATTATGCTCATAATGGAGAGAGAACAAGTGAGAATGAAAATACTGAATCTTCTGCTCTTCTTTTCTGGATAAAAGATAACCATAGCAAATGCAGGATGACAGAATTGGTGATAATAAGGAAACAGAAAGAAATTATGTCATGGCTAATAAACATGAGCATGCCATGTCAGACATCTTAGAAGGATATACAATAAACCCTTCTCCTAATGGTATACAAATCATAGGTGAATTTAAACAGATGAAGAACATTTTCTATCAATGACTCTGTATTGCATGAATTGTATATATTTGAATCTGAGGTTTTGTTTGGTTATGTACCACAGCACCAGGAGGTCAGGACAACCTTGTGGAGTTGGTTTTTTTCTCCCCCTATTACACTGCTTCTAGGGATCAAACTCAAGTCAACAGGTTTGGGAGAAAGGACTTTGCCTGCCAGGTCATCTTGCAGATGTTATTTAGCCAACTCTTTGAGGGACACTTTTGTACATCTGCCTGGTTGCCAGGGCCAGTGTGAGGATGAAAGCTGCTGACAGTAGGTGAAGAGTGCATCCTGCAGACAACTTCAATGTATCCTGTGTGTTCTCTACTCATTCCTTGTGGCAGAGGAATGACCTGGGACCTCAGCTCTGGAATCCCATGTGAAAAACGCTCAGTGTCCACAGTCTTATAGGTTTAGTCATCTAGGCTGAGATGCCATATGATACAGTTGACCTCTAAGTGTAATTACTTTAAAAAATAAAGTTGGTTGCATGTATAAACAAAGAATAAATAAAAAAATTAATTAAAAATTTTAAAACATACACACACACACACTACCACCACCAACAACAACAATAAAATAAAAGGAATTAACTATCAACTATCATTGGTCATTAATATCTCTCAATATCAATGGATTCAATTCCCCAACAGAAAGACAAGGGCTAACAGAATGGATATGAAAACAAGATCCATCCTTCTGCTGCATACAAGAAACATACTTCCATGTCAAAGATAGACAAATAAAATATCACCACAATAGATCATCAAAACAAAAACTAAACAGAGAAATAATGGAGTAAAGAGATGTTATGAATCAAATGGAACCAACAGATGTCTACAGAACATTTCACCAAAACACAAAAGAATATACCTTCTTCTAAGCACCTCACAGAACTTTCTCCAATATTAACCATATGCTTGGTCACAAAGCAAGTCTCACCATATACAAGAAAATTGAACCCACTGTACCTGATTAGGCCACTATGGACTAAAGCTGGATTTCAACAACGGAAATGACATAAAGCCTAAAAGCACGTGAAAATTAAACAATTCTACCAAATTACCACTGTATCAAGGAAGAAATAAAGAAAGAAGTTGACGACTTCCTAGAATTCAATGAAAATGAATGTACAACATTCCAAGACTTATGGGACACAAGGAAAGAGGTATCAAGAAAAAAGTTCATAGAACTAAGTGACTACATAAAGAAATTGGAGAGATCTTATAATAGCAACTTAACAGCACACCTGAAAGATCTAGAACAAAAAGAAGGAAACACACAAGAAGAGGAAATAATCAAACTCGGGGCTGAAATCAATAAAATAGAACAAAGAAAACAATACAAAGAATCAAACAAAGAGTTGGTTCTATGAGAAAGTCAACAAGATAGACAAACCCTTATCCAAACTAATAAAAGGCACAGAGAGAATTTCCAAGTTAACGAAATCAGAGACGAAAAGGGACATAACAACAGACACTGAGGAAATTAAAAAAAAAATCATTAGGCCATACATCAAAAGTGTGCACTCTATAAAATTGAAAAATCTAAAAGAAATGGACAAAGTTATTGATAGATATCACTTGATTTAACTTTAGTAAGTTAAATTAAGGTCAGATAAATAATTTAAATAAGCCTATAACCCCTAAAGAAATAAAAGCATTCATTAAAAGTCTCCCAATGAAAAAAAACTCAGGGCCAGATGGTTTTAGCACAAAATTACACCAGAGTTTCAAAGAAGAGCTAATACCAATACTCCTCAAATTATTCCACAAAATAGAAACAGAAGAAACATTGCTACATTCATTTTATGAGGCCACAGTCACCCTAATACCCAAGTGTAGTTGGAGTTTTCTCCAGTCCCGCTCAGGCCTGCAACTGCTCAGACCCAAGTAAACACAAAGAAACTTTATTACTTACAAACTGTATGGCCGTGGCAGGCTTCTTGTTATCTAGTTCTTATATCTTGAATTTCTATTATATATATATATATATATATATATATATAAAACACATTTCTATTAATCTATAAGTTGCCACATGACTTGTGGCTTACTGATATTTTACGTCTTCTCATGGTGGCGGTGGCTGGCAATGTCTTACTGACTCAGCCTTCCACTTCCCAGAATTCTCCTCTCTGCTTGTCCTGCCTATACTATACTTCCTGCCTGGCTACTGGACAATCAAAGATTTATTTATCAATCAATCAATCAGAGCAACACATTCACAGCATACATAAAGACATCCCCAGCACCCAAGCCACACAAAGACTCAACAAAGAGAATTACAGACCAATTTTTCTCATGAAAATTGATGTAAAAATATTAAATAAAATACTCACAAACTGAAAAGATTATCCATCCTTATCAAGTAGGCTTAATCCCAGAGATTCAGGGATGTTTCAACATGAAAATCTGTCAATGTAATCCACCATATTAACAAACTGAGAGAAAAAAAATATGATCATCTCATTAGATGCTGAAAAAGCCTTTGACAAAATCCAACACGATTTCATGATAAAAGTCTTGGACAGATCAGAGATACAATGTACATGCCTAAACAATAAAGACAATATAAAACAAGCTATAGCCAACATCATATTAAATAGAGAGAAACTAAAGCAATTCCACTAAAATCAGGAACAAAACAGGACTGTCCACTTTCCCAATATCTATTCAATGTAGCACTTGAAGTTCTAGTTAGAGCAAAAAGACAACTAAAATATATAAAAGGGATACAAATTGGAAAGGAAGAAGTCAAAGTATCAGTATTTGCAGATGATATGACACTATACATAAACAACTCCAAAAATTCTACCAGGGAATTCCTCCAGCTGATAAACACCTTCCAGGAACTGGCTGGATAAAAAAACTAGCCCAAAAAAATCAGTAGCCCTCCTATATACAAATGACAAATATGCTGAGAAAGAAATCATAGAAACAACACACTTCACAATAGACTGACTACACAATAGTAATATAAAAGTCTTAGGGTAGCTTTAATCAAACAATTAAAATATCTATATGATTAAAAACTTCAAGTCTTTGAAGAAGTAAATTGAAGAAGATGTAAGCGGATGGAAAAATCTCCCATGCTCATGGATCAGTAGGATTAATAGTAAAAATGGCCATCCTACCAAAAGCAATCTACAGATTCAACACAATCCCCATCAAAATTCCAACACAATTCTTTATAGACTTTGAAAGAACAATATTCAATTTCATATGAAAAAAAAAACAGGAGTGCTAAAACAATCCTATACAATAAAAGAACTTCTGGAGGTATCACCATCCCTCATTTTAAGTTGTACTACAGAGCTGTAATAATAAAAACCACATGGTATTGACATAAAAAAAATGTTGATCAATGGAATTGAATTGAAGACCCAGACATAAACCCACAAGCCTATGGATACCTGATTTTTTTTTTATGAAGAAACCAGAAATATATAATGGGGAAAAACAGAAAGCATCTTCAACAAATGGTTCTGGTCTAACTGGATTTTTGTGTGTAGAAGAATGAAAACAGATCCATATTTATCACCATGAACAAAACTCAAGTCCAAGGGATCAAAGATCTCAACATAAATCTAGATACACTGAACCTGATAGGAGAGAAAGTGAGGAATAGCCTTAAACACATTGGACTGGAGACATCTTCCTGAGCCAAGGCAGTAAGATCAACAATTAAGAAATGGGACTTCATGAAACTGAAAAGTTTCTATAAGGCAGAGGGCACTGTCACTAAGACAACATGGCAGCCCACAGAATGGGAAAAGATTTTCACTAACTCCACATCCAATTGAGGGCTAAAATCCAAAATATGTAAAGAACTCAAGAAACTAGACATCAGCAAACTAAATAATCTAATTAAAAAGTGGGGCAGACATCTAAAAAGAGGATTCTCAACAAAGGTATCTGAAAAATGGCTGAAAAACACTTTTTTTTAAATGTTCAACATCCTTAGCCATCAGGGAAATGCAAACCAAAATGACTTTTGGATTCCATCTTAAACTGTCAGAATGGCTAAGATCAAAAACAAAAAGGACAGCTCATGCTGGGAGAATATGGATCAAGGGGAGTACTCCTTTATTGCTGGTGGGAGTGCAAACTTGCTTAGCCACTTTGGAAGTCAATATGATGATTTCTCAGAAAACTGGAAATCAATATACCTCAAGACCCAGCTTTATCACTCCTGGGCAAATATGCAAAGAATGCTCCATCCCATCATAAAGGACACTTGCTTGACTATGTTCATAGCCACTTTATTCATAAGAATAAGAAACTAGAAACAACCTAGATGTCCCTCAACCAGGGAATGGGTAAAGAAAATGTGGTACATTTACATAACAGAGTACTACTCATCTGTTAAAAACAATGGCATCATAACCTTTGAAGACAAATGTATGGAATCAAAATAAAATAAAAATCATCCTGAGTGAGGTAACCCCAACCCAGACAGACAAACATGATATGCACTCACTTATAAGTGGATATTAGCTATAAAGTAAAAGATAATTATGCTATGGTACACAGAACCAGAGAAGCTAAGTAACAGGGAAGGTTGAGGGGGGGAAATAGTATAAATTTTGTGGGTAAATTGGGGTGAGTTGGGTTTAAACAGGAGGGATGAGGTGAGGTAGGGATAAAATACCGGGAGGAATGACTGGAATTGGGGGGCATTTAGGGGTCAAGGTGAAAACCTAGTGAAATGGAAACTCCATAGACTCTATGAGAGTAACACTAGCAAAGAATCCCAGTAATGGGGGACACTGAGCCTGAAGTGGCCATTTTCTGTAACCAGGTAAGGCCTCAAATGGAAGAATTGGGATGCCCAAAAACCTTCGACCTAAGTTTGTCCTGCCTTCAGAATGTGCTGGGACCAGAGCCTAGCAGAATCCTCATCAAAGAGACCAGAGAGATTTTATCCAGCAACTTATGGAAGCTCTGGGAGAACAGACAAGGGAGAACAGGTCATTACTGCATTCAGATTCTGGGGCTCTTTTTTTTTCTGTATATATGCATGATGTGCTGCTTTGAAGAACTTAATTCTAAGATCTGGCTATCTTTCTCTCATTTACCTAGGTACTTGCAAGACTTTACATCTAGCACTAACTCTGCTGACCATCACATAAGTGTGAAAATGAAAACCCAACTCTTTGCTTATGGATAATGCTGAGAGGTAACTCTGGGGATATGGGACTGGTACTCTGTGGCCTAGTCCTCTTTATCCTCATTTGTGTACATGATAGTGCATGTTAAGGGCTATTACAGATAGCTCAGTAGTTAAAGACTTTGCTCTTTTGAGGTCAATGATGATATTCATGAGTTTCACAGCTGGAAAAGGCATGTTACTGGCACATAATGGATAGATGTTAACGCTGCTACTAAAATCTTACTATATGTTGAATAACCACTCCACAAAACACATCCAGGCCTAAATGTTAACAATGCTGAGACCAAGAAACCTTATCTAGACTAATACAATAGGCATAAAGTAGTGATCTTTTTCTTATCTTAAATAAACTTACTTGCCTTCCAAAATCTTCCTGTAAAGCTTTGTGTGGCTGTCAGCATCAAAAGGCAAAGATACAATAAGGAAAGCACATGTGATATCACACAGAGTTCACATGTCCACTCTATTGGTGTGGGGTTTCCTTAGCACAATCTTGTGTGCTGTGTACTCCAGGGCCCTATACCATGTCCTTACCTTCTACTCAGCACTTTTGATCCCAGGGTGTGCCAAAGCAATTAAAATTTTTGACTATAGTCCCAGACATTATGAGAGAGTTCCAGGTTTTAGATCCCTACAAGTTATTACCAAAGCAAACATCTAGAAGATTCTGAAGCTATCCCAATCAGTAAATGATCCTGAGCAGTGAACTGCTAAAAGATCTTCCCTCCTACAGCCAACTCAATCACTATGCAAAACTTAATCTCACACGTCAAAGACCTAGCTATCTCCACCAAGAGGCAGGCTATGTAACAGTGGCACACTCACATCAGAATGCTGTTCTCAGCCTTGCAGGCTTCTCAGCCATCTCTTGCTCTGGTTTCTATCATAATCTATTGAAAAATATTTCTTTTCATAAGTTGTTATTGTTTGTATGTGAAGGTGTACACAGGTACATGTATGTGCACATGGAGGCCAGAAGTTAGCTTTGCAGTCGTGGGGTGGCAGTGTTTTCCTCTTACCATTTTTCATTTTATATTTTTGAGACAGTCTTTCACTGAACCCAGAAATCGTGGATTTTTGCTAAACTGGCTGGCCAGTGAGCTTCAGGGATGTGACTGTCTCTGTTCCCTACCCATCCTCATACTGGGGTTATCAGATGGGTGCTAGCGACACACACTTAGAACTTCACATTTGTGCTGCAGGTATTTCATCAACCAAGTCATCTTGCCAAGCCTGCAAAATACTTCTTGGTGGTCTAAAGTAGAGATAGTAATGAAAAAATAAAAATAAAAACATACATTAGGATTAACATGTAAAAGAAGCCAGTTTGTAGAGGAAGACGAGGAGCCTTTCCTTGCCCTGCATCATCTAACAGACAGAACATGTGCAAACAAAGCCTGAGAAGGACCAACTTGACCAGGTGGTGTTTTGAGCTCTTAGCTCATTTCCTCAGCTCCTAGCCTACTTCCATACTTAGGCATGCTTTGTCCTTTCTTAATAAACTATCTCTCTATTCCAGGTTCAATCTAAAAGGCATGGCTTCTCCATCTCTTCTCTTACCACAGAGATATTTGCATATTTATTGTTTGCTGTGGATATTACTCTGTATGCTGTGAATGTGTTGCTCTGATTGGTTAGTAAATAAAGTGCTGATTGGCCAGTAGCCAGGCAGGAAGTATAGGCAGGACAAGCAGAGAAGAAAAGGCTGGGAGGAATCAGGAGTCACCAGCCAGACATAGAGGAAGCAAGATGTGAAGGCAGAACTGAGGAAAGGTACCAAGCCATGTGGCTAAACATAAATAAGAATTATGGATTAATTTAAGTGTAAGATCTAGTCAATAGTTAGCCTGAGCTAATGGCCGAGAAGTTTTAGTTAATATAAGCCTCTGTGTGTTTACTTGGGTCCAAGTGGCCACAGGGCCACGGGAACCAGACAGGACCAGGAAAACTCCAGCTACAATTGTTTATATATCCACATTTATTGTTTTACTACACACACACACACACACACACACACACACACACATATATGCACACGTGTGCACACACACACACTCACGTGCAAGTAAGAGAGGGAAATATTAGCAGATAGAAGAAGAGGTCCAAAGAGGGACTAATGGTGGGAAAAGATGGTGATAGAATACACACGACATGAAAGAAGAAGCAAGGACTGAAGGGATCAGTATCGACCCAAGACCCCAAGACCAAGTTCTCAGTACACAGGAGATTTATTTGCCCTCGAGGGACAGAGGTCAGGAAATAAGATACAAAGGCAGGAGATAAAGGACAAGGGAGAAAGGGGAGGGAACAAGGAAGAGGGGAAAGGGGTGTTTGTCCTGGGGTTGGAGGGCAGACAAAGGACTGCCTGTGGATAGAGAGGAGACAGATGTGACCCATCGAAAAATTGCAGTTTATAAAGGTAAAGGGTGAAATCCCATATTAGGGTGAGGTATTTAATTTTAGTTAGGCATGTTAATTAGAGCAGCCAAAGGGGACTTTTGATTGCTGGACTTTAATACTTTGGTAGCTGGACCTTGGTAGTCAGCCTCAGGAGGACGAAGTGGCCAAATAAGGGAATGGACCTTGGTGCCTAGCTTTGGGGGTGTAAACTAACAGATTTTAGCAAGGCAGAGGGAATTGGAGAGAAGGGCAAGGCCTGTCAGACCATGCTCACCATGACTAAGTTGGCTCTAGGTACTCTTTGGAGGAGGAAGAATACTAGAAAGACGAAGAATGGAGGAGATTGGGGCATACAAATAAGAACCAAGTATAATGACACAGAAGGTATAAAAAGTCACCTGAATTCAAGCCTGTTGGCACAGTCAGAGATGGAGGTAGGAGAATTGTGAGTTCAAAGTCATCTTTGGCTGCATAGCAAGTTTAAAGACAGCTTGGGCTATGAATCCCACTAATTTGTATGCTAACATTAAAAGTCATCCTAATAAAAAATACAGGAAAATATCCTGTCATCCCACAGTGTCTTTAATACTATGAAATGTGCACTTAAAAAATAGGTATTATTATTTACCAGGCATGAGAACAGACCACGAGTGTAAGAAAGATAGAAAAGATGGGGCGAGTGCTGCAGGCCTACCAGAAAGAAATGTGGCTGAAAGGGGCAGGGAACGGGTAGAGTCTGCTTTTAAGGATAACCTAGCACATACATACAGGGGCTTACGTAGCCATGCCACAAATGCATATAGATTATGTCACCACGCTGCACATCACATAGATTATGTAGGACATAAGGCCCTGGAGTGACTAAGCATTTTGCCTGGTTGTTGCAGCCAGGGGACTTAGGAAGTGGCTAGGAACATGTCAGGGGTGTAAGGAATGATAACAGGTATATTGTGCAAATTGCCAGGATCAAGCCCGAATCACTTTAGTCAATTATTAACCTAACCAATATTAGAAATAAAGAAAACTGTTCAGTTATAAAAGGTCATTTTCAGCAATATGTGTCCCAAAGCCAGCAATAACCACACAGACCCTGCTAGAGCCACACTGTGCACAAGGCCATCTGTGCCTTGTGAAGTGAACACATCTACCAGGTGTGACTAAGTCACTGTTGTTGTAGTAGGTTAATTCCTGTAACCTCCTAGATTTTAACTGCAGCCAACAATCATTTTTTAAATGTTACATAATCATCATCAATGTAAACCCCTTGTTTGACAACAAATTCTGAAATCATGGCACACTCAAGCCTGGCAATGCTCCACTATCCTCCATTAAACTTAACCGTTGGTGCATAAACAAGATTGTAGGCCCTCCATTCATTATTTTCTTCCTGTTTTCTAGCACTTGTGGTTTTAAGAATTCTTCAACCAACTAGCTGAAGAGAATTATAAAAGGATCTTGCATCTGCCTGTAAATTCTGAAAAGAGCGATGCCAAGGGCATGCACAGTATGTTCTTTTTGGTAATGTGACTGTGAGTTCTGCCCCAGGCACGAAGCATGCACAGCAGTGTAACACAGAAGAGTAAGCACACCCATGCTGCTATAATGGCAGACCTCACGTCTGGTGGGACTCACAGACCAGCTTGCATCTGTGCCATGCCCACCTCCATCCTACACTCCTGCATTTGCACCTTCCAAGCAAGAAAAAGTTCTCACATGGGGCATAGGTCAATAATGTGAAAACTAGTTATCATATCTAAAAGCTAGAAAATAGACTCAGATTCTAAAGGCTAGGCTTCTTAAATTTGGATTTTATTTGCAATGTCCACTTACACTTTGGAATCCTATCAACGTTACTTCTCTGTCATTGTTAATGGAATGTCAACACTTGAAAATGTTTATTTTACAAAGGGAAATAGGAGTCAAGTATGTGGGGCAGCTGTGACAGCAGGTGTGTGGGGCAGCTGTGACAGCAGGTGTGTGGGGCAGCTGTGACAGCAGGTGTGTGGGGCAGCTGTGACAGCAGGTGTGTGGGGCAGCTGTGCCAGGAGGTGTGTGGGGCAGCTGTACAGCAGGTGTGTGGGGCAGCTGTGACAGGAGGTGTGTGGGGCAGCTGAGACAGGAGGTGTGTGGGGCAGCTGTGACCGCGGGTGTGTGGGGCAGCTGTGACAGCAGGTGTGTGGGGCACCTGTGACAGAAGGTGTGTGTGGGGCAGCTGTGACAGGAGGTGTGTGGGGCAGCTGTGACAGCAGGTGTGTAGGGCAGCTGTGACAGGAGGTGTGTGGCGCAGCTGTGACAGCAGATGTGTGGGGCAGCTGTGACAGCAGGTGTGTGGGGCAGCTGTGACAGCAGGTGTGTGGGGCAGCTGTGACAGAAGGTGTGTGTGGGGCAGCTGTGACAGGAGGTGTGTGTGGGGCAGCAGTGACAGGAGGTGTGTGGGGCAGCTGTGGCAGCAGGTGTGTGGGGCAGCAGTGACAGGAGGTGTGTGGGGCAGCTGTGGCAGCAGGTGTGTGGGGCAGCTGTGACAGGAGGTGTGTGGGGCAGCTGTGACAGGAGGTGTGTGGGGGCAGCTGTGACAGCAGGTGTGTGGGGCAGCTGTGACAGGAGGTGTGTGGGGCAGCTGTGACAGCACGTGTGTGAGGCAGCTGTGCAACAGGTGTGTGGGGCAGCTGTGACAGGAGGTGTGTGGGGCAGCTGTGACAGGAGGTGTGTGGGGGCAGCTGTGACAGCAGGTGTGTGGGGCAGCTGTGACAGGAGGTGTGTGGGGCAGCTGTGACAGCAGGTGTGTGGGGCAGCTGTGACAGGAGGTGTGTGTGGGGCAGCAGTGACAGGAGGTGTGTGGGGCAGCTGTGCCAGCGGGTGTGTGGGGCAGCTGTGACAGGAGGTGTGTGGGGCAGCTGTGACAGGAGGTGTGTGGGGGCAGCTGTGCCAGGAGGTGTGTGGGGCAGCTGTGACAGGAGGTGTGTGGGGCAGCTGTGCCAGCGGGTGTGTGGGGCAGCTGTGACAGGAGGTGTGTGGGGCAGCTGTGGCAGCAGGTGTAGGAGACAGCTGGCTACCTACCACAGTCAGGAAGCAGAAAGGCTGATCCTGGTACTCAGCTTACTTTTCCTTTTATTAAGTCCAGAATGCCAAGCCAGGGACTGGTGCTCCCCACATTCAGGATGAGCTCTTCCTCAGATAAACCTTTCTGGAAACACCCTCATAAACACCCAGAGGTGTGCTCCCATGATCATTCTAAATCCAGTCAGACTTGACAATGAAGATTCACCTTCACAATATTGGAGGATTTTAAACTGCAGAATTTGTTTGTTTAATCTGTGTAATTGGGATTAGAACCTAAACTTCTTTGCTTGTATCACAATTTAATATGTTTATACTTTATTAAAAATCTCAGGTTGGGGATTTAGCTCAGTGGTAGAGCACTTGCCTAGCAAGCACAAGGCCCTGGGTTCGGTCCTCAGCTCAAAAAAAAAAAAATCTCTCCAAGGAACTGGGTGTAATATATGATACCTAGAATATGGGACTGAGGAAGACTAATTTGCAGGCCAGTCTAGACTGTATAGTGAGTTCAAGCAGCCTGTACTATGTTGTAAGGCCATGTCTTAATCTACCCCATCCACCCCTTCCAAACAGAAAATCTCAGCTGGGGAAGTAGAACAAAGGACTGAACGTCAAATGCCAAGGTAATTGTATTACACTCACAGTGCCTAAGTTTCTAATGCAGGTACCACTGTGTTCCAAATAGTCTTTCTTATTTCTTTATGCTCAGCTTATATTTGTCATTTTTTCCTTATATTCCAGTACTCTGTGAAGAAAACTGATGTTTGGCTCTGCCCATTTACAAAAAATAGCTTTGTTCTACACAGTGCACTGAATTTTCTAGCTAATTGCCTTATCAAAACAGGCAGCAATTTAGTAATGTTACAAGTTCCCTCTCCACTATCCAACTCCGTCTCTTATTCATCTGCTCTCCCGGGGTGGTGCTGAAGACAGTCACGAACATGACAAATCTTCCTGCTTTTCAGACCAAGTTTTCTATTATCTTTAATGTGGATAAAAGCACTTTGCAAGTACTAATTTATTGCTCTCCCCCTAAAATGGCAATTCAGCTCCTTGGCTCATGGAATTAATCATCAAATATCAAAGAAACTAGCACTTCTGAGAAACACACTGCTTTGCTCAAATAAAAGGAGCCTTATTCAATGCTGTTAAGTGGAGCTTCGTGTACTGAATAATTGAAAAAAAAATTGTAGTAATTTGACAGTGGAGGAGATATTGGGCTTCAAGACAGGATTTAGAGTAGCAGAAATAAACAGTCTCACACAGATAAACAAGACGAGGCTATGTCTCATAACAAGTTCCTGTGAATGTAGCCATGCTCCTGCCTCTCTGCCGGAGCAGATGTTGACTAGCTAGGACTAGGGCCTTATGTGGTGCACAGCACACACAAGCGTCAGTAAACACTGAATTAGAGAATCACTTTCTGAATACATACTTTTCTGAGACACCAAGTGTATTTTGAAGACACAAAGTGGGTGTGGAATCCAGCAGGGGGGATATGCAACAGTGTCTTTCCAGATCCTCCATCTCTTCTCCTCCATCCCCATCTCCCATAAAGCAGCCTCAAGGCCAGCTTCATACATGGCACAATCATCCCAGAGTTTGTGTAAAATTGTAAATATCACTTCAGCTGCTCTAAGCAGGGACTTCAACGTGGATTTTTAAAATTAGATATGGAAATACTATAATATCCCTTTCCATTAGACAAAAGCCATTAAATAAGTTCCCTAAAATAAAAATGAATAAAGTCAGATTTACATTTTATCATCAGGCTGGTGATACATTTGAATGGCAGGGTACTTGCTTCGTATGTGTAAGACTCTGGGTTTCATCCCTAATACCACACACAGAAACAAAAAGATCAATTCTGTCACCCCTATTCTGTAAGCACTGTAAGTGGAATCACAACAGGAAGGTGTGTGTGTCCTAAGATGCATTTTAGCTACCAAACTGGCAAGTTGCCTGAGCTTTGGGGGCTCAACTCGACATAGATTAAAGATAAGCATTAGTTTCTGAAACACTTAATCTGTTGAAATCCCTTTACAATAAGAGGGAGTGAAGCCAGAAGGTTTCTCTGGTACCATCTGAACCCGTGATCCTGCGGCCACTTATAAAATAATCACTCAGAGGCTTATGTTAATTACAAACTGGATGGCTTATGGCTCAAGCTTCTTGCTATCTAGCTCTTATAATTTAACCCATTTCTATTAATCTAGAAGTTGCAATGTGGCCATGGCATTACCGTCTACTGACATCTTGCTTCTCCTTGGGTGGCAGCTAGGCATCTCTTCAGACTCTGCTCTTCTCTCTGTCCCTTCACTTGGATTTCCCACTTCGCTATAAGCTTTCTTGCCACAAGCCAAAACAGCTTTCTTTACTAACCAATGGAAACAGCATATATTCACAGTATACAGAAAGACATCCCACAGCAAGGGGGTGATGTTGAGAGGGTGGATAGCCACACAGTAGAATCCCCTCCCTGATTACAGATGACCAGAGGGGCTATTTTGCTAACTCAGTGTTTATAAGACCCCATGACTACTGACTCAGTTCCAGTCCCATCAATCACCATTGCTCTTCTCTAAGCTTAGCTGCTACTGGACTTACTGTCCCTAGTCATCGTTGTACTTAAAATACTCTCTAGAAAGCAAGAAAATTGCTTCCTCCTTTCAACTCCAAGGACAGGAGTTCCCTCCCTCTCATTGCTGATTTCTTGCTCTCCCTTCCTTTATCACTGCACTACTTTCTTTAAAAAATCAGTGATAATTGTGCTGGATGTGTTAAAAACAACAAAAAAGCCTGTATCCACATTTTCTCAGCAGCATCAAGACTATTCCAGGAAGAGAAAGGAAGCAAATCAACTCTATTCAAAAATAAATAAATGAATAAATAAATAAATAAATAAATAAGAGTCAGTTCTGGTGCTGGTTTGAGCTGGTGCAAAAGCCCTGGAGGTCACACAGGGAAGGATGTCCTCTAAATTCTAATATCCATGCTTGCTAATGGATCTTCCAGAAGCCTGGCTTCTCTCCTCCCATAGACACTGGAAGGTAGGATCAAACCTTTCTTGATGATTCAAAAGATTTGTATTTCACTAAGGGAAAAGATAAGACAGAATTCAGGGGCATTCAAAGTCTACAATCTCAAAAAACTCATTTGGTATTCAGGCAAGTTAAAAGGAAGATTGAGGCTGTCTTTGCCACTGTTTTATCTTTCTCAAATCCCAGGCTCCACGTGGCCCTTTACCTGACAAGGACCTGAGAGTCCAACCTGGTTCCATAGTCAACCCTGTATCCTACAGGACACTTGGGCCTCCAATGCCAACTTGGGCTCTGCTGCCCTTGTAGTGTCTAGACTTTGACCCTCCTGCTTGACTAAACCCTTTTCCTCCAACTTGATTTTTGTCATGGTGTTTATCACATCAGCAGAAAGCAAAAATGAACACATGCATTAATATAGAGGGATACTTAGACTGAAGTGAGAAATCATGGGTTTGAGGACAGCCTGGGTAGCATGAAGAGATCCAATTTCAAACAAAAAATGTACAATTGTACAATTTTTTTGGCTATTTGAAATTATTTTTGTGAATTATTCTGTATATTTGTGGAAGGGGATTTTGATTTTCCTTTTCCCGTCCCATCACAATTGTTTGTTCTATGTTAATTTTTCTTCCCTTTATAATTTGTTACCCCTTTT
Source organism: Peromyscus maniculatus bairdii (assembly GCF_049852395.1). Lineage (NCBI taxonomy): Eukaryota > Metazoa > Chordata > Mammalia > Rodentia > Cricetidae > Peromyscus > Peromyscus maniculatus. Next base: position 22,351,228 of record NC_134853.1, read on the forward strand.
TGTTTGTCTTCAATAGTTCTTACTTGATTTTTTTTTCGATTAGTTTGAAACAAGGTCTCATTAGTTAGCCAAGGCTGGCCAGAAACTCACTTTGTAAACCAAACTGGCCTGGAACTTTCAGTGATCCTCCTGCCTCAGTCTCTTAAGAATTGAAATTATAATATGCATGACCACACCCAGCTAACTTGTTTTGGGGACAGGGTCTTGGGTATCACAGGATGGCCTAGGAGTTCTTTTTGTAGCTAAGGATGACCTTGAACCTTTGATCCTCCTGCCTTTCCTTCCTGAATGGCAGACTTATGAGGCATGTGCCACCACACCTGGTTTATGCAGTTCTAGGGAATCAAATCCAGGGCTTCCTGAAAGCTAGGCAAACACTCTACCAGCTAGGCTGCAGCTCCAGGTGTTAGTTATTTGGCGGCGCTCTTACCCTGCAAGGAAATGTCACAAAACACGACAGAATCCACTAACAAGAGTTTTATTAAGATAAAAGGACAGGGGTGCTCAGGCCTGTTAAAGAGATGCTTGCGTGGAGAAGAAGAAGAAGGAGTAGGAGTAGGAAGAGGAGGAGGAGGAGGAGGAGGAGGAGGAGGAGGAGGAGGAAGCTGGGAATATGGTGCCAGCTTATAAAGGCTGGGTGGCGCATGCCTACACATGTCGATGTGGCTACTCCATGCATGTGTGTAGATCACATGGTTGCGTTGCACGCTCTTATGCAACCATGCAAAGCCACAGGGTCCTGGTCATGTGAGATGCCTTGGCCCGGAAATGGCTATTTTGCCCTGAAGCTGGCTAGGCAGAAGTGTCTAGGTCCGCCGGACATGCCCAACCATGGGGACGTGTTGTGAATCTATCATCTCTGACTCTTCTTTTTTTAAAAAAAGAAAAAAATTGTGGTTGAGTGGGTATGGGGCGTCGTTTCTCTCAAAGACTGCTTTTGGCTGAATAGTGGGCATCAGTTGGCTCTTGGGGGGAAATGGGGAGGGTAGCTTGTGAAGTCCTGGGATGATGGTGGGGTGGTCCTGGAATGAAGTTCTGCTGTCCCCTTGTTCTGCAGCTGTTCATCCGTTCTGTGGCTGGGGACCTTCTGTTTGACAAGATACTGGTGACATAGAAAAAGCTTAGAGAAAAAAGAATCATTGTTTTATTTTTGGAGTTTACATTTATCTGAGGTAGATCTGGCCTGCCCAGATGGAGACACGTGACATTTATCTGGGGTAGATCTGACCTTAGTACTCTGCTTAATTTTTATCTAAGACAAGCCTTATTAGAGGTAGTTTATTTAAGGCACCAGTTTCCTTTATTAGTTTAGCATTTAGGAAATTCAGGTGATCAGTTGCTGAGTATTGAACAATGATAGACTGTTGTATTATATTTTTCCTTACCACCTGGATATTTTTGATGGTCCTTTTTGCCTTCAGCTCTGTGTGGCCCTAGTTGGGAAAGGAAGGGGTGATACCTTATTCCTCTGGAATTGGTGACAAGGTAGTGGATCCTGATGTCCTCTGGAGCTTGAGAGCACAAGGCCCTGTTTGTTTTACTGTATATGAAGAGAGATTTTTCTGGGATAGAGGTGAGATAAAAGGTTTTAGATGAGACAGGTGGACCCAGTGAGGAAAGCCCTTGAGTTTAGGAGCTGTAGGAGTCACAAGAATTACCTTGAAGGGTTCCTGCCACTTAGGGGAAAGGAGTGAAGGGTGTTGGCCTGGAAGAAAGAGAAGAATCTGATCCCCGATGTGTACTGGACAATGATTGTCACATGGTTGAGGTAATGAACAGTCTGCGTAGCTCCATAGAATAGACCTTAGGTGACATAAAAGGGGAGTTAACGGGCTATCTGGCTATTGGAGGGTTGGATAAAAAGACCTGGTGTTAGAACTGGCCTTCCATACATTAGTTCAAATGGAGAAATTAAAAGAGGCTTTTTAGGAAGAGTCCTGAGCCTGAAAAGACCTAGAGGCAATAATCTTACCCAGTCGAGATGAAGTTCCTGTGACATCTTAGTAAGAATAGTTCTTAAAGGCCAGTTGGTACGCTCCACCTATCCTAAGGATTGAGGATGGTATCAGATATGAAAATTCCAAGGAATATTAAGAGACTTAGCTAGTGTCTGAAAAATCTGAGGGGTGAACTCTGGGCCATTGTCAGACTGAAGAGAAGCAGGAACCCCAAACCGAGGAATAATTTCTCAGAGAAGGAGGTCTGCAACTGTCTGAGCCCACTTATTAGAAACCGGGTATGCCTCTACCCAATTTGAAAATGAGTCCACTATCACGAGGAGATATTTAACTTTCCTGACAGTGGGCATATGGGTAAAATCGAGCTGCCAGTCAGTTCCTGGAAGGGAACCTCTAGCCTGGTGGGTGGGAAAAGACTGACTCCTGTACTTGGTATTGGGATCTGGTTTTTGGCAGATCTCAAAAGAGGCAGTAATAGTTCTTAAGAACTGTAAGTCCTCAGAGGTGGGCTGCAGGTGAGTGAGCTTTTATGAATTGAGACAGAGCAAGATTATTAGGATGAAAGAGTTGGTGTAGATAGGAAAGAATTTGTCTAGTGTCTGGAGTTCTCTATGCAGGTGTAGGCTGTACTGTATGGATTCCCTGTGGGTGAGGTGAGACTTGGCCCTGGAGGGATGCTATCCTGGCTACCTGGTCAGCCCAGTTGTTTCCCTTAGAGATGATAGAGCTTTTGGCCTGATAAAACCGGCAGGGGACAATTCCTATAGCCTTGGGGAGGTTTAGAGCCAGGAAGAGACAGAGAAAGCAGGTCAGAGGCCAGAACCTGACCAAATAAGTGTGGACTGTCTCTGAATCCCTGCAGCAGAACAGTCCAGGTCATCTGTGTGAACCCGTGAGTGTCAGGGTCAGTCCAGGTGAAAGCAAAGATATTTTGAGACTGAAGACTGAGAGGAATAGAAAAGAAGGTGTCTTTGAGATCTAGAGCTGAGGAGTGAGAGGTTCCTGAAGGGATATTGGACAGGAGAGTATAAAGGTTAGGCACTACAGGATAGAGGGGGACCACTGCAGAGTTTAATGAGCCAGAGGTCTTGAACCAGGCGATAGGTTCCATTAGACGTTTTAACTGCAAGTATGGGTGTGTTAAAAGGTGAAGAGGTTAGGCAGAACAATTTTTTTCCTGAGAAGGTCAGAAATGATAGGCTTAAGTCCTCTTAGGCTCTGGAGTAAGAGAGGGTACTGAGCTTGGGTGATATATCTGGTAGGATTTTGTATCTGGATAATAATAGGCTGATGGTGTCTAGCAATAGAAGGGTTTTGGGAATCCCAGACTTTTATGATGAGAAAACACAATAATGGGTGACCCAAAGCTTAGCTTTTTTGATTCCTGAAAAAGGAGCTCTGCAGCTGCTAAGGCACTGATGCAAGGTGCCCAGCCCTGACTGGTAAGGTCTAGCTTCTTTGACAGATAGGCTACAGGGTCTAACTGAGAGGCTGGCAGGGGAAAAGAACTGTTAGAGTCAGTAGAGTGAGTGGCTAGGAGGAGGAGAGGAGCTGCTGGCATGTCTGGGGTGAGGCAAATGGGAGTGAAAGAAATGGACGCTCCTACATTAGCTAAAAGATCCCTTCCCATTAAAGGTACAGGGCAACTTGGCACCACTAAGAATGTATGTGTGAGAGGGATGCCTCTGAAAATGCAATTAAGTGGTGGTGTCTGATGAGGCAGGTAAGGCTGTCTCCCAACCCCAACAATAGGGAGACAAGCAGGAGAGGTAGGCCTTAAAAACTCTATCAGGACAGAGTAGGTAGCTCTGGTGTCCAAAAGGAATAAGATGGGGTGTCCATTTGCTTTTATTATTACCCTTGGTTCCCTGTGTGAGATGGGAGTGGCCGGGGCAGAAACCAGGGAGCATCAGTCGTCGCTGTCGGCCAAGCCTAGAAAGTCGGCCAGAGGGTGGTCTTCGTCTGGCGTTCCTATGTCACTTGGGACACTAGGACAGTCAGCTGACCAGTGACCCTTTTGGCAACATTTTGGACAAGGCCTTGTTGGTGCCTTTCGTGGGGCAGTGGTGTAAGCACGGGCCCAATGGCCTTCTTTCAAGCACTTGAAACAGGGACCAGATGGCTTTCAGGGAGTCGGTTGGATGGTGTTTGCCAGCATCTGGCAGTTCCTTTTTTGGGCCTTCTCATCTCTCCCATGGTACACCTTAAATGCTATTGCCAGCACATCTGCCTGTGGGGTCAGAGGGCCATTCTCTAAACGTTCAAGTTTATCCCTAATGTCAGGGAAGCTCTGTGAGACAAAGTGGGTCATTAGGAGCTGCCTGCCCTCAGGGCTCTCTGGGTCTAAGCTGGTGAACTGAAGGAGAGCCTTGGTGAGCCGCTCTAAGAAGTGAGATGGATTTTCATCCTTATCCTGAATTACCATTTTTAGTTTTTTATAGTTTACTGGTTTTAGGGCAGCCTTACAGAGGCCTGTCAGGAGACAGGTAATAAACCTATCTCTGGCTAGACAGCCACCCTGGGTGTTATAGTCCCAGTGTGGTTCTTGGTCAGGAACCGCCTTGGCTCCTGGGGGATGTGAGAGGTTAGTCTGGTGAATTTCGTCTGCATGGGTCCTAGCCTGTTTCCATACTTGCCTGCGCTCCTCAGGAAGTAAATTATTAGGGAGTATCATGAATATATCATGAAAGGTGAGACTATAAGATTGAGTTATATACTGAAGCTGTTTAATAAAGGAAGCAGAATTAGACGTATAAGAATCCAGCTTAGTTTCTATCTGACAGAGTTCTGAGAGAAAGAATCGAACATGAACTTTAATCAGTCCATCCACACCAGCCACCTCTCACAAAGGGAGAACAGTGGAAGGGTTTGGATGGCTGGAATGAGGTAATTTAGCAGTTCGAGAATGGGTCGGAGGAGGAGTGAAGGTTGGAGCCAGGGCAAGGCCTTTGGAAACAGCCGCTGTCGAAGGAGGAGCAGCTGCTGCCAAAGAAGGATTGGCTTTAGAGGAAGAGGAATCCGGAAGAGGAGCTGAAGGAACAGTCGCCCTAGGAGTAGGGGTGGGAGCCGGAGGTCGGATAGGTGAAGGTTCGTTAGCAGGTTCTAGAGTCAGAGATTCCGGAGTCAGAGAATCCTGCGGTTTAGGCATAGCTAGGAGCATATGAGCAGGAGAGAAGGAATCCAGAAGAGACGGTTTAGCACTGAGAAAGAAGGAAGCTATGATGTAGGACAACTCTTTCCATTTGCCTGCTCGCTGGCAGAAATTAGATAACTCCCATAAAATACAGGGATCTAAGGAGCCGCTCGGCGGCCATTTTTTGTTATTTTCTAAAGCATATTTGGGCCATTTCTTAGTACAGAGACGGATCAGCTTAGGGATCTTTAAGTAAGGCATTAAGCTGAGAGGTTTTTGGTTGTGAACCTAGCCTTTAACGGCTGAGCCATCTCTCCAGCCCCAAGCTGAGAGGTTTTAAAGCTTCAAGAAAACAGCCTAAGGGAGAGGAAGCACTAATAGGGTTGGAAGCCTTGTTTCCCATGTCTGCAGCAGAGGGGCAGAAAAATAAAAAAATAAAATAAAAAAACAAACGTGACCCGTAGCCAAGGCCCCAGGCGTCCCCAAGGCCAAAGATGGATACTGGGCACAGGCTGATAGACGGCTCATCAGCCGAGAAGGGGGGTGGGGGGGGCGCCATGTGAGGCAAGGATTCCCCGGGAATCCAGGAATCCGGACAGCGTCTACCACTTTGTCAAGCCGGAAGAACGTGTCGCCCTCACACAGACCCCAGGATGCACCCAACAGCGGTGGTCCAACCGAGAGAAATATCTCAGGCTGCAGACATGGGAGATGGCTAGAAATTTAGGCCTGTGATAGGGGCTGACCATAGCCAATAAAGACCGTGGCCGGGGGTTGCTCTGGTTTCAAGAATACTTAGTGAGGCACCAGATGCTCAATGTTCTTTCTCACAGATTCAGGAAACAGTTTAAGCTGCCTGAAAAGTGGGGGACTCATCAATCAGAGAAGCGGTGTTGGATGGATTTTTCGTGCGGCCAGGCTAATGGAGGTGGTCTGTAGCATAAGAGTAGAGTCCCCGGTTTATGGGTTTCCAGGCTTGGTCATGACACCAGATGTTAGTTATTTGGCGGCGCTTTTACCCTGCAAGGAAATATCACAAAACACAACAGAATCCACTAACAAAAGTTTTATTAAGATAAGAGTAAAGGACAGGGGTGCTCAGGCCTGTTAAAGAGATGCATGAGTGGAGAAGAAGGAGGAGAAGGAGGAGGAGGGGGAGGGGGAGGAGGAGGAGGAGGAGGAGGAGGAGGAGAAGGAGAAGGAGAAGGAGAAGGAGAAGGAGAAGAAGGAAGAGCTGGGAATATGGTGCCGGCTTATAAAGGCTGGGTGGTGCACATGTACACAGGTCGATGTTGCATGCTCTTATGCAACCATGCAAAGCCACAGTGTCCTGATCACTCGAGACGCCTTGGCCCAGAAATGGCTATTTTGCCCTGGAACTGCCTAGGTGGAAGTGTCTAGGTCTGCCAGACATGCCCAATCATGGGGGCATGTTGTGAATATATCACCAGGCCCTAATTTGTTCTTTATAAAAAATATTCATTTTTGTCTGACATGCTCAGGCCTGCTGATTGTCATGATGGAGTCTGTGGAATCAAAACTAATATTATTACTCTTTTCTTTCTATTTGGTTTGCAGTTACTAAACACAGATATCTTAACATTTATATAGAAATCATTCCATTTTCCCTCCATTGTTCCTGCCTTTTGTGTAGTACTAAGAAGGGATTTCTAATGCTCAGATACACTGTGCAATAAATGTCTGAGTTCTTCTGACAAAAAAACCTTTCTCATTTTGTGCTCACATGTGAGATTCACAAATTTCATCATAGAGGTCACAAGTCATTAAACTGGTTCTCACTGCTTTTAATAATGTACAATAGGACAGTGGTGACCTCACTGTCCCCTATAAAGTTCACTCACCCAATTCTTTCTAGTCAGTCCCTGCTACTTTGTGTTTTCTTCCCAATCACACACACATCCAACCTGTTGGTTGCTTATGTGAAGTCCTACATGCACACTATTCGCTGGCCTTCTCTTTATTGTTCAAAATAGAGAAATACAGTCCCCCCACCACCACCTACAAGAGTGGTGGAAACTCTAAACATAGTTCTAAGTCAAACTGAGTAATAGTCATTCTTAAAAAATTGCATAAACCTTATAAATCACTTTTAGGTAACAGAATGAGCCAGAAACTTGGAATAATAACATTTTGTTTTCTTCACATTTCTGCCTGTTTAACTTTTTTCTTGTGTTTTCAGGTCAGAAGGCTAGTTTTTATTATATTATCCTAAGTTCTTCATTGTTTCCATGTGTTCCAAATTTCTAGTTCTTGCGTGTGGTCTTAGAGTACTCATAAACTAGGAAATTTTTTTTCAGAATAAAACCCCAGTCATTTCAAATATCTTAAAGCCACCTTATAGTGATTTTTAAAGAGAGTTTGGTTAGCCAGATCTTAAATAAATAAATTAAAAAAAAACTTATATCCTGAAGAATAGACAGAGCAGATTCTAAGTTCCATGGGAAAGTGTTTTATTTTGCCAAGAAACAGATATTTCTTATGCTTTAAGTATCTGAAAACACAAAGATCCACCTCAAAGGAACCACAGCTTCTTCCTACTCCTATAGTTAACGTGACATCATATCACATGACTCCTGAAGTCTCATCCTATGCAAACACTGTAGATTGTTAGTATAAAACTTTTCTGCCTACAAACCTTTCCTTTGTAACATTTTTTCCTAGTCTTATAAAATAATTACCCCTCTGCTTGAAATAAATCATTTTGGTTCATATTTTCTTTATAAACACTGCTCTTGCTCTAATAATGCCCTTTACTTTCTCCGTAGGTAAATTTCTCACCACTAGTTCACCTATACCACTTATTCCTCTAGCAAGACAGACCCTGGGATCACTGCCAATAAAACAGCACACGAGAAAAGAAAACATTGTTTAGATTATTAAATTTTAAAGCACAAGTGAATTAAAAAGATGATTTAAGATAAAAATTAATTGAATATTTATGAAATAGCATGATATGAAAGTTGAAAGGAAACTATGAGGAGGGAAGGGCCATGAAAACAGAGGGAAAACTGGAGGCAGGAACTGGACCAACAAGGCAGGGAGAAGGAGGATGAGAGAGTGTTACCAGGGAGTGGACAAAATCAAAATGTAATGATACATATATATGGAAATGTGATAATGAAATATCTTTCTTTGCATGTTAACCTAAACTTCAAAATAATAAAGTTAAATAAAATAGCATGCATTTTTAACACTTTAAAAATAACTAGCCCTGCGGTCTAGTTTTGGACCAGTATATGAGTGCTTGTCCAACAGGTCCAGATGAGGTAAAAGCCCACAGGGACAGTCTTACTCGGCAAGGACCAGTGGACTTCAGGATACTGCAGGATACAGCTGGGACCACGCGGCCTGCATTCTCTCTTCTCTCTCGTGATATTGATGATTCTCTTGGTGGGTTTAGTGTCATTTTGTCAATCTTGCATGGAACAGATGTGATCATTCCTGGAAACCCAATTTTTCTCCAATATTTTCCCCTAAAATTCTTTGGGAGCTGATGCTTCTCAGGTTTCTTGTCTGGGGAAGCCAGCTGTCTGAAAGAGCCTGGGAGCTGTTCTGATTCAGAGCTGACAGGATCGGAGGCAGATCACCACTATTTCTGTAAATATGTTTTGAATGATATTGTTGTTCTTGAAAATGTGTGCCCATGTCAATTACCTTTTAGTTTTGTAAAGACAGGATGTACCTAACTCGATATTTGGCCAAGCCAGCAAAATGATAACTGTTGTTTTGGGTTGAAAGATGTTTTGATGTTAAAGTTGGGAAAAACACATTTGACATATTTGTTTTTGCTGGGGGTTAATGGAGGATGGAAAAAAACATGTTTGTTATTATGGGAAAAAAGTAAATAAATAAATAAATAAATAAATAAATAAATAAATAATAAATAAATAACTGTTACACATCAGAATTTTTAAATCATTTTCCAAAGAATGCTACTTTTTTCAGATTTTCAAGGTGCTAATTGCCCACAGGAGGGACTATGTCCAATCAAACGTTTGGAAAATATTGGGTTCAAGTTAGGCAGTTTTAATTAGAGAACATTCCCTGACAGCACTCTGTTAATGTGCACACTGGCTTTTCTGTCTCTCAGGTAGAAGGTAAAAAGCTATGTGCTTTTGAGATGGTAAGCAAAGCAGGCTCAAATTTGTGAAGACAATTGTGGTTTAGAGAAAACAGTGAGAGACATGAAGAGCAGAACACTTGGAGTGGGAGATGTGTAAGGAAGCTCTTCAAAGACATTGTTTAATAAGAGCTGCTTGTGAAAATTCTCATGTCCCAACTTTCAGAATAAACGTTTACAGATTAGGTGACTCAAATGAAAAGACTCACTTGCTCCAATGTTCTGATGACCTCTTGTGGCTCAAAAGCAAAATGGTCCCTTGAGAAACTACTGACACACTGGAAAAGAGTATCCCCTGCTCTGGTGAGCAAGAGAGACAGTAAGAGCCAAGTGTGGTAGCACAGCCTGGGGTGGCACAGCACTCAGGATGCAGAGAGAGGCAGGAAGTGCATAAGCTTGACCAGACTGGACTCTGTCCCAAAATAAATAAATCCCAGTAAAACAAAATACAGACTCTGGATTAAATGAAAAAGAACGTCCTTGCGTTTTTGAAGTAAACAGATACTTGAGGATTTTGAAAGTCTTGCTTTTGCTTTGTCGTTGTGCCCACATAAATACGTATCTAGTAATACATGATGATTTCTTTCTTCTCCTTTTCTAATAAGACTGAGATATCATGTCAGACATCTAACAAGTCATGCCATGGTCTCACTGAAGAGTACTGAGCTGCCATGAGGGAAGGCATGAACCTAATCAGGCCCAGCTTTAATTAATATACAAACAAAACATAATATTTAGTTTAAATACAAAAGATAAATGGACATTAGGTCAAGCCTCCCTGTAATCACTGACAGAGCAGGTTTAACAGCTAACCTGAATATGAAAGTCTTTCTTCTTCTCTTCAGAAGAAAACATTAGGACATCCAGAACTTCCGGTTAGTCTGGGGCTGATAAAATCCAAATACATTGTATAAATTTATGAAATTCTCAATGAATGGGAAAAAAATAAATAATATCAAAACTTTTCTAACTCTTAAAATTATCCAAAATTGACTAAGTGTAAATGGTCTTGTTTCCAACCTCAGAAAGACAAACATTTCTGTGGTGGCCTATAAAGCCAATGATCTGATCACAGAAGGTCTACTGATCCAGGAGTGCCCTCTGCCTGCAGTATGATAACTATTTGAAACCAGTGTCCAGACAGCCAGTTTAGTTTGCCTGCTCTCTTTCTGGTATTGAACACAGCATGTGTTTTCTGGGTTTGCTTGTTGGAACCCACTTTACTCTAGTTGAGATCCTTGAAGAAGTATATGGAAAAGTTAAGTTTGTGTGTCTGTAGAAGTCAATATTTCAGCAGGACATTTTCCTTAGATGGATGGGGGTGTTTGTTCTGTTTTTGATATGTTCAATTTTAAATAGGGGGATATTTAAGGAAAGGCAACCATATACTCATCTCCAGAGGAGCTGATCATATCTGCTCAAGAAATCTGCCACCCAGGAACTGACCTCAGCTTCCAGAGAGGCATGTAAGCGCACACACTACACAGCACATGCAGGGCCTTTTCCTGGACTGCAGTAACAAGGGTGATTTCTCATGGTTCATCAATGTTGTTGAAATGGCAGGATTTCCTTGGTTTTGTGACAATAATAATAAACACACACATCAATTTCTTCATGCACACATTTGTTGATGAATACCTCAGATGTTTGCAAGTCTTGGCAAATTTGAATAGCACCACAATGAACACGGAAGTATAAATATCCTTTTGAAACACTAATGTCAATTTCTTTAGCTATATATATCCAGTTGTGGGATTTAGAACACAAATACTGTTTGATCTCACTTATATGTGGAATCTGAAAAGCTGAATTTATAGAAACAAGGGTTAGAATTACCAGGGATGAGGACTGGAGGGCTGTGGAGATGCTGGCCACTAGGGGTACAGTTTTGGTCATAAGGTAAATAACTCTGGGGTGCTCATATATAATGTGATGACTATAGTTAATAATAGTGTATTGTATACTTGTACTAAAAGTGGAACAATGGCAGCATATTCTGAACTTCGTTTGTTCTACAGAATGTGAATGTGTTGTTTTGTTGTTTTCTGATTCACATAAAAAGCCTTTAAATACTGCAACTGGAGAGGAAGCTCAGAAGTTAAGAGCATTTCCTGCTCTTGGAGAGGACTAGGGTATCTAATGTCTCTCCTGGCCTACTCAGGCACCTGCATCTCAGCAGACATTCGTGTGTGTGTGTGTGTGTGTGTGTGTGTGTGTGTGTGTGTGTGTAAGAATACAACATATACATATATTAAATATATACAAATGTTTAAATATATACGTATATAAATCTTTTTGTAAGTTTTTAAATACTAAAAGAAAATGTCTATTTTTCTTGTTTTCATGGGATAGATACCCCTAGCAGAGTAGGCCAAGAAGAGATACATGGGAGCACACTGTTAGATGGGATGTTTCCTGTTGGGCTGACAGTGTAGCTCATTGGTATAGTTTGCCCAGTATGTTCCAGGGTCTGATTCAGTATTCAGCATTGAAAAAAAAAAAGAATGAAATCAGAAAAATTACCATAGAGATAATAACCTCCAGCATATAAATAGTGAAACATAATATGATAAAAACTTTGTTGTTATATATTATTTCTCACTCCCATCCATTTTAACTATATGAAATGATGACATACAATCATCTTCAGACCTATGAAAGTGATAGATAAGCTCGTAAGCTTCACAATAAAACATATTCAGGATGTTTACAGATGGTGAGACTATGGGAAGGCCGACCGCGGCAATATAAGAACCTCAGTCACCCATCAGTTGCAGACTTTCAGATGTGAGCATTGTATAAAGCTAAGTTTGATTCTCTGTGGTTCTACAAAAACTACAGCAGCATTTACCTTGATTGGATCTTTCCTATTCCCAGTCAGTGTGGGAAAACTGAGAAAGCCCAGAGAAGTTCTGACCCTTAACTGTATGTGAGCATTTGGCAGAATTCATAGGCAATCCTACCTAAGAACTCCACAAGACATTTGTTAGCTTGTGAGCCAAGTATGTTGGGGAAACAAGTGATCCTTTGGAGCATTTAGGTGCCGGCTTGGTTGAGATCCATGGCACTGCCAGCTGTGCTTTCTGAGCCGCCTCATGGCTTTTGAGATCTTGATTTGTTATCTGTTCACTCTGGAACCCAAACTGTCCTCAAATTCATGGCAAATCTGTGGCAGTCTCTCAAGTGCTACAACTGGAGGCCATCACACCCAGCGTTTTAAAAAAGAGTTTTAAAAAAGAAACTTTCATTCACATTTACAGTGCTAAAAAAAAAAGAAATAAATGTAACATAATTAAAGTTCAGGTGTCATTGGCAAAACCAGACATAACCTTGACTAGGGGAGGGAAGAGACCACCAGGACCCTTCCTCTCCCCTCCTCTCCCCTCTTCTGGTCCTGACAGTGAATTTTTCCAGGGTGTACTTAGACCATTTGGCTGACTCACTGTTGATGTAAAAACAAGACCCAGGCACTGTGTTGAAAGCTGCTGAGACTGGAGTAAACTAGTCAGTAGCACCCTGACTATCAGCTGAGCACTGCGACACCCACACCTTCCCGACCAGACCAGGGCCAGCATTCTGTGTCTGCCACTTCGGCCTGAGCAGCATGCTTGAGACTGCAGAGCTGTACTTCAATGTGGACCATGGCTACCTGGAGGGCCTGGTGCGAGGATGCAAAGCCGGCCTTTTAACTCAGCAGGACTACGTCAACCTAGTGCAGTGTGAGACCTTGGAAGGTAAGCCGCTCACCTCATCCCATTAAAAGAAAACACACAAACAAAAAAGATGTTACTCTCTGGAAGGGAGAGAAAAGGGCTGTGATGTTCTAGTCAGAAGGCGGGAACAGGTTTTTAGTTCTGGAATTTAGGCGCCCTGAGGCCTGTGGTTTGGGGACCTTGGATGTGAGGAGAAAAGAACTATCCATATTCTCTAGACATAATTTAACATTCCCTTCCATAATGAATGCAGGGGACACCCACCCAAGAAACCCCCACCTGCCCCCCTGAAGTTCTTGCAGTTATTTTCAAATATATTGTTTCTATATTGATCCTTTGACCTTAATTTGTAATGTCTCAATAAAGAGTACTTCTCACACATTTTTGATATATCCTGATAATTGTACTTTAAAATGCTGTGTTTTCTTGGTTGTCCTATCCACATAATTATAAACACTATTTCATAAGGAACTTCACCAAACATGCTAGAGTCTACAGAGAAAGAAACAGCTAATAGAGTGTAGAGAGATGTTTGTCTAGCTCCAGTTTTTCAGTATTGATTAGAGACTTGTTTGAGATTTTCCTTTAACTGAAGGACAAGTGAGAAAGAAAAGCCAGGAGTGTGGTGGGCTAAAAGTCCTGGCTTTGACCTCTGCTGTGTCTAAGTTGGTGACCCAGTTCTTCAAAGACTCTGAGCCTCAAAAGGCCTCCTTTATACATGGGGAGAGAATTCCTACTTAGTTATTAAGGAGAAAAAAATAGATACACACCCAGTGAATGATAATTTTTCTTAAATCACATTTTTCCCAAACTTTAACAAAGAATGCACATCTGTAAACATTTTGTTATTAAAAACAGCTTTTCTTGCTCATTTTTGAGAAACTTCCAGATTATTCTAGAAGTAAGAGAGTGATAAGGGAAACACTCTTTGAGAAGGGATTAACTGGGTGGCACACAGAAGGTGGGGGCTGGGACAAGCCATATTTATAAAACAGCTTCTGAAGGTGACTTTGCTAGCTTCCCCAAGAGCCTGAAGGGAGCTGAGATTGCTGCTGTAGAGTTGTGCCTAGTTACAGCCAGAGTTAAGTGCTTAAGGTGGGGTCAGCCTTGACCTGCCCTTTGATTTACTTTATAAACAGATCTTTCAGATGGTAAATAATTCTATTGACTGCAAACAATGATACATAATTCCAAATACAGCATATTCAGTTAGGAGTTGGATGACTAGAGAATGTTAATTGCTTATAGAAATGTCTGCATAAATTAAAGTAGGAAAAAAAAAACCTTCACATAGGACAGAATACTTGCATGAGAGAAGTCAGTCATTTGGATAAATTCTATTTAGTTTTGAATCAAGTCTCCACAAGCAATAAAAAAAAATGCTAATTTAAATGCAAGTAACAATTAAGCTGTCTTTTGATACCAAACACTTACTGTTCAAATCACAGAGAAATCAAAGAAGTTGTATCAAAGTCAAAGAAAGAATTCTAAGATATAAAAAATGAAGAGGATACAAATCAAGAATTAAAAGTTACCACCAGGGCTGGAGAGATGGCTCAGTGGTTAAGAGTAAGCACTGATCTTGCAGAGGACCTGAATTCAGTTCCCAGCACCTGCACTGGGCAGACAGCTCACAGCCATCTATCTAATAACACCAGGTACGGGGGCATCTGATGCCTCGGGCCTCCAAAAGCACCCCCATTCACATACACATGCATACCCACCCCTCACACATACACGTACACATAATTAAAAATGAAACAAATCTGTTTTTTTTTCTTTTTTAAAGTTATAAGATTTTTTTTTTTACTATGGGGCATTTTCACCAAAAGATTCTATTGAAAGAGGAAATGGAAGAGAAGAAGGGACTATATATAGTATGTGTCTGGCCTAGTTAGGAAACTCTGCCGAATGCATCATTGCTTTATTATCATTATGCCTCATGATTTTTCTTTCTTCTCAATATGAATTTTTTCAATTATGCAATTCCCAGATATTTATCTGTCTACAGACTCAGAACTCAGAAGGGTGGGCTGACCCAACAGAACCTCATGACAGCTTATAGGGACTGCCTCCAACCATATGTGAGTCTGTGTGACAGACTGCTATTAGGAGATACCCAGAAATACTGGCTATCAAAAATCAGTAAACCACATTCGAGGTATCATAGATGCTGAAAAAAATCCAGACGAGAAAACTTAAGAATTTTTAAAATGTGTACTTGTGGGTGTGTGTATGCCACATGTGTGCAGGTGTGTGACAGAGGTCGAAAGAGAGCATGGATGCCTTGGAGCTGGAGTCACAGAAGGTTGCACACCACCTGACGTGGTGAGAACCAACGCAGAGCCCTCTGCAAGCAGCGCAGCAAGCGCTCTTCATCTCTGAACCGTACCTCCAGCTCCTTAAATAAGAACTTGTTAACCTCAGACAGCTGAGGACACCGAGGCTTAGAATGGCTGTGAGCAACCTACATGCTACCAACAACAGAGAATAGAGATATGGGTGTTTCTTTACCACTTAATTCCTACGTAGAGGTACATTGGGTATATTGGGAGGTCTGGCTCCGCGGTAGAGTGCTTGCCGCTTGCCTAGCCATGCGTGAGGCCCCAAGTAACATCTCCAGCAACACACACACAGATACAGGAACCGAACCATGCTGTTTTGATGTCAGTTCTCTTTTGCTAATAGAAATAACACAGACTGCCCCACTTAGTCCATTTCTAGGGTGTTAGGAAGTAAACAGCCCCGGAAAGCAATGTATTTGTTGCTCTGTGAAAGCGCAGGTTCCTTTTGAGCCAACTCAGGGTTAAGAATCAATCAAGGGCATTTTGTGGGAGAGAAGTTAAAGACTTAAGGACTTCTGTTTACTTCTGCAGAATATGCACTGTGCGAACTGGGGATAGAGAGGAGAAGGCCAAACTGTGCTGTCACAGTACTATGTTGGAGCAGGTGCATTTTGCAAAAGAAAAGCTGACTTAGCAAAGATTGAATTTTCTTTCACTGTTTTAAAGCCTGTTGTCTTTAAACGTGTTCTGGTGTGATAGCAGCAGACTGTTTTAGAACCACTTACAAAGGACATACAGTATTTCAAGTAAACTTAGAAGACAGAAAATAAAATTCCCAGGAAATCTTTGGGAAGTCCTCATATTCAGGACTGTGCTGGCTTGTGAGTGTTGTAGCAGGGCAAATGTGGTCAGAAACACTCACCCATTCCAAGTCTGACCCTGACTAACCCAAGCACGAACTAGTCATGGGAGCCACTGCGAGTCAGTCTTTCCAGGGAACAAAAGAAGGAAGCTATTACTCTTTTTGAAAACAACATACTATTTTCATCAAAATCTCAATTACAAATAATTGTAGAAATATTCTTACCTCTTAGATGGAGACACCCATACCAGAAGTTTAATAATGAGTAGGCTTTTCTGAACATGGTGAAAGTATGCACCGGCTCTGGGGTGTAGACTGTACTCTGGACTGGATTTTCACATTGTTCTCCTTGCCATGAGTCTTCTGAAGGGAACGCAAGATGCTCACTTTATATTCTTAATCATTAGGTCTCTTCAAAGGGATTGATCTCCAGTGTTTCCCCCAACTGTGCCTTCAAGTAGGAACTAACACAGCCAGCATACATCAAACACTTTCTGGCTAAGGCCAAAGAAGCAAACATGGATAAGACGTAGTTCCTGCCTTAAAAGGACTCTCATTCTAGAAAATGAAATGGCTAGGCAAATAAGAACCCTTAAAGAGCGCAGTTGAGCAGAACCCATCAACATTTCAAATGCATAAAAGCAGTGTCTGGAAATTTCACATCCCATCAAAAGGCTTGCACACATGTGGGAGGACATATGTGCAAATGGTCTTCATTGTATTATTACTTGGAAAAGCAAAAGATGGATGTTGTGTTAGTTACTTTTGTATTGCTGTGATAAAACACCATGACCAGGGCTACTTATAGAAGGAAGGGTTTATTTCACCCTCTCGTTCCAGAGAGATGAGTCCATGATGGCAGAGTAGAAGTGTGGCAGCTAGAGCTGAAGCTGAGAACTTAACATTTTGAACACCAATGATGAAGAAAAGAAATGGAATCAGAAAGAGCATATGAGGCTTTGAAACCTCAAAGCCCACCCCCAGGAGGTACTTTCTACAGCAAGGTCACACCTCCTTAGATCCCTGTAACAATGCCACCCCCCAACTATTCAAGTGCCAGCATCTATAAGGAACATTCTCATCCAAACCTCCACAGGTGCCAATCAAATGTCCCTCTGTAGGAAACTAGTTCATTAAGTTTGGGGACATTTTTATAGTGGATTATTCTATAGCTGGAAAAAATGAAAACTAAATTGAGAAACTCCTGGATAGTGGAAGTGGAAAGATTACCAAGGCACATGAAATGAGTAAGCTATGCAAAAAGAGGACCATGCGTGACATGAGATGTCTTAGCTTCTTAAAAGGTGATAGTTTTTTGTTTTTTTTTAAATGGCTTTATGTGATTATGTAGATGCAAAGAATGTGTAATGAATTAAAAGAAACTAAATACAATTATTATAACAATTACCTGAAGACAAGAATAAGTAATGGGTGGTGTTGATGTGGCAGATAAGGAACATTGGAAAGTTTTCACTGTATATACACACATACACATTCTTTTTAAATTTAAAATATGGGGGCCAGAGAGATGGCTCAGCAGTTAAGAATGCTTGCTGCTCTTTCAGAGGAGTAAGTTTTAGTTCCCAGCACCCATATCAGCTCACAACTGTCTATAACTCCAGTGTCAGAGGAGTGGATGCCCATTTCTGACCTCTGTGGACACTTACACACACACACACACACACACACACACACAGACGTACAAATTAAAAATTAAATTTTGTGAAAAAGTAAAACTACATGTAGGAGGAAGACTTATCACGAAGACTTTTCTCTGAATCGTGAGACACAATTCGTGCCTTTCATTCTAGCACTGACTTTTGTTTTATATTTGGAATGAATATGCAACACTGCCATTGTTCCATGCTACACCAGTGGCTCCCACTAAGCTAAACAGACATCAGCTGACCTCTGCCTGTCCATCTTTCAAGCTTTGGGTCAGAAGCTTTTGACATTTTTAGACATATCTCTTCAATCACAAATTCCCTCCACCTAATTTTCCTGGAGAATGTCTATTCCCCTTTTAACCCTCATTTCAAGACATTACATCTACTGTATCCCTGGTGACACAGAATTGGCAAGGTTCAGCTTTGTGGTCCATAACTTACAGTGAACCTAATCTTGTGTGCAGCATCTATGACATTTGCATATATCACCTGCCAAAGGACATTAACCTCATTTACCTGTCCTACTGCAGACTAAAGTGTCAGCTTGTGAAGAAATAAGGCACCATCTGTTGCAGAATATTTGTTTAACTTTGCAAGGATGTGCTGCATTTGTTTAACTAGGTAAAGATGTGTTGCATTTTTTTATGCTGCAGAAAAATTGTTTAACTATATAAATATGTGTTGTATTTGTTTAATTATATAAAGATGTGTTGCTATTTTACCTTGCCTAAAGCACCTGATTGATTTAATAAAAAGCCAAACAACCAATAGCAAGGGAGGAGGTATAGGAGCAAATTCCAGACAGGGAGAGTAAGTAGGAGGAGGAATTTAGGATTGAAGGAAGAAAGAAAAAGAGATGCCAGGGAGACACCAGGGGCCAGACAGACAGACATGGAGGAAACAGGAAAGTAGGACATACAGAAAGAGAGGTAAAAAGCCCTGAGGCAAAACGTAGGTTAAATTAAGTTAAAAGAGCTAATGGAACAAGCCTTAGCTAAGGTTGAACATTCATAATTAATATAAGCCTCTGTGTCTTTATTTGGGAGCTGGCTGGTGACCCAAAGAAAATTCCAACTACAACCATCTCCTATCCATAAGCTATTTTATGGTGTGTGTGTGTGTGAGAGAGAGAGAGAGAGAGAGAGAGAGAGAGAAGAGAGAGAGAGAGAGAGAGAGAGAGAGAGAGAGAGAGAGAGAGAGAGAGAGAGAGAGAGAGAGAGAGAGAGAGAGCTTCCTTTTCTTTTTGGCACTACTGGGACTTGAACCCTGAGCCTGGGACATGGTAAACAAATGCCAGGCAAGCACTCTACTACTGAGCTAACTTCTTAGCTGTAGTGTAAGCTTCAATTGGCAGAAAGTATACCTTACATCCTTCCCTCTCCAGCCTCCTGAAGCCTAAGACTGTTCTGTATAGCACAAATCCAGCCTGTCTATGCTTCCTAGCTCTGGGATGGAAGCAAGCTATGGAGTCTTTGGCTTTGGAACTTCCTTATCTGATACTTAGATTTTACCTCTCAGATTTATCTCAGATTATCTCCCAATTCAGGGAAGAACCAGAAATACCTGGAGATGGTTTGTGAACTTTGAAACTGGCTCTCAATTGCAATGCCTATGCAACAAGAATTAGATTCTGTACAAGTCCTGTCTACTCACAGCAGAGAGACGGCAGGTTCTAGGAATTAAGCGTTTGTAACCCAGAGCGTGTTAAATTCTGGGAAACTGTGTTTTAGTTTCCTTAACACTTTAACTATGTAGGGCTTCACCCCACCCCACCCCACCCCCGCACACCGAATCTCATTGTCCCTTTCAGTGAAAAGAGGCGGACACTCTGGGAGCTGATTCCTGCCCCCTGGACTGTATGGTATCCTCACTTCCCATCCATACAGGTGGCTCCAGGGGGGCATTTTTTTTTCACGAAGCAATATAAATATAAAATACTTATTTTTTCAGAATTTAATGGGTTTCATGAAATCTGTGGGCGACTGCTTTCCTTGTTCCCCGTCTAAATTCTTCATTTTGTGTTTTGGATTATTTTTGCCTTGTATACAGAGGATTAAAGATTAGCACAGACATTCTGACATTGACTAAGCTAGTATGTCACAGTGGGTGGTAGAGGTCTTGCTTTTCTCTGTTAGGAAGTTGTTAAGGAATGTATGAATGTACAGTGTTCGGATCCTGCTCTTAGTTCACGTGTCTGTGTCTGTAAGATGACAGATGTTCGTCAGGGAGTCAAGTGTCTAGTGTCGTTAGTGCTCAGTGCCCTTCCCCTTCAGTGTTGAGCCCCAAACCTTCCCTTCCTTTTAAGTTAGGGGGTGACGGGTTTATATCAGTAGCAATCATCAACCAACTACTTGGTGGTGACTGGATTTGGCCTGATCACACCACAGTGCGGCTGCTTGGGTCCTTGTAGAAATAGCCTCAGTTTCTACCATTCCCCAAGAGATTGCTTTTCGCCTGACTGAGAGGGACCTGGAGACTCCTGGTTGGAGGTCCCTGGGTCATTCTGAAGTGGGGGTGAGGGCCCGGGGACTGGTACTGCTGTGGGAAGTCCTTGCCCCTCGTAGATCCAGCCTTAATGTCTGACATCCCAGCCCGAGCAGACCCTGCACAAAGTGGATATCAGAGTTACTACTGTGAGGAGTAAATAACGAGGATAGTTTTACCAAAGAGATGAGATACCACATCCTGTCTGCCTGTTACCATGATTGGAGTGCACCCTTAGAAAACTGAATGTAACACAAACCAGGACATTTTTGGAAATTGTATGCTCTCTAGCAACTTTGTGTGAATTTTTATACAAGCACTGTTTTATTAATTATATAAAATAGAAAAATAGAAAAAAAGAATTAGATTCTGGTTCTAGATCTTCTGCTAGATCAGAAGTCCGGAAATAGCACCCATTTCCAGGTTTGGATTCTTTGTATTTGACACACGACTGTTGATTCTGTTCTGCTTCAGTGATAACTGATTTTGGACACTCTTATTCCTGGGAATAAGAAAGTGAAGAAGGCTGTGTGGTGCCACATGTCTGCATTGTAGTACTTAGGAGGCTGAGGCAGGAGGATAGAGTTTGAGGCCAGCCTGAGCAAGTTTCTTTTTCAAAACAAACAAGCGAACAAAAGCCTCACTGGACTTCATAATGAGGTGCTGTACACTCATCTTCTGGTGCCAGATTTCAATCACAAATGAAATATAATGCTTGAGGGTCATACATTTGAAAAAAATTGAATTAAGTGCTGTGAAGAATAAGAAGAATGCTAAGACTATTAAGTACCGAAGTGATATCTATCTCAGGATATCATTGGTAAGGAAAAAAAAATCACTAAAAATTAAAACTACAAAAATAGTTCCAGTTTACACATGACAGTGAACCAAACTTGAAAAACAGTATTTTAGGAATACTCATGGAGATGACTTTGGAGAAAAGCTTAAAACAGATAAACATTCTGGGCATTTGGGGAGCCAGTGACTTAAAGGAAGTAAAAGTCAAGTGAATCAGTCTGGCAGTAGCATTACAACAACTGGAGATGAGGCTGGAGTTAAAGTTGAGAAAAATGTTGAGGTGCCTTGAAAGTCTGATTGTGAAGGTCAGGATGCTGTTGGTAACACTGGGTAAGGATAAGAGTCACATCTAAGTCTAGCAACAGATATGGACACACAACCTCTCCAGGCCTCATTTTCTTCATCTATGAAATGGGGTTCAATGAAAAGTTAAGAGATGACACATATTAAAACCATCTTATTAGTGGTAAAACACTCTATACATCTATAAATCCTGTCTTAAATTACTTAGAACACCAAGCAGCTCTTATAAGCCACTTGTAAGAGTGCTGTGGATATCACTCTATATAAATAAAACACTGATGGCCAGTGACCAGGCAGGAAGTATAGGCGGGACAAAGAGAGAGGAGAATTGGGGAAACAGGAAGAAGGAGGAGAGACACTGCAGCCACCGCCAGGAGAGGCAACCTGTAAAGATGCCGGTAAGCCACCAGCCACGTGGCAAGGTATAGATTTATAAAAATGGGTTAATTTAAGATAAAAGAACAGTTAGCAGGAAGCCTGCCACGGCCATACAGTTTATAAGTGATATAAGCGTCTGAGTGATTATTTTATATGTGGATTGTGGGACTGCGGGGCTTGGGGAGCCTAGAGAGAAGCTCTCCAGCAACAAATGGCGCCCAACGGCTCGAGATTCCACCTTAAACCTGAGAATATTTAATAACCAATTCTAAACAGAGCCAAAACCAGGTTCCTGCTTCTTGTCTCATACGGGCAGCTAGACAGCGCAAGACGCAGGTTTGAACACTGGCGGGTTCCTGGCGTGTGCGTTTGACCGGCAGTATGGCGGGAATGAGGCGTCTGCCACCAGCACATTACGCTGTGTGGTAGATTTAGCCTTTACTAGTATAAAAAAAAAGAGAGAGAGAGGTTTCTGGACTACACGCTGCTTTGATAAAAGCTTAGACCTACTATTTCTGAGAATTGATGGCTCCCAGAGCTGGCAGAAAATGTACCACCGCCATGTTGGGAAGCTGAAGTGGGCAAAGCCAGCAGCCACAGCGCCGTTTCAGGCTTAAAGAAAAAAACATATACCGTTATATAAACAAATAGTATCTAAAGATAAAGTGTTTAAAAAAAAACAGTGAAGGTAATAAGCCACGTAAAGATGGCTATCACACATAGAATCTGGATTATGTTCTCTTTGATATTCGTAACTGAAGAAAAACATTTGATTACAAAAGCTGTTGAGTTATGCCAAAATGTATATTTTAAAGGTACCTTCACTTCAAAATTTGGATTTAAGGATATGTTGCTTTGGAAAAGAGATTCTGCTTTTGTTTCCACAGAAAGCCAGAGGCTGTGGATTTGTTCCAGATTAAGATACATCAGGTTTCACCAGCCAAGACCCCCTGAAAGGTCTCCGATGACACCATGGCCCAGATGATCCAACATCCAGAGCGGTTTCAAGGCAACTGGTTCACACAATACAGCCTCACGGACTACCCCATAGGCCTAAAATTTTCTTTGCGTCCCCATAAGATACAGCGCCCCCCTCCAGCAGGAAGTAGTAAGAGATGCTACGCCCAAATTCCCAAATATACCAAGCTGGCTTTAGAGGTGGAATTGGCTCACTCCCCCTCTAAACCCAGACATATTGCTTTAAAAAAAAATCAGAAGAGCCCTCTGGTGTGGGACATAAAAAAAAAACAATATTTTTATTTAAAACAGGTTGATTATAAATGTGATCTCTTTCTAAAAAAGAAAAGGGGATATGATATATAGGAGGATATGGAGATGATAAGATAAAAGGGTAGATTAATGAACCTACTTTTAAAGAACAACTTGTTTAAAATGTTTTACATTGGTATAGATTTTAGTTTATGTTTAAAATGTTTTACATTGGTATAAATTTTAGTTCATTGATACAAACTTGAAGTTAATTTTGTTATACTGTATATATATATATATATATATACATATATTTCTATTCTTGTTTGAGGTATTATGTTTATATAACTCATTTAAAATTGTAATGGATAATTAAAAAATAGATTAATAATTAGTCATCTATGATAATCATATCTGTAGCCATGTTAGTTAAGTCTTCTAGGTATACATAGATATATTTCAGATAGATAGGTAATCTTCAAACACTTCATAGACCTAGAGAATATGGCACTTAAATAACTTAGAATTCTGTTGACATGAGACACAATTGCTCCTGGCTGCACCAATTCGATCCCGAGAGAATGTTGGGCTTCTAAGACATTTCCATTTGGAAGTTTGTCTTCTTGACACAAAATGGCCTACTGGGCAAAGAACTACCCTTGCCTTGATGGCTGACAGTACAAATGCAATGCTGTCCTTTCTGGAAAAGCGGGACACAAGGAAAGCGACCACTGTACTCTGCCAAGACAGGGTAAGGTGGTCTCTTAAAATTCCTGCTTCTAAAAATGGTCTGTCAGATACTCTAGGCCTGTAGCCAATTTGAATGCACCAACAATGCTGAGAAACATTAGGTGACTGTCCAGGCTGCCAGCTGTCTTGGTCTACTCTTGCAAGATTCCCGAAAGTTGCTTGCATCCATCTACCATTTCTCAGGTACCATTATGTTCCTTCTCAGGTCTTTGATGTGGTTGAAGACTAGATAGTCGTAATTTCCTCAGTTATGATAAAAGATAAGTTAGCTATAAAACCTGAAACTCACAAATATAAGATAGATAGGACATCTTCTTTAATATTGTAACTATAATTCTTGCTCGGTAATTGTTTTGTTATATGTAATTTTACCATGTTAAAGTTAAAACCTTCCTTTTTAAAAAAAGAAGAAAGGGGAAGTGCTGTTGATATCACTCTATATAAATAAAACACTGATGGCCAGTGACCAGGCAGGAAGTATAGGCGGGACAAAGAGAGAGGAGAATTGGGGAAACAGGAAGAAGGAGGAGAGACACTGCAGCCACCGCCAGGAGAGGCAACCTGTAAAGATGCCGGTAAGCCACCAGCCACGTGGCAAGGTTTAGATTTATAAAAATGGGTTAATTTAAGATAAAAGAACAGTTAGCAGGAAGCCTGCCACGGCCATACAGTTTATAAGTGATATAAGCGTCTGAGTGATTATTTTATATGTGGATTGTGGGACTGCGGGGCTTGGGGAACCTGGAGAGAAGCCCTCCAGCAACATAAGAGCAGGACAAAATTGAAACAGTTCTTAGGAAAAAGTAAATGTTATGCGAGGAGCTCATTAACAGCAAAGAGCCTAGGAAAATTAATTAATAGATTGATAAAAGAATCTGAGTGTCAGATGATCATCCAAAACAAGAAAAGGTAGGAGTGGGAAACAGCAAAGAGATGTGAGAGATGCCTATAACTCCAGCAGTGGGGAGGCTGAGGCAGAAGGGGGTTGAGTTCAAAGCTAGCCTTACCTACATGTGCAAAACTTCAAGACCCTAGAAAGGGAGGAAAGAGGAAGCAAAAGAGGGAGAGTTAGAGAGGGGGGAACGAGGGGAAGAGGAGAGGGAGGACGAAGAGGGGAGGGGTAGAGGGAGGGAGACCAGGAAGGAGGAAAAGAAGATTTTGTAGTTGGAAGTTTCTCTGGTCCTGCCCAGGACCTGCAGTCAGGATGAATCTCTCCTGCCTGGTCCTGCAGCCACTCAGACCCAAGTAAACAGAGAGAGGCTTATATTAATTATGAACTGTATGGCCATGAGCTCAGGCTTATTACTGATTAGCTCTTACACTTGAATTAGGCCATAATTCTTATCTATGTTTAGCCACATGGCTTGGTACCTTTTCTCAGTTCTGCCTTGTCATCTTGCTTCCTCTGTGTCTGGCTGGTGACTCTTGACTCAATCCTTCCTCTTCCCAGAATTCTTCTTGTCTGCTTATCTCACCTACACTTCCTGCCTGGCTACTGGCAAATCAGCATTTTACTTATCAACCCATCAGAGCAACACATTCACAGCATACAGAATGACATTCCACAGCAAGATTTGACATACTAAAGGACTGAAGGGGATTATGAAGTTTTAATACCATTTGAATAATACTAAGTTAGCAAAATAGAGGAAGAAGTGCATGGCTTTTTAATAATTATTTTCTCATTGTTGTGACATAATGTCTCATATACACAACTTAGAAGGAAAGAAAGAAGTAGTGTGTCTCACAGTTTGAGGAATGACCAGTGCATCTTGGCAAAGAATACACAATGACTCAGCCCATATGGCAGGAGCTTGGGTATGGTCTGCTCCCATTTTTAGGATTAGAAGCAGAGAAAGGGCTGTAATTTTCTAGGACTTCTCCCAATAGGCTAACCAGCTGGACTTACCCACTAGACTCTATCACCCAAAGGTTCCACAAGCTTCCAAACAGCACCATCATCTGTGCACCAAGTATTCAAACCCAAGAGCCTGGGGGGATATTCCATACTGAAACCATAACAGATATATATATATTGAAATCTAGATAATTATTAAATCCAGTGATGGGACTGAATACAAAAGCTGGGAAATTCCCCACTTAGAGAATAAAAGTCAAAGTTCTTAGACAATCAAACTGTTTAGGAAGTAGAGGAATACACAAAAGAGAAAAATTAACATCTTGAAGTAGTCTCTATATACTGCCTCTTGATATACTGCAGTTGCCTTTTTAAGCTGATGATTAAACCAGAGATATCATTTTATTTAGCCATTGCCATAGCTTGACTGTATGGACTCCCCCCATGCCATGTATGTGTATGTATGTATATGTGTGTAAGTGTGTGTGCGTGCGTGCATGCGTGTGTGTGTGTGTGTGTGTGTGTGTGTGTGTGTGTGTGTGTGTGTGTGTACTAGATGTGATACCCAGGGCCTTACTCATGCCATTCGAGCTTTCTAATATTTTCTGCATCAGAAAACAGAGTTGAGAAAGATCAGTAGGCCCCCTTAAGCTCAGCACTAGCAGAGTTGGAAGATGGGAAGGTTTCAATGGCTGCAGCAGTACCCTGGATGACAGGTGCGTCTAAAGTTGCCTCTTTGGCATAACTTCCAAGAGAGAAGAGAAGTTTCTTTTTGTTTGTTTGTTGACTTAGAATCTCCCTAGGTAACCCAAGTTGGTTCCAAACTCTTGATCTTTCTACCTCAGCCTCCAGAGCACTAGGGTTACAGACATGTACTAGCACACCCAACTTTCAATTTAAAATCAGGTCCAAATAGCAAGCTTCACAAAATAAAATAATTTTCCAAAATATCTGCCAATAAATGAACACAAGGGTTCTTGGTTAGGGTTTCTGTTGCTAATGAAGAGACACTATGACCATGGCAACTCTTATAAAGGAAAACATTTAATTGGTCCCGGCTTACAGTTTCGGAGGTTTAGTCCATTATCATCATGGTGGGACATGGTGGCATGCAGGCAAACATGGTGTTGGAGAAGGAGCTGAGAGTTCTACATCTTGATCTGTAGATAGAAGAAGGAGACTGTGGATATCGTGTTGGGTGTAGTTTGAGCATATGAAACCTCAAAGTCCCCCCACCCCACAGTTCTTCTAACAAGGCCATAGCTCTTAGTGTCACTCCCTATGGGTCAAGCATTCAAACATGAGTCTATGGGGGCCATACCTATTTAAACCACCACAGAAGGTTAATAATGAAGATACTGTCTCATTCACTACCCACCTGGCTTTGGATCATTCCCTTTATGGGGGTAGTTTCAAACTCAAAAGAAGCATTTTACATTCTGACAAACACGCATTCAGGCATACATAGATACCTGCCACTTTATGTCATAAAGTACTCTCGTCCATTAAAATGGCCTAATGGATTTCTTTTCTATTGCTGTTTAGAAACTATTATATTCATTAAGTACATAGGGATGCCACAGTCTGTAAAACATCGTATTTCCTCATTTAATAGAGAAAATACCATGCTACCTCTATTAATAAAATGGTAGTTTGATCTCCCCACATGTGCTCTGAGGGCAGCTCTCTTGTTTCTTAGTGGCTTGAAAGGTATGTGTCCTGCTTCTTACAAAGAAGTAATCCCCTAAATTATTCTATTAAAGCCTTTCAGTTCCTATGGTAAAGAAGCCTGTGTATCCAGATGAACTTGATTTCAAAGCCTATTGCTGGCACCCTACTTAGATGATCATTTAAGGAAATGCAAGGGAAAAATAGTGAACCCATTTTGAAAACTATACAACCCTGAGCACTATACAAATCTCTGGATGTGGATCATATTGGTTCTGGTGAAGGAAATGGGTCACTTATTCCATTTTCTAGGACTCCAGCATGCTAAGAATCCTCCAGGGTCTGGAGCAAAGAAGGTATTTCACTACAACTTCTCATTGGCAGGGAAAAGGTTTGAAAGTTATTTAGCTTAAAAGAAACATATGTCACTGAGCAAAATATCATGGTTTTGAAAGAAATGCCATCATTTGTGTTGCTTCTGTTGGCAAATAATCTTTGGTAGTGAAAATAAAAACTGCAAAATTACATAAAAATCTGTACCATCAAAATGACAGACAAACAAGGCATGGAACGAAGTGTAATTGCTTAAAATTGAGTTAAACAGGTAATTGATTCAGTAAAGAACAACTTTGATGCAAAATCTATTCAAGACACTGAAGAAGAATCCAATGCCCTATATCTCAACCTCTCAAGAACCTCATCACCCCTCCCCCAGGTATGAGTGGCATCCAACCATAGATCAGAATGGCTCCCTGTTAGCCTTCCTTGGGACAACACATGCTTATTTCTTGAGCTTCAATTCTGCTCTCCTACAATTTTTTTAAAGTGACACATTAAAATTTCTATTTATGATGTACATATTTTATATGAATCAAGTTTTTTAACTACATAAAAATATGAATATTACACATATCAGTGGGGTCACTATTTGTTGAATATATCTATCTCCTTGTGATGTTTTAATCTTCCTTGTCAAGTTGAAAGGATTTGGAGTTGACTAAAAGACATAGGAAATTGTATTTGAGGGGTTCCAAAGGCTTAAGTGAGGAGGGAAGACCTACTCTTCGTGGGTACTGCTGTCCTATGAGTGGATCCCAAGCTGAATAAAGATAGGGGGAGGAAGAAGCCAACTGAGTACCAGCATCTCACTGCCTCCTAAATGAGGGAGATGCAGTGTAAGCAGAAGCTTTGTCTTCCTGTCCCCATAGCTTCCCTGCCACAAGGACTCCACTGCTTCTTTTTAAATGATTTACATGTTTTATTTCATGTGTATGAGTGTTTTGCTTACATATATATCTGTGTATCATATGCATGCCTGGTACGCACAGGGGTCATTGGAGCCCCTGAAGCTGGAGTTATGGACAGTTGTAAGCCCTCATGTGGCTCCGGGGGATTGAATCCTAGTCTTCTTCAAAAACAACAAACACTCTTACCTTGCTGAGCTCTCAGCACACCACAGTGAAAAAAGCAGTTTAGATGGAGCCCCTGGAATTGTGTCATGGCTTGTTCACATCTTGGTGGATCAGGAAGCAGAGAGATTCGACCAGAACCAGAGATAGATGTAAGCTTAATTAGAGCTACGACAAACTGTAGGATGGTAAGAAGGGCTAAGATAATAAATGTAATTGTGGCAGTGGGTCCCAACTTCAAAGCCCACTTCCAAGCTGGGCAGTGGTGGCGCACGCCTTTAATCCAAGCACTAGGGAGGCAGAGCCAGGCGGATCTTGTGAGCTTGAGGCCAGCCTGGTCTACAGAGCAAGATCCAAGACAGACACCAAAACTACTCAGAGAAACCTTGTCTCGAAAAACAAAAACAAACAAAAAAGCAAAACAAAACAAAAGCCCACTCCCAGTAACCACCTTCCATTAAATAGGCCATAATTCTGGTCTCTAAAAATAACACCACCAGCTAGGAAACCAATATTCAGACAAGTTAGCCTTATAGAAAATATTCAAAATACAGCAGGTGCTATGCCAGAAGTATTAACAAAGTGTTTTCAAATTCAGGTCAGTGAAATCGAGGCTTTACAGAGTATGTGATGAATTATTGTATTGATCGACAGCAAATTATAGCTTTTAAACGCCTTTGAAGTCATTTAAACATGGCTTTGAAGTCATTTAAACATGGCTTTGAATCCCAGTTTACTTACATGATTCTAGAGAATGGGATCCACAGTAACAAAAGCATGGCACATGGCCTTTTGAGGAAGAATAGACAATAAAATGAAGCTGGAACTGAGTTCAATTCTCTGCAACACAAACCATTGACATGAAAAGAGTGGATGGTGCAGTGGTGATGCTTGATTCTGTGAGCACAATGTCTTCTAGTTCCAGTACAACCTCCATATAACTCCCCCATTCCGGCCTTCTGGACTTCCGCCTCTTCGTCCATAACTAGAGGACACTGAAAGTGAGCCATGGGGCTGCCCAGCCCACCCTGTATGTATGACTGCGGTCGCGAGTCTCTCTTTTCCTCAAGTTGGACAGAGCTTTAGCATTCTCAAGTTTTTCGAACTATTTACTAAAGATTAAAAATGGCCAACGAAAAGCGGTCTGTATCAGTGAGGGTTCTATACAGGAACTGAACCGACAGAGTGAGTGCATATTGTAATAGGAAGTTCACTAGAACAGCTTATAACCCATGGGGTCTGGGTGGCCCTCTGCATGATGGTAAGGCTGACAACCCTGTTGCTGTTCAGGCCACAAAACTGGACACTACAGCAGTCCCCATGTGATGCTGAAGGCCTAAAAGACTCCTGGAGAGTCCCCTGGTCCTGAGTTGACAGGGGGACAGCAGTGGTGGTCAACAGTGGCAACAGAACAGACACACATCACCAGCATAAAGTGAAGGATGTCAAGCAAAGGACACTTTTCCTCAGGCCTCTGTGTATCTGGGCCTCCACCAGAAGGTGCAACTTAGGGTAGGGGAGAGCATTCTTGGATAACTTGGAAATCATCAGCCTGGAGGACTGTCTCGCAATTGAGTCCAGATCCTGTTAAATTGACATTTAAGATTAACGGCTCTGGTCTAGGGGTTTTTGTTTGCTTGCTTGTTTTTAGCTGTGTGAAATACTGTTTCTTGGGTAATTTGAAATTCTTATGGTGTGCTACGATATCACTATTTCTGCTGACTTTTCACTTCTTTGGAGATCATCACTCTAGTCTAATGATGTAAAAATCTAAGAAGATAGTGAATATGTCTTCACCTTAATGCTACCACAAACACCTCTCCAAGTTTAACTTTACTTGGGGTTCTTTGCATTTCAGATCTGAAAATTCATCTCCAGACCACTGAGTACGGCAACTTCCTGGCTAATGAAACAAACCCTCTCACTGTTTCCAAAATTGACACAGAGATGAGGAAAAAGCTCTGTAGAGAGTTTGACTATTTCCGGAATCATTCGCTGGAGCCCCTGAGCACATTTTTAACCTACATGACGTAAGTGAAGCTCTGCTAAACCCCAGTGTGATGGATGATGGCGCCTAACAGTTATAAGTGGAAGAGTGGACCTGAGTGTCTGTGTTAGACCTCATTGTCTGTCATTTTGGATGCATACAGATTTTAGTGATGGGTAAATTTACAACCTATTTTTGTAATAGAGAAAACTTACTTCATCAATATGAAGCCGATTATGGAGGTGGTGATATCTCCATGCACAAGTGTTTTTGTTTTAGTGACTACTGAGTGGGGCTAGACCTTGAAGTGTTAGTACTGAGGTAAATCTTAAGTGACTGTTTTATATCATTTGCAGTGTGGAGGAAGACACACAAGTTGTTCTAAAGGTCATATCTACCTTTCCTGGTCCCTTTCTCACAGTACAACTGCCTCTTGTCATAGTTGCATGTTTTATTCTTGTCCCTTGTCAGTGGTTTCTACCTTTTGATGTGTGTGCTCTTCGTTCTAAGGCAAATTCCAGTGCTCACATAGTAATACATGGCACTTCAGTGACACCAGTGCTCACGTGAGCCACTTGAATAGCTTTGTGACACTCTAACTATCGTAACTAAAAGCAAAGACTTATAATAGATATGCTGGGCATTATATAGATCAAGTTTAATTACAAGGGACAAAGTTATAACTAATAGGCCCAAGTTCTACCAAGTGCTTGGCACTCAAACATGCAATACATTCATAGAAAGATGTTAACAATGATGCAAATGCTGCATTGTATGGGTCTAAAAGTAGATAAATGAATAAAAGAATAGGACTTTGTATAGAACACTGTGTTCAGCAATAGACTGAAATCAGGAAAGTGTCTATGAATCAAATGAAGTGGGCATTGGAGAGTAGGTCAAGGGGCGTGATTATAACTTTCCAAGAGTTCAGAAAAAAATAAAAATTGCCCTATTCCACATATGCCTTTGATACCCACCCAGTTCCTCTCCCCAATGGAACCACTTCTTAATTTCTTGTGTTTTTTCATAAAACATTTACATGTATGTAAATCTAATAACGCATACCCTAACCAACACTCCATATTTCAGATGTATACAGACAGTGTCTTTCTTTCTGGGTCTCTCTCTCTCTCTCTCTCTCTCTCTCTATATATATATATATATATATATATATATATATATATATATATTTCTTACTGATATCCCTGTGAACATTGTTCTCCTTAAATAACCACATAATTCTATGTTATAAATATGAGATCACTCCATTTACCAGTCATCTCTCAACAAGTAACTAAATTATTTTCATTCCTTTACATTGCAAAAATTAGCTAATTTCTGTGAAGACATTTCAGTGCATGGGATCAAACTCCAAAACCTTATATTTGCAAGGAAAGGTAAATGCTCTGTTAATGAGCCACATTCCCAACCAGCTAGGCGTGTCTTGAATTCATTTCTAGGTTCAGTTTGTTGCGGTGGAAGTGATGAGTCAAAGAAATGTGCTTTTCTTGCTTTGCTTCATTATGAGACGGGTTCTCTACATCTAAATAAACAGCCTGAGACTCACTGTGTAGCCAAGCTTGTCTTGAATTCATGATCCCCTTGCTTCCCATTAGAAATGGGCATTTAAAGCTTTAGTAGATGTTGCTAAACTGCTCACAACAAAAGTAAAACCAATTTGAATCTCCAAACTAGTATATAGGAAGGCTTGTGTTCTTACACAGTTGCCAGCATTTTGTATTCTTTTTAAATTTTTGACAAGCTAATAGATTAAAAGCTCTAAATCTCTCCCTGTAGTTTTCAGTTCCTTATGAGTAAAACTGATTATTCCATACTTATTTAACACTAAATTATTTACTTATTTTTATAGAGCTTATAGAACTTTTTAATTGAGCTGCATACTTTGTATGTATGCATAATTTACTTTGTAAATTAATATAGTAGTCTTTTTTTAGTAGTAATGTGTTAAAAAGCTATTTTTTATTTGATGCAATTTAATTTTATAATACTTATTGTCAGTATTGTATGCTTTTGGTGCTGAAGACCTAATTCAGGACCTCTGTGGAAGGGCTACCCACCACCCCCACATTTTCCCAGAGTACTCTTGAGTAGGAGCAGCAGGAAATATTAGTTAGAAGGGTAGAGGGGAGAAAAACAGATAGAAAATACAGGATAGCCTCAAGATGATCTGGGTCCTAATCCAAATGGGCCTGGGTATTTTTAGGAATGCCAAGGGGTGGCACAAAAGACCTCCCCCCAGCACAGCCAAGTACCGACCATCTCAGACACCTGCACTCAGGCCTGTGGTCCAATCATCCTCTCTATGCAGACCTGCTGGGTAAAGCCACTAGAAAACCTGAAAATGGGCCCCAACAGACCTCATACATACTAGGCAAAGTGCTCTGCCACTGACTACACTCCAGGCCTAGTAATCTTTATTTTTATAATTGTGCGCGGAATTTCCAGTCCTCTTGACTCAACCTCACAGGTGTCTGGGATTGCAGGAATGTACAACTAGGTCTTATGACTGTTGAACTTTTGGCAATTGAACCAGGGCCACCAGCATGCTAGACAAGCCCTCTTCCACTGCGCTCCCTCCCCAACCCTTAATATTTTGAGACTACGCCAGACTATGTGGCTCTCCTGGTCCTATACTAGTTATACAGTCCAAGCTGGCTCTGGTCTCTTAATTCACCTGCCTCAGCTTCCTGCGTGCAAGCATTGCAGATGGGCACCACTACATCTGGCTCCTATAGGGCCATCTGTGTTTGATGCCACCGTACCATCTTGTGGTGTGACTTTTCAGCTCTGGCAGAAGCCTGCTGCTCTCTGCAGAGCTCAGAGATTTATTTCAATAACCAGTTTGTACAAATGGGGGGATGGTGTCCCACAGTTCTGAAATATCTTCTCTTATTCTCCCTCCAAAATGTTCTGTGAAGTCAAGTGCCTCTCTAGCCCCGATGAACTTCCAACAATCAGATTCTATTTTGCCCTAGTAGGAAATACCCTGAGGCAACACTATAGCACTGTCAAAGTCAACCCTAAGAGAGACAGTCTAAATTTAAATTGATTATCTTAAGCTTTGCACATTTTATATGAGATAATTACTGTACATGAGAAACTTATTTTGAAAATGTGGAGCAGATATTTTTAAATCCTCCATAGCAAGAATATCTGAAGGTTTTGAATACCATAATTATGCACAGTTTATGAAACAAAGGAACAGATCCAGCAGCATGTTAGTGAAGACTGTTTAGTACAGATCGAGATTGTTTTGTTTTTCTTCCTTCCTACCCAGTATTTTACAGAAGCATTTCAACTGCTCATCTCTCTTGCAGAACAACCTTTTAAAAAATAATCTTTCCAGCATTTAAAGTATTCTACTATTCTACTAGATAAACAATTTTAATACAATGACCAGAAAAACATACCCTTCAGGACCTGTGCAGCAGTCCTGACCTCCATCATATATAGCTCAAGAATATTCTGATAATATTGTACCTACTGTACTGAACATGTTCAGACTTTTGTTGTCACGTTGCTTGAAATTATAACAACTTATATAGCATTTATATCATATTGGTTAATAGAAGTAATCTAGAATTTACATTAAATATATAGAACAATGCATGCAGATTACATACAAATACTATGCCATTTTTACATACTTGAATGTCTGGGAATTTGGGTGTTTGGAGGGGGGTCCGAACAGTCCTCACCATGGGCACAGGGATGAATGCAATGAGAAGTCTTGGGTTAAAGATGAAAGATACTGAGAATCTTGGGTTAATCTGAAGAAACCTTTAAACATTGTTTTATAAGGGATAACCAAAGTTCCTTACTATCCCAGAGATGGCCTACAGATCATCTGCAGGCTTTGTCCTATGCTGTGTGTTCAGGTTCTACAGACTCGGGGCCTTTCAGTACTAAAATCAGGCAAGTCCTCAGCAGTCTAGACAGGAAATGAATACTGAGAACTCCTATCGGAATGGAGCAAGCAGATGTGTCCTTGAATGATGAAAAGCCAAGACAGGATTAGGTAGCAACTGTCACAAGCTAGAGCATTCAGTCAGTCAGGGGTGCCTGCAGGCTTGGAGCAATAGCTCTGACATCAAAGGATCTACAGACAAGGCCCGACACAAGCAATATTTAAAATGTGAATATGTTGAAGGAATAACTGTGAGACATGAAAAGAGTTTGTGCGTAGAAACAGGAACTCATTTCATATGGATCTGGACCTAGATGTGAAAAGAGAAAGAAGGGCAGGGATGAGAAAAGAGCCTGGCCATGTTCAGGGCTTTGATCCTAAGCAAAAGCCAAGAGAGGAGGGCTTTCACAAAGACATCCAAGTTCACATGCTTCTCTGTGCCAATATGTACTCCTCACTTGATGATCACCACCCTATATGACAAGGAGTACTTTCCTGCTGTGAGACCATAAGATGGGATGACTGAATGCTTCCACCACTGCTGGCTGGATAGCTGAGCAATCTAATGTCTATGACTTTATGCTCTTTTCTCATATGGCCAGTGGAAGAGTACCAGTTCACAGGACTGTTGTGCACACAGTGCTCATTCAGTAACTGGCAATGCTGCTATCATACTTATTTACTGGGGCATGAAAAATAATCTGCCTAAGTCTGCAGAGCTGGTAAGTAAGCACCCAAGTACTGTGCTCCAAGCAGCTGGATTCCAAATGTGCTGTATTCCTTCCTGTTTATTTATTTATTTGCTTTTACCTGTTAACTCTTCCTACTTCACAAAGTGAGCAGAATGATCTGTTTAGGGAGATAATTCTGTTATTATAAAAGATGTGCTCAGGAGATGAAAATAGAAGATGTAGACGAAGTTATTTCTTCAATCTGCACTGAAAATCTTGACAGTCGAGATGGGAAAGAGGGGAGGATGCCATGGTGGTTAGATGCTTTGGGGAGTTGGATGTCTCAGAATGGAGTATCTGGATTTGTGATGAGTAAGGGAAAGGGCAAAAGGAAGGGGTGGTCTGCAAAGGTTTTCTTTTTCTCTGTAGAAATTCAAAATCCATGTGAATTAAAGGATATAATGAAAATAAGTTTCCATTTATCTCATCATTACCTGACATCTTTCTACATTTTAAGGGACTAAAGTCACTGTTGATTTGAAATATTAGCATCCCTACACTCAATGTCAGCTTTTTTCCAACGTAAATAATTTTCTAACAGTGGAGCCTTTTTTTTTTTAAAGAGACTGTGGAGCCTTCCCTCTGGGTCAGACAATTTATATATGTTAAGCTTTGTGTTTCCCTCCCCAAACTCTGTTTAGTGCATAAATTTCACAGTCAAATTATTTCCAATAATATTTGAAATTGACTGACAATAGTGGCAATTAATCCTGACTATCAATTAGATTGGACTGAAAGATGCCAAGAATAAGTAAAGCACACCTATAGGTGTGTGTGAGAGAGATTTTTTTCCATCAATGACTAGAACTTAAGGGCTCTCTCTGATCTACTCAATAGTTCAATCTATGGATGGATTAATATTTTGAATAAACTATTGGAACGTGATGGAACTGGTCCTGGTTGAAAGAAGTAGGAGGAGTATCTCTCAGGGCATGCCTTTCCCACCTCCTTCCTATCTTCATGATGTCACAGTTGTCACCTGAGTTGTACTGATCAGATGAATATCATTCAAGTGCAGGTAGAGCAAGTTTTACTTCTGGCGAGCCTTTCTCCATTCACAAAGGGTGTGAGTGGTTTGAGCTGAGCTTGTGTAAGCAACTGCAGCTGACCTAGCTCCCCGGCTGGTGTGAGTGCAAAGGCTCTGCTCTGCCCCTGCCTTCCCACCATGGTTGAGTAAAACCTCTGAAGTGGTGAGTCAGTCAGTCTTTCCTCTTGAATTGTTTACGTCAGGTTCTGTAACAGTGATGCAAAGTTGCTTACCTCAGTACCGCTGTTCATTCCTGATTGTGAGTTTCCAGCCAGAAAAGTCCTTCTACCAATCTTCTGCATGGCTCTGCCTGAAAGGATGTACTACTGTCTCCAGAAATTCCACAGGAAGCAGGGATGTGGCTAAACAGTCTCAGCTGCAGTGGCTGATAAGGCCTTATCATTTAAACCTTCCCAATCCTTTACTAACTGAAAAACACCAGTGCTATTCTGCAGAATCAAAATCTGGTCTGCCTGAACTGGATGGTATGTGTTTGATCATCACAATACACGTATTAAGTGACTACTGCAAGTGAAGACTTGTGCAAGATTCTAAGATTAAAAATGAATTCATAAGGCTTTTATTTCCTAACTGTGAAAGAATTATTAAAGTTGCAGATTTCAAGATTGTGCTTCCAAAAATCATGGTTTAGTGGGTCTTGGAACATGTCTATGAATCTGGATTTTATTTAATAAGCTTTGCAGGTGACCCTGATGCAGGTTGGGAAATTCTCACAACCAGTGGTTCCAACATGACTCTACATTATGCTACTTTGGGACCCCCAAGAAAAAGACCTTTAGTCATTCAAAGCCTTGGTTTCTATCTAAGGAAGAAAGGTCATTTTATACAATACAGAGTTGTGGGTTTAATTCTAAAATGGGATCAGCTACGTATTTTGTGATAGCAACTGTAAGTAAAATGCAGGGCCTTTGGTTTAAAAATGTTTAATAAGGGGGGAGAACAAAGGAATCTGTGGCTGATATGTAGAACTGAATGGTATTGTAAAATAAAATAAAAGGAAAAAATGTTTAATAATTTCAAGAGAAAATGCGGTATAATTAAACCAAGTGTGGTTCTCTGGGGTGTTACATAAATCATAGATTTGTGAAAATTACCTGTAAACATATGTACTTACACAATAAG
The DNA here is from genome assembly GCF_049852395.1 of Peromyscus maniculatus bairdii. Classification (NCBI taxonomy): domain Eukaryota; kingdom Metazoa; phylum Chordata; class Mammalia; order Rodentia; family Cricetidae; genus Peromyscus; species Peromyscus maniculatus. The sequence goes on from NC_134853.1 coordinate 22,388,660, forward strand.
TAAACACATCTCGTCTACCTTCACTCAAAAATGTTCAAATGTGCAAATTTTACTTGCAAAGGCCAGCACACTGTTCACATGGGAGAGTGAGTTAAGGATGCACAAAGGCAGCAAATGCCCAAGCCCAGGCTTGTAGGAAGAGAGGTATTTCTATTAGAAAGTAGCTAGATCCAGGTGAGTCGAACAATGAAAAGAAACCAGTTTAATACTGCTGCTAAGCTGCTGATGCCAACTGAAATTAGTAAAATTAGCATCTGAGGATTAAGGGTATTAAGGGAGTGGTGTGGAGGAGCTTAGGATGTCATCCCTGCAACACATCTTCAAGTGGGATATAAATCTGGGCCAAAAGCGTGATCTTTCCTTTGGGCTTTGTCCATGAGCTGCCTAACCATTAACTGTCCACCAGGGGGCAGGGTGGATCCTGGTAACCTGGTTTCCAAACTATTTCTCCTTCCTCACAATTGCTTCAAGAGATTTGAGGCTATTTCATAACCTTGGTTCTCGGGATACAGATCGACATCTCCCTTGGTAGTGATCCACATATCTGTTGTCCTAGTTTTATTTTATCTTCCTTTTTTATTGCAAAGAATCAGTATGTTTTAAAAATTAGTTTTTTAATTAGAATTTAATACTCACTACAGGGTAGTGCATTTATAAATACTTTACATGTATTGGTTCACTTAATTCTCACAATAACCATACTGAGTGGCACTCACATTATTGAGTTTTTAGAAATAAAGGAACATATTAAGTACTTCTGTCCTGAAGTTCCATCATAACCATGCATATGTTTTGATTATATCTTTCCTACATATTCCATATGAAAAGTTTCAGATACACACTTTTATATAAAAGTACAAATTTATCTCATTAGCTATATTGTTTGTTTTAGACAATAGTACTGCACTATAGACATTGTCTGTGTTACCTATTTCATATTTATTATGAATTTTCAAAATACATGTAGATGTATTTTATACAATGAATTTAATATATCCTATTATGTTTGGTACACCACAATTTAATCATTCCTTTTTCTCTATCTGGATTGAATGATTAATTGATTGATAGATTTTAAAAGGTCTCTCTGTAAATGTCAGATAACCGTGAGTTCCCAGTTCTCTGGCCTCAGCCTCCAGAGCACTGGTATTACAGGCATGTGCTACCATCCCGGCTTGTTTCATTTCTTTGGCATTTCAAGTGACTCTGTAATCAATCACACTTCAGCTATGCCTGTTCTTTCATGTGACGAAATTTCTTTAGTACAGATTCTCAGAAGTGAAATTGCTTTGTCAGAAGGTATTCAATATTTATTTTTTAATATTAGCAGATTGTGCTCTCAGATCCTCTCCTATCCACTAGGATTTGTTTCTTATCTGTGTCAGAAGAATAAAAAGTATAAAACCTGCTCTGAGTGATAATTAAACATACTAAAGATGAGGTGTTATTGTATTTTTACTGCAAGAAGCAGGCTATAGTAGATGCTCTAACTGACCTAGCCAACCAGAAACACCCTACTATTGATTGGTAGTTTTCTCTGAGTTCCTGAAATGCTTCAAGTATGCTAGAAGAGGCAAAAGAATAAAGGCATCTTTTTAATATTAGGATCGTTCTATGGATAGAAAAGTTACAGGCATGAAATGAGCAATTTTCACTCTTCGAGCGAGAACTCCAGATAAGGTACCAGGAAGCCAGTTACTTCATTTACTTTGGTTAGAGAAGTTCATTGCATCCCTCTTCTACTCTAAACCCAGAACACACGAAAAAATAGTAAGTAAAGTCGCTGTCTTCGCAGATGGGTAGGAACTATGGATAACTGTATTTCAAATGAACACATGAAATGACTTACCCAAGAGCACACGGTTGGTAATGGCAGAGATAGTAATGGACTCCAGATAATACAATCCATTAAATATGTAATAAATATTTGTGAATGAATATGCTGAGTATTCTTTACATACATCACTGCTTCTGCCAGTATACATGCATAGAGACCAAGAGACAGAGAGAATAAACAGTCAGACAGACAGAGATCCCTTCTAGCTGGAGACATTTTAAAGACTTATTTTTATTTTATGTGGATGTGTGAATGCCTATGTATGTATACCAAGTACATGCCTGATTCTAGAGGATACCAGAAGAAGGTGTCAGATTGGATCCCATGAAATTGGAGTTACAGGAAGTTTTGAGCCACCTCATGTGGGTGCTGGGAACTGAACCCCAGTCCTTTTAAAGAGCAGCAAATGCTCTTAACCAGCCCTGAGTTGGAAACATTTAAAAAGCTAAAATGAAAATGTATCTGACTATTGCCTGAAAGGATGAGAGGGATTTGAAATTTTAGCATCTTTACACATCTAGAAAAGACAAAGAACATGACACCAGAATAGAAAAAGGCAAATAAGTTTGAGAAATTTTCAGCAAGTCTGATCACTATTGTAAATACTAAAGAGGTTAACAGTTCTAGAGTTTGGGCAATATGCAAAATACATTCTCATTTTGATGTTTGCTATTATAGGAAATGCTAAATGCAGAATAATTTTTCAATATTTTATTTTGTTAGAAGAAAAAAAATGAATGTGTCAACAAAAATTAAATCATTCTGAAAAATTAATTTTCACTTCCTCTATTCAAAAAAGAGAAGCTTCAGAAAACCAAAAACATGATACTAAAACTGCAGAGGGAACAGAATGTTTGTGTGTATTCTGAATCTCAGAAATGTATCTGCAAATCATACAAAATGTCAGGACTTCCCCATGCAGTACATCTGGTTAGGTCTGGATTAAGCAACTCCATGACTTAATTAAATGTTTATCAAGTCAAACCTTCACTTGAAAATTATTAAGTCGAGAGATACAACGTGGCCCTTACTGTCTGTGTCAGAATGAATGACAGGTCAGCTTGTATGAGTGAACTAGTACCTTTCACTGAGGAGTTTCACTGGGAGATAAAATAAATTGTTTTTAAAATGGATCAAACTTAGCACACACACACACACACACACACACACACACACACACACACACACACACACCAAACCTCTGTTAGTGAACATTTGTATCTGAAATTATATGGTATGTTCCTCTCTCTGTTTCCCATATATGCAAACATGACCTAGCCAACATATCTAAGAACTCCAATCACCTAAGACAACTGTCATTGAGCACAGAATGCATTATACTGTCCAGATGGAAGGATGCTGGTGTGCTCTGTTAGGTAGGAAGGAACTGTAGCAATCAAGCTTGATGTGAAGATGTGATTTTCAGGTCCATAAGATGGCTCATTGAGTAAAGATACTTGTCTACCAATCCTGATGACCTGAGTTCCCTCCCCAGAACCTACACAGTAGAAGGAGAGAACTGACACCCTCATGGTGTCCTCTGACCTCCACACACACCATGCATGCACAACATTAACCCATAAAATAAATGTGTGACTTCCAGAATCAAGCCACATCATAGTTGCATGCCTTTTAGAGCATATATTTAGTATAATCACCAAGTTATACACTGTTCACTTGAGGCCAAAGGAGGGAGTTCAGACTGAGTCTTCAGGGCTTCCATCTAAAAAATGAATTCAAGTCTTTTTATATACAAAAGTGACTGTCCTTTAGAACAGTCACTAGTGTTATAGGATATTATTTTTAAGGTGTGTTTACTTTTGCTTATGTTTCATTTTTTAACTCTGTGAAGCTGTGTTACTGTGCCTGTCTAAAACACCTGATGGTCTAATAAAGAGCTGAAAATCCAATAATTGGGGTGGGGGAAAGAGAGAAATGGGCAGTGCTAGCAGGCAGAGAGGATAAATAGAAAGAGAAATCTGGTAGAAAGAATGAGAGAGAAGAAAGAATGAGAGAGGAAGGAGGAAGACTTCAGGGGCAAGTCACCCAGTCACCCAACTACATAGCCAGAGATAGAGTAAGAAGGAAAGAAAAGGTATACAGAAATAGAGAAAGGTAAAAGCCCCTGAAGCCAAAGATAGATGGGATAAGTTAAGTAAAGCTGGCTAGCAACAAGCCAAGCTAAAGCCAGACATTTAAAAGTAATAATAAGCTTCCATGTGATTTATTTGGGGGTTAGGTGGCAGGCCTCCAACATAGCAAAAACATCCAACAACACACTAGTAAGCACTGTTTTCATTTTGGGGTTGGGGGTTTTATATTAGCATACCTTAATTACAAAGTATAACGAGCTCATTATAACATTTTCATTTATGCATATAATATACTTCAATAATAATGTATTGAAGTTAATGATTTGATTGCCAAAGAAAAAAAATAGCATTGAACATTTACTTAAAGAAAATGACATCTAGAACAATGACCACCCAAAGATATGAAGAGTTTAAAGGTGTTAAGGTGCAGAATTGCCTCCCCCACAGAGAGAGGAGGGGGGAAGGAGGGAGGGAGGGAGGAGAGAATAAAAATTGCATATGATTTTTTCAACCTTTTTATAAATCAAGCGATTGCAACTAATCTCCCAAAGCATTACCAGCTCACATCCTTTTTAAAATTTAGATTTTCGTTATTATTAGTGTGTGCACGTGTGAATACAGGCACACTCATGTAGATGTCAAAGGATAACTTTGGGGAATTGATCCCCTCCTTCAACGGTGGGTTCTGAAGATTAAACTCAGGTAAAAGCCCCTGAACTGGCTCACCACCATGGCTCATGGTCTTCTGGATGTCTCAGCCTTCTACATGACTGCCCAGTTTCTCATCCCCACCCCCTACCCTCCTACCCTCCAAGAGGAAGGGTGGATTTTGAAGTAAATGTAAAACCACATATGAGGAAATCCCAAGCTTAATAAAAAGATATAAACATTGTAAACTTTTTCATATTAAAGATGTGGTTTTTCACTTCCTATTTTCTTGTCTACAGAGACCAATTTGTAAGAAAATCCCTTCTCAGAGTGCATGGCCTTCTTTAATACAAGGCACTCTCCTGTGTGTTCTTATTATGACTAATCCTGAGGCCAACCATTCAAAACTGAATAAATATTTCCATTCTTAAGCTGAGGAAATGGAGTGCTTGTGAACTGGCTTTTAAGTGGCAGAACTGGCCTTAGAATCATGTTTATCTATTCCCAAGTCTCGGCTCCTTCTAATGTGACAATCTTATTATGATTTACAAACTGCTTTGATATGCATGGTTTACTTTAGTTTGCCCCGTGGCCCTACCAAGTCTGCCCCTTCTTGTCCTCTGGTGCCAGATTTGTTTAAAAGAATGCTCTACTTCCCTCTGTTTGGACACTTGATTGCACTCCCCCTTCAGTCTTGCATCCTATTCCATTGTGCCGGAAAAACCATGTGTGGTGCTGAGCATGCTCCCACCTCACCTAGGCATGTGCAGTTGTCTGCCTCAGGCCACTCACTCTGATGACAGTCTTCCTTTTAGCACTCCTACCCTTTCTCTGCCTCTTACCAAGTCTCATTTCTGCCCAAGAACATTCCTCAGTCATCTACTCTACTTTCTCTCTCTCTCTCTCTCTCTCTCTCTCTCTCTCTCTCTCTCTCTCTCTCTCTCTCTCTCTCTCTCTCTTTTCCTTTTGTTTTTTCAAAGCAGGGTTTCTCTGTGTAGCCCTTACTGTGCTAGAACTAGCTCTGTAGACCAGGCTGGCCTCAGACTCACAGAGATCTGCCTGGCTCTGCCTCTCCAGTGCTGGGATCAAAGGTGTGCACCACCACCACCTGACTATTCTCTCTCCTAAACTGTGTACTTTATTTTTCCCCTTCAGTTCTATGGGCCACATTCCAGACCTTGGTACATACTAGGCAGGCATTCCACCACTGGGCTATATCCTTACACATGAAAAAAACATTTTAAATTATCTTATCTTTTTCTGAAGAGGTCATCATAGACCAATTTAAAGGGTGCCCATATACAAGGAATGGAAATGTGTGCTTGACCTTGAAGGAAGAAGGAGGTTGCTATTACTTTAAGAGTGAAAACAGTAGTGCTGTTGACAAAGAATAGAGATTGCAAAGAGAAGAGAAATGTATCAGAGGCATTTGGGTTGTATGCCTCTGTGGTCCATGTGACTGTGGTGCCTGTGGGAAAAGAAGTGGTCATATGCACCAAAAAGAAGTACAAGAGTTCGGATCCTGCTGGGAACACAGCTCAGTGACAGGAGACTGCCATGGCATCTCTGAAGCCTGCTTCAATCTCCAGAACAGCAATATGTAAATTAAAAGCATGCATCTATTTAGTTTTACATTATAAATCCATAATAAAATTATTTGTGCTTATAAGAAGCAAAGGACATATTCTCAAATCCATAGATTTGAGACTCATGAGAGATTTCTCCAGAACTGAGATTTGTTAATATTCTGTTTCTACAGCAGAAGAAAAATGTGGCCTTGGGTGATATCATTGAGTGGTGGGTACTGAGTGATTGCACTAGGATGAAATCTTTGGTGCAAACACACACAGGTACTTCATTCTCTCATCTGAGATGGCCAGACTTCTTAGCAAGCCCAACAAGTGCCCAGACGGTGGCTCTAGCAGAATTAGCTCATAAATAGGAAGAAAAGATTTCTGCAGAGAAATAGTTGATTCTAGGACGGGGACAGGAAATGTGCGAAATTAGCCTGGACCACCTTATAGTGCCAGGACAGGAGCAAGTGCTAAGAACCAAACCACAATGACACAGTCATGTGAAAGGAGCATCAGTCCAACTGAATGAGCTCTCACAGTGGCCAAAACTGAAATGATCTGAGCAACACACTAAAGGAAGAGGCACTGAACTGTCATCCCAGGATAAAATAAATACCATGGGTCAATACTGGTGCAAACAAATGATTAAATTAATTAATAAATAAAGGAGAAAGAATAAATCTCCCCTGTGGAAACATCCCCATAACTATTGAAGAAGGTCTGTGCTGAAGGAAGATAATCATCATCAACACTTCTCAGGGGTGCTGCATGTAGAAACTTTAAAGAGGCAGAACATGGAAAGAATGGATGGTGCAATTTTACTTTAGAGAAATCTGTCAAGTGCTATCTCAGCCAGAAGATCAAAGTCAACATCAAAATGACAAATTATGTTAACATCTACTGTTGATAGGACACAATGGAAGTTATACTTTATGGATGTTCCTCCAAGTCACCCATAATCTGAGCTGCTGGTAAGACAGATTTTAGCAATGAGGCATCCCCTGTACCACATCTGATTAGTACTCCTGAAATTATCAAGTTCTTAGACACTGCAGATCATCGCTGACCTGTGTCTTTCTTAAAAAGTATTCACCTTTTTCTATCTTGTGCCCACAGTAGTTAGCAAATGGCAGCCATTTCACAGTTGCTGTTAATGACACTGAAGTATTGAAATTTTTTCCATAAAAGAAAGTTTCTCTAACTCAGTAAATTGTGACTCTTAGCTGACCATCAGCAACTGTCCTTCCAGCTCAGAATCTGGTCATTATTATACAAAAATATGTTTTAGGTATTCTCAAGATTCTTAAACAAGTTAAAGAAAGACCAAGAGCAGAGAACAAATCTAAGACCAAAGTGCTGAAAGTATTGTCTGGTTTGAGCTGGTTGTCTTATTTGAGCTGGACAAAGGACTTGAAGCTGTGGCTTTGAAAGTGGTTGTTTATTTACTGCAGTTGGTACTGTGTGGGCATTGTATACAACCTGAGCAAGTGATGTATACTTGGAATGGAAAAGAGGTTTCACAGAGAGGCAGGTTAACATTACTGCCAACAAATTCCTGTCAGATTGGAGCAGGGTAATCTGAAGGTACATATTCCCCAGCCTTGGTGCCCAGATCTGTGAAGTCTCAGCAGTAAATTGTCAGGAGGCTTGAATGAGAACATGCAAAATGCTTGCCATGTAATACAAACTCTAGAATGACTAATACTTGTTTATAATTTTTGAAGTAGAGTCTCACTATATAGCTCAATTTCGCCTCAAACTTGTGGTCCTCTGCCTCAATCGCCCAAGTGTTAGCATTACAAGTGTGTTCCACTATGCCTAGCCTAAAAATGTACTTCTAACAACTTAAAGTAGTTTTGAAATTAAATGACTAGTCTATGATTTCCCCAGATGCTGATAAAGGAGGCATAGAATCAACTATTAGAAAAGGGGCTAAAAACAGGGGTGTTGGTAGACTATGAGTAGTAGTGAAAATTACCCTGCCAGAGTAAGTACCAATCCTGGATCTGTCAAGAACTTTATCTAAATTTATCTGTGAACAAAATTATGTAAAGCAAGAGTTTGAACTAGGTAGATAACCAGGTGACTTGAAGCTAGCCACCATATTCATAGCCATGGAACTTTAGGGGTATTATGGCAGGAGAAAGTTATCTTCTGAGCAATGTCCCACCTCCAACAGCTAGATGGTATCGATATACCTATGTGTGGTGTATATATGTGTGATGGGGACAAGGAGGGAAGGCAGGGACAGGAAAGAGATACTCCCTAACCATTCATTTCTTAAACAATGCTATGAGAACTGGTGTTATTGTTATTTTAGAAACAAGTACACTCAAAGAATGAGTTGAAATAAAATTCAACCCAATATGTACTACTCTTGCTCTTTGTGATAAGAAGCCAACTTCTGTATTAGCAAAAACATAGGCACATGTAATATACACATGTCTGCACCCTCTGCAGGCCATTACATGTAGGCAAATCCTCCTCACAGCCTTGACTTAAGTTGCAGAATGTCAAGAATGCATATGCTGTTACATTACAGAGGTGCTGTGGGGAACATCAAGTGCCTGAAGCTTACCAAGGACTATTAAGTGGTAGCAAATCCTCTGTCAGGTAATTGCCTTTGAGCCTAAAGGGACAGTTAAAGAAACAATATCATGGTAGTATTATTTTCAACAGATAAAGTGGATTCTAAAATTTCATAATGTCTAAATTTGGTGCTGCTGTTTGGGAAGCAAAGAAACTTTATAGTCAAGTGCCTTGTATGAAGGATAATTGCTTCAAGAATGCTAGTTAGAATTCTCAGTGGGGTAGACTGTAGATTTTCCAGAGCAATGCAGACTTGCTTTTCCACTATGAAATGAACCAGTGTTCAGTAAGCCTGTAATCCATGTGCTAGGCTTCTGCAATAGTATTTCCAATATCCAAGTTTACTGCAATCCACTGCAAGGTGTCACTTTCCAAGTCTACATTATGGTGTAGTCTCCCACCATTGTTTAACTAGAGGACCTTTGTTCATTCATGAGTGGACTGTCCCTTCCTTCCTCCAACCTGTCACCTCATTTTTTCCACTGCTTCTCCCTACTTGGTACTACACATTCCCCCTTCTCTCTCACCTGAAACAAATAGTAGCCTTCTAAATGAAAGGCTACTTTCCACTTACATTAAGGTCAGCTTGTGGGATGAGCTCTCTCTGTGTCTGTCTGTCTGTCTGTCTGTCTCTCTCTCTCTCTCTCTCTCTCTCTTTCTCTCTCTCTCTCTCTGGTCTTTCCATTTCCCATTCATTTAAACATACATTGATCAATCCTGCCTTTCCCCCGCCCCTTTACTCTCCCATGAACATACTCTGCTGAGTGCTTTTACTACCTTAGATGGTCTCTTAGTTTCTTTAGCCTAGGGATGTCTATGTCAGTGTCTACTTTAATGTACCTGTGGTCACTGACACTCTGTAATATCTCCTTATAGCTTTTTAGAACTTTTTGGGGTTCACTCTCCTGGCTCTCCTCCCATCTGACCATGCTTCTTTATATCCTTTAGCCCTTAAATGTTGAGGTTCCTCCTATGGTTGCACAGAATGAACCCTTTGCATAGTCTTAGTTAGGGTTTCTATTGCTGTGATAGGGTAGGAAAGTGTTTATTTGGCTTGCATATCCTGAATCTCTGTCCACGAGGGAAGCCGAGGCAGGATCTCAAACTTAGCAGGAACCTGGAGGCAGGAACTGATGCAGAAGTGCTGCTTACTGGTTTGCTCAGCCTACTTTCTTATGGAACCCAGTACCACCAGCCCAGCTGTGGTCCTCCCACATCAATCAGTAAGTAACAAAATGTCCTACAGGCTTGCCTACAGCCCAACCTTATGGTTGCATTTTCTCAATTGAGGTTCCCTCTCAGATGACTATAGCTTGTGTCAAGTAGACATAAAACTAGCTTGTACATATACTCTCTAGGAAGTGATCTTAATCCTCTCAGGGTTTTGGCTTTTAGCTTTAAACTGCCCTCTTCCTGCCTCTAGCTATCTTTAGGTTGCACTTCTGCGGTTTTCTGGCTCTTTCTTGGTTATCTCTTGCATACCTTAAACTCATTCTGTCCAGAATATCTACATATACTGCAAATGTCTTCTTCCCCTCACTGTCTCTTCTCAACCAAGAACTCCCCAATCTATTCATGGTCCTAAACACTAAAAACAGCATAACACACTGATTAAAAATAGTGTCCTTGAAGCAGGCTGCCTGGGTTTGGTTCTCAGCTCTCCCATTTGTTAGCTATACCTGCCATCATGGACTACATTTACATCTATCTGGGTCTCTGGTTCCTCATCTGAAAAATTGAGACAAAAATGGTACCAACATTACAGTGATGTTATAGAGAACAAATAAAATAAATTTTGTAAAGCACCACATTCTATAGGTGTGTATTTACCTCTTCTTCCATTTTAATATTAAATACATAGACCATAACACTCCCTATAGTTGAAAAGCTTTCAGCATCCACCATTGTCCTTAATACCCAAGCTCCTCCCTTTATACATCATGACCTAGCAGAGGCAACCTTGGGCCTACCTCAGTGATCCAGACTCTGTGTGTGTGTGTGTGTGTGTGTGTGTGTGTGTGTGTGTGTGTTATCTCAAATGTTCTTTCTTCTACCTTAAAAAACTCTGTCCTCCAGGTCTCAGCCCTTTACATCAAAAACTCCACTCATTCTTCAAATTTCAGCTTGAATATCATCTCCCAGGGAGTCTGACCTGTGGACTTCTTCAGGGCTCAACTACAAATCACCATACCACCCAGTTAAATGTTTCTCTAATGCTTGACTATTATTCCAGATGCAGCTACATGATAGACAATGTAATTCTACTGATGAATGGGGCATTGCAAAAGAAATCTGTGAAAGAAGTTCTAGCCAAGTGTCACCCATTGGGCCGTTTCACAGAGATGGAAGCAGTCAACATTGCAGAGACCACCTCAGATCTCTTCAAGGCTGTGCTGGTTGAAACACCATTAGGTATGAACACTTATGTGTAAAATGGCCTGTGCATGTTAGCACAGTCATTAGAAAATGTACCTTCAATATGAAACACTTTTATGAATTTTTTTTTTTTTTTTTGGTTTTTCGAAACAGGGTTTCTCTGTGTAGCTTTGCGCCTTTCCTGGAGCTCACTTGGTAGCCCAGGCTGGCCTCGAACTCACAGAGATCCGCCTGGCTCTGCCTCCCGAGTGCTGGGATTAAAGGCGTGCGCCACCAACGCCCGGCCGAATTTTTATACTATACAGATCCATCGTTTTGTACAGGACATTTAAGCTGGGCCTGATGGCATATATGTGAGAGAGAGAGAGAGAGAGAGAGAGAGAGAGAGAGAGAGAGAGAGAGAGAGAGAGAGAGAGAGAGAAGGTTAAGGCAGGGGTGGGCAAGCCTGAGGTCGGTTTGGTTACACAGAGAGACCCTGCTTCATAAAAACAAACAGCACCTAATGAATCATTCAGGCCTGGGGGGATGGCTCAGTTGGTGAAGCATTTGTCTTGCAAGCATAAGAACTTGAGCTTGAACCACAACTTTTGCAGAAGAAGAAGTAGGAGAAGGGGGGGGGGGCAAGTGTTGTGGCACATTGTTCTAATCCCAGCACTGGATAGGACTTGCTGGACCACCAACCTAGCCTACTTGGCAAGCTCCAGGCCTGTGAGAGAGACTCAAAACACAAGGTGGACGGCTCTTAAGGAATGATACCTAGACTGTCCTCTGACTTATGCTTGTGTGCACACACATGTGTATGGGCGCCTATGTACATAAGAGTATGTACACAAATATAACACACACACATACAGAAAAAATCATCTAGCCTTGCTTTCTCAGATGAAGACAAGTGAAGCAATCTGGGCTCAGTCATTTATAAGCCATTCAAGTTAGGGAAGGAGCTGGGGCTGATATCCCAACTACCAAATCTTCCTGCTTTCTACCATGTTACAGCAATGAAATGATGAACTTGTACATTCTCAAACTCTGGGTTTGCTTTCTGTGATCCTTAGTCTTTCATATTTAACTCTTATCCAAATCAGGTCATACCGAGGGAGCATTTTATTTTAAGAAGTTTAGAAATGTCATTGCTTTGTGCTACTTGGGAGCCTCTATCAAATTATCTAGATTAATTATGAAGTGACTTAATTTCACTATAACATAGCACTGATAACAATGCCATTGTTCAAAATGTTAATGAGACAAATTTCAAGCATTATCACTGTCAGAAATTCTAGATGGTAGCAATTCGTTGTTGGTCATGGGCAAAATAGCTTTCATTTCAAATTGAGGACTAGAGGCTGAAGAGATGTTTCCATGGTTAGAAGTACTGGCAGCTATTCTGGAGGACCTGGGTTCAATTCCTAGAACCCATGTGATGGTTCATACTATCTATAACTCCAGTTCCAGGGGATACAACAGCCTCTTCTGGTCTCTGCAGGCACTGGGCATTCTCATGGTGCAGACATACATCAGGCAAAATACTCAAACATATACAAATATAAAAAAACAAAATAATTTGGGGAGCAGGGTTAAACACGGGGTATTTTGCACACTAAGAACATGTTCTACCCATGACACCACACTCTGAGCCAAAATAGTTGCCCTTTAAACAGGTGTTTTATAAAGGTAAGGGAATGCTTGGTCACTTTTAAATATCTGTGGCTTGGATATTGTGCCTGGTGGAAACAAGGTGAGTCTGGAATGAGTGAGCCATGAATCTGAAGGCAAGCTCTGCAAGGTCCCAGTACAATGACTTGGACACTTTAGTTTACCTCCACTTTCCTCATTTCATATCACAACAGTTTTGAAAATGAATGTAAACACAATTTTAGTAAAATAATGTGCCTGGTATAAATTGGGTTGCAGATGGTAAATATTTCTACAAGGTTGTGTTGCTGGAGAGCTTCTCTCCAGGTTCCACCAAGCCCTGCAGTCCCACAATCCACGTATAAAATAATCACTCAGATGCTTATATTACTTATAAACTTTTTCGCCATGGCAGGCTTCTTGCTAACTGTTCTGATATCTTAAATTAACCCATTTCTATAAATCTATACCTTGCCACGTGGCTGGTGGCTTACTGTCGTCTTTACATGTTGCTTGTCCTGGCAGTGGCTGCAGTGTCTCTCCCCGCTTCTTCCTGTTTCCCCAATCCTCCTCTTTCCTTGTCCCACCTATACTTCTTGTCTGGTCACTGGCCATCAGTGTTTTATTTATATAGAGAGATATCCACAGCAAAAGGAATTGCAAAAAGTAAGCAAGTCTTAGATGACTGTTTCCAAGGTTGTGAAAATTAAATAAGCTAATGTGTATCCAGTCTTTGATACAAGTAGTGTCTAGGGTTCACATGCAGTAAATGCTTAATGAATAACAAGCTCTACCACCCCAATCAATGTTTACCTTACCCAGTGTGGACTGTTGCTGCACCGAGTTCTCATTTGCAGTGAGCACAGGATGATAGTGCTGTGCTATTTCCTCTAGTTTGTAGTCTCACTTGTGATTCATATACCTTTGCTTTCAGCTCCATTCTTCCAAGACTGTATGTCTGAAAATACTCTCGATGAACTGAATATTGAATTACTGCGCAATAAACTATACAAGGTAATTCTTTTCCCAGATGTATTTTTCTTGATTACACAATATAACATAATGGAGTTCTTTATTAACAGTTACTTTACCCATTGGCCAGTTTCTGCAATTATTAAGCAATGCATATTTGGAATATAGTTTTTATTGTTTGGGCTCATTTATGGTTATATGCATGCATGTCATTTTCTCCTATCCTTTGCTCTATGTACAATGCTTTAAATGCAAAAAGTGTTGGTTAATGATGGTAGATGGGCAGATAAACGTGTGGGGAAAACCATATCATAGGAAACAGCATAGACAGTAGGCATTCTGTTTTGTATCATCCATCTCTGTTGAAGATCTTTGTGGGAGTCCACAAAGGTTTCCTAGTGAGAGCTGAGCTTGCTTTACACAGTAGGGCTGCCTAAGGTTGACTATGTGCATGATTACCAGGTGTTGGAAGGGTCTGCACTTGGCTGTGCTTGGGGGAGGTCTTTTGCTCCACCCCTTGACATTTCTATAAATAGCCCTTTAGAAGAGACAGAAGGGGCTGGTGGGTTTTGATCCAGGCCCTCCCAAGGCTATCCTGTGTTTCTATCTGTCTCTCTTCCCTCTATATTTCTATCTAAATATTTCTCATTTCTCCCTACTCAAGAGTACCCTGGGGTAAAAGTGGGGCGAGGCCCCTGACAGATCTGGTTCTAAAATTTTGAGTCTTATAATTAATCTGTCCATGCAATTTTAAGCCTGTGAGATCATTAACAACTGGTAAATGCTATGTCATATGTGCTGCTGCACATCAGATTGTCTGGATTGTGTTACCACCATTAGCGTTAGGCTATATACCATAAGGCAAGAAAATCTGCTGGTGGACACTATCATACAATAAATTAATATACACCACTGTGGTATGTAAATAGTGTATTAAGCTCAAATACATAGTCCCCTCAAAAGCATTTTATTTATAGGCATCTTTTGTTTTATAAAGAGATACTTGTAAGGAGGCATTCCTGGGATATAACAGAACATAGTGTTCTAAGCAGTTCATGGGCCTTAACTCAATCTAATAGAAAAGCTGTGATTTGTATATAATTCTTGTTCCTCATATAAACCTGAAAGATGTAGAGACATGATGCTTCCTTGACAGAAATAACTTAGTATTTAGTTAGTTAAGTATTAGAGCTGGAATACAAATCCAGGAAATCTAACCTTACAACCCAGGTTCTGCTTTTCCAATATATTCACATAGTCAAAGCCAATGTGTCTGACAAGATTTAATATTAGAGTTACTAAATCATTTGCAAAGCTCAGCAAATGACTTGGCACTCTTGTTAGAATAGCTGGAATTAACTACATAAATGCTTGTTAAGTAATTAGACACTGTGGTAAGTGCAATTTCGTTCTTTTATGGAGTTCTTTTTAGTCTGGGCCACAGGTACATTAAATCTCTATTAAATTTACCATGGAATATCCTCCTATGAGAGAAACAATTCCATTTCCACTAGAGCATTTCATAAGCTATGAAAAGATGACTTAGAAATTTCTAGAGGGAAAATTACTTATTTCATTGTTTATAATCTCTCTTCTTTCTAAGTCTTACCTTGAGGCATTCTACAAATTCTGCAAGGATCACGGTGATGTCACAGCAGAAATTATGTGCCCTATTCTTGAGGTAAGAAGGATTCTTTGGCTCAGTCTTTGCCAAATGAGTTTACATACTTGTCCTTGCTTTGACCATGTTGTGTTTCTTTATCTCAGAAGTTATCTGAAAATTTAATAAGCAACGTCATTTGATGTCTTAAGAGTAGTGTTTCCTTGGAAGCTAGGTTTGTAGCTCAGTGCTTGAACACATGGTGCCTTGGATTCCATTGCTGGCCATGCAAAAATTAACCAGACAAAATAACTATAAATGTGTGGTTATGATTCATGTTGATGGATATGTAGAAAATAGGTTACAATTCGCTAAATATTTGTATACTACAGCAACTGGTAAGAGGGAACACTGAACAGCAGGAATCCCCTGTGGGTTGACACTACAGTCCATGATAGCTCTGTCCACAGTGACATCATCCTTATAAAAACCTAAAACAAAACCTACCTAAGCAGTCCTCCACCGTTAGAGCTTCCAGCAAAAAGAATATAGTTCAAAACACACAAGGAGCAGGAATTTGATTATGTGTGGGACACCAAGACAGTGTCTTCTCTGGAGCTGATGTTAACACCCTTTTAAATTTTGTCTTTATCACCTCAGATCCCACCCATGCTCAGATGTCCTCTTGACAGAAGATTGACCAATAGATGCATGGGAGACTGGGGTGGACATCAAGAGAGGCTAGGGTTCATCCCAGGGCACAGATTGCACTTAGTGTTTAACACATTTCTCTCAGTGGCTCTCTAAGCCTCTTGAAAAATAAAAGGAATGCTGTGTCAGACTTGTTTAGGGGTGATCAAAGAAAAATATATTTAAACGTTTTAAATTAGAGTGATGTTCACTATGAGGCTACACATCATACCAAGAGCCTTCAGACAAAAGGAATAAAGAACATTAAAGTATAAAAAGAATTCAAAAGAAAACCTAATCAAGTAGGCCAGAAATAGAAGCACGTGTTATGATAAAGACAGCTTTCAATGAGAACACTCCTTCCGCATGCAGAGGTATGGAATGGAACGTGTGCTTACAAGCTAAGGAATAAACAATTAGGAGTAAACTTCATTATTACAAAGGCATGGAATAGGAAATGAAGGGATTGTTTGGATAATCCATGATAGTCAGTCAGAACCATCTCTCCTTAACCTGGCATGTGAAGTGCTTCCTGGTTCTCCCCATCTACCCGTTATCCAATTTTTCAGTGGCTTCCCTAGGTGTGTAAGTTGTAACCATCCTCCAAATGGCATGTGCTCCCTCCTGCAGCGACCTCCTCTGGCATGGTCTCTGTTGACTTGATGTCTGCAATGCTGCCAACCCTGTCATACTTCTCTCCTTAAAGTTCTAACATCTTACAACTAGAAAGAATACCAAAGCACATCTGGGACAACTACCTGCATGTTGCTTATCCCACCCTAACTTTCATTTCAAGGATTCTAATTGCCATGAACAACCCCATTTGCAGTTCTTCTCTTTTCCCTGGAAATTCTAAAATGATTTACAGGACTGATTATATGCAGGAGCCAGAATGTAACTGCCTTTGCTTCCAAATAAGGCTACCCTGCTTCTGACCCACCCATCATTTCCATGAGAGCAATCAAAAGGACCAGTGGGAATGCTCATTCTCCTGATGATAAGAAACACCTGTTCTAACAAAAGCCTTCCAGGAGAGCTGTTGCAAGCCTGGCTTTGTTATTAGCTAGTAAGTGTGGAAAGTAATGAAGGACAGCTCAGAGCCATTCTTTGCAGCTTTCTTTTGCTGGTGAACAGCTGTGGAATCTTCTCAAAAGGCAGAGTGTGGTTCAGTAGGTTTAACTTTAGATTGTGGTTTGAGATTCTGCATTTTTAGTAAACTTTCACTGATTTCAAAGCTACTAAGCCACGACTTCAAGTAGCATCACTGTAGAAAATATTGTAGAAAATTCAAAGGTTATGAAATCAGACAGGTTGTTCTGTTAGATTCAGTAGACAGAATGCTACTATGTGATAGGAAAAGACTCCAAAAACAAACAACAACAACAACAAAAACAAAAACAAACACAAACAAAAACAGAACTCTTCCAATAGTTAAGAGTAGGGAATGGGAAAGTACAGGGACAGATTTTAGAATGACATACTAAGTATGAAGTACTTCAAGGACCTGAGCATGCAGATGTATGGAATGGAACATGTGCTTACAAGCTAAGAAATAAACTATAAGAAATAAACTTTGTTATTACAAAGACAAGAGATAGGAAATGAAGGGATTATTTGAATAATATATATAGACAGTCAGAGCCATCTTTTTTTAACTTTTTTTATTTTAATTTTTATTTTATAATTAATTTAATTTCACATATCAGCCACGGATTCCTCTGTCTTCCCTCCTCCCACCCCCCAGCCTTCCCCCCCATTCTACCCCCCCATTCCCACCTCCTCCAAGGCAAGGTCTCCCCTGGGGATTCAGCTCAGCCTGGTAGACTCAGTTGAGGCAGATCCAGTCCCTTCCTCTCTACACCAAGGCTGAGAAAAATGTCTCAGCATAGGCCCTAGGTTCCAAAAAGCCAGCCCATACACCAAGGACAGGTCCCGGTCCCACTGCCTGGGGGCCTCCTAAATAGTTCAAGCTAATCAACTGTCTCACTTATCCAGAAGGCCTGATCCAGTTCCATGGGGGCTCCTCAGCTATTGGTTCACAGTTCATGTGTTGCCACTATTTTGGCTATTTGTCCCTGTGCTTTTTCCAATCATGGTCTCAATATCTCTTGCTCATATAATCCCTCCTCTCTCTCACCAATTGGACTCCTGGAGCTCCACCTGGGGGGCTTGCATCTGCTTCCATCAGTCATTGGATGAGATTTCTAGTACAACAGATAGGGTGTTTGGTCATCCAGTCACCAGAGTAAGTCAGCTCGGGCTTTCTCTTGACCATTGCCAGTAGTCTATAGTGGAGGTATCTTTGTGGATTTCTGGAGACCTCTCTAGCACTCTGCTTCTTCCTATTCCCATGGGGTCTTCATCTATCATGGTATCTCCTTCCTTGTTCTCCCACTCTGTTCTTGATCCAGCTGGGACCTTCTGCTCCCCTAAGCTCTCTTTCCCCCAACCCTCGCCCTCCATTAACCCCCCTCACGTCCAGTTTGCTCATATAGATCTTATCCATTTCTCACCTGGCATGTGAAGTGCTTCCTGGTTTCTCCCCCTCTACCTGTCTATCCAACTTTCCAGTGGCTTCCTTAGGTGTTTAAGTTGTAACCATCCTCCAAATGGCATGTGCTCCCTCCTGCAGTGACCTCCTCTTGCATGGCCAGGATAAGAAGAGGAGGGGCCCTTGGGGGAGTGGAAAGGGGTCTAGGAGGAAAGATTGTAAGAACCAGTAGACAGGGAAGTGTGCAGTGAAATGCTTTCCTCTGAACATGACAGTGGTTACACACATGAACTCACTGCTGCTGTGGTTACCTACACAAGACCTGCATGAGATCATCTCAATTTAAAATCCCAGGGTGGAGTAGAGAAGAGTACCTGAGGCCCAACCCCTAGCTGAGAGGCTATTGGTGGTTGATATGGCTGCTGGAGAAGAGAGTTACTTTTCTCTAGGAGTGTGGCATTGCCACTGGTAGGTTCCCCAATGTCCTGGTGGATGACTCCCTACATCCATTCATTTATGGAAAGCATGAATTGGACTCAGCGGGTTGAAAGGTAAGTGTGTGTGTGTGTGTGTGTGTGTGTGTGTGTGTGTGTGTGTGTGTGTGTGTGTGTGCATGTGTATTTCAGGATAAAAAGAATAGAGGATTATGGAAGAGTTAATGTGGATATAAGAAAAACTGAGAGACAGCAGTGTTGCTGGAGGGCTTCTCTCCAGATCCCACCAAGCCCCACAGTCCCACAATCCACATATAAAATAATCACTCAGATGCTTGTATTACTTATAAACTGTATGGCTGTGGCAGGCTTCTTACTAACTGTTCTTATATCTTAAATTAACCCATTTCTATAAATCTATACCTTGCCACATGGCTCATGGCTTACCGGCATCTTTACATGCTGCTTGTCCTGGCGGTGGCTGGCAGTATCTCCCCCTCCTTCTTCCTGTTCCCCTAATTCTCCTTTCTCCTTGTCCTGCCTATACTTCCTGCCTGGTCACTGGCCATCAGTGTTTTATTTATATAGAGCGATATCCACAGCACTTCCCCTTTTCTTCTTTTTTTAAAAAGAAAGGTTTTAACTTTAACATAGTAAAATTACATATAACAAAACAATTATCAAGCAAGAATTACAGTTACAATATTAAAGAAGATATCCTATCTATCTTGTATTTGTGAGTTTAAGGTTTTATATCTAACTTATCTTTTATCATAACTGAGGAAATTACAACTATCTAGTCTTTAACTACATCAAAGACCTCAGAAAGATATAATACTACCTGAGAAACGGGAGAAGGATGTAATCAACTTTTGGGAGTCTTTCATGGTAGACAGAGACAGTTGACAGCCTGGACAGTCACCTAATGTTCCTTTGTAGAGTTGGGGCATCTGTCTTCAGCTCACAGGGCTAGAGTCTCTCTGTCATTTTTTTCAGTGTCCTGTAGAATGTCTGGCAGTTTTCTCTGCGAAGCAGGAACCTGAAGGACCATCTTGTCAAGCAAAGTTCAGTGGTCATCCTTCCGTGGGTCTTGCATGTCTAGTCGATCAAGTAGTCCAGGCAAGAACAGTTTCTTGCCTAAATGGCTATCTTTGCCAAGGTGAAGATAAACTCCATATGGAGTGTCTTCGATGCCCATCCTCCTCTCTGAAGTAAATCTAGTGCTGCCAGAAGCAGACATGTCTCACTGTCCAGAACATCTAAATTTTTAAAACATTTAAATGCCATATTCTGTAGGTCTTTGAAGTGTTTGAAGACTACCTATCTATCTGAAATATATCTATATATACCTAGAAGACTTAACTAACATGGCTATAAATATGATTATCATAGATGACTAATTATTAATCTATTTCTTAATTATCCATTACAATTTTAAATGAGTTACATAAACATAATACCTCAAACAAGAATAGAAATATATATACAGTATAACAAAATTAACTTTAAGTTTGTAACAATAAACTAAAATTTATACCAATGTAAAACATTTTAAACATAAACTAAAATCTATACCAATGTAAAACATTTTAAACAAGTTGTTGTTAAAAGTAGTTTCATTAGTTTAAAAGTAGGTTCATTAATCTACCCTTTTATGTTATCATCTCTATATCCTATATATCTATATCACAGCAGAAACATGGAGAACAAAGGAATAGGAAAGAAATCTCAAGAAAGACAAGCATGATTACAGGAAACAGGATTGATGGAATAGGAGCTTAGCAGCCTATGGTATTCAACATAGGTCATCAGTACATAATGACCTCTTAACAATCATAACGAATCAGGCCTTAAAAAGAAGATCAATCATTCCAAGCCACATGTTTCTTAGTTACAGAATCAGAGATGGTGGGTCATTAAAAAAATTCCAAACCATAAAAATAAAGATGGTCTATAGTATAAAGTTTAATTCTATAAAGTGAATAGGACTAGGGATGTGGCCTAATGATAGTGCTGGTATGACATGCATGAGGGATGGATTGGATGAAGGGATAAATTGCTGTGAAGTGGATATCGTCAATGGGCCCTGCCAAAGTATGCCACTAAAAGGACATACCACATGCAGCAGAGTGAGTGCAAGATGTTTATTGGGAGAGGGGGATGAGGATAGTGAAAGAGAAAAAGGCTGTCTCAGATTGGGGACCGAGAGAGACAGGCAAGCAGACAGACAGACAGAACAGGCAAGAGAGCAAAAATAGAGAACTGTGACTAACTGACACTTTTAAGGGATGCACAAGTTGCATCACTGAGCCAGCTTGGCAGGAACTAACACTGGCATCCTCATCATCACAAACAGTAACAATAACACCAACATAGTGACGGGAACAATTAGGGTTAGTAATATGTAGTGATGCACATTTTTGTTGTTCAAACACCCTGGCAGACATTTTTACTTGCATTGCCTTATCCCTTCCATGACTGAACTTGAGTGGCATTATTACCACTTTTATGGAAGACACATTTATTACTCTTGTGACCTACATGAGAGCAACATGTAACTCATTGCAGGGAGCCTGGGAAATAAAGCTTGATAGGGTTTCAAGAGTCATAGGCCATCACAGGGCTGTGCAATTTCCCCCCAGCAAACAAATTACTCCCTTTCAAGACTACAGGGACATTAGTAACACATGCCTACATTGTAATTAGACATGGGAAGTGGATCACTTCAGAGATGCAATTCTGCATGTAGCATGTGGTGTAAAAGATTATTAGATTTGCTGCTCTCGTGTCTTTCCCTTTCAGTTTGAGGCCGACAGACGTGCTTTAATCATCACTCTGAACTCATTTGGCACTGAATTGAGCAAAGAAGACAGAGAGACCCTCTTCCCCACCTGTGGCAAGCTCTATCCTGAGGGGCTGCATTTGTTAGCTCAAGCTGAAGACTTTGAGCAGATGAAGAGAGTAGCAGATAATTATGGAGTAAGTGATTTCACCAGCACCCTGCGTGCCTTGCATTTCTTCAGCACAGGCCCTTTAGAGAAGCTCACACATCCATTCAGACACCTTATCCAAAGTGATATCCAGATGGCAGCAAGCAGTGCCTCTCGCTGTAATTATGCCTCCCAGAGAAACACTTCAAGTTTCCAGTCCAAGCTGGTGCCTTTTAAGAGTCCTGCCAAGAAAGCCCTTGTCTAAATCTCCCAGGAGTGGTTATCTGAGCACGTCTTGAAGTACCTTATAAAGCAACTTCCCCAAGAGACTGCAGCAATTTCCTGGAAGTGAGAGTTTATGTCAAAGTTACAGAAAACAGCCTGACCTCAATGTTCCTTTCAAGTACCCACTGGGGAAACAGAGTCAGGACAGAATACGAGACTACACGAACAGGGACAGTATGAGAATATGGAATATGTGTGGGTTTTCACAACCCCTTTGCTGAGTGGCAGAAACGGGGAGAGGAAGAGAACCGCTCACTCGCTTTTCCTCCTTCTGCTCTCCTCAGCACTCTAAGACTGGCTGGAGTTCCTCACACATGCTTATTCCTCTCAGCCAGACCCACTTCCTCAGCTTTGCGGGTAGTCACATGTATATCCTGCAGTTCACTTCCTCAGTTTAAGAATGACCCTGGTGTTTCCTTGTGGGTTTCTGAATCCTTCCAGTAAAACAGTCAGCAAACAGTAGACATAAACCTCCTTAGTATTTCATCTATAATTGTGGGCAACGCTTTAGTATAATGTTTAATTTTGAGCTTCTCCCCAGTTTCCACTCATTCTGCACTTGAGATTCCATGATATGCATCAGTTGTCATCTCAAGGAACTCACAAACCTATACTGGTCAAATTGTAAGAGTTCACTAAGTTCAATGTTTTTATGTGTGAAAATGACAATGAACATTGAGAAAAACATAGCTTTTTCCAAATGCTTGCAGCCATTCAGCCCACAAGTGAGAAAGTGAGAATTTTATTCACCTCTTTGGTTGTTGGGATTTGGGGCAGGAGGAATAGGGGTTGTCAGAAAGTGAAAGCCTTGACCAAAAGCATTCAGTACAAATTTTCTTTAAAGCACACACACACACACACACACACACACACACACACACACACACACACACACACACACACACATTACCAATATCTATTTTGCTAAGAAAATGTATCTCTATGCATTTGTAAGAAATGAAATATCCTTTACACTTAAACTCCTGTCTTTGTTTTTCAGATTTACAAGCCTTTGTTTGAGGCTGTAGGTGGCAGTGGGGGAAAGACATTGGAAGATGTGTTCTATGAGCGAGAGGTATGGCAGAAGTGGAAATGTTATGGTTTAGATGCTTTTGTTGTTTTTTTATCATGGCTTTTAAATGTTTTCTCACTTGGAGTTTCTTTTTATATTTCATCAGGACAATTAATGCTTTTCAGTTAACATTGTGCATTATTGCTTCCTTAGAGGGTTAGAGCCTTGCAGCTCATATATAGTTTCCTATAAATATTCCTGTACAGAATGAATGTTTAGTGGAAGCTTTAGAAGTGACTTTCCATAGTTAGTAGCTACAAAAGGAAAGCAAGAATGTCCTCACAGATACTAACTCCTCTCAGTTTGGTTCCTCTCACTCCCTAATCCATGTCACCTGTAGGAAGCGTTTATACATAGTTAAAATGCAGGCACAGCTATACCTACTTGGGAAATAGTCATATGGAAATGCAAAGCCCAGATTATTCCCTTTCCCTAAAAAATGCAGATGAGTTAATCACTTGTAGTCAAGTCCTTAGCTACTGCACTATTTAATAAAGAAAATTTTTATTTTTTCCCAATCAAGTTGGTTTCCATAAATCTAGAGATTTTTTTCTAGTATATTCACTTGATGCCCCACCCATGCCTACCTGATTGACATTAATAAAGAACCAGACTTCAGAGTTGGGATGCCACTGTATGCATCTTGGGAACTTTTCTGTACCTAGACATTGGGCATTTTCCAACAGCCCACTTTCATAGAAAGAAATAGAAACAAGACAAATAATCCAACATATTAGAGATCTTTAAAAACTACACAGTCTGTACCAGCACCACAAAGGGACCATCAAGGAAGCTGCTCTTCTCAGGAAAAATGAGTGTCTGTTGTACAGAACAGGGGTGGCCTCCACTTCTCACTGTGTTGCTTAGGGTTTGCAGAGCAGCAGGATGGACCACATACCTCTTTTGCTTTCTTTCCATCCTAATATCAAAATGGAGCAAAGTGAAAAAGCTGTTCAATTTGCAACTTTATTCTGGTCTTCAGGAATTTCATTTTCTTTTGCTTACTTAATTTTATAGAACAAAGCAATGCAGTTGCATGGACTGTAGTTACAGAGCACCTAAAAATAAAGCTAACAATGTCAGACTGAATTCAGAACACTGTTACACTGCCCTGAGAGGTAGACAGCCTTAAACATCTCTTCAGATTTTTTGAAGTAGTGGCCAAGAAGGAATACTTTACCTAAATTGGGTTAGCCCACCAACTGAAAGTCATATATATATATATATAACTGCAAAGTTAACATACATTCCCCAAATCTACCTTTCTTGCTTGTAGTGCTAGGAAACGAAGCTTATCTTGTTAGTCCATAAATTTACTTTTTAAGTTGATACCTTCTACATTTGTCCATGTAACACTTCCTTAAGATGTGTTAAGTTACCTCTGCTCCCACTATTGGTCTAACTTATACTTAAGAACAAATGAGCACCATAGAAACAGAAAACATTTCTAGCTTGTGTGTTATTTCATAAATGTAGTATGTTGTAGACCAGCTGATGGTCCATGTCATCTTTTTCTTTCCTTAGGTGCAAATGAATGTGCTGGCATTCAACAGGCAATTCCACTATGGTGTGTTTTATGCATATGTAAAGTTGAAGGAGCAAGAGATGAGAAATATCGTGTGGATAGCAGAATGCATCTCACAGAGACATCGAACTAAAATCAACAGTTACATTCCGATTTTATAAGCCTGTGATGAGGCCTCAAATGTAGAAACTTATGCCTGTTGAAAGGAAGTTATTGAGGGAGAAAAAGGGATTGTGTCTTACATTATCTAGAATATACAACAGTAAGTCTTACCTATCTCCTCTCCATGAATTGCATGTCCCCTGGAAGTCTAGCAAACTGAACTTAAAACAAAGTGTTCCCTTTTTATTTTCAGCAAACCTTAATCATTTTTTCACATTTATGTCTCGTTACTCACTGACCTTACACAGCCATTTTAATTGACCCTGTAGTATTTTTCCTACTCTCATTTCGTTATGTTAAAATCCTACCTAAATGGGTATTTCACTCTTCCTTTTTGATTCTTCTCCCCAAACTCAAACACTGAGTGCCTGATCTACTTTTTAACCAAAGGTTCCTTCCTTGTAGTCACAAAACTGCAAAGCTGTGTGTAGCCAATATATACCATGTTTGGTGAATAATATTATCTTCTTCTCCCCCCAATATGCTTGGATTGGTAAGCCTGAGAAAGACAGAGTTCCAAGATGTTAGAGGTGCTAAATTTGCTAATAAATTAGGTTTTTTTCACAAATATATATATATATATATATATAGAGAGAGAGAGAGAGAGAGAGAGAGAGAGAGAGACAGAGAGAGAGAGAGAGACAGAGAGACAGAGACAGAGACAGAGACAAACAGACAGACAAACAGAGAAGCAGAGAGAAGCAAAATATGTGGATATCTATATCTGTGGTCTGTCACACTGTTTTCAAGAGGAAAATTCCACAAATTATATTTTGTTCCTTCAGAAGAAAAATGTCACAGATTTAGTATGGTTGCTTCATAAAGCCTGGAACCAGTGGAGAGGGCTGCTCAGAAAAATAAAATAGTAAAATATGTCCCCAATCTTTTCTCTAAATAGCAAGAATGTTCTTAAATATAGTCTGTATTTGCTATACTTCAAGAATTAAATATGCTCAGTCAACAAGACAACTCGGCAGGTAAGGAAGCAAGCATGCTGTCTACCTACCTGAGTTCAATCCCTGGGAGATCACATGGTAGAAAGTAACTCAGTACTACAAGATTGTCTCTAACTTTTATATATGCAACACACACACACACAACAATTGTAAAAATAAAATTAAAAAAACATGCTGAACTAATTTGAACCTTCTTTGTATAAGCATACTTAACAAAGTATATAAACATACTGTCTAGAATAGTATTCATAAACTAAGGAGCACAACATTTTTCTGTAGAAAAATCATTTATAATTATAAGGAAAAATAATGATTTGTTGAACTAAGAAGAAAGCCAAGTTGCCTGCTTCCTGACTGCAGGTGCAATGTACCCAGCTACTTCACGCTTCTGCCACCATACCTTCTCAACCGTGTAGACTGTACTTTCAAACTGTGAGCCAAATAAACCCTCCCCTCTCTAAGTTGTTTCACTGGGTATTTTGCAACAGCAACACAATGAAGTAACTAATACAGGAAATTAATACTGAAGTGGTTATGATAAACTTTATTGTGTGATTCATTGGCCTTTAAAGTTGGTTTGTATGAGAAATAGATTTGGGAAGTTATGGATGCATCTCAGAGACATTGAACTAAAATCAATAGTTACATTCCAATTTCATAAACCAGTGATGAGGCCTCAAATGCAGAAACTTATGCCTGTTGAAAAGAAGTTATTGATGGAGAAAAAGAGATTGTGTCTTACATTATCTAGATTATACAAAAGCAAGTCATATCTATCTCCTCTCCATGAATCTCCTCTAGAACAGCCCCAGAATATTCTAAGCAGCACTTAATAGGACATTCTGATATGAGTTTGAAAAAACAAAATGCTAAGAGAAATCCAGACTGTAGAGTCCTCATCTCATGTGATTTCTAGTGAGTACTCAGCTAGAAGCCATTCTTCTGATATTGTTTTAAGGAATCTAGCTGTATTCTGCCTGTGTCATAAAAACGCGACAGAAGCTAAATTCAAAGGGACTTGACTGTTCGCTTGGTAGGAGAAATTTCAGGAAAGTACAACATTCAGAGCATGTCATGGTTACTACTCATTGCTTTTATCAAGGTCTACAATGAGAGAAAGCATCAAGAACAGAAAGACATGAAAACATGCATTCGGGGTAAAAAGGAGTATGAACAAATTTGAAATTATAGACAAGATAGGTGTAGACAACACAGCTATATTTGCTAAAAAGAGTAGCACCATTAAAGGGAGCCCTCTTGCTCTACACTAGGACAATTAAAAAGGTGCCCTGAGGGCAAGATCCAAATGGTCTTCTTGTTTGCCATGGCTCAGTCTCTTCTCAAGACTCAAGACAATCTACTAATTGCAAGCTCTATAAAATAAAATAATCAAGTTACATATGTCCAGTATCTAATGGCATGGAATGTTTCCATTTCAAAAATGAAGAACAGAAGGATTTAAAAGAAATGCTGAAATCCAGAAGGGAAAATGCCAACCACTGTTTCCCCATATCCAGCATCTGGGGCTCATGATAGAATAATTTGGGCTCCAATGGCCTTTGGCATCCCTGCCTCTCCCGTTCTGCTGTCTGCAGCACCTATGATCTCTCTCTCTCTGACTGGTTGCACTCTGTGTCTATAGCTTTCTTCAGCAGATCTCCCATAATCCTGAGAATTCCAGGAAAACTGAAGGGACTCTAAGCTCAAACCAATTCCCTGGGGAACTGTTTGGGTTCTCTTGTTGTTGTTTTATTTTTTTGTTTCTCAGGATCAGTCTCAAAGGTACAGAGAGACTGGTGCAACCATGGGCCAGAGATTGCCAGGCAGGATACTTCATAAGCTAGCAGAAATCAGTTTGCATGCATGAAATACATAAAAGTGATAGAGCCATGGATTCTTGAACTAACACAGAGTGCAACCAGTCAGAGAGAGAGAGATCATAGGTGCTGCAGACAGTCTAAAGCAACCAGGCTAATGTGCCCCATCTCACTGGCTGCTCAGCATAGTGGCAGTGTAAGATGACATGGAGAACAAGAGAAACCTTTGGCCAGTGGTGACTGTATGCTAATCAGCTCTGAAGGCTTCTTTAATATTAACACTCAGGATTACCACTTTGAAATGTTTTAGATCCACAGAAAAGAAAGACATGGGATGCATTGGAAATAAAAAGCCTATGCAGCCAACCAAAACTCCTCACTTAGAATAGGAATCCCATCTGTGAAAATTAAAGTTAATTTGAAAGGAATATGTTTGCGCTGAGAATTCCAGTTTCTACCACTGACTGAGGGTTTGACTGCTAACTGAAGTCCAACCCACTAGAAAGTGGCTCAATGAGGATGGTGCCTGGATGATTATGCTAGGGAAAGTGAATTGGAACTGTTTTTATAAAGGAAAGAGAATAAGTAAGAAGGTCCATGTGAGACCACTGTGGGCACCAGTACTTTACAAAGGAGAAACTCCTCAGACAATGATGAGTCTACCAGATTCACGAGTACCATTTAATACCTGTAATCACTGACTACACGGGAAGCAAAGTAGGAACTCCTCAATAATAGCTGACTTTGGCACTTGAAAGACTAGTTGTACTAATGGTTAGTTACAAACTGTAGCATGCATGTACCTTTCTTATAAACAATAACATGCACATGGTTTTCTTACAAACAATAGCATAAGACTTATAAACAATAACATGACTGTAGCAGAGCCACTAATACTACTCTTAATCTTCAGCAGTGAAAGTCATCATTAACATCTATTTTGTCAGTGCTGGGAATTGATATTATATGCTAGACATATGCTCTACCACTGAGCTACACACCTTTCTTACCCTTTTGAGAAGTAATTTCATGTTTTCAGTAATTAATACATTTCTATTTTGTAAAGGGCATGGGATCCTCATGCCCATAGCACTAGGGAAACCAGGAGTGTTAAACATTTAGACTTATCTCCGTGGAAAAGATGTGTATACCTTTTTCCATCTAGAAGGCTGGGAGTGGATATAGTTAATAGGTAATCTGCTATATGTAGGGCCAGGCCACACCAAAATCCAGAGACTATTACGTTTATCCCATACTCTTCCTCCCTATACCTTTATCTTGAGCATTGCTTCTCAGTCAATAGAGCCCAAGCTTAGGGGAGATGTCACATGTACTTTGTAGCTTAGTGAACTCTACCTCTATACTATCTGTATGACTGAGACCACACAACATCCTAGGTCCTTAAGCTATAGAACTCATCTTTATGGAAGAGGTCACATGTGCTTTGCAAAACAGTTTTGATATAGTCATGCCTTAAACTTTCTTGTGCACATGGGGTTGGGATAATTGTCACTAGGAAGCTTTTCTCCAAAATTGTGCTGTACTTCAACATGTCTTAAAATTAACTGCCTGGCCTCAGACTCTAGAAGTTAGAACCAACAAGGGCTAACTAAGTAGTATTGAACTGGATTCCCTTCTTGCCTCATGCAGATCATTATGCTGCTGGCCATGGTGTTTGCAGAGACCCCTGCCCCCTCTACACAAACACACACACACACACACACACACACACACACACACACACACACACACACAATTTGCTTTTGTAGGTTTTCTAAAACTAAAGCATCCAATTATCCAAAGTGAACTTGGCTATTAATGCATGACTCACCATATAATATGCTGTCTGCTTTACATTTGGGGTTGTTTGAATTTAGACTTTAAAACAATTTTGTTTTTCAGGAGAGGTTACTAATGTCTTTTGGGTTATCTCTGTAATACCATCATGAACTTTTAAAAATTAAGAAAGTTTAGGAGACCAGTCCCCTGTCATTAGCTCACTGGGGCAAAAGATATTTTAAAAAGAGAAAGGAAGCAGAGCTGAGGGTTTGCAGAGTTTTGTTCCATTTTGGCTTTTATCTGTTGCTTTGTTTTGTCTTGGTACGGCCGTGCAGGAGAGCAAACTAGCTTTGTGCATGTGAGGCAAGTGCTGAACCACTGAGCTGTGTCCACAGTCAGACTTCAGTAACATTCATGATACATTTTTAATTCATTAGCATATTTCACAATATTTGAAGAGACCTGGAAGGCAAAGGACCATGAATCTCACTCCAACAGTCTAGATCCTCTGATTTACCCTGATGGTATGATATCTGTGGTACATGCTGAATAAATCATTCAGAGCCTCAGAAACCTGTTATAAGAAGAAAAATGTGGGGAGGGCAGAGGAACAGACAAAATCATGTCATAAATAAAAAGTGTGTGCTTTAAGGAATCAACACCATAGTGTATGCCTTGTGCTGGGTGTAATTCATGAGATATTAGCCTTACATTAGCAATGAACATTTTAACATCAGTCCTTAGAATAAATTTAATCATTTGGATTCACATGTAGTTTAGGAATCTGATGACAACTAAGACATAGTCTCTTAAAATAATGAATATCTTCTTTATAGCTGCAAATTTTTGCATAAAATCTTTGACCTATTTATGGACACCAGGATAGAAAACTCAATTGCAAAGGTTGAAGAAGGAAGAAAAATCTCACTTTAGGAAGAAATGGATGGACAGGATTTTAGTTGTAAAAATCACTGGCCTGTGAGATAACTCAGTAGGTACAAGGGTGAGTTCAATGTCCAGGCCCACAGGGTGGCAGGGAGAGAGTGAGCTCCACAAGTTGTCCTGTGACTTCCATGATTGCACTGTGGCATTTGTAACCCCCACCCACCCAAAAGTAAATCAAATGCAAGTGCTCCATATACTTTTCTTAACCGAGGGTAAGATGCTCTTATCTACTGAGCAGAGCAAGCAGGCTTCAAGGAGGAAACCCCTGTGTAGGTGGAAAACTACTCCACACCTGGCCAACGAAGTGAAGCATGTCAGTCAGGAAGAGGGCGGAGGGCGGAGGTCACAACCATTTTGAGCTCCAACCAAATTGAAATTATGATTCAAAGTACCTATAAGCTGCCGCTTAAAATTGATGGATACACTGGTCCTGGTTTTGGCAAGAATAATAATGAAATTTTGTGAATTGATTAAGATAAATGCTCATAAAAGATATTTCCTGAAGCTTATCTCTAGAACTGAATAATAAAGTGGATAAAATTACTTCTAGGGCTTTATCGTCAGTAGAATAAGAAAGTTGCTTTCCCCTACTGCCTCATTTTAACCTAGGGATGAAGCAGTTCTATCTTACAGTCATATCTATTTGCTTAAAGCTGAGCAAAATGCATCAAGTGGGAGAGTAGGACATGATCAGGACAGACACGGGAACTCCTCAATAAACACTAGAAATCTAGGAAAAGAAGTTAGAAACTTCAATCCATCTATTTCCAGAGGGCAGCATAAGCCTCCGTGTTGAGGAAGTGGCCTCTGCTGTTTGGGGTGAGGCCACTTTCAGGAAAGACTGCAGAGACAGTAATTGGTTCAACTCGGTAGCAGCTGGACACTGCTGACCCCGTCCGAGCCCCACAGAGAGGCTGATCTAAACACAGGAGTGGTTTGAAAATGTGGAAGCACAGCAGGAAGGAAAAAAGGAAAGCCTCTGTAAAAACAAAACAGAAAGCAGAGCTCAGTTCAGAAGAAACCTCAGCAGAGCATGACTCAAAAAACAACAAAAACTCCAGCTTAGATCCGTGAGAATTACCCACTTGAAGAGATAGTTTTAGGAAAAGTAGGCAAAAATCTATCTCATTGATGTCAAATGAAAAGCATTAATCTCTTTTAAATCAACTTAACACTTTAATAATTTTTCCTTTTTCTTTTTTCTTACAGTTTTGGGATTTTCCTACATATTTACCCACTAGGCTATAATTATTACAGTGTAAGCACTTCATGTAATTAGGGAAGAATATACTCTGAACAAGAAAATAAAGGCTACCTTTAAATGTAACTCAAGGGCACTGTCAGAGCAACCAGGTTCAGCCTCTGAGGAAGTCAATGCCAAGGCTGTGGCTTGCCATCAAAGGGCCCACGAAGCAAGGACTTGAGCACTCTGCTGGGCTTGAAAGACTCACCTCAGATCTGAAACCCTAACAGAAAGTGATTTCCACCTCTGTGGATATGGTTATAGACACAACCAAACAGCACTCTCTTTAAATAGAAAGTGTCTACTTATTGCATAAACTGATATAAATTAAGAGGTTTTCTTTTTAGACAAAAAAAAGTGAAAACAGCCCCATTAACTTTTAGGAATCAAGTAATACTGTCAAGTGTAAGCCCAGAGCCAGAATTTAAGAAAAGGACTTTTTAAATATTCATTAAAAACAGTAATGGAAAAATAGATGACACATTTATTTTTAAATCCAGAGTATTTCAGCTGTTGTGTCAAAGCACACAGCTGTTCCTCCTGCAGAGATGTTCATCTCGCAGCCCTCGGGATGCCACTGCCCTTAGTATCCACCAACCTGAATTACCTTCTCTGTCCACCCGAGAGTACTGGACCAATGTATCATTTTATTCATATGCAATGATGTGGAAAACATCCAAGCTGTTTCAACCAAGAAAGATAAGAAATTAATAACAAGGCTTTCTCCCAAGAGATTGATATCAGGACTAGCAGAGGCCATTTTTATGTTCTTATTATACCCTTTGTGGACTTCAAAACACTCGTCCTTCAAAATGTGTTTGCACATTCTTGAGAGATTAGCATTCATCACATTATCTGTATCAAAATGAGGCACTCTTTGTCTTATAGCAAAAATCAAACTAAAAACCAACAAAATATCTCCATGAGTAAATTAACATACATGATTTCATCTTAAAAATGATTTATTAGCTGGGAAGTGATGGCACACACCTTTAAGCCCAGCACTTTGGAGGCAGAAGCAGGCAGATCTCTGAGTTCAAGGCTGGTCTGGTCTAAAGAGTGAGTTCCATGACAGCCAGAGCTACACAGAAAAATCCTGTCTCAAAAAAAAAGATTTATTTATTTTTACTTCATGTGTATGGGTGTTTTTACATGCATGCTTGTGCACCATGTGTGTGCAGTGCCGCTACAAACCAGAAGGCATTAGATCCTTCTGAACTGGAGTTACACAGTGGCACTCAGAAATGAAGCCAGGTCCTCTACAAGAAAAACAAGTACTCTTAACCACTGAGCCATCTCCCCGTGCCCAATATACATGATATAGCTTAATGTTTCTATTATCTGCCAGTCTACTCCCATGGTCATATCTTGAACTAACAAGCTTAGTATACTACTCCAAGTATCTTTTGTTTCTTTATTCAATATAGCTTGCCAAAAAAAACCCAACTTTATTTCCTCATTGCTATCTTTCATAACAAAATCAAGAAATAAGTTGTGCAATTGAATTAGGATGCTGAAATATAGGTACAAATGGATGTTTAGAAATGTAGAGAACATCTCACTTAACAATGCTCAACTTAGAATTTTCACCTTTTGCCCTACTTAAGTATTATTGGAATAGTTTAAAAATACATTTCCATTTTTTCTAGAACTTCAGTTGTTTATTCCACCTGACTTTGAAAAATTGATTACAGAAGATGAAATACAGTTGTCTAAGTAATATAGTATACAAAAATAACATCTTGATTTCTGAGAAAATGTACTTCTCTGCAGTTCCTGAGTAGCTCCAAATTATGCTGCTCTAGGCATCAGTGTTTACTCAGGGGTTTAGATGTAGGCTTTGAAAACAGTATGTTCTAAACCTCTGCCATCATTTGTGTCCCACATCAAGGCTGCAATGATCCCACCTCCTCTCACCTGGCATTTTCCTTGCATGTTTGCTTTTCTGATTTATTTACCACAACTAAGCTGCATTTTCTATTAAGACCTGGCACACATGTTACTTGTTGTTATTGAATAGCTACTCAAGTCACACAACCCAAGGCCACCGCTATGCTAAACTTGGGTTATTTACAGAAACCCATAGATTTACAATTGGTTTTACCTCCTACATAGGAACACAGTCAAGAAACACAGAACTGACTACTGATCTGATTCAACTCTTCACGTTCAAACTCTCTATTCACAGTGGGACAGAGTGGAACAAGAAAAGCCAGGCTCCCCTTCCCTTTCCTTCCTTTACATTGCAAGTAAAGTCCACAGACCTGAATAAAGCCTCTCTCTCTACTGAACTTTAACCAGTGAGCAGGATTCAGTGACAACAGCATGATAAAATACAGTCATCAGTCAGAAATATGAGAGCAGCAAAGGAAAATAATTAGCCTATAGTCTCCGTTGTGCATTCTAGTTAAAGGTGCCCTAACTCACCACATTTGTAGCATGGAGTCATTGATGGCTCCTTGCTCAATTACCCCATACCCATAGCACTTCCCTTTGTTTCAAACTTCTTGAATGTGTATAAATTCTACATGAGATTAGCACTTCTGCTCATCCATGTAGTCAAGACCATGAACGGGATGGATGGGTTCACTACAGTTGTGGCAATCTCTCCTTACTCTTGAGTTCTTTGTGGTCCTTGGCAATATGACTGCCTCTGCCACATTTAAAGCAGGCATCTTCAAAAGATCACAGTCCTTGGCAAAATGACCAGCTATCACTGCAATAAGAGTGTTCTGGAAGAGAAGAGAAAGTAATGTGGAAAGCTCTGCTATGGCTTTTCATTCGACGACTCAAACCTCCATAAATAGGGCATTCCCTAGCTCACTAGCAAGATTATTTACATTGGAAGTTCTTATAGCTTGCTGATTATGGCTGCAGTTGGAACTTCTGAATGGCCTGTCTGAATGGCCTGCAGCATTGGAGAGTCAGATACAGTACCAAGGAAGGAGTTATTTCCCATCTTTATGAGTGATATGCATTCAGGAAAAAACAGAGTTGGGGGCTAGGGTATGTCTCAATTGTAAAACCCACACCTAGTCTACTTGAGATCCTGGGTTTGGTCTTCAGCACAGGAAAAAAAAACAATGAAAGGAAGCCATAACCCAAATTTTGAATTTTGGCATTCTCTCAGGCAGGGTGATAACTTCTCATGATGCCAGACAAAGTTCAGAACTAGAGCTCCCAGTCAGCATTGTCAACAACCAACACTCTACAGGAATTGTGGCTAAGCCACACTGTTCAGATACATTTAAGATTGGTTGAATGGGACATAATACCATTAGAAGCTGACAAGTGTCATTGGGATATCATAGCTAGAAACTATAGTTCACTGGGGTAATTTGACAGCCACTGGAGTAATTAATATGACCTGAAAAAGACCCCTGTGAAATAAGTTGAAGCTGGTCACATGGATGATTGTCTCTGGGAGTCTTTAAGAGTGCGACTCTCTACTGTACAACAAAACAACCTCTGGAGGCATCACAATCCCTGACTTCAAGCTCTACTATAGAGCTACAGTAATAAAAACAGCTTGGTACTGGCATAAAAACCGACATGTGGACCAATGAAATAGGATTGAAGACCTTGACATTAACCCGCACACCTATGAACATATAATTTTTGACAAAGCAGTCAAAACTGTACAATGGAAAAAAGAAAGCATCTTCAACAAATGGTGCTGGCATAACTGGATGCCAACATGTAGAAGGCTGCAAATAGATCCATATCTGTCACCATGCACAAAACTTAAGTCCAAGTGGATCAAAGACCTCAATATAAATCCAGTTACTCTGAACCTGACAGAAGAAAAAGTAGGAAGTAGTCTTGAACACATTGGTACAGGAGATTACTTCCTAAATATAACACTAGTAGCAGAGACACTGAGAGAAAATCAATGGGACCTCTTGAAACTGAGAAGCTTTTGTAGAGCAAAGGACATGGTCAACAAGACAAATCAACAGCCTACAGAATAGGAAAAGATCTTCACCAACCCCACATCTTACAGAGGGCTGATATCCAGAACATATAAAGAACTCAAGAAATTAGACATCAAAATGCCCAACAGTCCAATTAAGAAATGGGCTATAGAGCCAAACAGAGAATTCTCAACAGAGGAAGCTCAAATGGCTGAAAGACATTTAAGGAATTGCTCAACATCCATAATCATCAGGGAAATGCAAATCAAAACGACTCTGAGATACCACCTTACACCTGTCAGAATGGCTAAAATCAAAAACACTGAAGACAGCTTATGCTGGAGAGGATGTGGAGCAAGGGGAACTCTCCTCCACTGTTAGTGGAAATGCAAGCTTGTACAACCACTTCGGAAATCAATAAGGTGCTTTCTTAGAAAACTGGGAATCAATCTCCCCCAAGACCCAGCTATTTCACTCTTGGGCATATTCCCAAGGAATGCTCAATCATACCACAAGGGCACATGCTCAGCTATGTTCATAGCAGCATTGTTTGTAATAGCCAAAACCTGGGAACAACCTAGATGCCCTTCAACTGAAGAATGGATAAATAAAATGTGGTACATATACACAATGGAATACTACACAGCAGAGAAAAACAATGACATAATGAGGTTTGCAGGCAAATGGATGGATCTAGAAAAAAATCATCCTGAGTAAGGTAATCCAGACTCAGAAAGACAAACATGGTATACACTCACTCATAGGTGGATCCTAGATGTAAAACTCACAACTCCAGGGAGGCTACCAAGTAAAGAGGACCCTAAGAAAGACACAGGAATTGCCCAATGACAGAGAAATGGATGAGATCTACATGAGCAAACTGGACGTGGCGGTAATGAAGGGCAAGGGTCGGGGGAAAGAGAACTTAGGGGAGCGGGAGATCCCAGCTGGATCAAGAACAGAGAGGGAGAACAAGGAAAGAGAGACCATGATAAATGAAGACCCCATGGGAATAGGAAGAAGCAGAGTGCTAGAGAGATCCCCAGAAATCCACAAAGATACCTCCACAATAGACAACTGGCAATGGTAGAGAGAAAGCCCGAACTGACCTACTTTGGTGACTGGATGGCTAAACACCCTAACTGTCATGCTAGAAATCTCATCCAATGACTGATGGAAGCAGATGCAGAGATCCACAGCCAGGCCCCAGGTGGAGCTCCGGGAGTCCAATCGGCCAGAAAGAGGAGGGATTGTATGAGCAAGAGATGTTGAGACCATGATTGGAAAAAGCACAGGGACAAATAGCCAAACTAGTAGAAACACATGAACTATGAACCAATAGCTGAGGAGCCCCCAACTGGATCAGGCCCTCTGGATAAGTGAGACAGTTGATTAGCTTGAACTATTTGGCAGTTCGACCAGGACCTGTCCTTAGTGCATGAGCTGGCTGTTTGGAGCCTGGGGCCTATGCTGGGACACTTAGCTCAGCCTGGGAGGAGGGGAATGGACCTGCCTGGACTGAATCTACCAGACTGAGCTGAATCCCCAGGGGAGTGCTTGCCCTGGATGAGATGGCAATGGGGGGGGGGTGGGCAGATTGAGATGAGGGCTGGGGGCTGGGGACGGAAGGAGGGAGGGGAATCCATGGCTGATATATAAAATTAAATTAAATTATAAAATTAAAAAATAATTTAAAAAAAGAGTGTGATTCTCTGGCTGAAGAGAGTCAGGATGAGAATCCTGATTGGAAGGTAGTAGAAATTCTATAATATAACTTATTTTATTTTTTTTGGTTATACTTTTATTCTAGGTGTTTATACAAAATACCTTTTTAAAAACTCATATGAAAACTTAACTAGTATGGCCCAAGCTTCATATATTATAGTGGAAACCAAACTCCAGCCTTCTAGAAGAGCAGTTAGTGTTCTTAACTACTGAGCCATCTCTCCCACCCCATAGGGAACACAATGTTAACGAAATCTGACTTTCTTTCTCCTAGCACCTATCAACTGCCAGTAATTCTCCACCAGTTATAGTTCCCATGCTAGACAGACAGACAGAGAGTTAAAATGGAGTAACCCTTTATCTGTGTACAGTGGCACCTATCTTTAATCCCAGAACTCGGGAGGCAGAGGCAGGTAGATCCCTGGGTTTGAGGCCAACCTGTTTACAAAGCAAATTTCAGGACCGCTAGGGCTACACAGAGAAATCCTGACTTGAAAAATAAAATACAAAAACAAAAAACATGACAGAAAAGAAAAAGAAAAAAAAAGACAGAGAATGAAGTTGCCCTATACCTGGGCAACAGCACCCCTACTAAACACCACAGGCTAACAGATGAAAATCCCAGTGCTGGGAATGGGTTGCCTACTTCAGAGACATCAGGCAGTGAGGATTCCCAGACTTTGAAGACCATTATCAATGCTTATTGGTTATCCAGAACATGATAGTAAGACCCTACTGCTAAAGACACCACATACTTGAATCATAGGACATGGACAAATCAAGCTGGTACTGACCAGGAAGCTTCATCACTATTGGCTAGCTTCCATCATATCCTTGAGATATGATATTCCTTCACAGGGGCCATGCCCATCCAGGATTCCCATGCTGCCACCCAGGACCATGGTGACACCTGGCCCAGACTGCTGCTGGGGGCCACATCTGGGTCCATGGCCCTGCTGTAGCTCTGAGTTCATGTCCATGGCTCCTGTTGCCACCAAGGGCTATGCAGAGGCATGCTGTCGAGGCCAACACCTGAGGCCATGTTGGTCTTAGAGGGTCAGGCTACCACTGGGGCCATCCAGACCTGGGTGGCCTGTGCTGCCACTGAGGCCATGGTGTTGTCCAGTCCCTAACTGTCCAGGCCATGTCTGGGTCCAGGGCTTAACCACAGCCAGGGTCTATATCAATGTCTGTGGCTCCTGTTACCACCAAAAGCAGGGAGGATAGGGGTGCACAGAGTTGGCTGCAGCACTGGGGAGAACTGGCCCTGCCCCTCACTATGGCTACCCACTACACCTCAAATGGCTACCTACTACACCTCACCAACTGCACCACTCTGGAGAGCGGTCCCCACTTCCTCCCTCCACCCTCACAACCTGTGGCAGGTGGGAGAGCTGGCCCTGAGGTCCTGAGAGTGGGAGAATTGGCACTTCCTGCCATTGGTCGCAGCACCCAGGAGAGCAGGCCCAGTCCCTCAGTCAACCCTGTGGTACAGTACAGCTGACCCTGTTGGCAGGGGCAGAGATGAGCCAGGCTTGGGGGCATGAGAGCAGGAGAGCTGCCCCTGCCCCTTCCTTCATATGCCATGGGATAGCAGGGATAAGGGAAATATGCTCCCCAACCCACCCCTGGCTACCTTGGACAGGAAGGAGAGCTGACTTCAGGAGCATGAGAACCAGCCTCAGCAATCCAGAGAGGGGGCCCTGCACCTCACCTGGGCAAAACGGTGGAGCTGGCCCTATGTGGAGGCCCTAATTACTCAAGGTCAGAGAATCTGAGCTTGCTTTATCCAGCAGATCTTGCATAATGGGATGATTTGGTCAGGGGCATGGTTACCAGGTGTTTTGAAGGGTCTACACTTGGGTGTACATTGTGCTTTGATCTTGAAATGGGGAGGTCTTTTGCCTTACCCCTTGGCATTATACAAAAACCCCTTTGTAATAAACCTCAAGGTGGTTGGCTATTGACCCAGGGACCTCCCAAAGCTATCCTGTGCCTCTGTCTTTCTTATCATCTCTTTCTATCTATCTTTTCCTCATTCTGCTCTCCTCTCCCCAAGAACCCTTCGACAGGTTGGAGCTGGACTCCGACAGACTGCCACAGCCCTGGTGGTGTGAGTGTGGTGAGCTGGACCTGAGGGTGTGAGTGCAGAACTGGCCCTGCTCCTTGCTGTCTTCTACACTTGGTGAGCTAGCCAAGGCAGTGCTGGAGAGTTTGCCTGAGTGGTGACAATAAGGAAAAGCTGGCAGGCTGACCAACCCAGCTACCACCCAGGCCCAGATCCAGGACCACAAGGAAGCCCACCCCAGCATCCACCTGCTCTGGGAGCTGCTGGAGCATGTGAAGGGGCTGGACCTGCAGATCCAAAGCTGCAGGATCTCCATGACACAAGACAACAACAGGATATCCAAGAGGAGCCCCAGTGAGAATGAGAAGGTGTAGCAAAAGCCAGACCAATGACTCATTGCAATGAATACTTACAAGTAAAGATGTATAGACTAAAGGAAATACTAGGCCACACGATGGCTTCCATGCTGAGATTTCTTTTTGTTCCTTTTGTCTTTTTATTTTGGTTTTTTGGTTCGTTTTTTTTTTTTTTTTAATTTTGGGTTTTTGCTTGGGGTGGGAGGGGATTGCAAGAGCAAAGGGCAGAAGCAAGGGGACAGAGAGAGATGGGTGGGATCTGGATGTATGATATGAAATCCACAAAAATCAATATTTTTTTTAAGGTAACTAAGACAGGAGCCAAACCAACGCTTCTTTTGCTCTGTTGTCAGTCAGGTCTCCAAGAGGGGTTACTGTTGGGAACCCATATTGGCTCCTTTAATGCTTCCTCCTCTAGTCATGCCATTGACTGGAATGGATCAGCAGTTTGCTGACCATGTGGCTCACCTTGGAGGAGGCGGGCATTTCTCCCTCCAGAGACTGTTTTTCAGGGTGTGCACTTGTAAGTTCAGCCTCCAGGGTCTCTACTGCCTCTCTGGTGAAATCAGAATTTTAGGGCCCCTTTTAAGGAGTTCTGTCATCTCCTGGGTCCCTCCTATTTTTACAAGGAAGGAGGCCAAGTACTGTTTGACCTCCAGGATTTGACCCTTGAACACTCAGAAGGACAGATTCACCAGACAGCACAAGCAGCGAATGCTCACTGTAACCTTTACATAACATTCAGACAAAGGTTAGACGAAAATAAACAGATTTTTTTAATTAACATGAAATTAGATGTCAAGTGTTTTGACTCTTCCATATATAAATATTAATATAGTCTTATTAATGTAGACTTCATCTGTAAGTCATAGCCTCCAAAGATCATTGATTCTGTGAACAATAAGACATCCTATTAGATGAACCTAAAGTAAAAGAGGAAATTGTCTTCTCGTGTCACAGTTGGACCTAGGCTTCAAAACTATCATCTCTGCCTTTCCCATGCAGTGTCAGGGAGGTCAGAAGCAGCCCAGCTCACAGTCTACTGAGGACCCAGCCCAGTGGGATGAGTCCCTCTCATCCAATAGCAACAAAAATGCGGATTTGCTGGTAATGGGGCTGTCAAAGCATCTCACATAAGCCTTTCCAATCGTGATATTTATTAGTCCACTAATATTTAAGAAATCAGGAAAAATTGTTTAATATGATCTTAACTTTTTCTTGTAAATTACTAGAGTGATAGGAATATTACTAACTTTAATTATTCACCTCACAAATATTTGTGCATTTGCTGAGCACTGGGTTATATGCCAAGTATAACTGAGGACTTCTAGTTCAGAACAATGTTCTAACTGCTCAACCATAATTTTTTGTGTGATGTAGCTACAAAAAATGGTTTATTGAGTTTTTAAATTGTAAATATTAAGAATTATGCTATGACATAAATCTCTCTTACTAACCACATGTCTTAGTTATGGTTTATACTGATGAAGCAAACTCCATGACCAAAAAAAAAAAAAAAAAAAAAAAACCCAATTTGGGAGCAAAGGGTTTATTTTATCTCAACTTCCAAATAACAGTCCATCATTGAGGGAAATCAGGGCAGGAACTCCAGCAAATCAGGAACCTGGAGATCAGAGTTGATGCAGAGGCCATGGAGGAGTGCTGCTTACTGGCTTGCTCCCCATTGCTTGCTCAGCCTGCTTTCTCATAGCATCCCAGACTGCCTGTCCATGGGTTGTGCTGCCTGCAGTGGGCTGAAGTCTCCCACATCAGTCATTAAGAAAATGCCCCACAGGCTTGCCTATAGACCAGGCTGATGAAGATATTTTCTCAATTAAGATTTCCTCTTCCCTGATGACCCTAGCTTGTATCACATTGACAAAATATTAACAACAAACACAACATATAAAATCCACCATGCTCTCAATTCTACTAACAAAAAATATTTTAGTTTTTTAATTGTTTTTTCTTTGTTTTTGTTTTTATGTGTATGGATGTTTTGCCTGCAAGTACAGCTGTGCACTGTGTATGTACAGTGACCACAGAGGCTAAGAGAAAGCATCAGATCACCTGGAACTGCAGTTATAGACGGTTGTGGCCACCATGTAGGTGCTGGGAATCAAACCCAGGTCCTCTGCAAGAGCAGTCACTGCTGAGCCATCTTTTCAACCTCCAAAATATTTATTTAATCTAGCACCTAAATCCAATTCTTTACCATCTTTTGCCTAAATTAGGGCCACAGAATTCTTAGTGTCT
This sequence comes from Peromyscus maniculatus bairdii, assembly GCF_049852395.1. Lineage (NCBI taxonomy): Eukaryota > Metazoa > Chordata > Mammalia > Rodentia > Cricetidae > Peromyscus > Peromyscus maniculatus. The sequence continues at coordinate 22,430,629 of NC_134853.1, forward strand.
ATTCTTTCTCTTTTCAACACATTGGCCTCTTTACACCCGAGGGGAATTTTAAAAAACCAATATTCTGTCACTTCCGTATTTAAAATTCTTTCATGGCTTCCCATTCTATTTAACATCAAATCAAATATTTATCACAATGGACACGGCTGAGAATAGTCAGTTCTTTGCCTGCACTTTTCTTCTTTCCTCCGCTTGGCTTCCCCATGCCTATACCTTCACTCTTACTGGTCTTTTCTGAGACTGACAACCCCCTGAGCTCATTTTGTGGCTATCATACATGTTCTTTATCACTTTTCTGTTGGAATTTCTTACTCTGGATTCTCCCCACTTTTAAGGTGTGTGTGTATGTGTGTGTGTGTGTGTGTGTGTACACGCATGCATGCACGCGCATATGGCTGTGCATGGGTGGATGGCTATAACTGCTGGGGGAGCATGTGGAGGTCAGAACACAGCTTCATGGGATTGTTTCTCTCCTTCCAGCTTTACACACAGACCCTAGCGACCAAACACACCCCCCAGGTTTGTACAGCAAGCCCCTCTATCTGCTGAGCTGTCTCCCCAGTCGTCCCCTTAGGTTTTGGTGTCACTGCGTTAGTTACCATGCTGCGCAACTCTAGAGGATACCATTCATGTCTTGGAATTGTGCAAGTCTCAATTACATAACAACGCTGCATACCGCCCACTCAAAAAGTCCTCCAATCTTAAGGAGGTATTTTGTACTCACCTTCCTCAGAACATTCTGTCTTTGACTAATAATTCCAGCCTCAGTTTGTAAAAACTGATATTTTGCTTTATAATGTTGGTCTTGCTTATCTAACCATGTTCTTTGAGAGAAGATAATGTGTCTTCTAGATTACTACTGTATACTCAGTATTTGGCCCAGAACTTGGAATTTGGTAGCATTTAATATATATTTTAATGAACAATGGACAGATCACTCCCACTATAAAGTTTAAATCCTAGAAGAAAAGGCAAAAGCACAGCTAGGCAACTGGACCTATACATTTTCATTGGCATACAACTGGACCTATACATTTTCATTGGCATACAACTGGAACTATACATTTTCATTGGCATACAAACAGTTTGCTGCCCCCATGTAGTGAAGGCAAAGGAACTGAAACCCAAAGATTACCGCTCTCCTGCTCAGTGCCCATAGAGAAATACATCCTCAGGACCCTAGGGTGACTTGCCATAGGACCCCACTGTTTTCTTTACTGATGAATAACTGGAAATTACTACACTGCTCACCACAAAGTAAGCATCTATCATGTGTTTGTTGATTGAACAAATTCCCATCTGGGCCAATTACTGCACAAGCATCACAACTCACCACTGCATCAAGCATCTCCCTTAAGAATGGTATTCACTGAGTGTGGGGGTTGGGGATGACCAGATCACTCTGCATCTACAGGGACATTTGACAGCACCCTACCAGTCAAGATTCAATAGAAATAAGTGTTAGCTAGAAACTATTCAACTAAGCAAAGCCTTATTCCCATGATCTACAAACACAAGTATCTGCAGAAGATCACTGAAAGAACAGGTAAATTCATTGAGATTGCTTCATGATGCCTCACCCTTTCTGCAAATAGCAATCCAAAATTGACAAGGACTCTCAATCTAGTTTGTTGCCTGTTCAAACACTCAACATCCACCACAAAAAAACTGACGGGAGCAGACACAAAGACCCATAGCCAAACACTAGGCAGAGCCAGAGGAACCCCACAGAAGAGGCGAGGAAGGACTGTAGGACCCAGAGAGGTCTAGGATACTAGGAAAACACAGCCCACAGAATCAACTAAGCAGGCCTCATAGGGGCTCACCGAGACTGAAGCAGCAACTATGGACCCTCTAGAGAAACAGAGGAGGAATTGATGTCGGGGAGAGGGGAGGGGAAGGGAGGGACTGGAAGGAATGGAGTGAGGGGAAACTGTGGTCTAATATAATGTATGAGAAAAGAATACAAGCTAAAGAAAAAAGAAAAAACCTCACAGGACTCTAAAATATGTAAATAACTGGTTAACTCTCCCTCTGATTGAGTCCATTTAAAGTGGGGAAGGGGAAGAGTGAATTCTCAAGAGAGATTTACATTGCCTGCCCTGTCTGTTTATTCAGTGAATTATATTATCTCTCTTTCAAAGTGTTCCAGGCAAGCAGATTAGAGCAGAAGCTTTCAGTATTAACAATTAATGAATATATTAAGGAGCAAAAGACAAATGATGTAAGAAAAAAGAGAAGGATAGACATTATTTCAAACATTTGCAAATGGCATTTAAGGTTAATTCCAAAGCCCTTGGCATCACTTAGCCCAATGTTTGTGCACCAACTCAAAGCCACAAAGCTTTCCTCCCATCAAGAACAGATGTACAGACAGGATGCTCTTAAGCTAGAGGAATATGTATCAAGATTTTCATAGATAAGTGTTCCGGGAGTCTCATGTTTACTATGTGCTGTCAATCTCTTTTGATTATTAGGTAATATTTAATCATGTTTGTTTGTTTGTTTGTTTGTTTGTTGAGTGAACAAATTCCCATCTGGGGCAATAACTTCATCAGCACCACAAATGACCACTGCCCCACAGGAGGCAAAAGTGGAACTCAGGATCTGCTTTAAATACAGTATTCGCTGAGTTGGGTGGGTAGGAGTGGGGACAATAGCCCAATCACTCTGCATCTGCAGTAAATTTGACATTACCCTGCCAATCAAGATTTGATAGAAAGATGTGTTAGCTAGAAACACATCAATGAACAGTTTTCTTCACTTAAATATGAAACTCTTGGGGAAGGAGGAAAGGAAGAAGGGAGGGAGATTTCAATGTGGACTATGATTAAAAAGCAATATTCCAATACAAGCTGAAAGTCACATGGATGCAGTCCTGTGAACTCTGTAACTACAATTCTCTTTCAGGGTAAGGAATGCTTGAATTACATAGATCATGTATCAGCACTATTTTCTCAATGGCATCCTCTTTGCTTAAACACCTTAATAAACCAGTTCCATAGGCCTCATTGCAAGCCAAGAGCTTCGAGAAGGCCATTCCCTAATGAACCAGTAGAGTGACTCCAATTCTGTGGTATATACATAAACGGGAAGGCCTATGGAATGGGGCCTGAGTCATAAAAGATGAAAGTATTTTGGATGTGTGCTTATATTAGAGATTCAGTTTATTCATTTATTGCTGTTTTTCAACCATATCTATTCATGTACTCACTAGAATCTACTTGATAGCCATGGCAAAATATCCCAATAGGGGAATACCTCAAAAACACTTGTTTTCTTCACTGTATAGAAGAACAGAGGTTTGAAAGGCCAAAGTACTGATTACTTCAGAGATCAGAACCTTTCTTCACAATCTCCCTTTGCGGTAACTGGAAGATGTCCAATCTCATAGCAGCCTCTCTCTTCTCAGCCTCTCACTGATCTACCTTTCAAAATGAATTGCCCCCACTCTGCTAGGCAAAGCCCAGCTGATAAAGTCCTTATAATAAATACTTCAGCTCTTGTTGGCTATGAAGCAAATAAATACAATCAAACTCTAATAAATTAATTGATTAGAACAGAAAGGAAAGCAAATCTACGAATCAGAGGAATTTGGATCTTTCACTTCTGATTTCAGTAGCCATGAGGCCTAAGGAGAGTTATTGAATATTTTGGATTCAGTTTCTCCATCTGTGAAAGTGACATAAGTATGTATAGGTTTTGATATTTCTAGCATATCAGAATTAAATAATATGTTTAAAGGCTAGAACACAGCCTAGCATAAAGTAGGTGCTCAGTAAAAGACCCATTTGTACCTACTTGGGATGGCCTTGCATTACAAGGACTTGTGGCAATTTCACTCATTCAGCTAAACATACCAAGAAAGGGGACATTGCCTCCTTTCTGGTCTGTATCACCTTTAGTTCATAGTATGGCACTGCTCAAAGAATTATACCTACTTGTTATGAAAAATGGTAAGCTTGATGTTGATATAGCAAATAGACACATGCATAATTGATAAGTATGATTGGTTGGTCAATTGATTTATTTAGAATAAAATTATTTCAGTTTATTCCAAACTCACAGGTATTGCAGATTAATTCTAAACATCCATCTTCCTTATCCACCTGCATCATGCTGCCCCATTCCCTTTGCACAATGATTTTTCCTGTCACTAGTCTAGGCCTCCTTTCCTAAACACCCTGGGGCTGTTTCTGAGCTTCTCTTGCAATTCCAGTTATTTATCTTCCAATTCTCCTTCCTCTTTGCACTCTCAAGTCCTTCATGACACTATATGCTACCATGACAACTAAGCCCTTAGTTACATCTGTTTTATTTCCTGGGACTCATGGCTCCTTTTCTTTCACTCTCCTCCCCTTCTATGCCTCAAATAAATCTGATAGAATTTTAAATATAGTGTATTCTCATATAAATTTAAGGGTTTTAATTTTTTAAATTTATGTGTGTATGTGCACATGCATGTGGATGTCCACAGGAGCCAGGGAGTGGGGAGGATCTTAGGTGCTGGGGTAGCAAGCAGTTGTGAGCTGCCTGACATGGATGCTGAGAACCAAATTTGTGTCTTCTGAAGAGTAGCAAAGGCTCTTGACTGCTAAGCATCTCTTCAGTCTCTCTCATAAAAATTTAAATGACTGTCTCATTACTTTCTTGAACACAAGCCTCTACACAGAATATTAATTCTTCCTAATAGGTCAGTATGCCCCACTCACTTAAATAAAACAAGGTTGCTTCTGAGTTTACTAAGCTGTCCATAGCAGCTTGCTCATGTCTAAATGACTGTGGACAAGCACTCACTTGTCTACAAAAGTAGTCTAATCCATCTTTTTAAAAATTTTATCAGTGGATCCTCACTGTCAGTGTTATAGTAGTTAACTATTTATAAGTTTTCTCCTTCCCTTTGCCAATTGCATCCCATTAGATGTTGTTTACTGGGTGCCATAAGACTGGGTTTTTACTTAGAATCGTTTCTAAAATAAGAGTGCCTGGGGATCAGAGCAGGCTATAGCACCTGCACTTTGTCATGTTGCTTTGAATTCTCAGTATACTTTTTAGCTTGATGGATTATTGTTTCTTGGGAGTTGCATTTACTTTGTTAAATAGCTGCTGAGTATGTGAAGAATTGGAATAATATCCTTGTTGACAGGAAGCAGGGGAGCTGAATCAACAGACAGATATGTCCTCTAAATAGGTATTTAAAAATATCTTGTGACAATATATAGAAAGCTTGGGTGCCGGATGTCCCCTACAGCAAACTGTATTACAAAACCTTGGATTGCTTCTGTCCACTGAATATGTGTGTAATATCAAAAGAGTGGAAGATATTTTCTTCCCAATGTTCTGCCAAATCTCAGCTTGAAGTTAACAATTTGTCTGAAAGCATTTATCCTTTCTCTTTTACTTGGATAAATTTGGAGGTTCCTGTTTGTTCTACTTTGCTTTATACAGCTGTGATAGAAAGCATAACCAAAAACAACTTAGAGAGGAAAGAGTTTATTTGGATTACACATTCTGGATCACTGTCTACCACTGAAGGAAACCAAGGCAGGAACTCAAGCAGGGCAGGAAGCTGCAAGTAGGAACTGGAGTAGAGGCTGTGGAGGAATGCTACTTAATAGCTTGCTTCTTGTGTTCTATACAACACAGTATTGTTTGCCAAGTGAAGTCAGAGCTCCCAGTAGATCAGGCCCTCCCACATCAATCATTAATTTAAAAAATGCCCCCACAGTCTTGTCTACAGGTCAGTCTGGTGGAGACATCTTCTCAATTGACAGTCCCTCTTCGCAGATGACTCTAGTTTGTAGAATGCTACCGGTATACTATCACACATGGTTATGTTTACAAAAGACCATATTGTAGCAGGAATCTTAAAAGTTCTTATTAATAAGACCAAACCTGAGCCAGGTATTGGTGTGAATGCTGGAAGATCAGAGAAGCAGAACAAGCCATAGCTACCTCATCTTGCCAGTTTCTCAGCTGATCCTATGTCCTCAGACTGGAAACCTCTGTGTCCTCATCCAGAACGACTCTCAGCTGAACTGTGCTGCTCAAAGCCTAAAAACCTAACCAGCCAAATGCTTCTAGTTTCTGGTCTTCACGCCTTATATATCTTTCTGCTTTCTGCCATCACTTTCTGGGATTAAAGGCGTGTGTCACCATGTTTAGCTGTTTCCAATGTGGCCTTGAACTCACAGAGATCCAGACAGATTTCTGCCTCTGGAATGCTAGGATTAAAGGCGTGTGCTACCACTGCCTATCCTCTATGTTTAATATTGTGGCTATTCTGTTCTCTGACCCCAGATAAGTTTATTAGCATGCACAATATTTCAGGGAACACAATATCATATCACCACACCATATCTTAAAACCTCTCCTTATTGTGTAGAAGGAGAGTCACAGTGCTCCTCTAAGCCAATTAAGCTAATTAGTGAGGAAAGGCTCACTGCCGGCTCTTACAGAAACATCAGATACTATGTAAGTCAGACTAACTTGTCCTGATTGTTACTGAGGGAACAATATAAGCCAAAATTATTTGCTAAGTTGACATAGAACATTAAATTTGAAGTGGAAAGTCTATTAGTATCTTTCTTCCTCCCCCCTTTCACTTTTTTGGGACAGGATCTCTCTATATAGCCACAGTGTGGCCTCAAACTCATAAATCACTACCTCAATCTCTCAATCTCCCTCCCAAGTGCTAGAATTACAGGTATATACTAACATGCCCAAATAGAAAGTCTATTTTCTGAAGGGGAAAAAATGTATTCTTTTGTGAAAAATTATTAAATAAATGACACTTAGAATGAACTATTCAACTTGAGTCTGTGTGATTTGTGGGGAAATACTGTTGTGAATTTCAACCTGTGCTGTGTTTCTGTTTCTGTTAAATCTAATTTAATAGATATGAAGCCTCTGCTCAATGAGCTTCATGCTATAGGTTAATAAGACTCTAACACTAATCCTCAGAGCACAAAATTAGCCAGTGATGTAGTTCTTTTGTAGTTAATGCTTAGATTAAGATTGCTTTATCTGTAAGCCAAAGAAACTGACTTTAACTCAACCCAGGGAAACAAGGAGATGTGCTAAAAAGGGCTGCTCTCAGAATGATGGGTTGCCCAGTGCCAAACAGTCAGCCCCAAAAACATACATACAAGTTATATTATATGGACTCAACAGTTCCTATTTGGGAATATATATTTACATGCAAATAAAAATTGATGAAAATAACAGTTGGTGAAAAAAGAGGTCAAATGAATTTGAAGGATAGTAGGGAAGAGTATATGGGAGAGTTTAGAGGGAGGAAAGGAGAGGAAGAAATGTTGTAATTAAATTACAATCTCAAAGGTAGACAAACAATTTTTTTTAAAAAAAAAAGGAAAAGCAGAATACACACTCAATGAAGAGAAAAAATGGAAACAGATCTAGAGACATGATCATAATTGATTGTTTGGAATTTCTCTGTTGGACATCAATGACTCAGCTCAGGAAACCTTCATTTCTTCACACCTCAGTTCATTTTCAAATGCTTGGGAAAGGAATACCCTATTGGCCAAGATATAGTTAGCATCTCTGCCCTTGGATTAAATGCCAAGGACTTGAGCAGACCATAAAAGGGAAAGCAATATCAACAAGGCCTCTCAGAAAATGATGGTGGCCTCAAGGCAACTCCAATTTGGGGTAATCATTATTGATGAGCTCATAACTCTGCTCTAGCTCCATGTAACTGAAAGCAGAACAATGTCTTTTCTTGAATCTCCACCTTTTCAAATGATCACTTTCAACATTTTATGGAAGGACATAAGTGTGTCTGGAAGAAGATGGCACTCCTAGTTTGGGAAGATTGACTCCCACTCAAATAGGGGAAGCAGAAATAGAAGAGGTGGGCATCAGAGCCTACATAATGAGGCTTTGCATATACTTAAGTTATTAGGACCTTTGGTGACAAATGTCAGCATGTATGCTCTTTTCAGGGAAATTTTTCCTAAGGGAAGAGTGTTTGGGTTGAATTCAGGATATGTGGCTTTTTTTTTTTTCTGAAATGGAAAGAATGTGTGCCTTATAGAAAAACTGCATTACAGAGCATACAGCACATACAAGGAAAGAATACAGCTGATTTTGGAGCCTCAAATAATTCAATACTGGTGGAGCTTTGAAATTTGAAGATTATAAAACATGAACCTGGAGGGAAACACAACACAGTTTCTGAAGTTTCTATTATACATCATGAAAATGAATGGGCTTGAAGTTTTAGGCAATGTAAAGCATTTGTAGGGTTTGAGATCTATGGAAGTGATATGATCAAGATAGTTTTGGAGGGCTGGGGAGATGGCTCATCCATTAAAGGCTAGGCTCACAGTAGAAAGTGTGAGATTAGTTTTGGAATAACGATGTCAGCGGAAATGTAGAAGACTGCTTGAATAAATGAAGACTGGAGCTAAGACTGCTGGAGGGATGAAGAAAAGTGGTCTTCAGTTTTCTCTCCTGGGTAAAAGACTGCTTAGTGAGGCCATTAATTGAGTTAAAGAACCAAGGAGAATGCTGAATTCATTCAGAGGCCAAGTATATGCATGAGTTTGTGCTGAAGAAAGGAGACAAGGATGGAGTTTTGTATTTCTGTGTCAACAGTACAATGTAGCTGTCCAAAGGGTGGGCATTGATATACAACACTTAGAGTAAGCACAGGTGATGGAAGGATCCTTGGAGATAATGATGAAGGGACAGATAAAAGAAAACTGAGTTGGAGGATCAAGAATAATAGGAAGAACAGTAGAACAGTGAGGAAGAGACTCACAGAAGCAAGCAGAGGAATGGTAAGTAGGTTTCAAAAAAAAAAAAAGTATCCCTCATCTAGGATTAGATACAGCCGCCGTTGACAGTTCTTCCTCTCATAGAGTAAGTGTGGAGTTAAGCAGCTGGTCCCTGTATCAGGCTCTGTCATCATCTGATTCCTTTTACATCCTACTCTGCATCTTATAGTCTAAGATCCTCCTGGAGATCCGACCCAGGGGTAAGGAGAACAATATCCCTTTAAAGATCTTTACACACTATTCTACTTATAGTTAATTGGCAGCACTTCACCCTAGGGCTTTAGCTGACTTCAACAGAGGCTGGAAGTGTAGGCAGCTCTGTTTCACTAAGGAAGGAGGGGTAAATGGACTCCAGGAAGTACCTAATTAGATGCTAGGAAGTTTGAATGGCACTGAGACTGGACCCCTACCCCACAATCAATAGCCTGTAAAACTAAAGGCTGACACTGTAGGACTTCAATTGCTAGTCAGAAGAACCAGACCTGAGTTCCATATCCAAGCCCTAGAGGAGACTAGAAAGCAAGCAAAAATGATTGTTCTAATAGGTGACAAATGAGATTTGTGCTAGCTAGTTTTATGTCAATGTGACACAAGTTACAGTCATCTGAGAAGGAACCTCAACTGAGAAAACACTTCCATAAGATCAGGTTGCAGGCAAGCCTGTGGGGCATTTTCTTAATTAATGATTGATGCCCCAGTCCATTTTGGGTGGGACCACTCATGAGCTGAGTTCTATAAAAGTAGGTTGAGTTAGCCACAGAGGGCAAGCCAGTAAGCAGCATTCCTTCCTCCGTGGTCTTTGCATCAGCTCATGCCTCTACGTTCCTGCCCTGTTTGAGTTCCTGTCCTGACTTCCTTCAATGATGAACAGTGTAAGCCAAATAAACCCTTTCCTCCTCAAAAGTTTTGGTCACAGTGTTTCATCACAGTTAGCAACAACGCTAACTGAGTAAGACTTCAAAACAGAATTAACAAGAAGTGATGAAGAAGCTCACTTCACATTATTAAGATAGCAGTCCATCAAGACACCATTACAATTTTAAACAAGACACCAAATACAGATACACCCAATTTTATAAAACAAATATGGATATAAAGACACAGATTCACCCCAATACAATAACAGTGAGAAACTTCAACCCAACTCTCATCAATAGACAAATCACCCCAACCAAAAAAATAAAAATAAAATTAAGAGAGAACTCTCTCAGTTAAGTGACACTACAGACTGAATGCACACATGAGACATTGACATTGACAGAACACACCATACAAACAATGTAGAGTACACATTCTTCTCAGCAGCTCATAGAACTTCTTCTAAAACAGATCACATAAAGGACACAAAGCTAGTCTTGACAAATATAGGAAAACTGAATTTTTTAAAAAATGTTCTACCTGACCACAATAGAATAAAGAGAAATCAACAGCTAGAGAAAATGCAGACTGCATACAAAGCCAAGGAGATTGGATGACATGCTCTTGAATGATGATAGGGTATTCAAAGAAACAATAAGGGAATTTTAAAAATAGTACAATCAAATAAAAATGAAAACAGTGTACTGAAACTGATGCAATATGATGAAGGCAGTCTAAGGAAGACATTTATGGGTGCAAGCACCTACATTGAAGAGAGAAGGGTGTTTCAAATAAATAACTGCATATTAGAGACCTGAAAAAACATGAGCAAACCAAATCCAGAGTCAGTAAACAAAAAGAAACAATTAAGATCATGGCAGAAGTCAATGAAATGGAAAAAAACAAACTAAAAAGAATTATTGAAATAGAGCTGAATCTTTGAAAAGATAAACAAGATCAACAAAATTAACCAAAACATAAAGATACAAAACAATAAAATTAGATATGAAAAGGTTAGCATTATAACAGACATCAAAGAAACTGAGAAAAGTTTAGAACATATTTTATTTTGACTAATTAGAGAAACCTAAAAGAAACAGATAATTTTCTAGATGGTTATGATCTACCATAATTAAACAGAGATGAAATAAATAATTTACACAGATCTATAACAAGTAACAAGATTGAAGCAATAATAAATAAAAATTCCTATATAAAAAGTCCAGACCCAGACCCACATAGATTCAAACTCTGTCAGATCTTCAGCACCAAAATTTCTTAACCTGAGGCAGTCAGTGAAGACTGTCTTCTGCCTCTTACAGATCCTCATCCCACCACAAGAGTGGTGTGTACAGACAGCAAAGAGTACAAACAGGAGGTGTTTTATTTGTCACTTCAGGAGGGACAGGCTTTAAAGTGACAAAATGACGGAAAACAGACTGCCAGGCAGGATTTAAAAGAAACAGCAGTGAGATGCTTCCTGAGAAAGTGTTTCAACTCCGGAGCTCTCAGGAGCTTTGAGGCGCCAGCTCAGAGCAGCCCCTTGCAGCCTTCAGGTCAGGATGGGAGCTTCCAGAGCAGCAGGTCCGACTCCCACAGGGAAGTTGAATATCTCAGGAGCAGCAGATCTTGAAAACTGGGAGTAGCTGTGGGGATGAATTCCGTCTTGCCGCTAAGTGCAGACTCTCAGAGGCTGAGGCAGGAAAGAATCCCTCTTCTGCAGCCGGACACTGGTGGGGTCCGGGGGAGGTGAAGGGAATGAGACTGTGCAGGGAGCCTCGGGGGTGTCTGTCCCCACTAAGTCTTCCCTCTCCAATGAGTGAGTCACCTAGGAGCCAGGCCCTAAAGTCTTCAGGCTTCTCCTTCTGAGGAGAGCAGGAACCCCTGGAAGGTGGACTCCTAGTCAGAGCCAGGGGTTGAGAGCCAGGCTCTGAAGTGTCCCTTCTCTGCTCCCTTTGTTGCCTCTTGCTGTAGTACTTCTGGGCTTGCTTGCTTTAGAACATCGAATTTTATAGAGATGTCAGTTGGAACATAATTGGCTTAATTATGGTATGCAAAGGTATGCAAAGAAGGTGAAGAAATGGGACCAGTAGGAGGAGCTAACAAACCTGGTTGGGGGAAGAGGAAGAATCCTGAGCCTACCAGAAGTCAACAATCATGTCTGCAGGTCTTTGTCTCCATCTGGCTCTTTGACACTTTTGACATACTGTTAAAGCTAGTTATTTTGTGAGGTATTCGTAGACTGAAATTATATCATGACTATATTTATATTTCCTTGGGGCACCCAGTAGCACATAATAATAGTCAATAAGTATTGCTGTATATATGAACAAGTGGATGAGTCATTCTCCAGAATAATTGTTTACAAAAATGTAGCTGAGGAGCAAGAGGTAACTAGACTGTGGTGACGTGAATAGGAATGGCTCTTTTAGGCTCATAGATTTGAATGCTTGGTCATTAGGGAGTGGTGCTACTTGGCAGGGACTAGGAGGTGTGGCCTTGTTGGAGTAAGTGTGGCCTTGTAAGAGGAAGTATGTCACTGGGGGGTGGGAGTTGAGGTTTCAAGGGCCCAAGCCAGGCCTAGAGTCTCTCTCTTTCTCTCTCTCTCTCTCTCTCTCTCTCTCTCTCTCTCTCTCTCTCTCTCTCTCTCTCTCTCTCTCTTTCTCTCTCTCTCTCCTGATTGGGATGTACAACTCTCATCTACCTCTCTAGCACCAAGTCTGCCAGTGTGCCTCCATGCTTTCTACCATGCTTCCCTCCAGAATGATGCTGAACTAAACCTCTGAACTGTAAGCCAGCCCCAGTTAAATGTTTTCCTTTATAAGACTTGCTGTGGTCAAGATGTCTCTTCACAGCAATAGAAACCCTAACTAAAACATAAACTAATACTTCTCCACCACCCCTATAGAACTTAGAGTCATCTTAGAGCCACAGCAGGACTTTTATGGAGTAACAGAGTTTGCTGTTTAAATGGAAACAGAAATAAGAAAGAGAGAAAAGACAATGTTCTGGCATAGCCTAAAAAAAAAAAAAGAAAGAAAGAAAACAATAACAACAAAAAATATGGTAATTCATTTATAGATATAAAAACACTTTTGTGTTTGTTACATGACTGGTATTCACTAGCTGTCAAAATTAATGCATAGTTTCGCACAGTGAGCATGTCTGTGTGTATTGGCTCCTCACTACATGGAGGGCAAAGAAAGTAGCATTTCCTCAACGTTCAGTGTTTTCCATCTAGGAAAATTCATGTTCAACATGAACTTGGCCAAGCTACTTAGGGAGTGTCAGCACAGATCATTTTCACCTTTTAAAGTCTTTCCCACCCTCCCCAAGAATGTTCCTTCAAAATAAATGGCATAGTTGGAAAAGGTATTGACATAGAGAAGAATGGAGAATGGAAGAGATCATGCTCTGATTAAGTGGTGTGGTTCCTTTTTAGTCTGTCTGGGGCTATTGTATCAAATGCCATGAATCCATGTGACTTATTAACAATGAAAATATGGTTCTTGCAGTTCTGTGGCTAGGAACTCCAAGACCAAACACATATGGTGTCTTTTAAAGTCGACTTTCTCAATAAGGGTCACATTTTCCAAGAGATTTGCAGTATGGTTTACTGCCCCCGCGGGCCCCCCCCCCCCCCCCCCGCCTCTCTCTTTCTGAATGTTGAGAAAATATATTTGAGTAACATTTGGTAGTTCCTACATTAACCTAAATAAACTACTTCCAAATGATTCATTTGCAGTGGGGGGGGGGGCATCTTTTATCTTTTATCTTATCCAAAAGCTTCTAAAAGACATTTGACCTCATTGTAATCCCTTTAGCAAAGAAATTAAACACAATTTGGAAAACCTATACAGAAGTATTAGGAGAAATTTATTCAAATTTTTGGTTATTTGATGTCCAGGCTTTTTATAACACTGTGTGGATAATTGTAGAAGCTAGATTATGCTACAATTTGCTTTGCTCATGGTTGCTGTATTCTGGACATAGTTTGAGTATGTTACTATTGTTAAATATTAAAAGGATAGAAACTTGGTTGGCCATGGTGCTTTGAAGTGGGGGCCTCTGAATGGTGACTAGAATTTGATAAGCTCATCACCCATGTTTCAATCCTGGTGGCTTGGGAGGGACAGAGGGACAGAGGGAGGGAGGACATACATGAATGCATACTCCGCATCCTTCACACATAATGTTCTGTACCACCTGAAGCCCTTGCCAGTAAAAAGACCATCACCAGATGTGGGACCCTTTGAATTTCCAGAATTATAAGCTATAATAAATAAACTTTTTGTAATAGAGATCTTGTTTCAGGTAGTTTACTATAGTAATAAAAAGTCCAACTGCACAATGTCATTACAAATTCATTTTTTCTACTTTGTGTTCAAAGCTCAAGAGGCTGGTCATAGTAATACACACTTAAATTCCAGCACTTGGGATGCTTATTCAGGAGGAGGATGAGTTTGAGGGCAGCCAAGACTAAAATGTAAGACCCTGTTTCAGGAAAACACACATACAATCTCAAATGAGTTTTCACATCTTACCAATTTTCCAATTAGCTGTAAGTGCAATCTTTAATACATGTTCATTTTACATTTGGCTAAGAGTCACAGTTTTACCATTTTGAAAGTTATGCCTTTGTAACAAAATGCACCCCTTCATTTTAGAAGTTTACAATCATAAATAAGAAGACAGACACATGTGCCATAGATATTTACATGCTTGGACTGAGTCAGGTCTCAACTGGACTGAGAGTTTATTAGACAGGATTATTACTGCTTAAAGAACAGATTTCAAGGAAGAATTCCAACTGCTACCTTTTGGTAACAGAGACAACAATCCAGGTGGCAATGTTACAAACAAATATATAAGATGGAGCAGTGAATCACAAGCTAGTCATATGTATATACATGCATACATACATACATACATTCATACATTCATATATACAAGTTGTCAAATTCCAGAACAGAAAAGAAGGCACTGTTGTTTATCAGAATAGTACAAAAGATAAATGGGTAATTGTTTTCTTGGACAGTTTCTCTAAATATCATAACTTATTTTATAATTTAACTGTTTGTCTACTTTTGTTGCAGATAGTGAGAATGGGTAGACAAGGAATTAGCTACATGGTGCCAAGAAAAACTGCAGCTTCATCTTGGAAGCTGGGTCTCTGATGGACAGAATTAACCTTTGTGGTTAAACTTTCTTGATGTTGCAGGTACATTCTTCCCCATTGCCACACATGCAGATGAAGGGTTTGCTGCCTCAGAAGACCCATCCTCATTGTGACATCATGTGCTTTGTGGTTTTCATTCCACCTTGTGGGCTTTTTAAGAAGATTGTGGCAAGAAACTCCTTGAAGAGTGAGATTTGGACCATTGTGATTTGGGAGGTAAAGGAGGAGTGCATTTTACCTCTCTGAATAAGTTATTCATCTCATGAATATAAAAGCTTATTAAAAATCAATATCACATTAAATAAGAGGGGACATACTGGGCACCCTTATTTTATGCCATATGACCCTGGACAACATAGCAAGGCCTTGTCTCAAAGGGAAAGAGCAAGGGGGTGGGGTTAGATATTAGAGGAATTCCTGGTACATGTACAGTGTAGATGAATGTCAAAGTCCCTTGGGTGGTATTGTTTGTTTTTGCTCTTTTGGGGCGTCCAATATCCAGCTCCCAAATATACACACATAAGCTTATTATTACTTATAAATTCCTGGCCTTAGCTTGGCTTGTTGCTAGCCATCTTTTCTTAAATTATCCCATCTGTCTTTTGCCTCTGGGCTTTTTTCCTTTCTCTTACTTCTGTATATGTTACTCTTACTCCATATCTTGCTGTGAAGCTGGATGGCTGGCCCCTGGAGTCCTCCTCCTTCTCTGGCTATTTCTTTTTCCCTCCCAGATTTCTCCTTCTATATATTCTCTCTGCCTGTCATCTCCTGCCTTGCTAATGGCCATTCAGTTCTTTATTAGACCATCTGATGTTTTAGACAGGCACAGTAACACAGCTTCATGGCGTTAAACAAATGCAACATAAACAAAAGTAACACACCTTAAAATAATATTCCCCAGCACATGGGACTCAGTGACTGTGACTTTTCAATAGCATTGTTCCATGAACAGCTTTCCCCCTCAACCATAGAAATAGCCCACAATCTTTCAACAGTTTTTCTGAAGTGAGAGGAGCTACAATATTAATTCCTTCAAAGCCATAGCTCTAAGATTCAGCCTTCAGCTTAAAATATTTAAATAGAACTTTTCTACTTCTTTCCAGAGGGCTTCCCACAAATTAGTAATTGCTTTATGTCATTTCCCTTACACTGACCTGAAGAAACTTTCTGCTAAATAATCATAAAAAAATCACAGTTTCCAGCTACTGCTTGTTTTTAACAAAATATAATTGTATGAATTTTCCCCTTCTCTTTCCTCCTTTTGACCCCTTCAATGTGCCCCCATTGAAATCATGACCCCTCTTTCTTTACAGATAGAAAGGAAGGAAGGAGGGAAGGAAGGAAGGAAGGAAGGAAGGAAGGAAGGAAGGAAGGAAAGAAGGAAGGAAGGAAGGAGGGAGGGAAGGAAAGAAGGAAGGAAGGAAGGAGGGAGGGAAGCAAAGAAGGAAGGAAGGAGGGAAGCAAAGAAGGAAGGAAGATAGATGTGCCTGAATATATAAATACAACCTAATCTGTCTCTTTATTGTTACTGGTACATATTTGATTTCAGAACTGAGTACTTGGTATTAGATAATCAATTGGGGGGGGTGTCATCATAGGGAAAACTATTTCTTTGGTGCTTAGTCTTCTGTATTTCCTTGTGTAGGAATTGGACCCCATGAGATTTTCTTCTTCTAGTTTGTCTATTGGGGTTGTACTTGTTCAGGTCTTATGTAGGCAGCCATGTTATTGAGCTATCATAGGTGAAGCTTCCCTGCCATTTCTAGGAAACAAGATCTCTTTTTTCTTTTTTATTTATTTATTTAATTTTATAATTTATTTTAATTTTACATATCAAACACAGATTCCCTTGTTCTTCCCCCCCCCCCCCCCCCGCATTCCCCCCAACCCACCCCCCATTCCCACCTCCTCCAGGGGAAAGACTCCCCTGAGGATTGAGTTCAACCTGGTAGATTCAGTCCAGGCAGGTCCAGTCCCCTCCTCCCAGGCTGAGCCAAGTGTCCCTCTATAAGCCCCAGGTTCCAAACAGCCAGCTCATGCACTGAGCACAGGACCTGGTCCCACTGCCTGGATGCCTCCCAAACAGATCAAGCTAATCAACTGTCTCACTTATCCAGAGGGCCTGATCCAGTTGGGGAGACAAGATCTCTTAACTGTTGGGCTCTGCTTTGTAACCTACAACATCTACAAAACTTGCCATTCAGTCTTTTAAAAACCCCAAAAGGAGAATGGGCTTTGAGGACAAGAATGACGTCAGAAAGTATGCAAGCCAGGATTTTTTAGTGAAAAACATTTTGAGTGTTTCCTGTGAGCAAAAGAAAATATTATCTTTCAACACTATGTTTTTCCTTTAAAAATACAGAAGTGTTGTGATAAGATTAGAATCAGCAGTCAATGAAATTCTGGGTGGAATTCTGCTTGTGCTCAGTAAGAGCCTTGAGACTCAGAAAGGAAAGAGAATTACAGAAGCCACTGGCTTTTATGAAGAACACCTTGTCCTGGTACATTTCCTTTGTTTTAATGAGTTCTGTTTATGGCAAGACACTGAATGTGTATTACATAAATTGAAATTTGATGCTAGATAAGTATGCAATATTATTAGATAAAATTCCAGACAAGGTGAGAGACTCTAACCTTAATCCAATTCAAAGAGCTTTCCTACAAGGGGCTCCAGGAACTTCCCATGATGCAACAGACCACTTTATGAGCAGGAACACAGCACAGTGTTCCGTGGAAAGTTTATGTTCTAGCATTTTCCCTACTATCTTAAATTGTTGTGTTGTCTACAGCACTCATTTGGATTCTATGCCTGTTACTTTTAGCAATTTACAATAACAAATGGTCACTAATACTCTTGACACTTGTGACTTCACATATCCATCCACTTTACACATTCATTTAGTAAACATTTGTTTTATATTTATTTACTGTTCATGTGTTTTTTTCAATTTTATAGAACATTTTTTAAAATTTGTACATGTCTCCAATTTACATACCCACCTTAGGTTGAATCATGGCTGTTACTAGTATGGTTATTTAAAAAAAATAAAATAATGTAGGGGCTTTATTTTAATATAATATTTGGCATTTACAATGTGTCAATCACTAACATTTTTCATTTTCAGTCTATTATTTCATTTAATTCTCATTTTAAGAAAACCTACTCATAGCTAGGTTTATGACTGTCTTCTCAGATCTTGGGACCCTGAGGCCAAAGTACTCTAAGTATAAGGACAGCCTAGGGTCCATGGTGAGACCCAGTCAAAAAAGAAAGAAACAAACACAACTCAGGGTATAAAGTCCAACTTACAGATGATTAACAGTTTTAAAGAGAATGGTTACTATCTTTCTTCACTATTGTGGTTTGAATGTGAAATAGCCCTCACGGGTTCAGATGTCTGAAAACTTGATTCACAGCTGGTAGTGCTGTTTGACATCCTCGTGGAACCTTCAAAAGGTAGAGTCTTGCTGGCTGAAGTGAGTTGCTAGGGACCAGCTTTGAGGCTTTGTGGCATGATCTGGCTTCTGTTCACTGTCTGCTTCCCGGACAGAAGAAAGTGACAGCCAGCATCTTGTTCCTGCCACCGTGCCTTGCTGACCAAATGAGGCACACCCTTCTGTCACTGTAATGAAAATAGACCCTTCTTCCTTTCAACTACACGTGTCAGGGTATTTTATCACAACAGTAGGAAAGGTAACTAACATAGTCCCTAAGAACACTTTATTTGGCCACCTTGACTAGTTAAAGCGCTTTGGGTTTGAAGGATAAACAAAAAATCTTGGGAAATGTGTCTGTACTTGTTTTTCTGTGGCTGTGATAAAACACTGATCAAAATCGCCTTGGAGAAGAAAGAGGTTTATCTTAATTTGCCCATCATTGAGGAGCCCATCATTGAGGAGGTAAGGCAGGAACAGAGGCAGAGGCTCTGGCTGCCAGTTCAGGACTAGGGAGGCCGAGACAATAGGAGTGCTGTGCGGACTTCACGCCAGCATGGGCTACAAAGTGAGAACAGTCGCAAAAAAATAACACTGAACGAATTTTTCTTTACTTTCAACCACTAACTTTTATTATAAGAACACATTCAGTAGAAAATGGGTGAGATAAACAGACAGAAGAACAAGAAAGACATCATTAATATGTGAAGCTACACAAACTAGGAATTTTATTTTTTGTTAAAACAGGGGTTTCATTATAGGTAACACTTTCTTCTCTATTTTTCTCTTTTTTAAAAAATGTGCATGGGTGTTTTGCCTACATGTATGTCTGTACACCATATGGATACAGTGCCTGCAAAATCCAGAAGAGGGCATTGGATCCCCTGTGACTGAAGTTACAGATAGTTGTGAACTTCCATTTGGGGTCTGGGAATTGAATCCAAGTCCTCTGGAAAAGCAGCTGGTGTCCTTAACAGCAGAGCCTTCTCCCCAACCCCTTTCTTTTCCATTTTAAAGCCAGAAATTTCCTGGGTACTTTTGTATGAACCATTTCAGTTTCAAGAGTTGCCACTATTACTATTCTAGCCTACACTTAACCTTTATCTGGAACATGGTGTGGTTATAAAAGGTTATTACTTTTCAATTTCCTGACATTTGCTCATCAGACACATCAGGGATGCAAATATTAAACAGTAATTGCAGATAGCAGGTCAGCTTCTCAAACCAAACCAACTTCACTTTAAAGTGTATCAATGGCACGTAAAACAGCAGTCCACTGAGTAGGAAGAGGAGCACATAGATGTAATGCATCTTTGGAGACTTGACAAGGGGAATCAAGACCAAGCACAGGCTGATGGCCATTGGTATGAATACAAATGGTAAAAACACCTGAAAAGATAAAATTAAAGTGATTAGATATGTAAATTCACATGTGATAGCTGAACGTTCATGTAAGTAAAAATAATGTGACATTGATAAAAAAACAGGCTAAGCAAGCTTTTGAGCTAGATCAATATGCTCAGGACTCATAATGCCACAATAAAAGGAAATGCTGGAGACTGTCATCAGAGAATGTTGGTTGAAGGGGATGAGAATCTAGCTTTGATTCTTCATGAGATGGTCATAATAAGATTATGCTAATTGTTATGACCACCTGCAGGCATGAACTTATTCAGAAAGAGTTTCTAAGACTGCTGGGGGTCCTGGCAATCTTCCATAGAACATATTTCACATCAGTAAGCAAGTCAAGAGAAAACTATTTTTCCCTCTGTTAATCAAGTTAATATCAACAGTTATATATCAGTATTATATGAGTCTCACAGATTAAGAAAGGAATATATTAAGACAAAAAATATTTTGTCTGAAACAATTCTATTGTTGTTTTGACCAAAACAGAATAAGAATTCATCCTTGGTACCTGGATTTTGTTAGAAATGTAAATATTCCACACTTAATATTGCTACATTATCCTTGTTTTTTTTGTTTGATTGTTTGTTTGTTTCTGTTGAGAGTACCACTAAGTAGCTCAGTCTGACCTTGAACTCATCATTTTCTTGCCTCCACCTCCCCAAAGCCTCTAAATTAACTTAAATTATAGGTCTATACCACTTGGCTCTAGATAATCAATTTTGAGATGTCTATAGAAGACATAAATCTATACTCTAATTGTATAGTCAAGCTGGTTGAAATTATGGAAGTTTTTCATGAGAGGGTCATTCATTTGAGTCTTAAATAACAGTCTCTTCTTAATTGTTTAAATGCCCTTTGTTGGGGAATATTATTTTAAGGTGTGTTACCTTTGTTTATGTTGCATTTGTTTAACTCTGTAAATCTGTGTTACTGTGCCTGTCTAAAACACCTGATGGTCTAATAAAGAGCTGAATGGCCACTAGCAAGGCAGGAGATGGCAAGCAGAGAGAATATATAGAAGGAGAAATCTGGGAGGAAAAAAGTAGCCAGAGAAAGCAAAGGATAAAAGGGGCCAGCCACCCAGCTACACAGCAAGCCACGGAGTAAGAAATAAAGAAAGGTATACAGGAATGGAGAAGGAAAAGCCCAGAGGCCAAAGACAGACAGGTTAATTTAAAGTTAAGAAAAGCTGGCAAGAAACAAGCCAAGATAAAGCTGGACATTTATAATTAAGAATAAACCTCTGTGTGTGATTTATTTGGGAGCTGGGTGGTGCCCCCCTAAAAAAACAACAACAAAAACAGCCCTTAAGAAAGATAACCTCATATCTCACAGCTCAGACGTTCATCAAATAATTGAGTGAAAGATATTAACACTCCTGAGGGAAGACAAAAAATACTTAACCATTTGTGCTTAAGGTTGCCCTTGCCTTCCTTTTTGAGCAAATGTAAGTCGAATATAGTATGACAATAGCTGATAAGTTATACCCTGGATTTTTGTATGCCTTTGCTGATATAATCCACCTAAGATTCTTAGGAGCAAGTATTGACTGTGTCCACTGTACGTCCAAAAGAACTGAGGGTTGGTGGTGAAATAACAAGGGGAAGCTTAGAAAAGGTGATAGGCAACTAAACCTGAGCCCAAACTATACTGATTACCTTGTGTTGCTTGGTGTACCAACAATTAATACTTCCCTTCAATTTACCTGGTCAGTGATACAACCATGAGTCAGAAAACAGCAAAGAAGTAAATGATTTTTCAAAGATACAGATGTAAATTAGAAAGAGAGGACGACTCAAGGAGGTGATCCTAGGGAGCTCATTGACATCAACCATACACTAGACACATCGGGGGGCTTCTCTAGTCACCCTCTGGGTGACACTGCCAGTGCACCAGTTAGCATTCACTAAGTATCCAGATAGATGACAACTTGTCTAAAACTGGGGGCCAAGTTGTAGTGGATAGCTGTTCCAGCTTTGACCTGGAAGTACTACCCCCACTGAGGCTTCCAGTAACTGTCACGCCTATGAGGTGGGGCTGAGAGAGGACTCCCTAAAACCCGAGATCCTGAATGCTGGATGCTGGAAGTAGATCAAGCACAGTTCTCTAGAGAACACTGCTGGACTCTACTACACCTTTCCAAGATCCTGTACCTATCCCTTTACTTGGAAGTTACCCCACAAAATAAACCTCCCTTTCAACTACATGGAGTTGCCTTAATACTTCCACCAATACCAAATCTCATGCATTTCTGTACTCAGAGAAGAGAACCTAGGAAGGCACTTGAAATATCGTCCCATGAGTTCTCAAATATCCAAGAGTTGTTAGATGACAGCTGAATGGAAGAAGTAGAAGCAAAGAGTGAAAAGAAAAGATAGTGATAAATCAACAGCATAGATGATGAGGACTGATGGTGATTATTTCCCTTCTCCCTAGGCTCTTATATTTTATGCTGAGAGTCAAACACTCCACAGAGACTGAGATCTGACTCTTGGCTTCATTCTGTGCTGTAGGAGCTTAGACAAGTAATGTTCCTTTCTCTAATATGCACATAATGGGAAGGGTAACTTTTGTACTACAGGTGATCCTGTATTTGGACAGGCTACTAGCCAATCAAGACTATTCCATTATCCACATAGGTTCTCTCCCCTGATAATATCCTCATGTTGCCAAGTTTTTGCTTATTATCTTTCCTGTTATGAAATAATGATCTCCTTTTACATGACATATTTCTCCACTTGACTAGCAGCAAGTTTACATAAAAATAATATAGTATTTGATAATAAAAAATAATAAAGTTGAAAGGTAGGAATCTTTGAAGATCAAAGTAAGTTGATATTTCAGAACAGTAAATACATTCATGACTTGGCTTGACTTTCTGTCAATCATTTGCTAAATCTGCCCTTACTGTAGAAGATACTAAGTGTATAAATAGCTATGTAAGTAAACCAAGTGACCTTAGGTCAAATTACTCCCAATGATCTGTTTCACCATCCGAAAATATCTGCCTTTCTCACTAACAAATCCTTAGATTGAACCTAAGAGAGTTTTTTATTGAGTAAAACCTATTCACCATGAACAGAATGAAAATGAAGACCAGATTGCTTGTATTTTTTCTCAGTTTGCTGAGTAGTAACACTTCTGCTTAGAGATCTTCTGAATATACTCCTCAAATACAGTCATATACCTTATTTCACATAGAACAAATTTACCCAGCCCACATTTACCTTATAAGGTCTGTGTAGATTGGGCTCCTGGTACCTCAATTTCAGGATTCCCATCATGGTTAACATAGTCCAAATGGAAGCAACAAAATAGAGATAATTTATCAGTTCAATTAAATTTGTTAAGATGATTGCAATGGATCCCATACTGACATTTAGAAGCACAGCTATGAAGGGGGATGAGTGAACATTAAGGGTACTAAATATCAAGGGCAGCTGGCCATGCTCGCCTGCAGTATATACCATTCTCGATGTCTCAAGTATATCAATCAAAAGGTTGCTAAACAATGAGGCAGAAATAGCAAAGGGAACAGTCCATGTTAATTGGGGGATGACTCTGTCAGTCCATGTAAGAGCCACAGCATCTACAGAGGAAAAATAAATACAAAAAGAAGTGTGTTAAAAAGAGAGTGAGAGAGAATCTAATGATAACCTTTATACAATAATATTTCACAGATAAAGCATAAATTCTAAAAAAAAAATCTATGAAGGGAATTTAACTTTGTATTTCCTTTTTTATATTTAGATAGTATCTTAGAATTGTGCCCATTTCAGTTCATCACCCAGCATCATGAATGGTTGATTTTTTGTCTTCCTCAAAGACCAGGAACTTTATGAGGGCAAAGACCCGTTGTATCTCTTCTATAACATCAGTAATTTACTCCCTGACAGACACTGTAATACTGAGTTTTCAATAAATACTTGAGAAATGCATTAATTGTGTTGAGTGAATAACAAATGCATGCATAAGAACTAAAACTAGCTACAATGCTGATAGACTGAGCCAGTGTCAGAAAAGCAAAACACACTACTGACAGAGTATAAGACTCACCCAAAGCATAGCACAGTGTAAAATGCAAAAAGTGAACATAAACTACACCCAGATGAAAAATATTTCTGATGCTTGAGACTTTTCTAAGCTATAGGCCAATGGTTCTCAGCTAGAAGTGACTTTGCTCTTCAGGGGTCACGTGGCAATGTCTGGAGAATTATCTGATTTCCCGTAACTGGAGAGATTAGAGTCTGCGGTTGGCATCCTAGTGGATAGCAGCCGCAGATGCTGATAATCATTTCGTGATGCTCAGGACAGTTTCAGTGAACTGCATGATGCAGGACTTGGACTATAGCTCAATGGCAAAGTACTTGCCTATTGTATGTGAGGTTGAGTTCAATACTGAGCACTCCAAAACAAAGTGGTCCAAAGTGTTTATGGTGTTGAAATTCAGAAACCTTGCGTTAAAGAATGCATTAGAGCATATTTTAGAGTTGTTATTTGTATTTTAAGGCCAAAAAGACATTATGAACATTAACTCAATATGTCAGTCAATATAAAAAATACAAATAGACAGAATCCAAGGGGACTTGGAGGAGGGAAATGAAGGAGCAGACATGATCAAAATAACATTGCATACATGTACAAAAATCTCAAATAATAAAACATATTGTTTAAAGGAATCACCAGTAGACAAAAATATCCATCATCTTTTGAGTCCAATTTGTACTATGAAAATATATGGTAAGACAAATCATTTCACCCCTAAGTTCTGTTTTCAGTGATGTGAGCAGAGCAGAGCTTAATGTCCCTTGGAGGTAGATGTCCTCTGAGCTCATGAACTTGTCCACAGGTAGCTAGTTTCCAGATGAGTCACCAATACATCAGCATTCTGATGTATAACATAAGACTCTTCAAATATAACTGAATTAAAATATTATCAACAGTTCTTGTCCCTAAGATCTTATTTTTTTTTAAGACGGGGTTTTCTCTGTCTAGCCCTTGCTGTCCTGGAACTGGCTCTATAAACCAGGCTGACCTCAAACTCAAAGAACTGCCTGCCTCTGCCTCCCATGTGCTAGGTTTAAAGGCATATGCCCCCATGCCCAGCAAGATCTTAATTCCTAACCAATGTTTGTTAGTTTAGAAACTAGATTTTCTGTATAGCCGAGGCTGGTTTCAAACATACAGTCCTCTTGTTTTGGTTTCTAAATGCTGGAATTACAGACATGTGGTACCATGCCCAGCTAATAACCCATTTTAAATAGCCCTACCTGTCACATGACCTTTCTTTTGAGTGTTATTCTACAACAGTGGGTGGTACTTAAAAATATCCCATTGCAGTTCTTAGTTATTCCAAATAAGGTCTTGTTGTTGGACACCCACACCTCCACACACTGCACATTTTCAGATATGTTTTGAAATACTTCCTTCCGGTACTGCACAGGAAATCTTCAATTTCTCGGTGGACATTCTATAATCATGATTCCAGAGGAAGACCATGCAGCTCTGCTCACAGAGTCTCAAAAATTAAATGTACTATTTCTGCACGATCTTAAGTTCTATTCTACAAGTGGTTTTTGTCTCCTTTTTTCCTCCTTTTTATGTTTTTTTTATTTAAAGTTTTACTATATATTTACAGTTATATATATATATATATATATATATATATATATATATATATATATATATATACACACATACATACACACATATATGTTTTTTTTTAAAGTAAAATGAAGCCGGGCGGTGGTAGTGCACACCTTTAATTCCAGCACTCGGGAGGCAGAGCCAGGTGGATCTCTGTGAGTTCAAGGCCAGCCTGGTCTACAGAGCGAGATCCAGGAAAGGCACAAAGCTACACAGAGAAACCCTGTCTTGAAAAAAACAAAAACAAAAACAAAAACAAAAAGGTAAAATGAACAACACTGAAGCCTACAAAGTCAAAAAGTCCCTCCCCTCACCAAGTTTTCATTCATGTGTTCCAAATGTAAATGCTGCTAACATCTGTCTGATTCCCTTTTCAGAGTTTCTCTATAATTACCCAGATCAGTCTGTGAGGATTATATGCTTGAATTCTGTGTGTGCACATGTGTGGGTGTGGAGGTGATTGTGTGATTGAATGCTTATGTTTGCTTTTGCTCACTTTCCAGTGTATCATGGTCATATTAGTACACATACATACATATAATTATCTTAGTTACTTCTTAGTACTCTGTTATATAACCATAAATTATCTCCTTTTCTACATTAATAGATTTCTTGGCTGTTTTCAATTTCTTATTAATGGAAATGTGCTTTAAAGCTGAACTTCCTGTGATAGGAAGGCTGAAGAGTGGGTCAATTTCCAAGCCAGCCTGGGCTATATAGCAAGATTATATATGCCCCTCAAAAGAAAAATGTACTTTAGTAAAAAAAGACTCATAAAAAAATGTGAAATAATTTAATGCATGATATCCCTCCCTGACCATAACAAGAAATTATTTTAAGATGTCAAAAATTGCTCATGCAAATTCTTCCTTTCTTTTTGTTTATTTATTTATTTATTTATTTTTTAAATTTTGAGACAGGATCTCACCAGGTAGCTCTCTCTGGCTGGTCTGGAACTACCCCTGTAGATCAGCCATGCCTGGCTTCCGTGCCTCCCATTCTTGATTGTTCTACACTTCTCTTCAGAGTGCATTCTTAGAAGCAGGATTTATGAGCATGTAATTCTATTTTTTCTAAATTTTGATTTTATTTGTGTATTCCTATTGTGTGTGTTGGAGAGAGAGAGAGAAAAGTCGGTCAGAAGACAACTTTGAGTTCAAGAGTCAGCTCTCTTCTCCAGTGGTGGGTTCCAAGGATCCCGCTCAGGTCACCAAGGTGTCACAGCAAGTACTATACCCACTGAGCATCTCACTGGCCCATAAGCACGCATGTTCTTAAATATGAGAAATACTGCAAAAGTTATCATCCACAAATGATTATATCAATTTATGAGTAACTAATTCGAAAATTTCCACTTACAGTTCAAATTTCTTAATGCAGCTAGGTAATTGAGACAAACTTCCTGTAGGCTGTCTGAATAAGGAAACTTTCTTAACATCTGTTTCCACATCACTTCTTAACAATTTAGATTATCTTGCCCTATGTTCATATCCCCTATCTTAAGCGTGGCTCAGAAACCTCTAGAATACCATGTGAGCACACCGTGAAAACCCTTTCAGCAGGGCTTCTAGAACTCTGGTCTTTAGATTGAAAATGTTGGCGCTAGGAATCCTTACCACACTGTTTCCACCCTCCAATTCTAAATACCCTTCTTTTCTCATGTATACAACTTTCGCAAGGAAGACTTTTTTTTATTAGTTGTTTGGGTGTTTTGTTTTGTTTTGAGACAGGGTCTCTCTCTATGTAGCCCTGGTTGTCCTGCAACTTGCTATGTTGATTGTAGACCACACAGACCTCCCTCCAACTCACAGAGATCCACCTATTTCTGCCTCAGGGGATGGAATTAAAGGCACCCAGCTTAAGAACTTTTTTTTAAGAGAACAATAACTGTTGTTGGAATTTATTAGCAAAAAGTTGGAAGCAGGACAGAGTTCTGACATCTACAAATTAAATACATTACATGTGACTACCTGTACTCTTTTCTATATAAACCACAAAAACTACTATTATCATAGATTCCAATGTGCCTCAAAATAAATGTAACATCAGTTCACATCATATTATAAAAATCCACATTCTTTTGGAAAACTTTCACATATTTGTATATGCTTGATTGATTTCTATATGAAAACATGACTCCCACCCTTCCTAACTTATTAGGAGCTTATCTCTTGTTCGTAACTATCTCTGTAGTTATATAAATCATGTACTCCATAAGGCGCACACACAAAAAAAATCACTCACAACCTCATCCCAGCTGAGTATCATTTTTCATTGGTTCTTCCCTGTGTTACATGAAACTGTAGACCCTTTTTCATCATTACCACATCATAACCACTGTCCTCTTAAGTGACCATCAACAATATGACCTTTAAAAAAAACTCAGAATGGAGCCAGTGTGGAGGTTCTGTAGGGAAATGTGCTTGCTGCCACACCTGAAGACCTGAGTTCCATCCCTGAAACTCACATGGTAGGAGAGAACAAACTCCTGCAAATTGTCCTCTGACCTCCATATGTATAATATGGGCACACTTGCACACACACAAAAAAATATGAATAAATGTAATTTAAACATTTTTAAAGAAGAACCCAGAATAGTCTATTATATGGACTTAGCTGAGTTATTTATTTCAAACATATTGGATATTTTGGTGATCTTTAATTTTGTGCTACCATGATTGATGATAGCCTTTCATATATATATATATATATATATATATATATATATATATATATATATATATATATTTCTGATTATTTTCTCAACTTGAATTTCTAATGTGGTAAAAGTATAAGGTAATAATTCTGATTTTAAATCAAGTCTGAAGATTATAAGCCTGAAAAAGGCAGTGATAAAAACAAATTATAGCTGGATGGTGATGGTGCATGCCTTTAATCCCAGCACCACCTGGCAGAGCCAGGAGGATCTCTGTAAGTTCGGGGCCAGCCTAGGCTATAAAGCAAGATCCAGGACAGGCACCAAAACTACACAGAGAAACCCTGTCTCGAAAAACCAAAAAAAAAAAAAACTTACAAATAACAGTTAGATGATATAGATATGATAGAATGAAAGGGTAGATTATTGAATCTACTTTTAAAGAGCAACTTGTTTAAAATGTTTTACATTGCTATGGATTTTAGTTTATTGATACAAGTTTAAACTTAATTTTCTTATACTGTATATATATTTCTATTCTTGTTTGAGGTATTATGTTTATGTAACTCATTTAGACGGTAATGGATAATTAAGAAGTATAGATTAACAATTAGTCTTCTATGATAGTCAAACTTATAGCCATGTTAGTTAAGTTTTCTAGGTATACATAGATATAATTCAATTAGGTAGGTAATCTTCAAATACTTCAAAGAACTACAGAATATGGCATGTAAAATGTTTTAAAAGTTTAGACTTTCTGGACAATGAGACATGTCTGCTTCTGGCAGCACCAATTTACTTCAGAGAGGAGGATGGGCATTGAAGACACTCCATATGGAGTCTTGACTGGACATGCAGGACCCATAGGAAGGTGACCACTGAACTTTGCTTAGCAAAATGGTCCTTCAGGTTCCTGCTCCACAGAGGAAACTGCCAGACATTCTACAGAGGGAAGTGACTGAGAGACTCTAGTCCTGTGGGCTGAAGACAGATGCCCTAACTTTACAAAAGAACGTTAGGTGACTATCCAGGCTGCCAGCTGTCTTGTCTACTCTTGCAAGACTCCCAAAAGTTGCTTGCATCCTTCTCCCCTTTCTCAGGTAATATTATATCCTTCTGGGGTCTTTGATGTAGCTGAAGACTAGATAGTTATAATTTCCTTAGTTTTGATAAAAGATAAGTTAGATATGAAACCTTAGACTCACAAATATAGTATAGATAGGATATCTTCTTTTTTTTTTTTTTTTTTTTTTTTTTTTGGTTTTTCAAGACAGGGTTTCTTTGTGTAGCTTTGCGCCTTTCCTGGAGCTCACTTGGTAGACCAGGCTGGCCTCGAACTCACAGAGATCCGCCTGCCTCTGCCTCCCGAGTGCTGGGATTAAAGGTGTGCGCCACCACCGCCCAGCTAGGATATCTTCTTTAATTTTGCCAAATATGTGAAAGTTAAAACCTTCCTTTTTGAAAAAAAGAAAAGGGGAAGTGTTGTGAGATGTTCTGTATGTTGAATGTGTTGCTCTGATTGGTTAATAAATAAAACACTGATTGGGCAGTAGCCAGGCAGGAAGTATAGGTGGGACAAGGACAGAGGATAATTCTGAGAAATGTAAGGCTGAGTCAGAGAGAGATGCTGCCAGCCGCCACCATGAAAAGCAAGAGATAAGGTACCAGTAAGCCACGAGCCACATGGCAACTTATAGACTAATACATATGGGTTAATTTAAGATATAAGAACTAGATAACAAGAAGCCTGCCACAGCCATACAGTTTGTAAGCAATATAAGTCTCTGTGTGTTTAGTCAGTTGGGTCTAAGCAGCTGCAGGACTGGCGGGTGAGAGAGATTTGTTCTGACTATGGGCCAGGCAGGACTGGAGAAAACTCCAGCTACAGTTAGAAGCTTCCTGAGTTTTCCACACAAGCTCAAACTTTTTTGCTTCCTATAAAATTGTTACAATTGTTATGATATGCCAGAGAAGATTTTACAATTCTTTAATAATCAGTATAGCCAAAGCACTGGCAGTAATAATGAATGCCAGCTTTAGTGAACCACAGCCTCAAGGCTCACTGGCCAGTGGCCCTGGCCACAACCATAGCTGACATTTTAAATGAACCCTGACACAGCTGAGGTAGTTAATGATTCAGTGCCTGTATTTTCCCAGGGTTGCATTTGGTTTGTTCCCACAAAGGATTGATTCTATCTCGTCTCTCATGCCAATGATACCTAGACTTTTAATGAATCAACTCTACTGTGGCACACTACCTGGCAGTCTTCTGTGGAGTAGTCATGTTGCAACTGAGGCAATTGAGGGGTTTTTATTCTAAACCTTCCCTGAAATTTGATATCTCCCCAAGTAAACAAATGATCATGTGGAAGAATGGGAATACTGAACACCCCGATTTTACCACTGTACACTGTATACAATATAATAAATTACCATATGATACTTTACAAATATGTATATAAAATAGTTTATAAATATAATTTCAGGTCAGTAAAGAGACTTACCTCCAGTGACTCAAATACTCACCAAAACAAGAAAAGTTTCTCAATATTGCTTAGTGCAAAGCTACTGGGTGGCAGGTTTATCTCAGAAGGTAATCATTTGAAGTGTGACGTTGGTGTGAGAAAACAGCTAGTCTTCCATTTTCCCCTGTTTTTTCACTTTTTCCAAATTTCCTTTTTCCCCTTGTTTCAGATATTCCTCTTTAAATGACTGTTCATTTCTCTTTGAAAATTTCTTGTTCTCCCTTTTGAAAAGGGTCTCTCTAAACTAGATGTCCTCTAGCCTCAGCTTCCCAAGTGCTCTAGCAGACTCTAGATCACAGGCACAAACCATTATCCCTGGCATATTCTTTAATTCTCTATTCTTCAATTTGAGCTTTAATCAAAATCTCAATATATTTAGGATCCTTTGTCAGCATAAAATTTGGAGTTATTTAAGATAAAAAATCTATTTTACATATTAATAATATTATAGTCATCAGCTGACCATTAGTGTTTACTCACTCAGCTGTTAATATCCCTTATTTCAAATTTGCCATTCTTAGTGTCACATAGATTACCAAGAATCAAACATTTACAAGTATTAATAGATATAATTACCAATTATGTGGTGTTACTATGCCTGAGATCATGCAAACAGTAACTAATATTTTGAATCTGTGTCACCCATCTGCACTATATATACCTTTTCCACATTGTCAGAAAATGCATAGCTATGCTTGAAATGAATCTCCCTTCTAAACCAAATCAAACTCTCACCACCCTGTTATTAGCACATCATGAATTGTAAATTGAGTCTCTGTATAGAATAATGACCAGGATGCAGTGATCCTGACTGCCAAAGTGATGCCTAACTGTACTGAAGAACTGTATTTTATTTACTGTCTTGCTATTTGTGTACAAACCTGAAGCGAGAATTTCCCTGGGTGTCAGTTCTGTCAAGTAGGAAATGTTAGCCAGTAAATACACCACAGTTACCAGAGGCAGCGCTGTAAATACGCATTTAGGAATTGTTTTGTTGGGTTTCTTCAGCTCCCCTACAATGCATAAAAGAGCAACATCAGATTTGGGAAAATATTACTTCTTAAACTTATGTTTAAAATTGTACATGTGTCAAGTATTGGACTGCATTCTTTCCATTCATTCTGCTAACACACACACACACACACACACACACACACACACACACAGGCAAACTACTGCACACTGATCTATTTCTATTTCTTAAGGCACTGGAGTTTGAGCTCATGGTGCCTGTTCCATTTGCAACCTTCCCCAATCTCCGTGCTCCTTAAGGAGGAAGTAGGCACTGATTCAAACAGTAGGAATAGAATGTTGAACAGAAACTTCATAAGGTTTAACCTCAATAAGAAGAGCTCCACAATAAGCAATCACATAGACAAAAGTTAAAGTCCTGAGTATGATAAGTGACTATGAAGCAGAAACACATGCTGTAGGAACAGGTCATGTAACAGTTTGATGGACCCTTTTGCTACTTCTGTTTGATTGGTAACCTGGCCTTTTAAAAAACACATCATTCCCCTTCTTGCTAAAGTCCCTGTTTTTTTGTATTAAATGTTGTTTCTTAGCCTCCAACTTGGCCACTGCTTCTCCTTCAAAACCCAACAAAACCATTACCTCTGAGAAAGTAAGAGGATACTCCCTGGCCAGCAAGATCATCTCATTAATATGATCTTAAGGCAAATACTGAAAAAGATTAAAGAGTCAGTTTCCCTCTCTGTTTTTTTTAAATGATTTTTAAATGATTCAACTATCTTTTTATTAAAAAAAAAAAGAAAAGAAAAAAACAAAAAAGCTTGGAGATGTGGCTCACTAATCAAGTATTTGTCTAGCATGGAACTAACTGGTACAAACTGATGAAGCATAAGAAGAATAAAGAGTTAACAGAGATCTAATGTAACTCTGCCTGCCACTTACTGCTTATGGGCTTTGACAACTATGGCTATTGGGGTTGCATATTGTTTAGCTCTATGTTGGAAGTGTCTTAGGCACTGTTCTATTGCTGTGAAGAGATACCATGACCAAGGAAAATCTTATAAAGGAAAGCATTTAATTGAGGGCTTGATCACAGTTTCAGAGGATTTGTCTCTTATCAAGTCAGGGAGCACTGTGGCATACAGACAGGCATGGTGCTGGAGCAACCACCAAAAGCTTTATATCTTGATCCACAGGCAGAGAGAGAGAGAGAGAGAGAGAGAGAGAGAGAGAGAGAGAGAGAGAGAGAGAGAGAGAGAGAGAGAGAGAGATAGAGAGCGCCTGGCATGGGTTTTTGAAACCTCAAAGCCAACCTAGATACACTTTCTCAAACAAGGACACACCTTCTAATCCTTCTAATTCTTTCCACCATTTCCACTCCCTGGTGACTGAGCATTCAAATGTATGAGCCGATGGGGACCATTCTTATTCAACCACCACAGGAAGCAATTATGAGACAATAAATTTCCACTCCCAGTGCCTTTAAAAAATGGTATTGTTGGACTAGATTATATCACATTGGTACAACACTTGCCTAAAATGTGCAAAGACCATATTTGGTGCCCGGCACACACCTGTGCCTCCCCACTCACAGGCTCTTGTTAATGCCTATAGTTATTAGTTCAACCTTTGGGACAAGCAAGAAGGCAACTCTTTAAATTAGCTACACTTTCTCCAGACCTTTTCCTTATTCTTGTTACCTATTGGGTTTGTAGAAAGGTGACAGAGATTAGAATTTAACTTATAAGAGACTTATACAATAAGAGGTTATTATTATGACAGTTTATAATAACATCCAGACAGGTAGTGGATATCCTTGGGCCTTGATAGTGAAAAACAAGTTATTCTGACACCATTTATCAGATGCTGATAAATCACATTTTTGTAAGTAAAAGTGCTATTTAGAAGTCTTAAATTTTATTTAGTAAATTAATTATCACAGCACACATTGAAAGAGTGCCACTTTAAGTCACAAACTTCAGGAGTTCTATCCCAGCCTTCTTGGTTCTTCACTTTTTAGCCTAGTGTATACTAACTTTTTTCTACAACGCTCATCAATATCTTACTTAACTAAGGAAGCACCTCTTTTTTTTTGTTTGTTTGTTTGTTTTGATTTTTTGTTTTTCAAGACAGGGTTTCTCTGTGTAGCTTTGCGCCTTTCCTGAAACTCACTTGGTAGCCCAGGCTGGCCTTGAACTCACAGACATCCGCCTCCTGAGTGCTGGGATTAAAGGCGTGAGCCACCACCGCCCGGCCAGGAAGCACCTCTTTAACTCTGGAACATTTAGCTTTGTGAATAGAGGCCCCTTTTTGGACACAGGAGGATTTATCTTTATGATTCTTTAAGCTTTCTCTGCTTTCTTACTGGATCTACTTCTTCTACCTACTACAAGAAAGTTGACATCATCCAGTCATTCACCCCCAATCCTATGCGCTTCCTCTGTCCACTTGCTTTAACATTCTCATCCATCATCAAGGCCATTAGCCATCAAATGAAAGCAGTCTTATATTCCCGCAGTGCATTACACAAACTCTTTGTGTTTCTGGTTTTTGGTCTTATTTCTCTGTGGCTGGGAAAGTTTTATTCTATTCAAATTGCAAGTCTGTTGTAGTTAGTAACAGTGGAAACTGGTCTTTTCTTCTACTGAACTTACGCAGTAATAACATTGTTTCTTTATGGTCAGTATTAAATACCATATACATTTTTTTTTACAACAAAGAAGTATACTGATCTTAAGACATGATAACCATTTGAAAGATTAAAAGACAAAGCATAGGTAGGAGAAAATACTTGCTATGGTTAGGAAGCAGGGAGAGAATTCATGAAATTAAAGGGAGGTTTTTTTTTTCCCAAGACTCAAGTCCATTCATATTTAACCTAAAAAAAAAAAAAAAAAAAAAGGAGAGCTGGTAAAGTAACATTTAAGTTGGGGGGTGGGGGTAACATAAATGAGTGTGAAGAGACCCTGGTGGTAAGAAGGGAAGAGTACAGAGTTCAAGGATGGAGGTCAATTTTACAAATGAAAAGAGGAGTATGTTATTGAAGGGGAAGGCATTAAATCTTTCCTGGGAGCCATCAAGACAGCTATGATTCTCTTGTGTTTAAAAACCCTAAAAAGCTCAGTAAAAGAGCAAAGCAAAGTCCAGCCCTGATGTTCTTTCTGCTCTGAGATTCTGAGTGAGCAAGGAAGCAATGTTCCACGAGATACCAGCTACAGCAGTCCTTCACTTCCCAAGGTAAGCAAGAGGTCTTGAAACCACAAGGATCCTGTCTGCTTCATGTGTCCAGGAGGGCCAGGCTGAGGGGTGAGGAGACGGAAGCCTTTCAGGCTCCTGTGACCACTGGTACTGGTAATAGTCCTAAACATTTTGTTTTGTTTTGGTTTGGTTTTGGCTTGTGCTAGGAATCAAATTTAGGGCCTCAGGCATTCTAGTTACTACTGAGATATGTCCCCATCCCATCACCCAATTGATTTATTATATGAACATTTAAGAATACATTCATTCATGAAAGCAGAAAATGTTATAATAAATATATGATTCCAAAATAAATAAATAGAAATAGTGAAGAGCCTACAGTGTATCATATCCACTCACAGCACCAACACAGTCTGCTTTTACATCATTCCTGGATCCACAGTTTCACAGGAGAAAATTGTTTCCACAATTTGAGTGTTCATGCATTAACAGAAAGAAAACTACATTAATCAGGAGCCTCATACTTCTGGCCCCAGAGGGGAAAGATGAAAATGAGTTTTTTGTTTGTTTGTTTTCATAGAGGTTTGAAATGGATTGAATGGGAAGAAGAATTAAGAGTAGGTGATTTAGGAAGTCAAAGTGGAAGGTCATTGAATTATTTATTTAATCTATAGTTAATACACAATGAAAGATGTTCATTTCATACATGCAACATAGCAGCCATAGCTTGATTTTTTTCCCAGATTGATAATTACCTGCTACATATGTAAGGCATCCCATGCCTGAAAATGCAAAGTATCCTTGGAAGACAGCTTCTATAATCTGAGAGATCTCCGGAAACTCAGCATCAAAAGCATTCTGAAGCCTTCCCACATTCTCCTTCTTCCCTCTCACCAGCATGAAGGCGCCACTGAGGGAAATGATGCCCAGTATGCCCATCTTCAGCACGGTGCTCACTGTCTGAAGCCATGACAGCTCTTTCACACCACGAGAATTCAGAATTCCCACAATCCACAGCACTGCCAGGGCCAGACATTTCTTTGGTAGTTTGGGGGCAGAACAGCTGGGATAGAAAGGCTGAATGCCATACTCAGCAAGTAGCAGTGCTTGGCTAGCAGCTACTCCTGGGCCCAAAAACAAGGAGGTCCAAAGTCTCAGGAATGCAGTGGGAGAGCCGAAGCATCTCTTGATAAAATAGTAGTGAGCTCCAGTGCATGGGAAGGCTATCCCGATCTCTGTGTAGCAGAGAGCGCTGGTCAAGGACAGCACCGCACAGACAGCCCAAATACACAAGGAGACTCCTACATTCATGCAAGAGTACTCCAGCACCCCCTTGGGGGCCACAAAAATTCCTGCACCAATTATATTAATAATTAGAAAATTTGTCCCCCAGAAATATCCAAGTTGTCTTTTAAGCTGTATTTTCTTCTCTGTATCCATTGTCATCCAGAGAAATTTACATTCACTAAATTACAGTTTGTGAATGTTTCTGCCTATAGGTTCATGGATGCTCTGAAATATAATTGTTCTGCCTTTTTTGTTCCATTTCCATTAAATATGGTCTATTTTCAATAATTAACAAAGTATCTGTGACACATTTAAGTGAAACAAAACAGATTACCTATAAGGGTTTTGTTTGACTTTTCTTTTAATAATTATCAGAATAAGGAATTCAATTGAAAAGGAATTTTAAAGAAACCAGGGTTTGGAAATGGAAATAAAGAGCTTTCTTGTTAAAGCTGAAAAAAAAAAAAACTTGTCTATGTTGGGTACACCACATCCTAGGACAAAAGAAACCATCAAGATTAAGTGGGCAACTTAAAAGTCACAAAGAAAGACATGAAGCAGAAGAAATTTCAAAGCTGAGAAACCACTAAGTTTTTCTGTGGGTATTGTTTGTTTGTCCGTCTGTCTGTTGGTAACTGGGTCTTGACATATATGTATGTACATATGTATGTATTAATAGATACACTATATACATATACATATGGCAGGTCTAAACTTATAGCACTCTTCCTGCTGCTGCCTTTCCATCACAGAATTTACCAGCATACATCACCATACCCAGTTTACATGATGACTTCAAACTCTGTAGTGGAATAAGAGGGGAGATTAAGAAAGAAACAGAATGAAAGTACATTGGAGAATACAGAGCCTTTTCAGTGAGACAAAATGTAAAGTGCCTATAATTGCAGCTACTTGGGAGATTGATGCCCAAGGACTGTTTCAGCAGAGTTCAAGGCACAGCACTCCTAGCTTCCCCAGGTGTGGCTCAAGTATGGGTCAAATGCTCGTGAGTACAATATGGCACTGTGACGTGCTCAGAAAGATACAAATGAGGACTCCTCGGTGATGTTCCCACAGTGATAATTCTGTCATGTATACAGAGTTTAAGAGCTGTGGGAATATGAACTCCCCCATGTAGACTACTCTGGGGACCAGGGCAGGAGTGGAACCTCTGCAAAAAAGTCTTGCTGCATCAATTTCTTTCCAATATGTGAGGTCAGAAACTCCAGACAGCCTCCACTATGTGATGGCTAGTTGAATCAAGAACCACAACCACGGTCCCACTAGAAATGTGTCTAATGGAGCTATGCAAACAGCACTACTGTACAGTATGCCCTGGAGGTGGGACATGTGTCCAGGAAATTGTTCTCCAGGTTGAAGACAATGGTTTCTCTCTTGTGTTTTGAGCATAACTGGTGCCCCTTTTCCTTTGTGCTTGCCAGTTGTCTCTCTTTGTCTGGATTTATATGCCCTATGCCTGGTCCAATATCACATTTTGGAATTAGAAGGTTTATTTTTTTCTCATTTCATGGTTTCAAAACAAAAGGGAATTTGTCCCAAGATGGTTCATGTCTTGACTGTGACCCATATTCAGTTCACATGATCAATCTTTTGAGTTGGCACTAGAATGGGTTCATACATTGAGGCTATTAGAATTTAATT
Source organism: Peromyscus maniculatus bairdii (assembly GCF_049852395.1). Lineage (NCBI taxonomy): Eukaryota > Metazoa > Chordata > Mammalia > Rodentia > Cricetidae > Peromyscus > Peromyscus maniculatus. The sequence goes on from NC_134853.1 coordinate 22,468,261, forward strand.
AATGTGTTTTATCTGTGACTATGGCACATTTTCAGGGCAGAATGCTATGATTTGAATGTAACCTTTAAGATTGTCATGTACTGGAAAATGAATTCCCGAAGTTACAGGTCAATGTTATTGGAGCAAACCTTTGGAAGCTAAGGTTAGGTAAAATCGTGAAGGAAGAGTCCCATGGCAGCGTTAGTGGCTTCATAAGAAGAGAAAGAGACACCCAGGATAGTTGCTTTGTCTTTCTTACCAGCTCTGATAGAGTGAGAATACCCTTGCTGAATGCTGAGCAGACACCGGAACCATGATTTTATACTGCTTGGTGACCAGAACTAAGAGCCAAGTTCTTATAAATGACTTGGGTTTCATCATAGCAACAGTAAACAATCTAAGTTACTATATAAAACCCAGAAATTTCATTAACCAAGGAAGATTGAACTCATACTACAGATAGAGATTGAAAATTAAACACCTTCACACAGAGCCTGGAGGGATTTTGTCCCTGACCCCTGTACATTCCACCTACAAATCGTTTACTACCCGTGCAAAATTTGCCTACAGCTTCCTCACTCCCATCTTCCCTATGTAAGATCAAACATCTGGGTCTTCTTGATGCTTCATGTTCTGTATGGCTCCTCTATCCACGTGAATGTTAACAAATCCATGGGGTTTTTCTCCTTTTAATCCATTTATTGCCTATTCATTTCAGCAATCTTAAAGATTCAAACCTTCCCTAGGAGAGAACAACATAACCTTTGCCCTACCAGTGTCATGTTTCCTCCTTCCCTTCTAGTCTTCCTTTCTTGTTTTCACTTGGGTTTTGTTCTGGTGCTGGAGAGAGAACCCAGGGTTTTGTGCATATGAAGCACCTGGTGCATCATGGAGCTCCACTCCAGCCCCTGTCTGTACAAATAAAGAAAGAATCATTCCACATGAGAAGATCTGACAAGGAAATCTGGAAACTTACTTACCTATTTTAATAAGTTACAGATTGAGAGCAAAGGTTTACTTTTTATAAAGAATTATTTTTGAATTCGGGCTCTTTCCACTATCTTGCTCTGAACTTTGGAATCTAGTTAAATACTGTGCCCTTAGTTTTTCAGACATCCACTTAAAAAGAAATATTGTTAAAATGCATTCCTTCAAGCTATCTGTTGGAACTTTCCAGATTAAGAAAGAATGTTCTACTTTGTTTCTCTCATTTGCATACCACCTAGGTGTCCCATCTTGTGGAGGAAGACATTGTAAATCCCCCCCCCCCCCCAGAAAAGGCTATTTCTCTTATTCAAGTAACTTCAAATAAGAAACCAGAGGGGGAATCCCAGGCCTGGACAAATACTGGCCACCCCTCCCCTCCCAGAACAAGGAGAGAAGGTGATCTTCCCATCAAAGTGGGTCCCCCTCCTCACTCTGCTGCAGCATCCAAGGAGCAGACTCCATCTCCCCTGGCGTGGGGTGGTTGGTAACCAGCCTGCTATGGTGCAGCCCCCCTTCCCCCTAGAGTGTCTTGGGGAGAATGCAGGCAGGACGGGAGGATGAACTCTTGGCTCTGGTAGCAGCAGCTGTGGTGGGTGTCTAAGAATGATCATTGAGCTAAGAAACAACGCAGCTGTCCAGAGGTAGCTTGTGAACAGAGGGAAAGATGGAACCAGAACCTTGGGGGGGCAAGCGGGAGCAACAGGAGGGGGGCAGGGCTGGCTCCTAGTGCCCCACTGGAGGGAGGGAAACAGCCCAGAATGGGAGACAGGGAGGTGAGTCTAAAAAACAAGGTGGAGTTAAGTAACAGTAACCATTTTCCCTAATCCCATCAGTTTAAAATATTTATCACATACCAAATCATGGTACTTAAGTCCACCTTATTTTTCAGACATTGGTGGGGACATATAATTCATCTGGTAGACATAATATTAAAATACAAAATGCTTTATACATATGAATTAAAAACATGAGTAAATAATAAAATATTAACTGTTATCTGTATTTTTATATTTTGATTTGATTTTTTTCCTTTTTTTCAAGACAGGATTTCTCTGTGTAATAGCCTTAGCTGTCCTGGAACTTACTTTGTAGACCAGGCTGGACTTGAACTCACAGAGACCTGCCTGCCTCTGTGATTAAAGATGTGTGCCACCACAGCCCAGCTTGATTTGACTTTTAAAAGCTCCCACTCAGCCCTATTTATTACATTTTAAAATAAGGATTTGTTAATTAAACTTTTTAGATTAGCATACATTGTATGTATCATATAACATCTCCATACATATGTGTCATTATATTTTGATCCTATTTGCTCCCCTCCCACACTGTACTCCTCTGTACCCCTTGTCCTTCTCTGGCTATTTCCCTTCCTTTCCACTGGTAGTTATCTCCTTTGCTTTCATGTCACATATATTCCATTACCTTCTCTTTTCTCTCTCTTAACAGATCCTCCTCCTCTTTGGAATTCCCTTTCTAGTTTCATGACCTACAGGCACACACATACACACAAACACTTGCACTTATATATACAACTCACATATAATTTTAACTTTAGGTTCAAAGTATGATAGAAAATAAATGGGATTTGCCTTTCAAACTCTTATTTTGACTTCTATTTCCACCTATTTTCTTGACAATGTAATTTTATTTTTCTTTTTGGCCAAATAAATTTCCATAGTGTGTATTAATATATTTTCTTTATCCATTCATCTATTCATGGACATCTAGGCTGTTTCCATTTCTTAGTTATTGTGAATAAAACAGCAATAGACATGGATGTGTAGGTATTTCTATGGCATATCAGCCTAGAGTACTTCAAGTATCAATTCAAGTGGTACAGCTGGGCTATATAGAATTTCTATTTTAAGTCTTTTGGGAAATATACATACTGATTCCCATAGAGGCTGCATAAGCTTACGTTCCTGCCAGCAATGGATAAGTGGTCATCCTTTCCCACAGCCTTGCTGGAAATTGTTGTTATTTGTTTACCTAGTGCTAGTTATTCTGACTAGAGTGAAATGGAATCTCAAAGTAGTTTTATCTTATATATTCTTGATGACCAAGGATATTAAACACTCTGAAAAATATTTATTGGCTACTTGTACTTCTTTTGAGAACTGTCTATTCAGTTCACCAGCCCCGTTTATTCATTGGGTTATTTGATGTTTGTTCCATTTTTATTTTTGCAGTTAGTTCTTTGTATATGCTTGTTGGCCAAGATTTTTCCCTATTACATAGGCTATATCTTCATTTGGGAAACTGTTTCCTTTGTTACACAGCTTTTAATTTCATATAATACTATTTGTCTATTCTTAGAATTATTTTCCATGCTGTTGGAATCCTTCATTTTCCAGAAGTATTTGCTTATGCCCACAACCTTAAGTGTTTTGAAGAATTTTTCATTTATGTGAATGTATATATGTGAGTGTATGTCATGTATACACAAGTGACTGTGGAGGCCATAAAATGGCATTAGATCTCCTGGAGCTAGAGTTATAGGAAACTGTGAGCCACTCAACCTGGGTTTTGGGAACTTGGATCCTCCAAATGAAATCAATGAAATAGAAACTAAGAGAACAATACAAAGAATCAATGAAACAAGGAGTTGATTATTTGAGAAAATCAATAAGATAGACAAGCTCCTATCCAAATTAACCAAAAGGCAGAGAGAGAGCATCCAAATTCACAGAATCAAAAATGAAAAGGGAGACATAACAACAGACAAAGAGGAAATCCAAAGAATCATCATAAACCTGTACTCCACAAAATTGGAAAATCTGTAAGAAATGGATGATTTTCTGGATAGATACCACATACCAAAGTTAAATCAAGACTAGATAAACTATTTAAATAGACCAATAACCCCTAAGGAAATAGAAACAGTCATTAAAAGTTTCCCAACCCCCCCCCAAAAAAAGCACAGAACCAGATGGTTTCAGTCTAGAATTCTATCAGATTTTCAAAGAAGAGCTAATTTCAATATTCTTCAAATTGTTCCACACAATAGAAACAAAAGGAACATTACCAAACTCTTTTTATGAGGCTACAATTACCCTGATACCCAAACCACACAAAGATGCAACAAAGAAAGAGAATTACTGGCCAATTTCCCTCATGAACATTGATGCAAAGATACTTAACAAAATATTGGCAAACCGAATTCAAGATACATCAAAAAAAAAAAAATCTACCATGACCAAGTAGGCTTCATCCCAGGGATGTAAGGATGGTTCAACATAAGAAAATCTGTCAATGTAATATACCATATAAACAAACTGAAAGAAAAAAAACCACATAATCATCTCATTAGATGCTGAGAAAGCCTTTGACAAAATCCAACACCCCTTCATGATAAAGGTCTTAGAGAGATCAGGAACATAAGGAACATACCTAAACATAATAAATGCAATTTATAGCAAGCCAACAGCCACCATCAAATTAAATGGAGAGAAACTCAAAGCGACTCCACTAAAATCAGGAACAAGACAAGTCTGTCCACTTTTCCCATATTTATTCAATATAGTACTTGAAGTTCTAGCTAGAGCAATAAGACAATAAAAGGAGATCAAAGGGATAGAAATTGGAAATGAAGAAGTCAAACTTTCACTATTTGCAAACGATATGATAGTATACATAAGTGATCCCAAAAATTCTACCTTGGAACTCCTACAGCTGATAAACTCCTTTAGTAAAGTGTCAGGATACAAGATCAACTCAACAAAGTCAGTAGCCCTCCTATACACAAATGATAAAAGGGCTGAGAAAGAAATCAAAGAAACATAACTCTTTACAATAGCCACAAATGATATAAAATACCTTGGGGTAACACTAACTAAACAAGTGAAGGACCTGTATAAGAACTTTAAGTCTCTAAAGAAAGAAATTGAAAAATATATCAAAAAATGGAAAGATCTCCCATACTCGTGGATAGGCAGGATTAACATAATAAAAATGGCAATCCTAGCAAAAGCAATCTACAGATTCAATGCAATCCCCATCAAAATCCCAACACAATTCTTCACAGACTTGGAAAGAACAATACTCAACTTCATATGGAAAAACAAAAAACGCAGGATAGCTAAAAAAAAAAAAAAAATCCTGTATAATAAAGCAACCTCTGGAGGCATCACCATCCCTGACCTCAAGCTCTACAATAGAGCTATAGTAATAAAAATAGCTTGGTACTAGCATAAAAACAAACATATGGACCAATGGAATTGAATTGAAGATCATGACATTAATCCACACACATATGAACACCTGATTTTTGACAAAGAAGCCAAAACTATACAATGGAAAAAAGAAAGTATCTTCAACAAATGATGCTGACATAACTGGATGTCAATATGTAAAAGATTGCAAATAGATCCACATCTGTCACCATGCACAAAACTCAGGTCCAAGTGGATCAAAGACCTCAACATACATCCAGTTACACTGAAGTTGACTTAAGTAAAACATAGCTCTCTGAACAGATGAAGATAGGTTTCTTCTGTATCCCAGAATCTAGTCAATATTTATATGTATAATTCAGCTATCAGCTGGCTTAAAAGGGCTTATTGGGAAATGTTATCCTTTTTACTATTTTCTACAGAGAAAATATTTTCCTGTTTAAAATAAGCCTGAACTTTTAAATTATAACCTGCTTTTATGTTCAATAAATAAATAAATAAAATGCATACTGAAGAAAAAAAGAAATTAAAAAAAAGTTTTTAGGGTCTCAAGCATAGTATTATGATGTTTGCATATGGGGATAAATTCTTTCTATTTGTAATATTTTTATTTCTCTTGACTTAATTGCTATAATTAAGCCTTTGAACAGTATGTTGTATAGTTAGCTACTTTACAGGATCCACAGCCGAGCACAGGGCCTTGCTCAGGAAGTCCAGTTGAAGAGGGGGAGGAGGAATTATATGAGCAAAGGGGGGTCAAGATCATGATGGGGACACCCACAGAGACAGTTGACCCGGGTTGTGGGAGCTCACTTACTATAAACCAACAGCTAGGGAGCCTGCACAGGACCAACCTAATCCCTCTGCATGTGAGTGATAGTTGTGTAGCTTGGTCTGTTTGTGGCCCCTAGCAGTGGGACCAAGATTTGTCCCTGGCACATGAGCTGGTTTTTTTGGAACCTATTCCCTATGGTGGGAGGCCTTACTCAGCCTTGATGCAAAGGGGAGGAGTTATAATATATGTACAGAGGATCTGGAATAGACACGTCTGCCCTGTGCTTGCTGCTTCAGTCTCTGTGAGTGCATATGCTCACAGAGCCTTAATTTATTCAGAACCTTGGTTTATTCAGAAGACTGTGTTCTAGTGTTCTCCATCCCCTCTGACTCTTAATCTTTCCACCTTCTCTTTTGGAAGGTTCCCTGAGCTCTTAGGTGAGGGATTTGATGGAGACCTTCAATTTAGACTCTCTCTCTGCAAAATGTCTGGCTGTGTGTCTCTGCATCTGATCCCCTCTGCTGCTGGAGGAAGCCTCTCTGAAGATGACTGGATAAGGCATGATCTATGACTATAGCAGATTATCTTTAGGAATCATTTTATTGATTTTTTTAGGCTAGTCATGTTTGGTTTTATCCCATGTCTCTGATCTATCTAGTCTCTGATTTTTGGTTACCCAAGCAGTGTTGGGTGTGGGTTCCTTCTTGTGGAGTTGGCCTTAGGTCAAATTAGACATTGGTTGGCTACTCCCACAAGTTCTACGCCACCATTGCCCTAGCATATTATGCAGGCAGAACAGATTGTAGATCACAGGTTTTATGCCTGGGTTTGTGTTCATATTTCTCTTTTGGTAGACTGTAGAGTATCTTCCTGCATCAAAGACACTAGATTACAGGGGTGAAGGCTCCATGGAGACACCAGCTTGACTTCTCCATGCCCAATGAGTTGTGTGGGTGTTTTCCTCTCAAATGGGGACCCCCAGTGCCAGTTTGCAGAGAACAACCTTTGGCCATAGCACCAGGCTGGTTGTTCAGAGATTTCCATGGGATTTCCTTGGCCAACAACTCAATTTCTTAAGTGGCAAATAATGCTAAAATTTGGCTCTCTAATTACTTGGAATGTACTCTAGCTTTATTAATTCAGTTTTCACATGTCAAAACATTCCCACATAAGAACTGGTGAATATAGAAATCACCTCATAGAAATCACTTTTCTTCTTCTCTCCTGACTTTACATACAGGTGTAAAGATCCTTTTCTTAAGGGGAAGTTTATTAAATAGATTTTAAAATGTTCAAATCAGATTTAATGGAAAGGGAGCAGAGCCATCAGATTGTGTTTCTGGCTGAATGTTCTGGGAAAGGCAGGATGTGGTTCTAAGGCCCTGCTTTGCTGAGAGATTTGGTAGAAAAGGCGATTCTCCCAAATTCATGGAAACTCATAGGCCTCCCAGGAACCTGTGCAACCATCCTGTTTGATATTATGTAGATTGTTTCTGTTGTAGCTCATGAATAAGAATGGCATGAGTTTGTCTGTTTCTGCCTCCAGAGAGAGTCAATAGCAGAATGGCCTTCATAGCTCAACCTCTAAGATCAGGAAAGGTCAAACACAAGCCAAGAAACTATTTTTGATAACTTGGCCTTGAAAAGATCAGCTTGGTCCCTGAGAGCTATTTAAAACCAGCTCTTGATTCTCAGATGACACCAGCTCTTCCAATTACATGTTTGCAAGTCTCCTACTCAACAGCCAGGACAGTCGATGTCACAGCCAATGCCAGTCACTTTGAAAGCGAAGGCCACATAGAACAGAATATTCACCAGAATTGCTATGCATGAAGTTTTCTCTTTTTTTGTCTCATGTCATTAGGGAATGTATATGAAATCTGCTTCTAAATTTTATACAATGCATTTTCAATGTACTCAAGGTTATCTGGACAAATTTGATTTACTGGAAATGAAATATTTAAAGTATAGGATATCTACTAAAGAGCTGTCTTGAGAAGAAAGTTCTTAAGTTCATGGGTTCCAGAATCAGACTGTCTGTGACATGTGGCACCATTTTCAATGTGGCTTGGCTGTTTAATTTGAAATGGCATTGATGGTACTAAGCACACCAGAGATTTGCTGTGATAACAAAATGAGCCTCACAGTTTGTAAATGGTGAGACCCAGTCTTTGGGACACTGAGAGTATGTCGGTAGGATTTGGCATCACTAGCGCAGTGCAGAGATCCTGTTCTCCATGAAGATTTATTCTCACACATTTTAAAGAATGTAAAGCTACAACTTCTAATAAAAGAAAATTGACATTGCTGTCCTATGTCACCATTGATCTAATTCTTTTCTCTTGCTCTAGAATAATGAGGTCTCTATAAAACCTGGAATAGTGTGTATGAGGATTGGGACTGCAAATATTGGGTGGATAAAAATATGTAAATAATTTCAGTTCACTACAACTGAAACTGCTTTTATTCTCTAACTCAAATTTTTATCTGTGGTGAAAATTTGTTCTCATCTATTCAAGGTATCTTAGTCACTTACAGTTTATA